>NC_081383.1:35503679-36169176 GCF_030684315.1 Stegostoma tigrinum
ATCTATGCACATAAGTAATCTTGAAAATGTCTCTAATTACCATAATTGATGAGTGGGTTACATCCATTGAAATTACACTGCCCACATCACAAATAGTAACGTATATCGTTCTAAAGACTTATTGGCCAAGTGCAACAATTTAGTCACCACCCACATCTTCACTCTACTATTCGACCTGCTCTCCTTCCATGAATACCACTTCTATTTGTACTTCGCTTGCTAATAATATGGACTCCCAACTAGTACCGTCATGTTCATCACCATGTGGAAGCCATGACTAACATCAACTGCTGGTGCCTTGTTCAACTATCCTCGAACTACAAAATACTGTGCCCCACATTTTACTGGTGTCAGGAGGATGACAAGTGAATATCAGCAGTGAATAAAATCATCTTGTTTGTCATAAATCAGATTCATATTAAGAATTATTGCCTGCCGTTTGCAAAGCCTAATTACATTCCATCTTATCATGACTCCATGGTCTTTGTTTTGTCCGTGCAATGATAAGTCTTTGGTGCCAATCTTCACAAAACACAGACAGTTTTCACAGATGCGGATAATTGGTTAATTACAACAATTAAAACATGAGCTCTTCAATGCAATGCATTTCTTTAATCAAGCTTCTGTGCATTTACATCACTGAGCTGCACAAATACCTTCTTTTGGCCAATAGCCAGGATGATTCCCACATGGTTGCTTTTTATTCATCTCACATTAAGTTAATTCAAACCCTAATTTTAGACAGATTTTAAATTTGCATAATTTAACTCATTTAGAAGTGTCAATTTTGTTGACTGAATAAATGCTTTATATCACTGTGAAAGTTTTATCTTTCAAAGAGAAACTCGCTACATGCAACATTTCATCTTCACTCTTTTGTGCTAAAATCCCATATCTCTGTAGGTGACTGTTCAAAGGAAAGCAAGGGAAGCTATTCTGATGGAGCAGCATGCATTATGGGCTCTTCTCACAGGGAATAAACCTCTCTGTTGACTTTGAATTTTTCTACTCAGACTGGAGCCTTTTGTTTCATTAGATTTCTCTAACAAGTTAGATATTGAAACCTAGTTTAGCCCATGTTCATGTTTTGGGAAATGCATGTTATGGCAATCAATATTTAACAGAGAACAGTACAGCAGAACACAGGCCCTTTGGCCCATGATGTTGTGCTGAGCTATTATCCTAAGATCAATCTACCCTGCATACCCTACATTTTACTATCCTCCATGCGCCTATCCAAGAGTTGCTTAAAAGTCTGACTCCACTACCACTGTCAGCAGCACATTCCACACGCCCACTTCTCTCTGTGTGAAGAACCTACCTCTGACATCGCCCCTACACCTTCCGTCAATCATGTTAAAATTATGCCCCCTCATAATAGCCATTTCCGCCCAGGGTAAAAGTCTCTGGGCATCTACTCTATCTATGCCTCTCATCATCTTGTACACCTCTATCAAGTCACCTCTCATCCTCCTTTGCTCCAATGAAAAAAGCCCTTAATCACTCAACCTTTTCTCATAAGACCTGCCCTCCAGTCCAGGCAGCATCCTGGTAAATCTCCTCTGCACCCCCTCTAAAGCTTCCACATCTTTCCTATAGTGAGGTGACCAGAACTGAACACAATATTCCAAGTGTGGTCTAACCAGAGTTTTATAGAGCTGCAGCATAACCTCGCGGCTCAAACTCAATTCTCCTGCCAACAAAAGCCAACACACCAAACGCTTTCTTTACAATCCTATCAACTTGTGTAGCAACTTTGAGGGATCTGCGAACGTGGACCCCAAGATCCCCCTGTTCCTCCTCACTGCCGAGAACTCTGTCATTAACATTGTATTCTGCATTCAGATTTTACCTTCCAAAATGAATCACTTTCCGGGTTGAATTCCATCTGCCACTTCTTTGCCCAGCGCTGCATCCTGTCAATGTCCCTTTGCAACCTACAACAGCCCTCCATGCTGTCTACAACTCCACCAAGCTTCGGTATTTGTTACAGATTTTATATGCAATGCACAGGTGCTAACTGGCAAACACACTTCACGTCCGAGTAGGATACAAGCTGTAACATATGATGATATATTGTGGATATTGCCAAGTAAACAGAATTCAGATCAGCAGAGATAGTAGGAACTACCAATGTTGGAGAATCTGAGATAACAAGGTGTAGAGCTGGATGAACACAGCAGGCCAAGCAGCACCAGAGGAGCAGGAAGGCTGATGTTTCGGGTCTGCACCCTTCTTCAGATACGAAGAAGGGTTTCTGAAGAAGGGTCTAGACCCGAAATGTCAGCTTTCCCTCTCCTCTGATGCTGTTTGGTCTGCTGTGGTCATCCAGCTCTACACCTTGTTATCTCAGATTAGCACCATTTATTTTGATAGTAACAGGAGTCACAAGAGAAGACTTTGCTTACCTGGTAATAGGGATAGAAGAGAGTACAGATTGCACAGTAGGGCTCAGTTAGGGCAGCAGATGCATTAAACTTCCTTTCAGCCAAGAAATTATATGATCGACTTTGCCAGAGGTGGGTGAGTGGTGACTTCCAGGCCTCTGGTTCACTCTGATCATCTTCACCGGAGAAAAAGGGTATTTCTATGAGAAAAAAGACATGTCAAAATTAGCACCAACATACAAACCATATCAGTTTTGTACATCATTGGCAGTATTTGGTTCAAATATAATAATGACAATTCCTCAACATGTGAAAACAGCCTTCTCGCATGCTGTAAGAGAACACAGCAATAAAGTATGACTGTGCTTCATAAATAACTCAAAACCAAAGCAAATGTGGACACTCTGGGGCTTATCGTACACATCCAACAAGAAACATTGAAAGCAATATTTTGAAAATGTTCTGGTTTTCTTCTACTGTTCTTGCTAGGTCAGTTAAAACATTACTCATGTGCACTGCTAGCAAAACTGTTACAGTGTAGGTAGCTATAATCATATCAACCCTATTTCATCTTTCGTCGGACTCAAATACTTTTCATCCTTCTAATAAATGACCAAGTGGGCCAGGTCAGATGCAGATTTAAAAGCAACGATAATTCATTATCAAAATGTTAGTAAACCTTTTAGGTTCTGCCATGCAGAAATCAGAAGACAATACCATATTATAAATAACTTAGCACTTTATGTATGTTTTTTGGAGATGTTTAACTGATCATCTCTTTATCATAACACACTTTAACAAATACACACAAGTGCCTAGATCTCTTGATCCTCTTTTTTCCTCCAAGAAAACATCTTGCAACCCCTTTATATTCTTCTGCCTCAAACACACACATTCATCTCCTTGATCATCAATCATCATTTTGATGCACAATATGTTTTCTTGCTCAGTGTAATGTTGATGTTCACTAGAATTGTCATTGCGAAAATGCCCACATCAACATTTGGAGAGTTGCAATTGCCAGAAATTGAACTACTGCCTTGGAATTACTGTGCAGGTTAGAGGCTAGGAATTCTGCAGCGACTAACTCTCTAACTTGAACCAAGTCACCCCTCACTCTTCTAAACTCCAGTGGAAAGAAGCTCAGCATGTCCAACCTATCCTCATGAGACAAACCACTTATCCCACAAGTCTCAGTCTAGTAAACAAGCTCTGAGATGCTTCCAATGCATTTACATCCTTTTTTAAGGCATACAAATTCATGGACACTTGCTGTCTTCCTTCTGTGCATTCCGACCATTGTGTTCGCACCAGTCACGGAGTTGTACAGCATGGAAACAGGCTCTTCGGTCTAACCAGTCCATGCTGATCACAATGCCGAACAAAATTAGTCCCGCTTGCCTGTTCCTCACCCATATCACTTCAAACATTTCCTAACCTTTACTTATCCAAATATCTTTTAAACACTAACTGTACCGACAGTCACCACGTTGTCAGGAAGTTCGTTCCACATGTGAACCATCTTTGGTGTAAAAACATGTGCCCCTCATGTCTTTTCTAAATCTTTATCCTCTTACCTTAAAAATGTGACCCCAGTCTTGAAAATCCCATCCTAGGGAAAAGACAGCTACCATTAATTCTATCTATACCTCTCCACTATTTATAAACTTCTAAGGTCATCTCTCAACCTCATACTCTAGTGGAAAAAGGTCCCAGCCTTTGCTTATAACTCAAACCTTCCACGCCTGGCAACATTCTGGTAAATCTCTTCTGAACCTTCTCCAGCTTAATAATATCTTCCTGTAACTGGGCAACCAGCCTTGGCACAATATTGCTGAAAACACGCATACAACAACACTAATGCCATTTTCCAGCTGTGGCTTTAAGCCCTGGCGGATATGGTAACACAAGTGAATATCTAAACACTGATCAAATGTTGCAAGAGTTTCTAACTCAACCACCCTTTCAGGGAGTGAAATCCAGATTCCCACCACAGTCTGGGTGAAAGGTTCTCCCCTTCTAAACTGTCTACCACTTTCTACTTTAAAGCTATGTCTTGATTACTGGCCCCGCTACAAAGTAAAATGTGCCTCCTTATTTGTCTTATCTGTGTCTGCGATAATCTTACACACTCTTACAGGTCACCTCCCAGTCTATGTAGCTCCAAGGAAAACAACTAATTCAATCCAATTTTCCTCATTGTTCAGGCCCTGCAGCCCAGGTAGTACCCTGGCAATTATCCTCTGTATAATCTGTAGTGCAATCACATTACTTCTTTCATGTGGTAATAAGAACGCATTCAACTCCAATTGCAGCCTATTCAGTATTTTACATAATTCTAGCATTATTTCCTTGCTCTTGTAATCTGCGCTGCCGATAATAAAGGCACGTATCCCATATTACAAATCTACCCGCCCTGCTAAATTCAGGGATCTGCAGATTTTCAGACCAAGATTCCTCTGCTGTTCAACAAGAACAGAAATTATTCGAGAAATGCAGCAGGTCTGGAAGCACCTGGGACAAAGCAGAGTTAACATCTGGTCCACTGATCCTTTTTCAGAACTGACGGTAGCTAGGAACAGATAATTATATATGCTGCAGATAAAGATTGGGGTAAAAGGAAAAGTGGAGATGGAGCCCAGAGAGAACAGCAGTTAGGGGGGTGAAGGGATTAACAAAAGGTGAGCCTAGGAGAATGAATAGGCAAAAATAGCTGAAAACAGCCCACGTCATGGAAAGCCCAGTGCTGTGGGAGCGGATAAAGGGCATGAAAGATGCTTTCATGGCCTAAAGTTATTGAACTCAGTATTGAGTTCTGAAGGCTGTAGGATCCCCAAGTTTCTGTTTGTAATCTGTTCATTGATATCCACTTGCAGTCTGTAGCTCTCCTAGTCACTGTTTACTACTCTATCAATTTTTATGTCATCTGTGAACATCTCAATCATATCCCTTACACTGAAGGGCAAATCTTTAATCTATACCACAAACAGCAAGGAACCCAGCGCAAAGCACAGCAGAACCCCACTGCAAACAGACTTTCAATCACAGAAACATTCCCCATTATCAACTTTCACTTCCTCTTCACCGATTTGGATTCAATGTGCCATATTGCCTAACACAGGAATGGACTCTTAATTTCTTGGCCAGTCTGTTATGAGGGCTCTTATCAAAAATTTTGTTACAGTCCAGATAGACCATATAAATGCATTGCCCTCATCGACATTTCTGACTACCTCCTCAAAAATGATTCTGTTGAAAAACACACATTGCTATCGCTGATTAATCAGTGTCTTTCCAAGTGCAGATATTTTCAGTCCCTCAGAAGTCTTTCTAACATTACCACCGCCAAGATGGTACTGACTGGCTTACAATTCTTGATCAATCACTTCTTTTAAAAAAAAATAATGGGACAATGTTAGCATCATCCAGTCATTTGTAATCTCATCTCTGATCAGAAAGGATTTTAAAATTACTGTCAGGGCACTCATATCTCCACTTCTGGTTCCCTCAACAGCCTGGGTTACATCTCATCCATTTTTTAAGCTGCTACACCTGCTAGAACCTCAACTCTCTATGCAAATTTCTTTCAATACTGTACAGTCCTCTGCCCTGATCTCCATATCAGTGTCATTCTTTGCAATTGTGAAAACCAACGCAAAATATTCACAGAGGACTGTGTACATATTTTCCAGATCCACGTAAAAATACCTGGATAATCCCCAATGGGAATTACTTGTCATTCCTTGCTATTTGTTCTCCACAGGAATCATTTCTCATGCACTCTTCTCAGCTTTCCTTATTTTAACTTACTCCCTGGCACTTTTTATACTCCGAGGGACTGTGCTGTATTGAACCCAGAATTCCCTTTTTGTCTTAATCCCAACCTTTACATCCCTTGACACTCATCCTAGTCTTCCCCTCACGCCTTACAGGAGTATATCTGCCCTGTATTCTTGCTATGTTCTCCTATGTCCCTACTGCTCTGGCAGTTTAACGTGCAAATGATTTCTCTCAGCAGATACTTGGAAAAAATTGTATCACAATTTTAACTAAATTGGCCTTTCCCCAGTTTAGAACATTTATTTTCAGACCACCGTTATGCTTTTCATGGCTACCCTCAATCTAACTGAGTTACGGTCACCATCTCCAAAATGCTCCCCTGTCAATTTGTCTTTGCCTGTTTGGGCATTTTTCTAAATATTATATCTAGAACCGCCACCTCCCTTCCCACGCTTCCTATATGTTGCTAAAAAAAGTTCTCCAAAAGGCCTCTTGTTTGGAAATCCACTACCAATATTCACATAGCTGAAATGATAGATAAGCAGGATTTGGTGGAAATGGTATTTGAGGGTCAGAGTTCTGGGTGAGTTAGGCTTTATTTGCAGTGCAGTACAGAAACGATTAGATGTTGATTAAATAAAACCATGGATTTTGGATTGGATGGGGCATATTGAGATATAATGGGTACCATATTGGAGTTGGGTGATTTTGGGACTGAAGAAGGTCAGATCTCTTAACTATGTAACAGACAAAAGACTGAGCATTCAGAGAATGGCTGGTAATAGTTTTAAAAAAAAACTAACAAAACAAATGACTAAAGACCTCCAAATATGAAATTAACATTTGCATTTAGAAAGAAAATTTTAAATTATGATCACTGACAGCCAGCAGCATTGAAAGCACTTCAACAATGTTTCAACTGAATAATGCTTTTCATTTTTTCTTTTAGGAAGAATCACTCCCAAATGCACCCAGATTAAAAAGTGAGAATTAATGCTGTATTATAGTTAGCTTTGTGTCAGATTAAGCTCATTTCACATCATATCCTTTATGGCTATCAATAAAAAGCATGAATACAGTTTTTTTTCCCCAATTAGCATGACATGATGCTAAAGGAGGAAAGGTAGAATTTGAACCCACAGCCTCATCATCATCTAATGACATCACCCATGACTCAGCTAATTGTGGGTTCAAGTCCCCTCCGGAGATTCCAGCATAAAATCTAGGTTGATGGTTCAGTGACATACTATGAAAGGGCAACACCACATCTTATCCTTGAATGAGAAACTAAATGGAGCCTATTCTTTTAGGCAGATATAAAAGATCACATGACACAATTTTGAAAGCAATGCGGTAGCTCTCCATAGTGCTATTAACAACACCTGTCCTCAACCAATATCAATCAACAGATTTAGTTAAAAACCCGAAGTGGCAATTTTGTTTCTCTCTTCATAGATGCAGGAGGACCTGCTGAGTATTTGTTGTTTTTCAGTTTTCACTTCTTATTTCCAATAATTACAACTTTAAAAAAACATATGATGTGGTCTTTATCTATATTACTATTTGTGGGACCTTGATGTATGCACATTAGCTGTGGTCACTAAATTACAACAGTGATTACACTTCTGAAGTACTTCATGATTAAGATCTGAGAGGGGAGGCAAGAGATAGGGAGAGCTCAGGCTGAAGAGGATGATTAAGCACAGAGGGTGGTAGGGGCCTGCTGGAGAAAGCACATGCATGCAGGCAAGAGAGAAAGAGTACACACACAGAATGTGAGACAGTGCAAGGCAGTAGCTTGTGTTCAAGGTGAAAGAGCAAGCATGGGAAGAGGTAACAAGTTAATTGGTAAGGGTAAAGAAAAAAAGCTGTCAATATATTTTATACAGAGTACAGTTATCAGTGAGTTTAAGCTTGTTATTTAGTTTCTAGGTCAGCTTATGCAAAGCAAAAGCAAATGAACACTGCAAGCACCTGGGACAGGATACAGAGAGAAAGAAAGCACACACAGAGGGTGAGATAGTGTGCACGCGGGGTGATAGACCGTGGGGAAAGAGGGAACACGAGGACAGGGTAATAGGAGTGGCCGATGGCATGAAAGACTGGTGCAAGAGCACAGGAGGGGAAGACGTTGAGAATGAAGTGAGAGAGATAAAACAAAAACAAACAGCATGGAAGAAGGAAGAGAGGTAGGTGTAAGAGAATCTGTAATGGGAGAGAGAGGAAATGGTTGCTGTGGTCAAGTGAGAGGTCCTGTTAGAAAGAAAAAGCAAGAAATCACAAATGTTTTAACACCAAGCAGGGTGTCCACTCCTGGTGATGATCCAAACTTTCTTGAAAATTCTGTGCATGAATGTGAATCAAAGGATCAGCCTGAGCTGACTATCTCAGTACGATTCCTTCCAAATATTCAAGCATCTATTTGTATTATTGAGTTTTCTCGATAAATGACAGTTGGCAGTCACATTATAAGGCTATAATCTAAAGCTTCTGGTGTTCAATTGCTTTTGCTTTGCATGAGCTGACCTAGAAACTAAATTACAACCTGAAATTCACTGATAACTGTCTGTTACTCAGTATGAAATATACTGACAGCTTTTTTCTTTTTCTTACAAGTGAACTGAATAGGAGAACTGGTCATGAGTCAAGACATAAATAGATAAAAACATTATGATGAAAAATTTAAGTGAATACACATCATGTCCAACATTTAATGACCAAAGAGCTGCCAACTGCAGTCTCAGAAAGGATGTTTTCCTGACTATTCTTGGACAAATTGCCAGTTGAAGTTAGAGAAAGGTTATTGATGTGAAGCCCTTTTTCTCACATGGTGGTAATCATCTTAGAGATACATTAGAGTTTCAGTTATCTGAGAAGCTGCAAATGACAGCTCCTGCTGACGTGCTCAAAATGATTTTAAAGGTGGGTAATTGGAAGTCATGATCCTTAAATCCATAACTGTCATTGAAAGCAAAACCACAGGGAGCCTGACTACAACACTGACAGTGCATTTCCAAATTAACCTTAATTCCTTTGATTACCAATGGAGTTCCCCTCAACAACTTACAACATGTCTTCACTCATATTTGGTCAAGAGGTTTTCTGTTGCCTCAACAGACATTGGGTTGAATCTTACCATTATTATGTCAGATTATCATTTTCATCAAGTTACCTGGAAAGTTTCTAGCGAGCTTTCTCACTTTGTTTTCCCAAATGTGAATTGGAACCCAGTTCCCCTCTTCCCCTTAGCTAGAAATATTCACCACTGCCTGGATATTCTAGGACCCCAGCACTGACATCTTTAAAAGGCCGTTAAGCATCAAATCAAACACTGACAGTCCGAAGCTATCCTGCATGGTTCATGGCATTTCCCCCAGGCTTGACAGAGAAATTAGCATCCCACTTTGGGAACAAGGAAATTCTAGTCCACAGTGTGCCGCAAAGAGATGCCCTCCACTTTCACCAGGGCTGGCAGAAAAGGCCATAATAAGAGATATCGTGAACTTGAAGTGGCACCTGGTCTCAGCTGATGAAACAGACAGCAGTGCAGAAAGGTCAATGACCGTTTGTACACATGCAATCTGTGCTACTGCATCCCCTCTCAATAATACGTGCAACATTTTCCATGCAACACTTGCCCCACCAACACCATTACCCCCAACTTCAAACTTCCCTGGGAGTGGATGGCACTGGAGTTTTAACCTCAACTGGAATTAAATCAAGAAAAGGGGCCAATAAAGAAAAAATAATGTTGCCTTTTTAGTTATCATCAACTTAGAAATCCATCTCTTGGGTATACTTCATTATTCTAAATTTCAGCCCAGACTTCGAGTATAGAATCTTGACATTCCACACAAATTTTTAGTGTCAACATAATACAGCAATTGTAGCTCCCTTACTTCCTGCCGGAGAGAGATTCGGTGGTTTCAATAAGGCTAACTGTACGTGGTCCTGATGTAAATTCATCAAGCTGAAGTGTTAGCACTACCTTACCCTCTCCCCTAATTATGCCTGACCTGCTGGCATTCATTTCCTGCTTACACTTCAAATGGCCTATTGTTCCTTTCAGGAGTTACTCCAGCAAGAAGCTGAGAAAAAAACAGCTGGCCATCATTGTGATTTAACAGCACAGTAGGTACAGTGTTTGATCTTTTAAGTTGCATTGCGCATGGAGTCTGAGCAGATAGGGGAAGCCCTAAATGAGTGTTTTTGCTTCAGTTTTCACTAAGGAAAGGGACCTTGTGGTGAATGAGAACTTTGAGGAGCAGGAAAACAGGCTTGAACAGATCGAGATTGAGGAAGTTGATGCGCTGGAAATTTTAGCAAACACTAAGATTTATAAGTCCCCAGGGCCACACCAGATTTAGGACACAGAACATTACAGCACAGTATGTTGTGCCAACTTGTCATACCAATCTGAAGCCCATCTAACCTACACTATTCCATGTACGTCCATATGCTTATCCAATGACGACTTAAATGTACCTAAAGTTGGCAAATCTACTACTGTTGCAGGCAAAGCGTTCCATTCCCTTACTACTCTCTGAGTAAAGAAACTACCTCTGACATCTGTCCTATATCTTTCACCCCTCAATTTAAAGCTATGCCCCCTCATGCTCGCCGTCACCATCCTAGGAAAAAGGCTCTCCCTATCCACCCTATCTAACCCTCTGATTATTTTATATGTTTCAATTAAGTCACCTCTCAACCTTCTTCTCTCTAACGAAGACAGCCTCAAGTCCCTCAGCCTTTCCTCGTAAGATCTTCCCTCCATACCAGGCAACATCCTAGTAAATCTCCTCTGCACCTTTTCCAAAGCTTCCACATCCTTCTTATAATGCGGTGACCAGAACTGTGCGCAATACTCCAAGTGGGGCCGCACCAGAGTTTTGTACAGCTGCAGCAGAACCTCACGGTTCTGGAACTCGATCACTCTATTAATAAAAGCTAAAACACTGTATGACTTCTTAACAACTCTGTCAAGCTGGGTGGCAACTTTCAAGGATCTGTGTACATGGACACCGAGATCTCGGTTCATCTACACTACCAAGAATCTTACCATTAGCCCAGTACTTTGCATTCCGGTTACTCCTACCAAAGTGCATCACCTCACACTTGTCTGCATTAAACTCCATTTGCCACCTCTCAGCCCAGCTCTGCAGCTTATCTATGTCTCTCTGTAACCTACAACATCCTTCACCACCATCCACAACTCCACTGACCTTAGTGTTGTCTGCAAATTTACTAATCCATCCTTCCACGCCCTCATCCAGGTCATTTATAAAAATGACAAACAGCAGTGGAAACAACACCAACCCTTGCTGTACACCACTAGTAACTGGTCTCCAGGACGAACATTTCCCCATCAACCACCACCCTCTGTCTTCTTTCAGCAAGCCAATTTCCCATCCAAACTCCTATATCTCCCACAATCCCATTCCTCCGCATTTTGTACAATAGCCTATTTATCCTAGGTTGCTCCAGGAAGTGAGAAAGGAGGTTGCTAAGCCGCTGGCGAAGATCTTTGCTTCCTCAGTCTCCACAGGAGTTGTACTGGAAGACTGGAGGGAGGCAAATGTTGTTCCTCTTTTCAAGAAAGGGAATAGGGAAATCCCTGGAAATTACAGACCAATCAGTCTTACGTCTGTGGTCAGCAAGGCTTTGGAAACAATTGAGGGATAGAATTTATGACTATTTGGAAAAGCATAGCATGATTAAAGGGGGTCAGCATGGCTTTGAAGGGGGCAGGTCATGCCTCACAAATCTTAGAGTTCTTTAAGGAGGTCACGAGACAGGTTGACGAGGGTCGAGCAGTGGATGTGGTGTACATAGACTTCAGCAAGGCATTTGATAAGGTTCCCCACAGCAGGCTCATTCATAACGTCAGGAGGTATGGGATACAGGGTGATTTGGCTGTCTGGATTCAGAATTGGTTGGCTGACAGGAGGCAGAGTGTGGATGTAGATGGTAAGTATTCTGCCTGGAGGTCACTGCTGAGTGGTGTCCCGCAGGGCTCCGTTCTTGGGCCTCTGCTCTTTGTAGTTTTTATAAATGACTTGGATGAGGAGGTTGAGGGGTGGGTTAGTATGTTTGCTGATGACACAAAGGTTGGAGGTGCCATTGATAGTATCGAGGGCTATTGCAGGCTTCAGCGAGACACTGACAGTATGCAGAGCTGGGCTGAGGAATGGCAGATGGAGTTCAACCTGGATAAATGTAAAGTGATGCATTTTGGAAGGTCGAACTTAAATGCTGAATATAGGATTAAAGGCAGGATTCTCGGCAGTGTGGAGGAACAGCGGGATCTTGGTGTTCAAGTGCATAGCTCCCTCAAAGTTGTCACCAAAGTGGATAAGGTTGTTAAGAAAGCATATAGTGTTTTGGCTTTCACTAACAGGGGGATCGAGTTTAAGAGCCACGAGGTTATGCTGCAGCTCTACAAAGCCCTGGTGAGACCACACTTGGAATATTGTGTCCAGTTCTGGTCACCCTATTATAGGAAAGATGTGGAGGCTTTGGAGAGGGTACAAAGGAGGTTTACCAGGATGCTGCCTGGACTGGAGGGCTTGTCTTACGAGGAGAGGTTGACTGAGCTCGGACTTTTCTCTCTGGAGAGAAGGAGGAAGAGAGGTGACCTGATCGAGGTGTACAAGGTAATGAGAGGCATGGAGAGAGTCAATAGCCAGAGACTTTTCCCCAGGGCAGGATTGACTGCCACGAGGGGTCATAGTTTTAAGGCGTTAGGAGGAAGGTATAGAGGAGATGTCAGAGTGAGGTTCTTCACCCAGAGAGTTGAGTGCGTATGGAATAGTTTGCCAGTGGTAGTCGTGGAAGCGGAGTCATTAGTGACATTTAAGCAACTGCTGGGCATGCACATGGACAGCTGTGAATTGAGGGGAATGTAGGTGAGGTTATTTTATTTTTGGATTAGGATTATTCCATGGCACAACACCGTGGGCCGAACGGTCTGTACTGTGTTGTACTTTTCTATGTTCTATAAATAAGTTTCTTGCAGACAACTGACAAGCACCAATGAAAACACTGGCATGAAAAGGGCAAGGAATTAGAAGGGCAGTAACTAGGATTTGTTTACACCAGCAGTGTGATACTGAATACTAATTGGTGGTCAAAAGCTTAATACATTCATGAGAATGGACAATAACAGTTTGTCAGCTAATGCTCTATTGGATAAATTTTATTTTTCCGAAATTTACACAGACATACTGTTTAAATGCTAGTTCTGCATTACTCAACAGATCGGAACCTCAATAGATAAAAGATATTTCTGTAACTGACTGGCTCACTGTTGTAATGCAAGGGACAGAAGATGCTTTGTCAATGGATGAGTTACTGTTATATAATTATCATACCACGTGGACTCACAGCCTATGATCAGTTTGGAGAAAAAAAAAGGTCGGTCGGTCGGTCTCCATCATACTTTTCAGGTTTGAAAGTAGTGTGTTTCTCAAATTATAAATAAAGGTACTGTTTCTTCTTTCTATTCACCTGTTGCCTCTTTATCCCTCTACCCACATCCCAAGATGGATCCACTGCTTCATTCTTCGCACTGCAACAACATCTACAACTGAGCCACATTAAATTGAGAGGATGAATTCCCTCCTTGGATTGAAAGAAAACAGCTAGCTACATTGGGGAGAGAAAGCAGAGCGATAGATGAAAAACATCATTTAAACAAACTGCTTACAATTAGCAACATGATGCAACATAATGGATAGTAATGAAAAGAAATTGGTTTGTCAAATCAGAATGAAAGTTGAAAATCATTCATATCTCAAACAAAATGAACACTTCTCTAAAAATAAAAAAAGACAAATATTCATGTATTCAACAAAACACTGAAACGTTTAGGTGGCCCTGTCTATCAGGTAGTCATGAGGAGAACACTTTAGAGTCTGCTGCAAATCATATAGTCAGAAATTGCAATCTGTGTTTTGGCCTTTCTTTTTCACAAGTTACTTTAATGATGTATTTTTGCTCGTGATCCACATGCTACATCACGGTAACTCGTAATGATCAAACACTGATTGCTCTGATTACAGCAATTGCTACAGCAGGTTGTCGTACAGTTAAGTCCTAATTTTATTCCCACTTGAAAGAATAGTTTATTCATACAGTAACTCTGAGATGTGCACTCAAGTGTCTAAAACAGTCATTTTCAGTAAAATTTGTTTTATGTTTGCACTACCAGATAGAACCATTCAGCTCAACCCAGCTTCAGATAAACATATTAAACAGTTTACTCTTCAGCTGTCTTATTTCATACTGAGACAACAAATCTCTCGATCTGTGATTTCCCACCCCAGTAAATTTTATATTATTTTTAAGATGGTGCATATATTTTTCTACTTTTATACAATATTTAAACTTTAATATTCCAATTACTGAGTTTATTGCATATTTTAAGCACATCATTCAGCCAATCATAATGCCTCCTGAAGTGTGGGGAGATAATTGACTTCTCTGCTCCTCGGCTTTCTACAGTTCAACTTTGACTGAAAAGAAATTGAAAGGACACCCGCGCCTTGTGACCATTGTGACCATTTCTACATGGAACTACTCAAAATATCAACGCACATTCATTTCAAATCTCAGTTCCTCATGTAAAACATTTGCTGTCAACTATTCCACTGTGGACTAATATTCTTTGCTGTCGGTATCTAATACTATCACTTATATGACATTATCTTGTCAAGCAGCTTTAGGCCATGTCATATTCTGCATGTTTGGCATTATACTGAAGATTTCTGATACGCAGGCGGTGGGGACAGCGTAATCGTTAGCTCCCACAAAGAAAATGTCAGTGGTTGATCAGGTAATGACAGCAGCAGGCAGACAAATCTACATAGCTCAATTCAAACAGACAACATGCAGCACTGGCATGAGTGCTTCTCTACTGCAATAAGTAAATTATTTTAGAATTAATCCCAAATGTGACAGTTGAAGAGTGAATCTCTGGTACACTGAACGAAGATGAAGGCATAAATAATCCCAGAATTAACTAACTGTATGGTGATTCAAGAGATCTTGAAGTATTACTAGACTGGCCATCTTAAGATGAAACAGTCACTGACAAGCAAGTCAATGACATAAGTAAATAAAAAACTACATCAGTAAAGAGGGAGATTTAGGAGCCAGGTGAACGCCATGATGGACAGCTAGAGATTGTACTAAAACAAGGTAAAAAGCCTGTTCACTTCTCTCAGATCAACATTAACACTCATGCCTTTGAGGAAAGTTGCAGTTTCAAGCTGCAAGCTTCACATGATAAGGTGTGCGCATAAATTAGGATGGCACTTCAGTTCAATAACAAGACTGCGCTGTATGACAGGCAACATCTCTCAGTTGAAACAGTAAACAGAGACCCCAATATCCCTTCTGAGTAGGGCACAAGATCAGGTATTGAAAGCTAGTCTCAGTAATGGAGATTATGAAATTATTACTTAAATGCCTTTTGAAATAGCCTAGCAAGTGACTCAGTTCAAGGCAATTAGGGGTGGAGAACAAGTGCTGACTTTATCAGTGATGCCCACATCCCATGTAAGAGTAAGGTAAAATAAGAGATACCACAGCAGAATTCGAAGTAAAATGTGACTTCTTCCATGTCCTTTTGCCTTTGACCCTTCAAGCATCACCACTAAGAATAGATTACTCTAGGCATTTATTGTATTCTTTTTGTGGGAGCTTGCTGTGTGGAAATTGTCTGTCACACTACCTCTACTGACTAGAGTTCAAAAGTAAGACATTTTACACCATCCTAAGGATAGGAAAGACACTATCAAACACAAGTAGCTTTGCTTTGACACAAGTGATGCAGCTGAATGCAAATCTTGGCAAACCCACTGAAGCCAATCTCGACACCATCACCACCGTCTCTTTTTTTTAGTAAATCTGTAAAGTGGAATATTCTGTATTAGACAGAAATATAAAAAATGGCCTGATCTACCATTCAGCATTCAACTCAGCACCCTGTTCCCACTTTCACCCTATACCCTTTGATCTCTTTAGACCAAAGAACTACATCTAGTTCCTTATTGAAAATTTTCAACATTTTGGCCTCAACTGCTTTCTTTGGCAGAGGAGCCCATACTGAGAAGAAATTTCTCATCTCGGACCTAAATGGACTACACAGTATCCTTAGGCTGTGGTCTCTGGTTCTGGAATCCCTGGTCATCTGGAACATCCTGCCTGCATTTACCCTCTCTAGTTCAGTTAGAAATGCATAGATTTTTAAGACTCCCCACCCAATTCTTCTAAATTCCAGTGAACACAGGCCTAACCCATGCAGTCTGTCTTTATAGGTCAGTCCTACCATCCCAGGAATCACAAGTTTGAGAATATTGGAAGGATACGCTGCTAAAGCTCAGCATGGGAGAGGATTAAAGTGTGAAAGGAGAGATACATTCATTGACATTTTGACAATCTCGTGTGAATTTAAGAGTGTGAAGTAAACAGGTGGCTTTCCACAAGCAATGTTTTTTTTAATGTTACAAATAAACCTGAATGAACAGGATGACATTGTATACAGGATTCCAGCCAGGAGTATGCAGTCGACACTCCTGCTTTAATGAATCCATTGCTCCCTTGAGGCATCTGTCGTCTCTTTAGTTCACGTATAAAAATCCATCAAGATTACTGACAAACACCACAAGGGAGCTGAAAGGACAGCTCCATTAGCTGACAAGTAAGTGAAGCAAACAGAACTGAACTGTTATTGCATTAGGTAGACAGCAGTCACAACAGAATGCATTAAATTCAAATTAAACTTTTTGTTACTGTTCATTCCATCAAAACCTTTTCAGATGTCAGCAAGACCTTTATTGTTACTGTTGGAATACACAAAGAAAGTGCAACCCTAAAGGTTGAATCTAAGATTTATTCTGTTATAAGCTGTAAATGTTACTTATTTGTTACTTGTGATTTATTTAGGTACCAATTTTATCCATTTCAAAGACTATCACTTGCAAAATGACTCAGCTGAAGAAGGGTATACCGAACTCAAGGACAGGCTTCTGTAAATTAAGAGAGAAATAAGAGGTTGCTGTTTTCAATTTTCTTCCCATTCCTCAAATTTGCTATGCAAGTCACTTTACTTAACACAAGCATGACTGCCTGGTTCTGGAAAGTGATCCAAGAATTTTAATGAAAAAGAACACAGAATTAAGTAACTACAAAGTTACTAAGTTTTGCTTAAACATTCACACCAAGACTGGATGGGCTCACTGACAATTGGTTTTTCTACCTCTCCATTTGCACTTTGATTTGATATGAACAAAGTGAAGAAACAGTTTAAAAGACTGGTCATATAATGGATTTTAAAACATCATGCCAAGGAAGTAAGATTTGTTCTTGTGATATAAACTGTGATTTATACATATTTAAAACAAATTATTTACTGCCAGTTGGGTTTTGTTTCAGCAAGGGACCTCTTCATTAAAAACAAAACAAAACAAACTATGGTCTATCAAGCCAGGTTCCTGTCTGGCATCTGACTTGTCCAGTATTAACATCAGCCAGGGTTCCATTCTTTGCAGTGCACACGTCAAATTCTCTGGGCTAAGTCTCCCTCACAAATTAATGGTGGCTGCATGCCAAATGCCATTAATCATGAGCATGTTGACTAGGAAATTCAGAAGAAAAGAAACACCTTAGCTGGATTTACATTCTGAGGACGATAACCCATTGTTGGTGGTAAGCCCGTCTCCACTCAGCCGGCATGCCCGTTGATCTTTCATGCGACAACTCTTTAATTAGCATGCAGTGGAAAATCAGTGGCTGCAGCTTATTGAGAAGGAAAAAGAACTTGTACTGGAAATCTTCACCTTTGCAACGGTAAATTACAAATGAAGATAAATATAAGGTTGACATTTCTGCCATATATGCCAAAGTATCACAAACCGCATCATGTCTAAAGTGAATAATTGTGCTGCAATTATCAGGGATCTTCTTAAAATGTGTTTTTAACTTGCAAACAAAAATTAGTATATTTACTGATTCAGCTGTGTTGACGCCAACAGGACAGGTGGTCTCTGTCAGAGTTGCGGGTCGGCCAAGGAAATGGCGTACACCTAAAATCTGACTTGGGCCAGGCTGAAGGGCAACTGTGAAGGGATGAGGGGGGATTTGGGACGGACCCAAAGAGGAAGAGAATGGGATGGTGGAAGTAGATGGAAGGAAGAAAATCCTTGGGCAGGGTTCTTCAACTTGGACCATGACCGGAAAAAGGCACACGACCTACTAGTCTAGACACTGCAGGTTGGACAATGTTCCCTCCCAACACTCAGTAAATTACAACAGAAATAGGAAGAGGTCCTTATTTAAGTATTAAGGCTTTGAATAGACAATAGGCAGGCAATAATAGTGCAATTGTAAAATTATGATGGGAGTGGGTAGGTTGGCAGCAGGGAGAGTGCCAACACATGTTCTAACATATGGGTCTACCCAGCTCTTTCCCATCCACAAGCAGCCCATAAAAGTCAGCCCCAAGGGTTGCAAATCTCTGTCTTCTGCCTCACACAAAAGCCACCTTATCTCAGCTTTTCCATTCATTTGGAGAACATACTGGATTTCCCTCATATTTGCTACAGTACTTTAGGACTTATAATTAACAAATTTACAAATCAATGTGACAATCATTAATGCAAAACTGATCAATTTTTCCATCCCAGGTGACAATTTAAACCGTTCAATCTTACTCCTGTATGTAGTAAATTGTTGTTACAGACGCTAAAATACTTGGTTTTAATTATATTTTTCTTATTGTTCCTTTCACTCCTCTTTTTGCTCTCGATTTAAACTTCCTTTCCCTTACTCTTTTCATAAAAGGTTTGATTCCTTTTAACCGTCATCATCCAAACTTTCTTCTCAACCCTTTTTGTTGATTAAATATGGAGACAATGTTAACTCTATGAAAGAGGTCCTCATTGTGCTTTCAGTTGGCATTTTCTGCAATTTGCAGAATGAATTATGTTCGAACTGTAGTTTGCTTGCAGAAGGTGAACTAACGGCACATACCGCAAAATGTCCCACCACAGCAACGGTTGAACAATTATCTCTGTGGGGTAGCGGAAGATTTGGGGCCAGTTTCTAATCAAGATTAAGGCAGAACACTGGAAGAATGTAAAATTAAGTACCAAATTTAAGAATTGGCTTGAAAACTTACCATAGTGTAAGTATATGATTATCAATCATTTGATTTTAAAGGGAACACAAATGTATGAAGAAAGAATAGAATTAATATTTTTTTCAACGTTTGTCATTGGTATGTTCGGAATGCCTGAATGTCTCCTTTAGTGAAGTACTTTTTAAGAAATTACCCTCCAGCTGTATCAAAAGGATTTATTTGAATATTGCTAATTTCTATTTTTATTGCATAAAGGGCATTACAAGGCTGCAATGGGGGCAGTAATGTGGCAAGCTAACATCCTGAGTTTAAAAATAACTAAGTTAAATAATAATTAAAAGGAAAAATGAATGATCAGCAACAGAACGAATGGAAGGCAAACAGTAAACTATTCTAACCTGGAACCTGATAAATAGGAAGAAAAAGAAAACATGAGGCAAGACAAAATTAAAACAAAGGAAAAAAGAAACAGGAGTTTCTTTATGAACAGCAGATAATGCCCCAATGCACACTTATAAACTGCCGCAGCCGTGCTCCTCTTCTAAAGGTCAACTTTAACATGGCAATAGGTTACTAACCTGTTGACTGAGAAGGGACAAAAAAGCTCTCACTGGGAAATCTCTCCTTTGCATTGGCAGATCAATACGAGAAAGCTGACATTTCCACTACACATGCCATTGAATCACAAAATGCATGATGTCTAAAGTTAGTAAGCATGCTGTGATTATCTGGGGAACTTTTTTTATTGAGTTAATATACTTCAGCTGCTGGCTGAAGAAACTAGTTCAAGGTTCCTGTACAATTCTTCTGGGATACCGATAACTTGACAAATATTGAGGCAATAAACCTTATTTTTGACAAACTTTTTTTTAGAAGAAAGATTGTGTAAGGCATGTATTTGCAGTTCAGGAAATTAATCAGCTTAATTGTACTCCACTAAATATAGCTCATCACTATTAACCTGAGTGTTGTGCCAAATTTCTTTATGATAAGATCACACCACTGAGGGTGCACTGCAAAAACTTTGAAATGTATGCATAAAACATTCATTAGTCAATCGCTCACATACAGATCTTTATACTTCCAAATTCCTGTAATGCAATGTCAACTTTGGGGTTTATAAAGGTAAAGAATCTCAAATGTTAATTGCTTTGTAAATGAAAGACTGCCCATCAAGCACAGCTGAATGTTATAATGGAACAATACTGTTCTGACATATTCAGTTTAATTTATGCATTTGTGGCTCATTAGTTCAAGTATTAATTTTTCCCAAGAATGACACTAGGATTTTTCAAATCTTTGTCATAGATCCTAAATAGCCTTATTATTTAAAAAGTTCACCTGCAATGAAATCAGGACATGCTTTACATTAATTTTCATGACAACCGACTTCTACACTCTACTTAACTGTAGAAAGTGCAGCACCAGAAGGAATAAGGGAGCTAGTACATTGGGCACAAGTTTGAACAGAATACTGGGAACAGCATTAACATGCTGTTATTTGTGAATGGCAGCACAGTATGGCATTTCGAATTGTGGGATTGCACAAATGCACTTTGTCATCCACTTTTTTGCTACAGATGAAATGCTATATTCATTAGTTTCCTTTAAATTCAAATCTGGGTCTACATCTCAGTCCTCTTGAAATCATGGATTTGTACATCTTTCACCGGGCCACTGAAAATCCGAACTACATCAAGTGATACAGTGTGAAATTCAACTTTGGTAGGAATATAAAAATGATGGTATATAGCTCAATTTTCTTTTCCCTTCAGTTGAACAAAGTCAGGCAAGTATAACTGCATTCATTTCAGTTGAGAAATGATGGGAACTGCAGATGCTGGAGAATCCAAGATAACGAAGTGTGAAGCTGGTTGAACACAGCAGACCAAGCAGCATTTTAGGAGCACAAAAGCTGACGTTTCGGGCCTAGACCCTTCATCCTCTCTGAAGGAGGGTCTAGGCCCGAAACGTCAGCTTTTGAGCACCTAAGATGTTGCTTGGCCTGCTGTGTTCATCCAGCTTCACACTTCGTTATCTTTCATTCCAGTTGATACTGGTTAGATAAAAAGGTGTGAGATTCATGTGTTATTCTTTTAAAAAAAGAATTTAGAATTCAAACCAGTGGCCATTGGCTGTTGATATTTTAAACAAAGAAGTGGTTGATATTAGTTAGGTCAGTCTTTCCAGAACTGCAACTTTAAAACTTCTATATGGCAGAGAGAATAGATTACTGGTGTTACTGCTAACACTAAACCTCATAAGCCTTCCCTCCCATTTTTGTATCAGCAGCAAATCTGGATGCATTACACTCTGCCCTCTCCCCCAAGTCATCAGTATATTCAGTAAATAATCTAGGATTGATTGTTGTGGCACTTGACTAGTTACTTCTTTCCAAACTGAAAAAGACCCAATAATCCTGTCTCTGCCCTCTGTGTTAACTAATCCTCAATCCTCAAATACCTCTTATGTAGCACCTTATGTAGCCTTCCATAAATTCAAAAGCACTGCATCTATCAGAGATAACACAGTGTAGAGCTGGAGGAACACAGGAGGTCAGGCAGCAGAGGAGCAGGAAAGCTGACGTTTAGGATTGAGGCCCTTCTTCAGAAAGTCTATCAGAAAATGTATCTATCAGCTTGTTTTTACCAATTCTGCTACACACTTAAAGAACTCTAAGCAAACTCATCAAACATGATTTCCTTTCCACAAAAGCATGTCAACTCAGTTTGATTTCATCAATCTTTTCCAAATGTCCTGCTATTTCTTCCCTAATAATGGACTCAAGCAATTTTCTATTGACACGTCAGCCTAACTGGCCTGTAATTTCCTTCTTGAACAGAGGCATCACATTGGCAGATTTCCAATCCAATGGAAACATTCTAGAATCCAGTAAATTCTGGAATATTTGGATGAATGCTGCCATTATCATTACAGCTAGACTCTTTAAAACCCTTGGGTGCAGGTGATTGGATCTTGGTGACTTGTTGGTCTTCAGTCCCATTAATTTATCATATACCTAGACTCCTGAGATTGTTTTAAGAAGTTCCTTCCCATTAGCACTTTAATTTAAATTATCTGTCATTTTCTTGTCACATCTACCATAGGTCTCAAACTCACTTTAGCTGCTCATTCACTTTGATATTTCAAACAAATCTCTTGCTGATTTTACATTTCTTGTCAATTTACTTTCAGAATCAATCTTGTCCCTTTCCATTCATTTTTCAGTCATCCAATGTTGGTTCCGAATATTTCCCAAACCTCCAGCTTATCACTAGTTTTCACCTTTTGCCGTAGCTTAGATTTTGATTGGATACTCTCCTTCAGCATCTCTGTCAACCACAGGACATTCATCCATCTCATTCAGTCCTTTGCATTGGTTTGAATAATTTTTCCTGACAGTATGATGCGTCTGCTTAAAAGTCTGCCACTCCTCAACTATTCACCTTCTCCTTAGTCCACTTCCCCAGCATCTCCATCCTGCAACAATGCATTCCTCATTTCTTGAAAGTGCCTTTATTTAAGGATACTGGCTTAAAGACTAGAGTTGCTACATGTGGCACTGCAGGAGACCCATGATGGACCATGTGGTATACTGCATCCATTGTACCCGGTGTGGCTTCCTCTACATTGGGGAAACCAAGCAGAAGCTTGGGGACCGCTTTGCAGAACACCTCCGCTCGGTTCGCAATAAACAACTGCACTTCCCAGTCGCAAACCATTTCCACTCCCCCTCCCATTCTTTAGATGACATTTCCATCATGGGCCTCCTGCAGTGCCACAACGAGGCCACCCGAAGGTTGCAGGAACAGCAACTCACATTCCGCTTGGGAACCCTGCAGCCCAATGGTATCAATGTGGACTTCACCAGCTTCAAAATCTCCCCTTCCCCCACCGCATCCCTAAACCAGCCCAGTTCGTCCCCTCCCCCCTCTGCACCACACAACCAGCCCAGCTCTTCCCCTCCACCCACTGCATCCCAAAACCAGTCCAACCTGTCTCTGCCTCCCTAACCTGTTCTTCCTCTCACCCATCCCTTCCTCCCACCCCAAGCCGCACCTCCACCTCCTACCTACTAACCTCATCCCACCTCCTTGACCTGTCTGTCTTCCCTGGACTGACCTATCCCCTCCCTACCTCCCCACCTATACTCTCCTCTCCACCTATCTTCTTTTCTCTCCATCTTCGATCCACCTCCCCCTCTCTCCCTATTTATTCCAGAACCCTCCCCCCATCCCCCTCTCTGATGAAGGGTCTAGGCCCGAAACGTCAGCTTTTGTGCTCCTGAGATGCTGCTGGGCCTGCTGTGTTCATCCAGCCTCACATTTTATGATTTCCAGCAATTGTGTTTCCAGCCTTAAATTTTGACATTTTACCAGGATTACTTATTGAGGTTCCAACATCTGCTGTACTCTTTTACTTGTATATTTCCTGCCCCCTTCCTATCACACTTGTTTGCTCCTTCATTATCCTGGGCCTCTGCACTCTCATGCCTTATTGATTTTTTAAAAAATCTTCCTTCAAATGAATCCTCTGACCCTAATTAACCAGTTTTTAGTGTTATCTACAGCCCTAGTAATACGATTTGTCAGGACATAGGTCCCAGCATGGCTCAAATGAAGTCCACTGCAATGGAACAGCTCTCTTTCCCATGTACTACTGACCAATGGCTTCCTATTTCTTTCATAACTATCTGTGAGCCATGCATTTAGTTCTTTAGTCTTACATAGCCTACACAATTTGCACATGGATCAATTAGAAATCCTGAGACTACCATCTTTGTAATAAAATCCTGAGAATACCACCTGTGTAATTTAATCTACCTACATTATTGGTACCTACTTGGACCACAATTATGGATCCTTCCCCTCTACTTCAAGCTCTTGTCCAGTCCAGAAGAAACATTTTTAATCTTGGCATCAGGCAAACTTCCAACTCTAACTTTGCTGCAGAGAACAGAATCCATCCCCTAAGTCTGCTATCCTCTATTACCTCCACATTTCTCTTCTCTCCCCTGCCACTGGGGCACAGGGCTTTGGTCAGTTTCCTCTTTCACCCCGCAGCTCGCATCCTCAACATCAGAAGCAAGAACTTCATGTCTCCTAGAGAAGGACATTGACTTAGCCTCCTCCAAAAGACAGCCCAGGGTCCCAATAATCTGCCTCACTCGTAAACAAATCATCCTATTCCTGGCCGTGATTAAATTTAACATAATTAATCTAAGTGGGTGGTTGTGTCCTGAAACAGTGACGAGTTAACCGCTCCCCCTCTTTAATGTGTTACAGGGTCTACAGCTCAGATTCCTACTCATCAGGTCTGAGCCAAAGTTCCTCAAGCTGTTAACACTTGCTTCAGATGTGGTCATCTTGGATTGTGCTGGAGTCCAGCAGTTCCTACATATTACAGCTGCTTCACTTCACCTGTTTAGCCTCTCAATTCTATTTGATTAATTAATTGGGTGTTAAATAGCTTAAAAACTAATTTTCCAAATGCAGTCTTCAACTGTAATATTGTCTCCTGATTTAAGCCATTTAGCCAATCAAGAAAAACATGCAAGAAATACCCACCAATCACATCCTTGGTCTTCCTGTGATGTCACACTTTGGTTCTGACAGTTCAAACAGACTGGAGGGGCTCCACGCTGCTGGATTTTAATTGTTCATAATGACTGCCTTTCTAACAAACATCAGTCTGCTCTCCCCATCGGCTTCACCAGTGATGCCGATTTGCTGCACGCTTGTTCCTATCACCTCTCAGTCAGAATACTATACTCTTTCCTCAGGCATTTTCATCTATAAAAGATTAATTGTTTCATTCATTTGCTGCTTTGGGACCTAGCTGTGCCCTAAACAGCAGTTTCATTTATCTAAAAAACAGCAGCATGTGTACTGCAGAAGTAATTAAATGGTTGTGAAAAAAATTGAAATCCCCTGAAGATGTGTCAAATGTTATTGAGTCTCTTCATACAGTCACCTCCTCTACTTCAATCTTTACCAATTTTTTAAATCACGCTCTAAATAACCTTGTGTTTTTTTGTTACTGAGCCTGCTTCACTATTGCTTTGCACTGTAGCCGATGGCTATTTACCTTGGGTTTTCAAGATAAAACAGTATGCAAGCTTCAGTTTCATGGCAACACTTTCTAATTGAGTACAGCATGTTAAAAAGCTCGTGTTGAAATTTTTATTCCCTTGGAAGAGAGCCAGAAGAAATTCACCTACCCTCATCACTGGATGTTTCCAGTTTGACAACAGACAATGGAGACCTAGCTGGGGGCTTGCTGAAGGGATGGCGCCGACTCTTTGTGATCTCTTTTTTCAACTTTGGATAATCTGGGGGCACCTGTAAAACACAATCAAAATCAGGCAGAAAAATTACATAACATGCAGCAATTAAAATGCCTAGATTTCTGCTCAATGGTTAAGTAACAAAACACAGAGCCACACTGTAAAAGGTCATATTGTTCTATCTCTCTGCTGCATTAGGATAGATATGATTGAGGCAGACGTTCTCATGTGAACCTAGACAGTGTGACATGATTTGACAACACATGCCCTTTTTTAGCTCAGTGTTCACATATTCATTTTCCTACATGCTTCCTCAACAAAAAGTGAGATGGGGATCCGAAACCAAACGTTGTGCACCTGACTGTAAACACACTGACTTATGTCAGTAGCTTTATCCAGGACCATTCTGGTCACTATCATAGTATGCTGTGTATTTAGTCACTGAGCTACTCTGGCAGCTACGTTAACCAATGATTTTCAACACTTTTCTTTCATGCAAGTATCAGTTCCAAAGTTGATCGATTTAAAGCATCCACTAATATTTATAAATGGCCTTCATTAACTGGTATTAATGCAAAAAGTCTTAATTTAAACTATTGCTAGTATAGTAACTGACAAGTGCTGTATTGCAGTTTTTGCTTTATCCCACTAAGGCCATACTCAGCCATGCCAGATAGACTGGTTTCACTTTGTTTCTCATACAAATACATCTGAACAAAGTATTGCAGTTTCGGCTTCTAAAACAAGTGTAAACTTTGATTATTATAAATCTTGTGCATAAGGCACACGAGATACAATTTATAAACTGAAATTAAAATCAGAAGGCAATAAACAGCACAGTCATTATAGTGACGTGCAATCCCAAAGACCATTAGATTATTCTGTACCATAAACTGGTCACCATAAATTAGAATTCAAATCAGATTATGCATGTCACTAGAAAGCACCAGGTTTAGTTCATCTCAAAAGGTTATGGCCTTTTCATTTCAAAAGGACTTCTGATGAATGTTCATCAACCTAAAACATTAGAGATAACACAGTGTGAAGCTGGATAAACACAGCAGACCAAGCAGCAGAGGAGTAGGAAAGCTCGACGTTTCGGGTTGGGACCCTTCTTCAGAAAAAGGCTTGGCCCAGTGTTCATCCAGCTTCACACCGTGTTATCTCAGATTCTCCAGCATCAGCAGTTCCTGCTATCTCTGTGACAATCTAAAACATTACATTTGTTTCTTTCTCCATAGATGTTGCCAGACTACAGCATTTCCAGCTTTTATTATGCCTATATAGATATTGACCTTTGGACTTGCAATTCATTTTACAAACAGGGATGTGCGTTCTGCACAAAATGTGCTGGATATTAGAAAGCACAACAAAGATCTAGGGTTGTAACTCTATCATGTTATTGAATTCTTTCAGAGACATAAATACCTACAACAGCGAACTTGTGGATGGGGTGGATGTGGTTTTGTGGTGACATAGAGGCAATATCGCTCCATTGGCAATTTAGAACCCTAGGTTACTATTCCTACAACAAGGATTTGAAACAATCCACCGCAGCTGATGGAATCTGGAATTCATTAAATAGAGATAGAAATACAAATATAAAACTAGCTTAATACCAACTATGGCAAGTTTCAAACCATACTAGTTCACAAATGCCTTTTAGGAATAAAACTGCTGCTCTTATCTGATCTCACATACTTGTAACTCCAGACCCACAGCAATGTCATTGATTCTTACCAGCATGGGAAATTAGGGACAGGCAATTAATATTGGCCATGTCAACAATGCTCAGTGAACAAATTTGAAAATAAAAAGGATGCAATAAGTTCCATCCTCTACCAGCTAAAATAAATGCTACCCAGTGTAGTCCCATTCATCAACTGTTAGCCTATATCCTGAAGGTTACATCACCAGAAAGTGACAGAAAGGGTGGACAAGTGGCACATGAAATTTAGTCAGAGAAATGTGACGTGATTAATTTTGATAGAATGCAGCAAGTCAATATAAAATAAAAGAAACATTTCTAAAGGACATGTAGGAACAGAAGGGCCTGAGCACACATGTGTAAAGATCATTACAGGTGACATATCAGGTTGGGAGTGTGGTTAATAATGCATATAATATCCAGAGTTTAATGGGTAGAGGTTTAGAGCACTAAAACCTAGAGATTACATTAAATTATTGTTTTATGTCATTTTAAAGTATTAGTCTTGTGTCAGGGTACATTTTCAGAAGAATGTGAAGGCTTTAAGCGAGGTACAAAACAGAGAGGCAAGAAACAAAATCCAGGGATGAGGAAGTTCAGTTACTTAGATAACATTCGTTATTAAGGGGGAGGTGATAGCAAAGTGGCAACATCAGTGGATAAGTAACCCAAAGGCCCAGGCTAATGTTCGATAAATGGACAAATATGAGTCAGAAGCCCCTTGAACCTATTCCATCATGGCTGATCCGATTGTAACTTCAATTCTCACCTCGCCCGATAACCTTTCAACAGTTTGCTTATGAAGCATCTATTCACCTGTGAGAAAAATATTACTGGACTTAGCTTTCACCACCTTTACAGGGAAAGAGTTCCATAGACTCACGACCCTCAGAGGGGGGGGGAAAAAAATTCACTTAACTACTGATTTAACTGAACAAACCCTGATTGTAATAATTACCTTAGTCTAGATTCTCATAATCCACATCTCTACATATACTCCACCAAGACCCTTCAGGATTTTGTCCCAATAAAGTCATCTCTTAGTCATCTAAATGCCAAAAGAATACAAAAAACACAGGCTATCCAGCCTTTCCTGCCCATTCCAGATAATAGTTTAATGAACCTTCTGAGCTGGCTCCAAAGGATTTAAGTTTTTCTTTAAACAAGGTAACCAATAACTGTGCACAGTACACCAAACGTGGTTTCTTCAGTGGCCTGTATAATGGAAACATGGCCTTCATACTTGTGTGTTCAATTCCCTTGATGATGAATGGTTTCAAATTAGCTTTCCTAATTACTCGCCATACCTGCATACTAATCTTTTGCAATTCACACACAAGGTAACCCTGATCCTGCTGCATCTTAGAGCTCTGCAATCTCTATTTAGATAACATGTTTTTAAAAAAATTCTTCCTGTGAAAGTAGGCAACTTCACAGTTCTTACATCATTCATCTTCGCCCACTGACTAAAGCTGGCAATACAAGTTTAAGAGATAACAAAGTGTGAAGCTGGATGAACACAGCAGGCCAAGCAGCATCTCAGGAGCACAAAAGCTGATGTTTCGGGCCTAGGCCCTTCATCAGAAAAGGGGGATGGGGAGAGGGTTCTGAAATAAATAGGGAGAGACGGGGAGGCAGACCGAAGATGGATAGAGGAGATGATAGGTGGGGAGGAGAGCATAGGTGGGGAGGTAGGGAGGGAATAGGTCAGTCCGGGGAGGACAAGAGTGTTGCAGTGGGAGAGACACTCCCTGGGGTTGGTTTGGAGGGAGGAGGGTAACTTCTTAATGTTAGGCATCCCTGGAAGACGCTTTGCAGTGAGGTTAAAATTGTGATCAGAGATAATCGAAACTGCAGATGCTGGAGAATCTGAGATAACAAACTGTGAAGCTGGATGAACACAGCAGGCCAAGCAGCATCTCAGGAGCTCAAAAGCTGACGTTTCAGGCCTGGACCCTTCATCAGAGAGGGGGATGGGGAGAGGGTTCTGAAATAAATGGCGGGGGGAGGCGGACCGAAACTGGATAGGGGAGAAGATAGGTGGAGAGGAGAGCATAGGTGGGGAGGAAGGGAGGGGATAGGTCAATCCCTCTGCAACTCTCTTGTCCTCCCCGGACTGACTGCATTCATTCCAGTTGAGAGATGATGGGAACTGCAGATGCTGGAGAATCCAAGATAACAAAATGTGAAGCTGGATGAACACTGCAGGCCAAGCAGCATCTTAGAAGCACAAAAGCTGACGTTTCGGGTCTAGACCCTTCATCCTCTCTGAAGGAGGGTCTAGGCCCGAAACGTCAGCTTCTGTGCTCCTAAGATGCTGCTTGGCCTGCCGTGTTCATACAAGTTTATGATTTTGTGACGTCTTCACAACTTTTCTCACTTTTCTTTGTCTCATCAGAAAATTTGGTAACCCCCTTTGTTCAGTCATCCAAATCATCATATAAATTGTAAATGGCTGATGTCCCAACACACATGCATGTGGCACACCACTCGTACCACCTTGCAAACCTGAAAAAGTCCCTTTTACACCTCTCTCTGTTTCTTATTAGCCAGCCAATCTCATTCTTAAGCCAACGTGCTAAACCTTACACCACGAGCACTTATTTTCTACAATCATGTTTAATGCGGCACCTTGTTAAATGCTTTCTGGAAATCAAAATTTGGCATCTCCAATGATTCTGCTTAAGCTACAACACATTATCATCTCAAAAAACTATGGTCAAGCATTATTTCTCTTGCATAAAGCCATGCTAACTCTGCCTGATTACCTTGAGCTTGTCCAAGTACCTTGCTAAAATATCTTTGATAATGTCTCCTAAAAGTTATCCTACGATAGACGTTGAGCCAAGTGGCCTGTAGTTTCCTGTCCACGTCCCTTTTTGAATAAAGGAGCTACATTCACTACCTTCCAATCTAACTAAGCCATCCCCAAATCAAGATATTAGTAACTTCCTCAATTTATTAACATGAAGCCTATCAGTGCATAGGCACTTGACAGCCTACAGCTCCAATCATTTACTCAGCATCACTACTCTGGTGATCACAATTTTTCTGAGTTCTTTCTTCTCTTTCATTTCACAATTTATTGCTGCTTCTGGGATGTTATATGTTACTCTATAGTGAAATGGGATACCAAACACCTGCTCATCCATGTCCTGGTGACATGGGCTCAAATCTCATGGGCAAGCGATGGAATTTGGAGTCAATTAAGTCTTGAATTGAAGTTAGTTTCAGTAATGGTGACTGTGAAACTGTTGTCATAAAAAGCTTCCGAGATCACAAATTTCCTTCAGTCATGTGGCTAAAATTCCGGTTTGGGCTGATAAATAGCAAACAATATGTGCCACATGCATGCCAGGCAATGACCACCGTCAACCAAAGAGAATCTAACACTCTCCTGTTGATATTTAAATCAGCTTTACAATTCCTGACTTCGTCAAACAACATTGTGGGGAGCTTATCATTGACCAGAAATTCCTTTGTCAATACATATCAAAACCTGAGACCCTAACTAATAGAAAAAGGACCACTATGTGCAAGCTTCCCCTCTGATTTGAATCATATTGCCATCCTTGCATTGTTGCTTTTTAAAAATCCTAGAATCCATTCCATAATAACACATTAGGTGTACCTATACCAAATGGATTGCTGTATTTGAAAGTGGTGGCTCACTATCAACTTCTCAAGTACAAGTGGGGCCTATCCAATAATGTCCACATCCTGCAAACAAACAAATAAAAAGATTGCTGAGAAAGGACACATTGTCAAAGCATTTCATTTTGCACTCATCAGGATAATTCACAAAAAATACCAGCATGAGAGGAAAAGCACATTTAAACTGTATTTGATGTGGGGAGACGAAAGACCATAAGACACAGGAGTGGAAGTAAGGCCATTCGGCCCATTGAGTCCACTCCGCCATTTAAATCATGGCTGATGGGCATTTCAACTCCACTTCCCTGCACTCTCCCCGTAGCCCTTGATTCCTTTTGAGATCAAGAATGTGTCGATCTCTGCCTTGAAGGCATCCAATGTCCCGGCCTCCGCTGCACTCTGCGGCAATGAATTCCACAAGCCCACCACTCTCTGGCTGAAGAAATGTCGTCTCATTTCAGTTTTAAATTTACCCCCTGTAATTTTAAGGCTGTGCCCACGGGTCCTAGTCTCCCCGCCTAACGGAAACAACTTCCTAGCGTCCACCCCTTCTAAACCATACATTATCTTGTAAAGAGTGCTGATTGTCAAGTATACTCTGTTGGTAAAGGTATTATCGTTGTAAAATCATTACCTGGATTATTATAAGCTGATTGCCAAGTTTCATTTCAATTTTAAACCAGGCTGGTTGACTGTGGTCAATTTGGTTAAACTTGGCTAGCAAGATTGAACTCTATGCTATAACCATTTTGTTCCCCGATTCCTTTACCCTATGCTTCATCTAACAAAAGAAAGCATTCTGTAATCCTTCTTCATCACCGAGCACGAACTTTTCTTGTTAGAACAATAAATGTATGATAATTTTCTTCCAAAGAAAACAAATGAATGTCCATGACCCCAACAAAGAAAACTGCAGGATAGCATTTCACTTTTAAAAATTTTAATGCAGCAAACAAACTAAAATGTATAAGATTCAAACATTGACCTGCAGCCTATCAAATGTCCCAGCCAAGGTTATTATTTGCAAGGTACAAATCTCCAAATCCTCTTTCACACCACAGTAGTCCTGATTGTACAGAATCTCCAAAGACTCCTTTTCTAACCTCAAAACACTCTGGTAGGTTACAGCAACACAAACAGTTGTAATGGGTCTTGTCCAAACCACAATCCCTTGTTCTTCCCGTCTTCAGGTATCTGCTGTTTCAAACCTGTATGAAACCTATAACCTTCCCCTGCAACCGCAGGAAATGCTACACTTGTCCCCACACCTCCTCCCTCACCCCCATCCCAGGCCCCAAGATGACATTCCACATTAAGCAGAGGTTCACCTGCACATCTGCCAATGTGGTATACTGCATCCACTGTACCCGGTGCGGCTTTCTCTACATTGGGGAAACCAAGCGGAGGCTTGGGGACCGCTTTGCAGAACACCTCCGCTCAGTTCGCAACAAACAACTGCACCTCCCAGTCGCAAACCATTTCCACTCCCCCTCCCATTCTCTTGATGACATGTCCATCATGGGCCTCCTGCACTGCCACAATGATGCCACCCGAAGGTTGCAGGAACAGCAACTCATATTCCGCCTGGGAACCCTGCAGCCATATGGTATCAATGTGGACTTCACCAGTTTCAAAATCTCCCCTTCCCCCACTGCATCCCTCAACCAGCCCAGTTCATCCCCTCCCCCCACTGCACCACACAACCAGCCCAGCTCTTCCCCCCCACCCACTGCATCCCAAAACCAGTCCAACCTGTCTCTGCCTCCCTAACCGGTTCTTCCTCTCACCCATCCCTTCCTCCCACCCCAAGCCGCACCCCCAGCTACCTACTAACCTCATCCCACCTCCTTGACCTGTCCGTCTTCCCTGGACTGACCTATCCCCTCCCTACCTCCCCACCTACACCCTCTCCACCTATCTTCTTTACTCTCCATCTTCGGTCCGCCTCCCCCTCTCTCCCTATTTATTCCAGTTCCCTCCCCCCATCCCCCTCTCTGATGAAGGGTCTAGGCCCGAAACGTCAGCTTTTGTGCTCCTGAGATGCTGCTTGGCCTGCTGTGTTCATCCAGCCTCACATTTTATTATCTTGAAACCTATAACAGTTTCTTTATTTTCACAGACCTACTTCAACATCAGCATCTGTTTAAAGACTGTCAACCAGAAAACTGTTCCATTCAGAGACCTTGGTTGCTTCCTCTTTACATTAATTTTGAAGGCATTGTTAATCATTTGCTACAGAAACAGGCTGAACATAACACCACTGCAATTAGCTCTCATTTTACTCTTTGCTTTTTGCCTGTTCATCGCCATGGCAACCTCAGGTAACAAGGGCACTTCCTGAAGCCTAATGATGCCATAATCTGAAAACCAACGAACACTCTTTCACAGCACTCCGACTTTTGTCTTGAAAAAAACATTCCAAATAATTTTTTAAAAAAAGGCTTTTTGCAGCACACCATCACAGTATTCTCTCATTTGTTATGAATTCCCTTTCCTTATACATCTTCCCAATGCATTACACACTTCTTCAAACTGAATTCCATTTGCTACTCTTCTTCTCACCAGAGCAATCACTCATATCTGCCTACAGTCTACAGGCACAGCAATTTCTACATCTGTAAGCTTCTTAATCATGCCCTCTATTTAATTTGGAGCTTGTGAGATATATGAACAGTAAGGGCTCCAATGCTGAGCCCTGTAGGATTCCTCTGAAAATAACTGTTCAGTCACAGAAACGTGTATACTATCACCCTCTGCTAACTGTCACTGAACTAATTTTGCATCCAACTATTTCTGCCCAGCTTAAAATAAACAGCATGCTAACTTTATTTAGGAAAAATACCCAGATTAACATCTTAAATATTAAACGTTTATATATGTATATTGAAGTTTTATTCTGAAATACCCATAACTGTACAAATGTTTTGGTAAATCAGCTTTCAGAAAAATGACAATGTACCAATGAATGAGGAAGGCAATTCAGCCACTCACTGCTTCAACAGCAAGTCTCAAGAATTGCTTGATTGATTCTAGTTAGTAGTTGGTTTTACAGTGGTTTGTCCTGAAATTTATTTTTTACAATGTTCATACTGCGTGAGAATGTTTCCAGATATTAGTCCTAAAATTACTGCTCATGACTTTGAAACTATACTTAAAGTAGTAGATAAATCAGGTATCAATGTAGCTGCGATAATAAAGTGTGAAGCTGGATGAACACAGCAGGCCAAGCAGCATCTCAGGAGCACAACAGCTGACGTTTCAGGCCTATATCTCTCAACGTAGCAGCAGTTTGCTTCTGTAAAAGAGGCACTTAGAAGGTAAATTTCATTTATATAGGAAATATGTATGCGCATGTGTGTGTGTAAAAACACCAAAATAAAGTAAAAACAGAAAGGACAGACATAAGTTCAGAGTGAGGAGTTTTAAAGGTCTGGGTTTTTCTTACAAAAAAGTCAAACATGGAAAATTAAGGGAAGAGGACTCATTCAGTAAAAGGATTTACCAGCAACAGTGAATCAAAGGGAGAGAATGATTTAAAGGGACAGATTATGTAATCCTTTTGAAATTTTTTTTGAGGGCAGATGAAAATGAATAAACAGCAAGCCCATATTCCTAAGTTTGGCCCAGTTGATATGCGTTTTATTTTTGGAATAAAGGATTAAGAGTTGAGGGACTGCTGCTTTATTATTTTTGAATTCCTTCAGACAAGGGAAGGAACACAGAATTGCCTGAGATAACCAGGTGTAGAACAGGATGAACGCGGCAGGCCAGCATCAGAGGAGCAGGAAATCTGACGTTTCAGGCCTAGAAGACCCTTCTAGAGAAACGGGGGAGGGGAAGGGGGTTCTGAAATAAACAGGGAGAGAGGAGGAAGGCGGATAGAGGAGAAGATAGGTGCAGAGGAAACAGACAGGTCAAAGAGGCGAGGATGGAGCCAGTAAAGGTGAATGTAGGTGGGGAGTTAGGGAGAGGATAGGTCAGTCCAGGGAGGACGGTGGTCAAGGGGACTAACTCCCCACCTACACTCACCTTTACTGGCACTCCCCACCAGTGGCACGGTGGCTCAGTGGTTAGCACTGCAGCCTCACAGCGCCAGGGACCCGGGTTTGATTCCGGCCTTGGGCGACTGTGTGGAGTTTGTACATTCTCCCTGTGTCTCTGTGTGGGTTTCCTCCAGGTGCTCCAGTTTCCTCCCACAGTCCCAAGATGTGCAGGTTCAGCGGATTGGCCATGCTAAATTGCCCATAGTGTTCAGGGGTGTGTGGGTTATTGGGGGATGGGTCTGGGTGGGATGCTTCAAGGGGCAGTGTGGACTTGTTGGGTGAAGGGCCTATTTGCACACTGTAGGGAATCTAATCTATACCTTGTTATGTCAGATTATCCAGCATCTGCATTCCTACTATCACTGAAACACAGAATTGCCTCGTTGCGGGTCTAGGTAAATATAATGCTCCTCAGTGTTTGTACATAGTGTCACAGGGTTACCCACTGCCCATCCAAATCATCAGAGCAAACAGGTCTCAGTAAAAACTGGAGCACAGCCCTCAGTTCTAAACTGAAACCACGATAACTTTGTCCAGCTAAAAAAAAATGACATGGAGAGAAAATCCCATACTAAAACAGTTTGTTCAAGGTTATATTGTCTCTGCTATCCATGACCATTTCCTTCTTCAAGGCGTATTATCCAGAATCGTCTGGTTCATTACTGTTCAAAAACAGATGATTCACATTCGCTTACTGAGACACTTTGGTAGCTTTGCAGTGCAACAATTGTTATAGAAACTTCGGTGTTGAGAGGATTAATTGTTTCTAGCTTGATAAAATGAAAATTTCCAGCCTTCAAAACAACATTCAGTGTAAAAATAGAACACAGTCACAACAGCTCTGAATATAAAAACAGCAGCAGTCTGGCAGCACATCTATCCAAATAAAAGTGGTAGTCAGTCATTCTTTTAAATTCTTATGAGCTTTGTCTGCGTTTTTCATAGCTGAGAGGGTATTAAATTGAACTTCATCCTTGTAATGATTGACAATGCCTGGATACATGCTACATTTGTGAATAGTACAGATGTTTCTTATCACAGTAAAATAATCGAATATAAACCCATTAAATAAATTCATTATCAATGCTGTACCTGCACTTCAGTAGTTTCAAAACTGACATCCACACTTTCATGGTCACTCGCCTCCTCCTCCATGGTTACTCCGTCACTGCTTATCTCTGATTCCTTCCACATTGGTAGTTTGTTCCTGGTGGCAAACTGCTCAAAAGCCTGCTGACAGGACATGTGCTCCTTGTCGAACACCACCTTCTTTGATTTAGGTAGCACATACATCATAGTAGCTTTAGCTCTGGGTTTAAATTCATCTTCAGCAGTAAAACTGTCTGATTGCATACTTGCTGATGCAGATGGAGAATCTGCCTGGGATGATTCTGCTTTGGATGGTTCAGTAGCTTCAGCACCGTCAGTTAAGAGTGCTGCTACGGTATCTGTTTCCACACGTTTCTTTTTCTTTTCACTTTTAGATTTAGAGGAACGTGAATATGTTTTCAGTGGCTTGCCATTAGCTGTTCAAGAAACAGAAATGAAACAGACTTTCTCTGATTTCCTCGTAGGACAGTGTCTATAATGGTATACAATCAAAATTGCTATACAGAGAAGAAAAAAATCAAACAAATTATCTTAGATGTTGGCTGTTGTTCAGTGTCAGAGCTCTATTACATGAGCAAAAGGTCACGGGTTCAAGTCACACTTTAGAGAATTAGGCACCTAAATCTATAGTCTAACATTCCAGTGTTGTATTGAAGGAATACTGCATTGTTAAAACTTCTGTTCTTTGAACAAGCTGTTAATACAGCCCTCACTTGTCATTTCAGAAAGATAGGGAAGAGCTTAGTCATTATTTTAATGAAGAGACAGGACAGCATGAACAACTAGCCAGTATTTGAGTATAGCATTTGGTCATTACAATCCATAAGTTGGCAAGTGCTTTTTTTTTTCATACTGGCAAAGAAGCATCTCGGAATATTCTAAGGTTATGAAAGGCAGTGTGCAAATTCAACAATTTACTTGCCTTACCTTCATATATACACCTGAATGGTTTGACAAGAAATCTCAGCATAAGGTAGTTTTAAGGTAATTACTCTTGTATCAATTATTGTCATATGGAACTTTTCTACCAGATCAATCTACCACTCCAATCCCCACTGGAATTTCTCAGTAAGACTTTCTCCAATCACCCAATTTCAGTTAACTATGCGAGTGCTCAGTGTATACAAGTGTACAGTGGTCAAAGTCCTTGACCAAGATTTGTGGGAAACTGAATCATGAAAGAAATTTCAAATGAAGAGAAAAAGGCTGAGCCATGTGAATGTCAAAAATATCAACTGAGATCTAAAAATACAGGACAAGAGATCTATAATAATGAATCAACTTCAAAAGGAGAATTTCTAATGCCTGACAATTTCCTGGCAACCTGCAGTAAAACATTCAACCATGGAACAGTGTACTCAAATGGTGGTTTGCCAAATAATTTGAAACAGCAAACCTATTAAAAATAACTACACTTTGTTTATATATGTATTAACACAGACACACTTTTTCCTGGCATAACAACTGAAAGAATTTTCTGCAAAATTCTTTCACTGCCAATGGACTCATGCAAGTTTATTAATTGAAAGATTACTAAAATGTTGAACAGTCTCCGTCCATTCACTCCGAAGAACAAACACAGTTAATGCAGCTGTTCAGGAACAAAATGTTTGGTGTTCTATGTTCAGTAAGTTATCTGCTTATAGTTGAGTTACATTTACGAAAGTTCAATCAATGATGCTGAAGTAACCTACAAAAAGGATAAGTAGGTAAAAATTTTCAAGAGCTGAGACACTCAAGTAAGAAAATTATCCATCAGATAATGTGGCAAATAAATGGCATTCTGAGCCAGTCGAAGATCAAACAGAATCAAGAGGTGCTTATTGTCAATTGTGGTCTCTACATGAAACAGGTCTAGGACTTGGGACAATGGCTACAGGAATGCAGAATCTGGTCTTGGATATAACACATTCAAGGCTTCCCTCCAAGAATGCAACTGGAAAATGAACATTTCTCAGATCTGGTCTCACACATTATACAGTAACATCCTATTTACAGCAGCTGCAAAAGAAACAACATAACTGTTTGTTTGTTTATAATATGAAAGAAAAAAATTGTTATTGATCAGTGTTTCAAAAAGTTCTAGCACTGAAGTGTAGGTAATATAGGTTACACAGTATTTTGGTCAGAATACCCTACTCGTTAAGGGTAAGGTTATTTAGATCTATTACAATTCATTACATCTCACTGTATCCAATAAAATAAACAAGTGAGAGACTTCAACCACCCGTAGAGAAGGACATATTTAACGGTTGGGGCATTACAATTTATAAATAGTTCAAGAAGCCGCTCAATTTAAAATAATATTTCTTGGAAAAAAGTGAACAATTCTACCTAATGTCATGACAATGTCCTTAAATAAGGGTGGTGTAAATGCTGCCTCAAGTTCCTGAATTCAAGACTCAAGGTGGTTTACCAGATGCCAATGAGTTTGGAACACTTAACAAAATATTAAAATAACGTTATTTGAGGTCAGTAAGCCTAGAAATATCAGACCACAGACAACCAAGTGCAAATTATATTGGACCTACAAACAAAAACGTTAATAAACTTCCAAGCTGAAAATGTTAACTGTGTAATTTTGAGCTATGCTTTGAGATTTCTTTCAAAAAAGAAATATAACAGATTTCTGTGGGGTTTTTTCTGCTTTAATTTTTACTTTAAGGAGAATCTAGAAGTTGGGAATGGAGGCTGGATTCAAAAATTATCTGACAATTCTTTGATGCACCAAATGGACAGCATTGCCGACATCCTACTTTAAAGCTTTCACATTTTTAAGACTAAATTTGTTACAGCTTAGAATTTAAGAACATTTTGTTATATGTCATCCAGTGCCTGAAGAGTTGGGACTAGGTCAAGTTTAAACCAAACTGACAGGAATGAAAATATGAGTCTCTTTTCATAAAATGTTTTTAAAATATTGATTAGTCAGGGGATGTGGGCATCACTGGCTAAACAAGCAGATATTGCCAATTCCTAATGCTTCATGCACAGGCATGGTGAGCATTCTTTTCATACTGTTACAGCTTCACCCATAGCATTGTTAGGGAGGGAGTTTCAGCATCTTAACCCAGCGGCAGTAATTTTTAATCATGATATTCGGAAGGGAACTTGCAGGTGGAGCTCAGCCCTAGGGTCAGTTGTTTTTTCATTCCAGATGCTAGATGTCACGGGCTCAAAGTACTGCCGAAGGGGTCTGGATGTGTTGCTGCAATTTACAGGGTTAATGCTGCACAGGACTACCACTTAAGTTCAAAGATGGAAGGCATGAATGTTCAAACTAGTGGTTGGGTTACCAATCTATCAGGCTGCTATTGTCCAGGATAACCTTGAGCACTGCGGAGCTGTACTCAACTGGATAAGTGAGGGGTATTCCATTGCGTTCCTTACTTGTGCCTGGTAGGTGGTAGACAAGCTTTGAAGAGTTAGGAGGGGAGTTACTTGCCACAGAATTCCCAGCCTCTTGCGTTCTTTATATGGCTAGTCTAGTTCAGTTTCAGATCAAATGGATTTTGACAGCATGGGATTCAGTGATTGTAATTCCATTAAATGTCACGGGAGCCAATTAGAACAGAACACATCAAGATTCCTTTGACAGTACTTTGAATGTGCAACTTCCAGCATGTGTTGAAGACTATCATTACTAGGCACTAAGTGAAATGAGCAGGTACACAAATCCAATACCTAAGTTTAATTGTGCTAGAGAGAACACAAAGATTGCCTCGGAGTTACTGCTAATTCAAAATTTCCTGGAAATTCAGAAAAAATTAAGATGTCTGAGTCTAGTAGAAATGATCTCAAGTGGAATGAGAAGGCTTTATTGAAGAATAGCAGATTATCTTGCAGATAATCCAAGGTGTACTCAAAATAAGAAAGGTAGTCGCTGACATACAGCTTAAAAAAAAGAAAATATTTTAATCTACAACATTGACATTCTTCAAGTTGACAGGCTAAAAGCTTACCTGAAGAAAAACAATGATGTTATGTTTTGACATTATTGGATTTCAAGTTATAATGTGCATTAATTCCTCTGGGAGGTGTACCTAAGGATTCAGTGTAGCAGAGTTGAAAATGGAGCAAGATCTTTTCGGTAAGGGGAAAATACATGGTGGGGGAAAGTGAATCAAAACGCACACATATGCAGGTTGAAATCATAGGTATACCCTTTGTTCAGGTAACTCTACCACTGAGCCTTATTCCATTCCATCTTCATTACTGAGAAAAACATGCGAATTCACCAACAAACAAGCATATAATAGCAGCCTCATACACATACCTGAAAAATGGTGATTAAATAAATCATCTGTGAAGTCACCTTGGTCTAGGTCTAAGATTGTAACTTTGCTGGGTTTGCTGTGCTCTTCTGCGTCCATTGTTCTTTTGTGTTCCTCTTTGATTTTGGTGTCATCTTCAGTCACATCTTTTCCAGGAGTTTCTTCAGCAGCTGGTTCACTCAGTATTCTTTGGTCTTCTGTTTTCTGCCTCCTGGTCTGGGTTCTTCGCCGATGGGATCTGCAGTACATGTTTGGGGAAGAGGAAGGATAGGGAGGTAAACTACAAAGCAAAATTAAGAAACTGTCTCCATTGAACAGCTAGAGCTCCCTAATTAAGCATTTATACAATAACACAGCTTACAATTTTGGGTTTACTAAAAAGATATTTGAGAAGTTAAGTCTCTCTTTAGTACTGTTCACACAATGGAAGGGTCACTTGCTGAACCTCTTCAAGGTTTGGAAGGATCATGATGGTAAAAGAAAGCAATAAATACATTTTCACTGGCTCGTGAGGGCTTAATGAGATGGCACAAACTTAAAGTAAGCTCAAACAGAACACAACAGAAGTCTAGAAAAAAAAAGATTTTTCACAAGTCGGGGGAACAGTGTGTAAAGTATTGTCACAAACTCTTACTAAAGCACAAGTGAATCAACTTGTCAAAGTAAGTCATTTAAAATTAGTTCTATGACATTCCCCTTTTCCAAGCAATTAGAGAGAAGTGGAGTGAGAAGCGGGATTGACCAAATTAATCAGGTCGTGACAAATAGCAGCTTACTTTGATGGTGTATGTTATGAGGACAATTCAAGTTGCACCTTTATTAATGAAGCTGAACAAAAAGGCATGTATGAATCTACTTACAGCCATTTCACTTCCTTCACACGTGGTGCTTATTTTAAATAATTTATAAATGCAAGCTGCACCACACAATGTTAATTCCAAGAGATGATCTATCCCACTGTACAGCTGCATTGCATTATGGATGCACAGTGAAATAAGGAACTCATTACTTATTCATCACCGCATGGAACATTCATATTTATATTCTGCTCTTGCACCCCAATAGTATTTTTCCATAAAACCACTGTCCCATGGGGTCTACTTCATGCAGCCCAAACTATTATTACATCCACGCTGTAACTTTTTGGATTTAGTCTTAACCACATCATAATTGAAATGGTCTAGGTGTGTAGTTGCAGTAATATAGCACCTACCATTCCGTGAGCTCTTCTTTGAGTATATTATTGACAGATTTCTTTCACCCACTAAAGCCATTGTTAATGTGACATGAAGGCATACAAGGCTCAAGATATGTCTTAATATCGTATCTGATATTCAGAAGTACTAATTTCTATCATAATGTTCCACTGCTTCACATAATTAGTAGAATATCTTTTATTGGAGATATTGAGCCAAAGTTTATTGCAAAAGTGGTTAAGTTAATGTCACTAGTTGTTATGTGCAGATTAAACTCTAACTACAAGAGCTCACAGAGGCACAGTTATTCATAAAAATTCAGATGCTGTACCACTGATCCGAAAGATGCACAATAAAAGCAACTCACTCACTGGCACCTCATTCAAATATACTGCGCAATATGAATTACTGTACTTGTATGGGAGTTACAGTCTAAACTGCCACAGAAAGGTAGAGCATGTGTTTATGCATGTTTTTAAAAAACCACAATAAATCATACTTCAAAACACTTGATCTGAAAATGAAATCAACTTTTATAATTATACAGTTTTATCTGTTCAGATTTCAAATAGTTTAAAACTCTGTGCCTCCTTTTTCTAAATTCAATTATTTCATTTTCTGTACCCGATTTCATACTGAATGTATAAATTCCAAAATCTGCTTCCCTTTAAGGGTGCATCGCTCATTAGACCATAAGACCGTAAGACACAGGAGTGGAAGTAAGGCCATTTGGCCCATCGAGTCCACTCCGCCATTTAAATCATGGCTGATGGGCACTTCAACACCACTTCCCTGCACTCTCCCCATAGCCCTTGATTCCTTTTGAGATCAAGAATTTGTCGATCTCTGCCCTGAAGACATATCTAACGTCCCAGCCTCCACTGAGCTCCGTGGCAATGAATTCCACAAGCCCACCACTCTCTGGCTGAAGAAATGTCTCCTCATTTCTGTTTTAAATCTACCCCCTCTAATTTTAAGGCTGTGCCCACGGGTCCTAGTCTCCCCGCCTAACGGAAACAACTTCCCAGCGTCCACTCTTTCTCAGTCATACATTATCTTCTAAGTTTCTGTTAGATCTCCCCTCAACCTTCTAAACTCTAATGAATACAATCCCAGGATCCTCAGCTGTTAATCGTACGTTAAACCTACCATTCCAGGGATCATCCGTGTGAATCTCCGCTGGACATGCTCCAGTGCCAGTATGTCCTTCCTAAGGTGTGGGGCCTCAAAATTGGACACAGTATTCTAATTGGGGCCGTAAATACTTAAATCTCAACAGGGTTCAGGGGAAAGAGTTGCTTAGGTGTTTAAGAGGCTGTGCATTTGCACTGATGGGATCTCTAACAAACATCAGCTTCTAATGCAATAGATCAAAAGAGACTTAATAGAGAGGGCAAAGTTTGTTTTCTTGCTCACTACAGTAAATGCTATTCAAAATTTCTTACATTAAATGTATGATGAATGTATTGATAGTCTAGCAACATTTCAGCCAACGGCAAACCTAAATTACATAAGGAAATATCTCCTATAAGCATGGCTCAATTGGTTATCCTAATGAAATAAAGCTATTTTCACTGACATGGGATCTTTCACCTGTAGTTAAAGGGAAAATTGTTTTGCAAATTCATCTGAGTTAGCCACTCGATATTCAATAACTTCAGGATAATGAACTCAATTTGACGGCAAAAGCAAATGTGCTATGAAATAACAAGTGCAGGTCATATTGGCATTATAGTCAATATGTTAAAAAAATTTTGTAATTGACTAAAGGGATGTTCGTACAGTGTCTTGACGCTCTTCCACTACTTCTCAGGAATCTAGTCGATACTTGCAATACTCCACATGAATACATGATCTGCGCCACACTATTGCCATACAGGCCCATGAGTAGGGAGATAAGAACTAGAAGCAGGAGTAGGCCATCCGGCCCCTCGAGCCTGCCCTGCCATTTAATAAGTTCACGGCTGATCTTTTTGAGACTCAGCCCTACTTACCTGCCCGCACACCATAACCCTTAATTCCTTTACAGTTCAAAAATTTATCCAGCCTTGCCTTAAACACATTCAGCGAGGTCACTGCAACCGCTTCACTGGGCAGGAAATTCCACAGATTCAAAACCCTTTGGGTGAAGAAGTTCCTCCTGACCTCAGTCCGACATCTGCTTCCCTTTAGTTCGAGGCATGCCGTCTAGTCCTAGTTTCACCTGCTAGTGCAAACAACCTCTATGCCGCCACCTTACTATTCCCTTCATAATCTTATAAGTTTCTATAAGATCTCCCCTCATTCTTCTGAATTCCAATAAGTACAGACCCAGCCTGCTCAGTCTCTCCTCATAATCCAGCCCTCTCAACTCTGGAATCAACCGAGTGAATCTCCTCTGCAGCCCCTCTAGTGCTAGTATATCCCTTCTCAAGTAAGTAGGTCAAAACTGCACACAGTAATCCAGGTGCGGCCTCACCAGGACCCTATACAGTTGCAGCATAACCTCCCTGTTTATACACTCCATCCCTCCATCAATGAGGGAAAATTCCATTTGCCTTTTTAATTACCTACCTCACCTGCAATCCTACTTTTAGCGATTCATGCACAAGGACACGCAAGAAAGACCCTCTGCACAGCAGCGTGTTGTTTTAAGTGGTAAAAAGTTGCAGAGTCCATTTTCCTGTTACTCCTATCAAAATGGGTGACCTCACACTTATCAACATTGTACTCCATCTGCCAGACCTTTGCCCACTCACTTACACAATCTATATCCTTCTGCAGACTTTCAGGGTCTTCTGCACACTGCTCTACCACTCATCTTCAGGTCATGTGCGAAATTTGACACAGCACACTTAGTCCCCAACTCCAAAACAACTATGTAAATTGTAAACAATTGAGGTCCCAACACTGATCACTGAGGCACACCGCTAGCCGCTGACCACCAACCAGAAAAGCACTCATTTACCCCTACTCTTTGCTTTCTACTGGTCAACCAATCCTCTATCCATGTCAATACATTACCTATAATACCATGAACTTTACCTTATGTAGCAAACTATCATCCCTCAGGAGGCAGTGCTGGGCAAGCTAATGGAGCTAAAGGCACTGATGAAATGTATCCCAGGGAACTAAAAGATGTGATAGGGGAAATAGCAAATACACTCATAATTATTTACCACTGGACTCTGGGATGGCACCTTGTCAAATGCCTTCTGGAAATCCAGATACACCACATCCAAAGGTTCCCCACCGTCCATCATGCAAGTAATGTCCTCAAAGCATTCCACTAAATTAATTAAACATGACCTATCTTTCACGAACCAATGCTGGGTGCTCCCAATGAGACAATTTATATCCAGAGGTCTTGCTATTTCTTCCTTAGTGATAGATTCAAGCATTTTCCCCACTAACAAAGTTAAGCAACTGGTCTATAGTTACCTGTTTTTTGTCTACCATTTTTAAGCAGTGGTGTCATATTGGCTGTTTTCCAATGTGCGCAAACCACCCCAGAGTCCAGTGAATTTTGCTAAATAATTATGAGTGCATTTGCTATTTCCCCGGGATACATTTCATCAGTGCCACGACACTTGTCTACCTTTGGCCCCATTAGCTTGCCCAGCACTGTCTCCTTAGTGATAATGATGGTTACAGCAGGTGAGGATGTAGAAACTATCTTGCCATTAGTTTTCAGCATGTTATTTGTGTCTTCCACTGCGAAGACCGACACGAAATAACCGTTTAATGTCTCAGCTATTTCCTCATGCCCAGTTACTAAATTGGCCTTCTCCCCCTCTAAAGGACCAATGTTTACCTTCACCACTCTTTTATGATTTATATATTTATAGAAAATTTTGCTGCCTGTTTTTATATTCTGAGCTAGTTTACTCCCATAAACTATCTTACTTTTCTTTAAAACTTTTTTGTGGCTTTCTATTGGCCATTAAAGATTTCCCAGTCTACCAGTTTCCTACTACTCATTGCTTTTTGGTATGTGTTTTTTTTTCCTCAATCTGATATTATTTTCTTAGGCATTCATGGCTGGCTCTGTCTTTTCCTACAGTTCTTCCTAATCACTGGAATAGTTGATAGCTATTACAGAAAAATAGATGATAGCTAACTTTCCACAACGTGTAGGAACCAAAGCAAAGACATTAAATGGGTGACGTTACTTATGTATACCTATTGGTGGATTTAAATCATGTTAGCAGAGACTTGGCAGTTAAGCTATGTTGGGTCTTTTGGCCAATGAACTATATGATCTCCATGCAGTGAGCATGAATTAACATACTATTTCAATGGCAACAGCAAATGTATTAAGACTGCCATGTGCTGGCTCTGCATTTCACCAATTCAGTCCTAAAGAAATCATATTGGACTTAAAACTTTAACTCGGTTTCTCTCTTCACAGATGTTGCTAGACCTGAAATTCTCCAGTTTTTTTTTAAGGTGTCTTTTTATAGCTTCATTATGTCCTCTTCACATCTCATTTCCTACATTTCGTTCAGTCAGCTTGGCAAACACGTCTTTCAACTCTTCATCCAAGTTCATTGTACAGGTTATAACACAGTTATATTCAAGGCAACCATTCCTGTGGGACACCATTTATTACATCTTAACACATTGAAAAAAGAACTATTTATACCTACAGTTGACTTCTGTTAGTCAGTCAATCATCTTTTCATGCTAATAGGCTATCCCTTACATAATGAACATTTATTTTCTGTCAGAATCTTTGATGGTCCACCTTATCCAATATCTTGGAAATCTAAATACAGTACATTCACTGGCTGTTGTGAATCCAGAGCACCTCAAAGAATTGCAATGTATTAGCTAAATGTGGATGCCCTTTCACAAAACCACACCTGACTGCTTTTGTTTAAAGCTTGAACTTAGCCAAGCACACTGCTATAACTTCTTTAATAGTATCTTCAAATATATTCCCTTTGAAAGATGTTGAGCCAACTGATCTGTAGTTTCCTGCTTGCTGTTTCTTTTTGAGTTATATTTGCTATCTTCCAACCTAATGGAATGTTCCAAAACTCAGGGAATTTTGGAAAATTAAAACTAATGCATTAACTATCTCATTAACCACTTCTTTTCAGAGGACCCTGTGGGCCTAGACATTTGTCAATTCGCTGCTCCAAAAATTTACACAGTAGCACATCTCTGATGACTAATTTTCCTGAATTCCTCCTTCCCTTCTATTTTGTGATCCATAGTTATTTCTGGGGCATTACTTGTGTTCTCTACAGTGAAAAACAATGTCACACATCTGCTCAGTTCATCAATGTTTTATTAGTAATTCATTGTTAATTCTCCAGACACAGCTGCTCTTGAACAAACACTCGTTTTGTTACTACTACTTCTTTTAAATATGTATGGAAACTTATGTTCACTTTTTACACTGCTGGCTAGCTTTCTCTTGTACTTTAACTTCCCCCTCCATCACTTTTTTTGGTCATTTGTACTATCTAATCTTCTGAACTTCCACGTGTCTTTGCAGGTTCTGTTTATGTTTGAAAAGTTTAACATTTCCAGTTAACCAGGGATCGTCAGTATGTTCCTTATAATTTTTCTTACTCTTGGGAAAATACATAATTAGTGTGTTATGAAATACCCGCCTTAAATACCTGCCGCTGCATCTCAACTGACTTATCCTTTAGCCTAATTTGCCAATTCACTTTAGATCTTCTAAGGTAATAATGAGAAACCCATCCCTTACCAGTGTCCTCTCCCAAGCCAAGGTATTGAGGCAATATATCAGGCCCACGAGCCAAGGCCATGCCATTTGTACGCTTGACATCCGATTTCAAAGCAACGTCTGTCCTCTGAGCCTTGTTGAGGCAGGAACTTCCCACGAATACAGCAGAAATGCTTTAGACATTTTCTTAAAGCATTCCTAAAGAAGTCAAGCGTCGCTATTGACTCATGGATGTCCCTCACTCATGGCCAGTAAAAATGGAAAAGGTTCATTTGGGAAGACTAAGCCATACTATATCCTATAAGTCAGGATCAAAGTTTGACAAAAATTTATCACCAATTCTTATAAGTGTTAGAACGTTGTGTCAGTAACACTGCAGAGAGCTGTTCAATCCAACGTCAATCCTTATGATTGTTTAAGCTAAGTAATTGAAGATCAGTCTACAGTTACCAGAATACTTCATCACAGCCCAAAGCAACTGGATGAACTCTGAGGTGTGAAGAAGTTCAAATGAAATCTGTTTAAGGTAAGAAGAATGACCAAAATTATTGCCTTACCACATCAAATTCTAAATGTATATAAAAGAAGTCAGGGACAACCATTACCTTCTAATACTTTTTGCTTTTAATGATGCTTTCCGTTCCAGCCAGTCATCCATCTCAGGGCTTGATAGAGCAGTTGGCTTGTTGTGGTCAATAGTGACAATGTCTTTGCCGTTTTTCCATAGCTCATAGCGATCGGGCTGAAGGAACTGCACAAATACATCCATTGATATCTTCACCATATCCTTCCTACAAGTACACTATAAAAAGCGGGAGGGAAGCAGAAATATAAAAAAAATTAAACACACTGTCTACTGAAGATAATTGATCTGGTGTGCACTAAGTATGTTGAATCTAAGAGATATCTTAAAGCTTTCTTAATAATGCAAACGTCAGTAAAATCTAATGAATTGGAAGCTGCTACTCAAGATTACTTCCACATAACTACATGGGACAAGTTTGAAACATTGGTTAAGGAACGAAGATGCATTTCACTTGGATTGTGACAGGGGCAAGTGATGGTCTAGTGGTATTATTGCTGGACTCTTAGAAAATAAGAGCATAGAACAGTACAGCACAGTACACGCACCTTCGGCCCACTATATTGTGCCAAACTTTTACCCTAATCCTAATGTGTAACTAACCTCCACCCCCACCTTATACTATCATCCATATGCCTATCTAATAGCTGCTCAAATGCCCCTAATGAGGCCGACTCCACTACCCTCTCTGGCAATGCATTCCACGTCCCTACTACTCTGAGTAAAGAACCTACCTCTGACGTCTCCACTGAATGTACCCACACTCACTTTAAAACTACGCACCCTCATAATAGCTACCTCCACCCTAGGAAAGTGTGTCTGACTATCCACTCTATACCTCTGATCATTTTGTACACCTCTATTAAGTCACTTTTCATCATTCGTCATTCTAAACCGTAAAGTCCAAGCTCTCTCAACCTCTCCTCGTAAGACCTTCCCTCCATTCCAGGCAACATCCTGATAAATCTCCTCTGTACCTTTTCCAATGTCTCGACATCTTTCCTGTAATGAGGCGACCAGAACTGGACACAGTACTCCAAATGTGGCCGAACCAGGCTTTTGCATAGCTGGTGCATAACTTCACAGCTCTTCAACTCAATCCCTCTAACAAAAGCTAACACATCATACACCACCTTAACAACTCTATCCACCTGGCTGGCAGCAGAGAACTTTGAACATGAACCCTGCTCTTCTACTCTGCCAAGGATCTTTCCATTAACCTTGTATTCTTCTTTCAAGTTTGTCCTTCCAAAATGAATCACCTCACATTTATCAGGGTTCAACTCCATCTGCCACTTCTCAGCCTAGCTCTGCATCCTGTCAACGTCTCTTTGTAACCTCAAACAGCCCTCTGCACTGTCCACACCACAACCCACCTTCATATTGTCTGCGAGGGTATTAATCCACCTTTTCAGTCCTTCATCCAAATCGTTTTGAAAAATCACAAATAGAAGAGCACCCAGAACAAATCCTTGTGGTACACCACTCATAACTGAACACCAGGTTAAATATTTTCTGTCCACTACCACCCTTTGTCTTCTAAGGCCAGCCAATTCTGAATCCAATCTGGCAACATTTCCCCCTATCCCATGCTTCCTTACCTTCTGCATGAATCTACCATGGGGAACTTCATCAAACACCTTACTTAAATCCATGTATATCACATCCACTGCACCACCTTCATCCATGTGTTTGGTCACGTCTTCAAAGACTTCACTAAGGTTTGTGAGGAATGATCTACCCCTCACAAATCCATGTTGACTAGCGCGAATCAAACTGTGCCTTTCCAAGTGACTATAAATCCTATCTCTCAGAGACACTTCTGATACTTTGCCCACCACTGAAGTAAGACTAACTGCCTGTAATTTCTGGGGTTATCCCTATTCCCTTTTTTGAATAAAGGAATGACGTTTGCCTCTCTCCAATTTTCCGGCACTATACCTATGGACAGTAGGGACGAAAAGATCACCAAAGGCCCTGCAATCTCTTCCCTCACTTCCCATAAAATCCTTGGATAAATCCCATCAGGCACGGGGGACTTACCTACCTTCAACTTCCTTAAAATTCCTAGCACATTTTCCTTACTCACATCAACCTTCTCTAGCCTACCAGCCAGTTTCACACTGTCCTCCTCTACAACGAGGTCCCTCTCAGTTGTGAATACCAAAGAAAAGTATTCATTAAGGACCTCTCCTATCTCTTCAGGCTCCGTGCACAAATTCCGTTTACAATCCTGGATCGGCCCTACCCTTTCTCTGGTCATTCTCTTATTCCTCATGTATGTGTAAAAAGCCTTGGAGGTCTCCTTGATCCTATCTACCAAGGCTTTCTCATGCCCCCTTACAGCACTTCTAAGCTCTTTCTTCAGCTCCTTCCTGGATAACCTGTATCCCTCTAGAGCCTTTTCCATTCCTTGTTTCCTTCACCTTACATAAGCATCCAGACGCTTAATCCAGAGACCCAGGTAATCATCTGGGGACTGATTCAAATTCCATCATAAATACCTAGAATAAAGAGTCTAACGATGGCCACGAATTCATTGCTGTTTGCTGGAAAAACCCATCTGGTTCACTGATGTCCTATAGGGATGGAAATGGCCATCTTACCTGGTCTGGCCTACATGTGACTCCAGGCCTACAAAAAATGTAGTTAACTCTTAACTGCCCTCTGGGCAATTAGGGATGGTCAATAAATGCTGGCCTAACCAGTGACGCCCATTTACACAAATGAACAAAAAAAAATTAAGCATTAGAGAAAGCAAACACCTTATGTTCAGGAACCAAACAGCCAAGCCTGAATGAAAGCAGTGACAGTACCAAAAACAGGGATTAAATCTAGGCCAGCTCCACAGAAAAGCTCAAGAGGAAATGAGAAATGACAGTCAAGTGATGACAATTTATGTGAAGCTGAAAAAGCACAGACTGGTCGGACAGCATCTTAGCAGCAGGGAAGTCAGAGTTTCGGGCCAAACCCTTCGACAGGACTGGGGGGGTAGGGGAGAGAGCAGAAAAATAAATAGGGGGAAGGGGATAGGTGAGATAGAGATAGGTGGATGTCTCCCCTGGGTGACACGTCCATCCTTGGCGTCCTTCACTATCAGGGAAGCCAAACGTAAACAGGAACAACACCTTGTATTTCCCTTTGGAAACTTACAGGCCAAAGGCCTGAATACTGACATCACCAGCTTCAAAATCTCTCCTGCCCCAGCCTGTCCAACTTCTCACTCTCCTATCCATTCTACCCTTCCCACTGACCAACCTCAATAACCCACTACCTGCAGCCACCTATCTCCATGTCACCTACCCTTTCCCCAGTCCTCACCCCCTTCCCACTGTTTATTTCTGGGCTCCTCTCCCCTTCCCCAGTTCTGACGAAGTGTTTCAGCTCGAAAAGTTGACTTCCCTTCTTCTCGGATGCTGTCTGACTGGTTGTACTTTACCAGCTCTACATTTATTGACTCTAGCTTCCAGCATCTGCAGTCCTTACTGTCTCCAAGTCGCTGATGCCACTTTATGCATTTCTACCTCCTAAGTATTGCTCAGAGCATTATACACTTCTTATAATTTGTGTGTTTTTTTTTTCCACCTCCAAGACACTGCAGCTCCATTATGCCTGGCTTACACTGGTTTCTGATGAAGCAACCTCAAAATTCCAAACATTTTAATTCTCATTTTCAAAATCCTGCCTAGCTCAAATCTTAGGGAGCCCACTCCAAGACTCTTAGTTCTGACCACTTCAGCATTCTAACTTTAATACTCTTAAGATTTTATTTGTTTTGATATCAAGTTATGGAACACCCTCCCTAAACTTCTCCACCTTTCTACCTTGCTTTGCTCCTTTAAAACATATTCTTTTAAAATCTACATTTTTGACCAATTTTTCCCCAAAGCATCTTAATCTGGTTCCGTTTTGCAATACAACATGCCTCTAGCATCTTGGGATGTTTTATTATGTTAAAGATGCAACTACTAAATGCTATTACATATCTAGCAAAATATAACGTCCTAGCTACCAGCACATATTTTGAGCTTGTAGTGTCCGGATTGCCACCAGATCTCTGGAGGAGAACTGGGTTGCAACAAGTGATAGATGAATGGGGTCAGTAAGAGTTTGAAGATGGACAACACAGAAGTCTTGTTCTTTCGAACCACCATTTAAATCAAAATTTGAGGGAGCGTTAGTGATTCTGGATGCAGGCAGTTTGTCAGTGGTTTACTCTTGTAAACCGCATAACTTCAGTTGGTTAAAGCACTCAGCAATCCTAAGCACAGTTCATTCCTTTTAAGCCTTGACTCTGCCTATCTACACCAAAGTTCACTGAGTTCGAGAAAGTTAGATTTCTCGCTTTATTGTGTAAACTTAAATCTTACAGATGGATGTAAACAGTTTCAGTAGCTTGAAGTAAACTTTTAAACATGGTGATAGATTCCAAAAGGAACAAGCCAAAAAAAGTTGTTGCATACCAACATTATTTACACATAAAACTACAATTAAAAAAAAGGTAAGAATCATCCACAATCACTTTTAGAATCACAGAATCCATACAGTGCAGAAAGAGCTATTCAGCTCATCAGGTTTCGTCAACCCTCCAAAAAGCATCCCACCAGAGCCGACTCCCTCCCCAGAACCCCACATTTGCCATGGCTAATCACTGTGCCTGCAAATTCTTGATGCAACAGGGATACTTTGAATGGCCAATCCACCTAAACTGTACACCTTTGGACTGTGGGAGGAAACCTATGCAGACACGAGAAGAATGTGCAAACTCCATGCAGACAAACCGTCTGGGACTGAACCCTGCACTCTGGTGCTGCAAGGCAGGACAGATAGAATTCAACCCATAAAAGTGTGTAGTGATTCAGTTTGGAAGGTCAAATTTGAATACAGAATACAACGTTAATGGCAGGATTCTCGGCAGTGCGGAGGAATAGAGGGATCTTGGAGTCCACGTCCATCGATCCCTCAAAGTTGTTACCCAAGTTGATAGGGTTGTAAAGAAAGCATATGGTTTGTTGGCTTTCACTAGCAGGGGAATTGAGTTTAAGAGCTGCGACGTTATGCTGTGGCTCTATGAAAATATGGTTAGACCACATTTGGAATAGTGTGTTCAGTTCTGGTCACCTCATTACGAGAAAGATGTGGAAGCTATAGAGGGGGTGCAGAGGAGCTTTACCAGGATGCTGCCTGGACTGGATGGCAGGTCTTATGAGGAAAAGTTGAGTGATTAAGAGCTTTTTCCATTGGAGCAAAGGAGGGTGAGAGGTGACTTGATAGAGGTGTACAAGATGACGAGAGTGATAGATAGAGCGGATAGTCAGAGACTTTTTCCCAGGGCGGAAATGACTATTATGAGGGGGCATAATTCTAAGGTGATTGGAGGAAGGTATAGGGGAGATATCAGAGGTAGAGTCTTCACAGAGAGAAGTGGGCGTGTGGAATGTGCTGCTGGCAGTGGTAGTGGAGTCAGACACATTAGAGACTTTTAAGCGACGCTTGGATAGGCACACAGTGGATAGTAAAATGTAGAGTATGCAGGGTTGATTGATCTTAGCAGGATAATCGTGGGCTGAAAGACCTATTCTGTTCTATGCTAATCACTGCACCATCATATCGCCTAGGTGGCTAGCTAGGAATGTAACATCGTGTGGTAGTGGTTGAGGAACTGCTACAAATACCATGGAGATAATAAGTTTCTCTAAAAGCAAGGGCAGATATCAAGACAACAGCTAACAGTTGCTGGCTGAACACTCTGGATAGTATTTAAGACTGCGCATAGCCTGTAGGTGGAAAGCACAGAAAAAAACAACAAAGTCCAATAATGACAGCCTGAAACCTCTTGTCCTTTTCATTAATACCAGAAAGGGGACCTCAAAACCTGCATTATTTTTCCATCAAATTGAAACCTGTTACAAGGCAAATCCAATAACACCACACACTATACTGGATTCATCTTATTTGCTTCAGACTATCTAAAATATTTATGCTGTGTGATCGCAGTCTGTAAAACTCCATGGTGTATGTGCCACTGAAGTGCATGTAACATCATTCTTTATTTTATGAAGTGCATTGTAGGCCTTATGTTCAATTACCAAGAACAGGGTTTGGAAATTACTAGACAAGCAAGCCAAAACCCCAGTACATACACACACAAACACACAGAAGTGTTTGTGCTCAATCACACTGAGCAAACATAATGCCCTTAATAAAAAACAGTTAAAGCACTGAAATGTAATAACTTGAACAATACAGATATTATTGAGCTTACAAATTAATGTATGAAAAATAAGCAGTTCATAACAAGCTCAAGCTAGCAGCTTAAGGGAATTACACAAAGTATTTTTCTGATTGCTTTCTTTTAATAATTAAAAAGCAGATATCATTCATTTTATTTTTCAACGCAAAGGAATCTATGTAAAGGGATTTTTAGAAAGTAAACTCTATGAATCACCATCTGTCCTTATGTTTTACTTTTATTGTGTTTCTCCCTGCTTTCACTTTCCAAAACAAATTTGTGTGCTGGGGGGAAAGATGGAGGATGAAAAGAGCAATAAAGTGGACTCTGTCAATTTCTGCCTCTGGAGATCCTAAATCTATAAGAGGTCATGTTATTGGATACACTGAGGTACATTTAATCATGGCACTCTGACCACGTGTTGAAAATGTTTTCAGCCTATTAGCAAAAATAATTTGTCTCATTTTAAACTTGTTATACACTACATTACTAAATGCATCAGAAGACATTGAATGGAGCATAAAAGTTCAGATGCTTTTAAAGTAATCCATCATTTCCATGCTTACTAAAACGCCGATTCCTTCATTGTGCTTAACTGCTAAATCAATGAGCAAGGAGCAGGAAATGGGCCCTTTAGATTCGTAAGCTTGCTCAGCCACACAATAAGAGAATGGCTGAACAGATAGAAAACTCAACTTCACACTCTCCCTTACCCCAATGTCCTTTCACCCACTTACTCAACACGACTATATTCAATTATGGCTGAAAACTTTAAGGATTCTGTTTTCAATAACTTTTCAGGAAAAGAGTTTCAAAGACTTATGACCCTCTGAGGAAAAAGAACGCTTTGGTTTTAAAAACTGACATTAGGGAAGTGTGCAGGAGGTTAGCATCACTATGAAACAGACTGGGACACTAAACCTCCATAAAAGGGCAATGGTTGCAGAAGATTAAAATCTGGCCTTTCAAAATTCAATGATATCAATGTGTCAGAAAAATAGGCTAAAAGAAAAAGGAGTGGGACGATGCTGTTTCTCCTGACAGATCCATCTGTAACAACTCTGGAAAACAGGTAGATCGCCGATGGCAGCGTTCCCTCTGATACTTTTCCCGTTGTGTGGTGTTCTAAGAACACCAAAAGAAGTTTTCTCACTATTGAATAAAGTATATATCAGGAGATAACGGAGGCAGTTAGGAAAGGGCACTCTAATTGCCATGGGTAAATTTAATCTTCATGCTGACTGGAAGGTAGGCGATGAGGTGCCACATCAAAAGTTACTGCATAAGATAGGAGCTTACAGCATCGAGTAACGTATTAGTATGGGTTGAGGATTGGTTCACACATAGAAGCCAGAGTGGGGATGAATGGGTCTTTTTCAGGTTGGAAAGCCAAAACTAAGCCACAAGTATCAATGAATCCTTGGGCCTCAATTATTTACTATCAATGTTAATGACAAGTGAGGGGACAGAGTGTAATGCATCCAAATTTGCTGAAAATGCAATAAGAGGTGGGAGGACATATGTTGAAGACATAGGAACGGAATATAGATCAATTTAGTGAGTGAACAAAAACTTGACCAATGGAATTTGATGTAGAAAAATGGAATACCCTGCATGAGGAGCTGCCATGTAAAATGAGTTGAGGCAGACCAGCTTGAATTTACAGAACGGCAGGGCAGCATTGATGGAAGAAATGTCCTATTCTGACTTCCATTTATTGTGTTTTTAATGATCTTGAAACAATCCCTGCCTAGCTAACCTTTCCTCACAATGCGACTTAAAATTTCAATGCACTGTTTTAAATGTATTTGCGTCCATGTTTAAATACCAATACTGTGTACAGTTTTCCATATGTACAGTGTCCTATATAACTGAAATGTCACCTCACAATTATTGCATTCAGTTTTCCTCCCACAAAATGATAAACTATTATCCTTCCTAATTATTTGCTGTGACTGCATACTAACTTTTTATGATTCATGCATGAGGACTCTCAAATCCACCTGCATCTTAGACCTCCAAGCGGCATGATGGCTCAGTGGTTGGCACTGCTGCCTCAGAGCACCAGGGACCAGGGTTTGATTCCAGCCTTGCATGAGTGACTGTGTGGAATTTGCACATTCTTCCCTTACTCTAGGTGCTCTAGTTTCCTGCCACTGTCCAAAGACGTGCAGATTAAGTGGATCAGATGTGCTACAGTTACTCCATGATGTTCAGGCCTGGTGGGTTCATCACGGTAAATGTTGAGTTTAAGGATATGATGGAGAGGTAGTTCTAGATGGAATAGTCTTTGGGAGCTCGGTGTGGACCCAGTGGACAGAATGGCCGATGAATCCTAAGATTCTGCAATCTCCTACTATTGGGACAGAATTTCTTTTTTAAAAAAAACTTTGCCAAAATGGACTATTTCATATTATCTTCCACCTCCACATGACTGCCCACTCACTTAACCTACCTATCCTTCTTCAGCATCTTTATATTCACAATTCAATTTCTTGTCTAGCTGTGTGTTATCAGCAAATTTGGAATCCATATCTTCTGCCCCCTTATCAAAGTCATTGATATAAATTGTAAACAATTAAGGTCCCAGCAATGAACTCTGTGGCTCACTACTTGCTACATCTTATCAACATAAAAACAATCCATTTTGCCTATTCTTCGGTTCCTGTTAGCCACTTTTCTATCCATGTCATATGGTGACCTCTACATCAAGAGCTTTGGTTTTCCCCTTTGGAAATCCAACGACAGCACATCCACAAGTTCTCCTTTGTTGACACCATGCTCCCTTCCTAATGAACCCCAATAGATTTGAGAGACCTGAAACTCCCTTCACAAAACCATGTTGACACACCCTAATTACCTTGTACTTATCCTAGTGCCATACTATAGCTTTTTCCTCAACTATTTTTAAGATTTTCCTTATGGCTGATGATAGGTGAACTGACCTGTAGTTTCCAACTTGCTGTGTCCGCTCTTGAGTGAACAAGTTAGCTTTACTATCTTTCAGTCCATTAGGACCTCCTCCAAACCAAAGAATTTTGGAAAATTCAAACCAAAACATCAACTACCTTTCTTCTTTCATGACATTAGGATGAAGTCAGAGAACATGGAACATAGAACATTACAGCACAGTACAAGCCCTTCGGCCCTCGATGTTGTGCCGACCTGTCATACCGATCTCAAGCCCATCTAACCTACACTATTCCATGTACGTCCATATGCTTATCCAATGAGAAGTTAGGCACTAATCAGCCTGAAGATCCTACAATTTACGCAGCTGTTGGCGTAATCGCCAAGTTGGTTGGTTATCGTACAGATGCTTCATCACCATGCTAGTTATCATCATCAGTGTGGCCTCTGATGAAGTGACTGTCTACTCCACTTGGAATTCATATGATCCCGTACGTCTTTCCGGTCTTTTTTTTTGCATGTGAGTTTGCTCGCTGAGCTGGAAGGTTAGTTTTCAGACGTTTCGTCACCATTCTAGGTAACATCATCAGTGAGCCTCCGACAAAGCGCTTGGGTTGGTGATGTCATTTCCTGTTCTTTTTCTCAGGGGATGGTAGATTGGCTCCAAATCAATGTGTTTGTTGATGGAGTTCCGGTTGGAATGCCATGCTTCTAGGAATTCTCGTGCATGTCTCTGTTTGGCTTGTCCTAGGATGGATGTGTTGTCCCAGTCAAAGTGGTGTCCTTCCTTATCTGTATGTAAGGATATGAGTGATAGTGGGTCATGGCGTTTTGAGGCTAGTTGATGTTCATGTATCCTGGTGGCTAGCTTCCTGCCAGTTTGTCCAATGTAGTGTTTGTCACAGTTCTTGCAAGGTATTTTGTAGATGACGTTCGTTTTATTTGTTGTCTGTATAGGGTCTTTTAAGTTCATTAGCTGCTGTTTTATTGCATGGGTTTGTATATGGGGTCTAATTCTACATTTGTTGATTGCATTATGGATTGAAAACCAGGCCTCTAGGAATTCCTGTGCGTGCCTGTGGTTGTCTTGAGCTAGGGTGGGCATATTGTCCCAACTAAATTGATGGCCTTCATTGTCCGAGTGCACTGAGATGAGGGAAAATTTGTTCTGTTGTTAGCTGGTGTTCATATAGCCTGATGGCTAGTTTTCTTCTGGTCTGGTCCATGTAATGTTTGTTGCAGTCATTGCTAGGTATTTTGTAAACTATGTTGGTCCTGTATGCCATGTGTATGGGGTCTTTGGTCCTTGTGAGTATTTGTCGTAATATGACTGTGGGTTTGTGTGCCTACCATGATTCCTAGTAGTCGCAGGAGTCTTATTGGCAATTCTGGTATGTTTTTGATATATGGTAGTGTGGCCAACATCTTGGGCATACTTTCTCCAATGGCATTGTCTATCTAGTAGACATCTGCGGATGAAGTTGTTAGGATATGCAGTTCTTAGCCAAAACCTCGTATAGGTGCTCTTCCTCCTTCTTGCATGGTTCTGGCATGTTGCAGTGTGTTGTGGCTCATTTGAATATTTTCCTAACACAGCTTTGTTTGATTGCTGTCTTCCTCTTCTCTCGTAAATTTGAATTTCACCAGGATCAAATTTACCAGAGAAGAGGAAGACAACAATCAACTTCTGTTGCCAGACATCAGGGTAGAGTAAATGACCAATGGGATGTTCCATACCACAGTATACAGGAAGGCAACCCACACTGACAAATCCTCAATTTCCACAGCAATCACCCCAACACGTTAGGACACTATTCAAACAACATTGCAAAGATAGAATTAAAATACGGCCAGAAGCTGATTTATTAGCTCAGCAAGCAAAAACATGGTCAAAAGAATGGGTTTTGAAAAGGAACTTCAAGTAGACTGCATGGAATGCCAGAGAATCAGGTAAAGATCTCCGAAGGCTTAGCTACAAATAGTGAGGCATAGAGAAGGAAAAGCACGCAAGGTCACTTCAAAAGAAACAGAGGATGAAAGTCAGTAGGGTTGTGAGTCTAGAGCAGATTACAGACAAAGAACAGTGCAACATTTCAAGTCAATGATCAAACCTGAAAATAAATCATTTATTTACAAATGAAATCATTACAATAAACCAAACTGCTAAAATGCAACTTGAAAACAGTTGTCATAAACCAGGAGAACTGTTCAAGTAACATTTAATTTTACAGCTCAATGCCAAGTTTAAAAAGGAAACACTTTGAATACAGTTATTCTGCTTCTATTGCATTTTTGCAAATTAGTTTCCAGTTTAGAGTGATAAAAGAGAAACAATGTAGTCCAGTATTTAGCAGAGCAGGGGGAGACAGATACCACCATACGGGTTTTCTTTCTTAATGTTAGAGTTTAATATTACAATACTTGGGATAAAAGCCAGGTGCAGAAAAATGTGTGGGTGGCAATCTGACATTGATTCAGCAACTTCTGGTGTCAGACTGGTATCTGCAGAGCAAACTGTTTCTTTCTCCTTACCTCCCTTCAAATATTTTGTATGGTAACTGGGATAAAGACTTGCTTGGCATGTAATGGTTAGGGTTGTTTCATAGTCAATGGTTAGAAAACTAGTTTAAAAACATATGGATAGGAGAGGAGAGGAAAAAGATAAAGTGGTGTAGCTATTTTGGTGAGGCAGAGTAGTAAAACTGAGTTTCCAATTTACTCACTTTCTAATGAACTTTAGATTTCCACAATTAGAAATAAATACTTGGGATTTGGCTGCAGAACTTCGGAGAAACGGAGTCAAAATTGTACAAAGCTCTGTGGAATATCTTCACACCTGAATGGATTGCTGAGAAATTAGTATTCATTTTGTTTTAATGAGGCATGTATTGAAGACTTATAATTACCCTGTGTGAATCCACCTGCATGTACTGGAGTAGAATATCCACAATATGTAACCCTCTCAGTATTAACACAAAATAGGCACACATCAGAAAAATCATACTTCAAGAGCATCGCAGACTTGAATCTATGGAACTTCAATACTAGGATGTAAAGACTCAGAAGTAACTGCAGCTCTTAAACAACGGATTAGTTCAAATACCTTACAAGCACAAAAGGTCAAAAAAATTACAATTTCCAATTTATTTTGCAGAAACAAAACCATAGAATTACACATAAAATCATCAGAATATTTCTTCTATCACTAAATGCAGATAAAGACGAAGACAAAGCATAAAGGCTTTTTTTAACAAAAGTAAATAGCATTCCCTGAGGGACACAAATCAATAAGGCGATGTCATTTAAAAAGATCAAGACTCTAAAATATTTCTTCCTTATTTTGGAATATAACCAGTTTATTTACTCAATACATTTGCTTGCTGTGAGCCTCAGTATTGTTGATCTATTTAAAGACAACAGCACTATCCATGGCTTTTGGTGATACAGTCAATTAGAATATTTCCATTTTAGCTTTTTTAGATCAAGTTTCAATCCAAAAAAGCTTGGGTTACCTTTTTCCACCAGTCACAATGGACTTGAAGTGATCAGTGTTTGAGCTCCCTTGCCATAAGGCATGGATGTTGTGTGGAAATGATACAATGTCCATAAGCAGATCAACATTTAATTTTCCACTTTTTAATTAAAAAAAAAATGACATTCTACGGTTTGTAGGTTGTGACTTTTCAAGGATCTCAACAACACTGTGGTGAAGTTAACCCAGAATTAGAGTTTACTACATATATTCAGGTTCAGGGGAATCTTGCAAAACAAGCACACTTACAAAGTCGATATAGAACCAGAATAGATTAAAAAGATTAGTCAATTAGTAATGAGTGAGATATAGAATGACTGAAGGATGCCAGTTTTATCAATGTCCTGGCTTTTTAACATGGAGCTGTCAAAAGTCCAAAGTTGAAGTTAACAATTGAAAATCTGGTTGTGTGGACAGAGCAATTTGGCTTGCCAGAAGTTGAGGAGTTGAAAGCAATTTCTTCTGTTTAGAAATTCTTTTGAAAATTTTCTAAGGAGGTTTTGCTGAAATGTAACTTCTTTTGTCACAACAGTGAAGCAGAAGTCTTTTCTTTCCCAAACTTGCAGAGGCACAAATCCAGGTTGGTGGCTGCTTTTTTGCACGCAAGAGGTTTTTCCTTTGTAGCCTCGGCATGGGGCTCAGTGGCAAGAGTCTGAAGTTATACTAACCATGTGTACTGCTGCTTTTCTTTCAGTATTGGTGCCCTTTAAACTCAAATTTTACCACGGTCACTTTAGATTCAAAACTCAGTAAGTGATGTATCAGTGAAATGGCTATTAATCTGATCTGTATAGCTTCAGTAATAAGTGCGTTTTCTTTTGTATTCACACAGTTCGTGGGTGTCACGGCCTGGCCAGCATTTATTGCCCATCCCGAGGTGCCGTTGAACTGAATGGCTTGCTAGGCCATTCAGAGGGTCGTTGAGAGTCCACTACATTTCTGCAGGTCTGGAGTCACATGTAGAAATTAAATGTGACTACCCTTTTCCGAGCATTTGCTTGTAAATTTTGACACTACACACAAGACTAAACTTCTTGTCAAGAATGTGCGCTATTTTACAAAGACAAGAATCAGCTTAAAGGAAAGTTACCTCTGTTCAGCCAGGAAATTAGTCACAAATAGAGCCAAACCAATTGTGTTACAGCTCCCAGTATTTGATTTTCTTTCATCTCTCAATACATTTCTTTAAAGTGCAATGCAAAATTCTTGGTAGTTATGCTCCAGTGCTCGAGTAATCTAACATATTGTTGCCCCACCTTACCTAAAATCTATCCTTCAAGTCTATAACAATCACTGTGTTCTCACAAATACATTTTTCAGCAGCAGTTTAAGAAATTTCACGGAAGAATTTTGTACTGTTATTCTTTGTTTTATGGGCTGTCTCTCCTGACACCCAAAAAGGCTCTCAATGCAAATGCATTGTGACTGCTGACACTCCTAAATGGTTCCGTGCATGTGCACGTTGTGAAATATTCTGCGAATAAAAAAGCGTGATAGCACCTAAATGAGCAAACAGGACTGAATGACATCATTGCACTACTGGCATTGATACTGTGTACTTAGAAAGTCTCAGGAGACATTTCTCCTCTAATTAATAGTGGACCACAAGCTTCTGGCTGAAGCAAATCCCCAACAGCAACCTTTGAACATCTCAAAACCATGAGACTATCATCGTATTGAAGCGTAGTCAACATCATTTTTGAATGACAGCATCTCAAACAAACAGCATTCCCGAGCTGTAGAGGACATTGAGAAACATTCTGAAGATTAAAAGCCATTTATCCTAGCTAACTTCAATGCAAATGTTGGGACAGACAGAGACTCATGGTCAATGTGCCTTGGTCAACATGAGTTCAGCAAGATCAATGTCAATAGACCATGTCTTCCTGAGTTTTGTGCCCTGTGCCTTCAAAACATTCCTTCAGTGCAGATATCACCATAAAGCATTGCGACATCATGCAAGGTCTAGACATAACCAGAATTAGATCTGGTTATCATGAGCAGATGTGATCAGCCTTATATTCTCCACACCCAAATTTGCTACAGCACTGATTGCAGTGTGTACTTGCCATCAAAATGAAGGTGTACCCCAAAAGATTACATATGAATTAGAAGCAGAGATCAGCCGCTATTTTACTGACGAAGAGTCTCAACCCAAAACGGCAACTTTCCTGGCTCCTCTGATGCTGCCTGTTGTGTTCCTCCAGCTCCACACACACCTCTCTGACTCCAGCATTGACAGTTCTTGCTGTCTTCAAATTGTTCAAGGTTGAAGCAGGTTGCCCCTTGTGATTACACACACAAGATTTCAAGTACAGCAAAGCTGAGCATTTTCTTTTACTTGAGTTGGATCCAGTTGTTCAGTTAATGTAGTGATTTATCTACTTCATATTATAAAAGCTTATTACAAGGCTTTTCATGAAACAGTAAATGCAACGACTCAACACACATCAAAATCCCTTGCTCAATTAATGATGCCAAATACCAGCACTTTGCACTATCACTAGAATGATGGCTACCACTGTACAAAGCATCAATTCTAGTATCAATGAAGCCTGAAGTCACCAAGCTAAGTCATCTATGAAGCAGCTGAAACATCAGTTTGTATTGGTAGAAATCGCTGTGTAGGCTGGTTTAAGACTTACTCAACTGAGACAAATGTTGGTCATTGATATAAAAACAAAGCTTAACTGGATGAACTTAAATCCAGCACCAAAAACACTGTGCACTCAAAGCAGCGAAGATAGCAATGCAAAAGACAGGGAGATACTGCACAAATAGCACATCATGTATAAGTCAAGGAACTGGTTCACAATCAAAGAACAAGAACAAAAAGAACAGTACAACACAGGAACAGGCCCATCAAGACTGTGCTGACACATTATGCCTTTCTAAACTAAAAACCTTTTGCCACTAGGTGGTCCATATCCTTCTATTGCCTACCTATTCACATATCTATTAAGATGCCCCTTAAAGTTGCTATTGAATCCACCTCCTCCACCACCTTTGGCAGAACATCCCAGGAACTTATCATTTTCTGCGTAAAATAACTTGCCCTCTTTTGCCTTAAACCTACGTTGCCTGGTAATTTATTTTCAGGAAAAAGACTCCCAACTATCTATTCTAACCATGCCTCTTAAGTTTGTAAACTTCAATTAGGCCGTCCCCTCATCCTTCGATGTTCAAGAGAAAACAAACCAAGTTTGTCTGATCTCTCCTCATAGCGAGCATGATACGAACCAGGCAACATCCTGGGAAATCCTTCTGTGCCCTCTCCAAAGCCAACACATTTTTCTGGTACCATGTAAGCTGTATTCTAAATGTGGCTTCAACAAAACTCTTGAACACCCTATCCACTTGTACTGCCACATTCAGGGAAGCGCAAATCTGTATGGCTAGATCCCTTTATGTTGATGCTGTTAAAGGTTCTGCCATTTACTGTATTCTTCCCTTCTGTATTAGGCCTTCCACTCTGTCTTCATCAGTATCTGCAGTTCTTTGCATCACCTGTAGGCATACTAATCAAGCCACCTACATTCTACTACAAATCATTTATATACATTACAAATTGTTGGTTAGGCAATGAGCAGAGAGTCAGTCTCCTTTACGCTGGGGAGATGGAATGCAGATTAGCAACTGCTTCATGCAATATCTACATTCTGTCAGCAAAAGTGACCCGAAGCTTCTGAAACAAGAACAGAAACTGCTGGGAAAATTCAGGAGGTCTGGCAACATCCACGGACAGAGTTCTCTCCACCGATATTGTGAGACATGCTGAGTTTTTCCAGCAATTTCTGTTTTCACTTCTGATTTCCAGCACCCACAATTCTTTCGATTGTTTTTCCCTGAGCTGTTGGTTGCGTGTTATTTCAACACATCACCACGGTCCTCAGCCAAGAACTGTGTCTCAGGCTTGCTGCAATGCCCCAGTGAAACTCAGCACAAGCTGGAAAAACAACAGCTCATTTTCCACTTAGGGGATTCTGCAGCTTTCAGGACCCAATATTGAGTTCAAAGATTTTAGGACCTGATCACTTTCTCCCATATGCTTACCTCAACACCACCTCTCACCCTACACACCAGGCCTTGTCATCACATGGGCTGCTTTCATCATAGCCAACCTATTTTCACCCACTAATGGTTTCCATTAGCAATTTTTTTCCTTTCTGGATCATCATTATCCATTCTTTTCGCTCTCCAACTGTGTTCTCTCTCTGCAGACTCCACCTAATATTTAGTTGTTTTCTACTCCCTTACCACATGCCCCCACCTTCAGCATATATACCAACCATTTTTCTAGCTACAATCAATGCGAAACAAGGAACTGAAATGTTAAAAACTGAAAGAACTGTGAATGCTGTAAAATCAGGAACAAAAACAAAGCTGCTGGAAAAGAGCCCAACCGGTCTGGCAGCATCTATGAAGGAAAAAACAGAGTTAATGTTTCGGGTCTGGCGACCCTTCCTCAGATTGAAATGTTAACTTTGCTTTCAATCCACAGATACTGTCAGACCAGGTGAGTTTTCCAGCTATTTGTTTTTGTTGTTGAGCAGAAAGTAGAAGTGGGTCATAGCTGGCTAACCTTAAATAAAGAGAGTTTAGTGCAGAATTCCAACTATTAAAATATATATCAATGACTTGGATGAAGGAAACTAACACAAAATAGCTTTATTTGCTGATGAGACCAAGACTGAGGTGATAACATGTTGTCAAGACTAGACAAAATGAGTAGGTGGAGTAAAATGTGGGAAAACATGAACTTGTCCACTTTGGAAAGAAGAACAGAAAATTGAGATACTATATAAACTGAGGGTGATAGCTGGACTCTGTGGCACAGACAGGTGCGTATGTCCTGCTGTATAAAAATCACAAAAATGTTAGCACACCACAACTGATTTAGAAAGTAAATGAAATGAAATGAAATGTTGCTGCTTATTGCAAGGGAAATGGAATACCAAAGTATAACTGTTTTCCTGCAACTTTGCAAGGCCTTGGTGAGACCATATCTGAAGTATTGAGAGCAGTTCTGGTCTCCTTATTTGAAAAGGGATATGATAGCATTAGAAGCAATTAAGAGAAAGGTTTGAGTGTCCTGCTGTATGTCTGTGAAACATAAATGAGACAGCTATCAAAGTACCTCAACAGTTTCTATTTTGGCAGTCTACAGCACATGACAACTAGATCCTGCATGAACATAATCACAAATGACGCAGGTCTCTCAAAGGCAGGTGTCCCAGGTTTGTTAACACTCAAACAGAAGTAGCTTCGTAGACTCCGGCAAATCTGCAGTATTGGAAACAGTTCCTTAACGAAGGGTTTCCTGCAAGGTGAGGTACCAGAACCAAATAATTGTGGGGAACCCCAAGGTGCACTTGAATGACTGTTGCAAGCATGACCTGAAGACAGTTGGATGTGATGAGCTAACAACAGAGAAAAACAGCAACATGGATGATGTAGTGTGCGCCATGTTAACCAAAGGATATCATAGCTAGGCATTAGATGTTAAAGCCAAAAATAATAATGACGTGTTAGCATTTGGGAAAATGCCTCTCAAGGATTGGCAAAGCCATCAAAGGTGTATCACACGAACACTATCTGCAAGAGACCACATGCTGAGAGTCCATTATGTTTCGTACGTGAAAAGATGTGATCAACAACCTTTCCATGTCTACATGATTCAGTTTCAAATAAAGGGTATTATTCTAAAGGTGCTGCAAGTGCAAAGGGACCCAACCGTATAGGTCCACTGAAGGTGGCAAGACAGTTTCAGAACATTATCACTCGGACTATTTTGCTCAAAGAATGACAAGAAAAGATTTAATTGTGGCAGTCAAAATCAAGTACAGCGCAGACAGGGACACACTGTGCCTATTTGTCAAAATTACGGTATGAGACGCAATAGATTTAAACTACTTGGTCAAAGGAGCAAAAGCATCATAGAGTCATTGAGTCATCTGGAAAAAGACCCTTTGGTTCAAGCAGTCCAGAACAAACATAATCCCAAATTAAACTATTCCTGCTCTTGGCCCATTTCCCTCCAAATCTTTCCTATTCATGTCCCTACCTAAGCATCTTTTAATTGTTGTAAATTGTACCCATATCCACCCTCCCTCAGAATGTTCTTTCCACATACAAACCACCCTCTGCGTAAAAGAATCTGCCCCTCATGTGTTTAAAACCTCTCTCCTCTCATCTTAAAAATATACTCCCTATTTTGAAATGTCCCATCTTAGAGAAAAGGCACCTACCATTCAGCCTATCTATAGCCCTCATGATTTTATAAACCTCTATAAAGATCACCTCTCAACCTCCTAGGCTCTAGTGAAGGAAGTTCCAGCCTATCTAGCCTTAGTTTCTAACTCAAACCTTCTATGCCTGGTGTCATCCTGGTATATCATTTCTGAACCCTCTCTAGCTTAAATATCCTTCCTATAACAGGGTGACACATGTTTCCATCCAGCGAGTAGCTAAGATCTAGAATGCACCATCTGACAATGTTTGGTTTTTAAAATTCATTGATGCAATGTAGGTGTTGTTGGTCGGGCTGACATTTATTGCCCATCCCCTGTTACCCTGAAGATGACAACAGAGAGTGGGCTCTTGAACTTTGTTGCAATCTATTTGGTGTAGGCATAGCCACAATGCTATTAAGGAGGGAGTTCCAGAATTTTGACCAAATGTCCTAGAGGGAACAACACTATGTTTCTAAGTCTGGATGCTGAGTGGTTTGGAAGAAAACTTGCAAGTAGCAGTGTGGCCACGTATCAGCATCCATTGTCCTTCTAAGATGACAATGGTGTGGATTTGGATGATGCTATCTCAGAGGCTGTGGTGGATTTCAGTAGTGCAGCATACTCTGCTGCTTCTGAACATCAGTGATGGAGCAATTGAATTTTTCTGAATGTGGTGGCTCATGCCTGGTGGTGTCAAGCTTCATGAATATTGCTGCATTCATCCAAGCAAGTGGCAAGTTCTCCATTACACTGTTGACTTGGTGTCTTGTTGCTGGCGGACAGGCTGTGGGGAATTTGAGAGCGAGTTATTCTCTGCAGGTTTCCTAGACCCAGGCTTGTCCTTACAGCCATTGTATTCAACTGGCTAGTCCAGTTTTGTTACTGTCTAATGGTAACCCCCAAGACGTTGACAAGTGGCAGAGGTATGATCACAAAGCACTGAATCGGGAACTTAACCATTATCTAAAAAAAAATTTGCAGCATTTTAAAAAATGTGGGAGAACACTTCCAAGTAAAGGGCTTATTGGAACGCTGCTGCAGACATGACAGGCCAAGTGGCCATCTTCTCCACTGTAACAAAACTATGAATTTGAATAGTAGCAAAACAGGGTATAACATTGTTCAGAATTCACACATCTGAGTGAGGTTTTCCAAAACATCGCAACAGCATCATATCTTGAATGACAAAATGTTGACCTGCATGCACGTATTGAGACTACAGAAGATGAAATTCATGCAACATATTTACCAAAAGTGTCCATGATTAATATTTGTATGGCTGAACCAGCTTCTCAGAGATTCATTAAAAACAGACAATAATTGGTCTCAGACAAATTGGCCAGAGTTGACAAAACCTATCTGTCCATCATAACTGGAGATTTATAGAACTAAGGGGAGGCCAACAGCCTTTGATATAATCAGTGATAAAGTTGAACCTAAGAGACAATAGCATTTTTTAAAATCAGCCTAATGTCAACAGAGCTTTTTAAATGGTTCTTCAGGAAAACCCCAATAAAGGCCTCTATACTGTTTTTTTTAAAAAAAGCGCCTGTGAGCCAAAGTTTATTTTATTTGGCTCTACAACATTATCCTTTGGGCCATCTACCTTTCTGCTGCAATGATTACAAGAACAAATCTGACAAATCAAAATACTATTTGAAACTGAACAAGTACCAATTAACCAAGACAAGGTTTCTTTGAAGCAAGCTAGCAATGAGGTTCACTAGAATCAGCAATGAAACCATCAAATCACTTTGACTCCATGTTAGTAAGGAGTCCAGTTTTAAGGATTGTATATATTGATTTGGGAACAGAATTCTGTTGCCTTTATTCTCCAGCTTTCCAATGCTGATCAGAATTTGACTCAAAGTTGTTGCTTTCGTCGACACAACTTCTACCTATCTGCATTACTGATGACTTGCAGATTAATTTCAGTTTCATCATACTATCCTTTGCACGCTTCAACAATGTTCATGAGCTTATCACATATGCATAAAAGTTTGATCAGATCTCATGAAATTTAAAAAAAACCGAAGCAGTATTTCTTTGCTGGCTTACCTAGCTAGACATATTGGTGATAAGAAAAATCATTAAACTGCTAAACTGTTTTCACATTGCTCAGAAAACATGCCAATAGCTGATATCAAGAACAGCTGATGCAACACTGGTACACAGCTGCCACAGCACTGACAGTTATGGAAATAAATGTCATCCAAATTTATTCACAGTGGCATTCAATTCAAACACATTCCTATGCCAGTAAAGTCAGTGACTCAGGATTGCTCTCAAATACTAAACTGTCATTACCAACAGAAGTGACAGACAAGATACAAGAAAATTCAAACAAATTCCTTGGGGACCATTTTATGTATTATAGTTGGGGTATGTTATGTTGGAACAGTAACTCTACAAGATGAGAATTGGTGAGTCACAAGCCAGGTTCATTGACTTGCTCAGACTTGTTTAAGGTTCTTATACTGCGCACAACTTCAGTATAAAGCTTGTCTTTTGCGTTGCAGCAAACAATGCATTCATACACCCTTTACCTCCAAATGGGCCACACTAAACGTCCAAAATAAATGGGAGCTATTCGAGTTTTCTTTGTACTTTACTCCAACTAAAGTGAGGTTGAAGATATGGGGGAAAGATCATAAAAACTGTACACGTCATAGCCACATTATAGACTTAAAAGCACAATACACAAAATTTTCAGAGAAATTAAACAATTAAGGCTTTTATTTTTAACTCTGAATGCATTATTACTTAAGCTTCTGCATACTTGTGTCTCAAAAGACTAAACAAATCTGATTGCCGAGCACATGGATTCTCCAGCCTCTGCAGTTCCCAAGATAACATGTGGAGCTGGATGAACACAGCAGGCCAAGCAGCATCTTAGGAGCACAAAAGTTGACGTTTTGGGCTCCTAAGATGCTGCTTGGCCTGCTGTGATCATCCAGCTCCACACTTTATTATCTTGAATGCTGAGTATAACTACTTTGTGGACAATTACATTAGACAGATGTATACAACAAGGCAGGCACAGAAAATCTGAAGAACTTGTTATTTCAAAACAGCTTTGAAATCAGCAATGAAATTTATCTCTGGAGTAACACAAACTCAACATTCCTATTAAAGTTGGGGCACCAATGAACTGCCCAGCTGATATAACAGAGCACATAGTTGTTGCACAAATTTCTACATCAGAGGTCAAGTTAATGGTTATCCAAGTGGCAACAAGTGTTGATAGGTCCAACCTGTTTGGCATGTTACACTGAAGCCCAGCTATGCGAAAAGCACTTCTGCCTGAAATTAGGGTCTAGGCCCGAAACGTCAGCTTTTGTGCTCCTGAGATGCTGCTTGGCCTGCTGTGTTCATCCAGCCTCACATTTTATTATCTTGGAATTCTCCAGCATCTGCAGTTCCCATTATCTCTGCCTGAAATTACATTTATTTATAATACACTAACAATTCTAAGAAGCTGTTGTATGCTTTGGAGAATCCTATGACCTGATAATAGGATTGATGTTTCGGAATGTTAAAGTACTACAAGATCCTATCAATGAAATGGATTTTTAAATTACTGAACTTTGAACACATCCCATTTCCAATTATCCAGTCTCAGTTATAGCACAAATTGTCTAAGTTTTTGTGATGTGTCAAATCTACCCCACAAATATCAAATTATAAAATGTTTATATTAACCAATTCAAGGGCTGAAGACTAAAGGAAAGCTGGGACAGCAAGCTTACTTCATACATATTCCACTAGGAATCTATTTTTAAAATTTCTTCCTCCTCCTCTCAACATGATGAATAAAAATAAGTTTTCCAAGCTTCTAAATGAAAGCTAGTTTCCAGAGCAATTCCAAACCGTACCAGAAATTATTGACTCCAACCGGTCCAAGTGCTAACACATCAACTTATATTCACAAATGTTTCATGTTGCAGTATTTATGACCTTTCAAACAATACTTTAAAAATGTTGAACATAGACTATTAAAACAGCTGCTGCAAATCAAGTAACCTTCAGCAGCATCAGCTCCCAAGAACGTGAAGAAATGATCACCAGAAACTTTCAAAACAGACAAGGTCATTTCCCCAGGGTACGGGAGTCCAAAGCTAGAGGGCACTGGCTTAAGGTGAGAGGGAAAAGATTTAAAAGGGACCTAAGGGCCATCCTTCTCAGGCAGAAGGTGGTGTGATAGTGTGGGATGTGCTACCAGAGAAAATGCTGGATGCTGGTACAATCACAACATTTAAAAGGCATATGGATGGGTACATGAGTAGGAAGGGTTTAGATGGGTATGGGCTAAATGCTGGCAAACGGGATTAAATTAATTTAGGATATCTGGTTAGCATGGACAAGTTGGACCAAAGGGTCTGTTTCCACACTGTACAGCTCTACAAGTCTAAACAGATTGAATGTTATCAAAATAAAACAAGGAGAGCATGTGAAAGAAAGGAAGGAATACAAAGTTTGTTGAAAAGGCAGAGATGGGGTGGGTAGAATGAAGCAGTCTTGTACACTGCTTAAATACCAGAACAAAATGGTTAGGTTGAATGGATGTATAGCACTTAAATACGCCAATGTAGTTTTTCTAAAGTGACTTCTGAAGTTCACATTGGTACAGTGGATAGCGTCTCGGTCTTTGAGTCAAATTATCTTGGGATGAGGCCAGCGCCAAGAATCACTGGTAAAGAAAGGTGTGCTCAAAATGCAGCCAAACAGTATCAAGAATTATGGTGGTGCAGGAAGCCCTCTGCCCATCATGTTTGTACCAGTTTTATTACCAGGTATCAATCTCCTGTCTTTTCCTCACGTCCCTACACATCTCATCTGTCTAAGTAACCATCCAAAGTCATCCCCAATGCCTCAATGGAATCTGTCTCTACCACATCTACAGGCAATGCATTCCATACCGTAAACAAAAAAGGTAAAATCTCTACAGTTCCACAAGTCTTTCTTATTGGACAGAGACGGCTGTTGGTGTTTCATCCAAGTCATACAGTTATGCAACACGGAAACAGGCCTTTTAATCCAATTTGTCCATGCCAACCAGATATCCTAAAATGATCTACTCCCATTTTCCAGCTTTTGGCTCATATCCTCCAAATGCTTCCTATTCATGTACCCATTCTGAGGATCACCATGCATCAGGGGCAAGAGGTGAGGTGAGAAAACAGGGCCTTCTTGACAGCCTCTGAGCCAGTGTGGGAATTACCACACTGTTGGAATCACCTGCTGCATTGCAAACCAGCCAGCTAGGCCAAGTGACTCCTATATATCGTAATTACTTCTGAGAGAATTTTTTTCCCCCCCCACATCATGCTAGCTTCTTTTGTATATACTTGAAATCCATGTCCTCGGTGTATTTTCTTTCAAGAGTGGGAAACAGCTTTGCCCTATCTACTCTATACAGTCTTCTCATTATTCTGAAACCCTCAAGACGTCCTCCTCAAAGCAAATCAGTCCTAGCATCTTCAATCTATCCTCATAACTGATCTTCCTCATTTCTGAAACCATGCTTGTAAATCACTTCTGCAATACATTTAGATCATTCCTGTAACGTGGAGCCCATAAATGTTGACAAAACTCCAGCTTATGCCCAAAACGTATCTTGTACAAGTTCAACATCACCTCGCTGGGCTAGCACAGTAATGTTTTCTTTCATAACACACATGTAATCATTTCCCACCTCAGCTATCCTCCTGCCTCCATGTGTAAAGCCCCTTTTTGGTTTCCAGTTGGTCATACAGCTCCTTTAACCACTATCTTACTGTTTTAACACCTATATAGACAACACTGGGCTTTCCTTTTATGTTAACTGTTAGTCTTTTCTGAGAGTTTCTCTTTGCTTCTCTTGGTTACTTTTCATCTCTCCCAAACCTTTAATCTTTATTGATCCTCAACTGTACTTTCTGCCTTAGACCCATTATGATGATACCTATGGCTTCAAGAGGTGTATTGTGTCCTTTTTTAAAGGAAGTTTTTAAGACAGAGGAAGCGAGCTGTCTACTTGAATCCAATAAACAGCTTGAGAGACCTTGGTCTTTTTTTTTTTAAGTTGGAAAACAGGAGAAACAGCTTGAATTGATGCAGTTAAGCTCCCCCAGGGCCAGATTTTTAGTTTTAGTTTCTCAGCAGCAGTTACTGTTGGAGTCTTAAAGCTTGATGTGGAAGCTGTCTTCCCCTCCCTGTTACAGCTAAAAGCTGGGGATTCCTGTTCTGCTGTTTCACATGCAATGTGAGCAATCGATTTTACTGAATTTGCCTTTGCCAAGGATGTAGTAACGTCCCATAAATACATGAGAACAGTTACTGTTCAGTAATTAAATAATCTATTATTGGTGAAGTTTTTCAATAGAGTTGAGTTATTCCAACTCCTCCTTTTCTTTGTTGTATTTTAACTTTAGTGTATGAATAATGTGTGTTTTGCCTCATGACTGGTAGTTAGACCAAACAAATTACATCTGGAATGCAACACCTGATATTTGCCTGCAAAGTAAGGAGGAGTCAGGGGTCTAGGTTATCTCCTTAACATATTTTGAGGGGATTTGGTTTGTTCCATAACACTGTTAAAAGTCACCTCTACCTAATGATAATTTCTATCTTCATTGTCATGCAGGAAATGATGGATTTGTTAGTCATACATTTTCCATTGGTCAAGAGTATACTTTGACTTTCAAAAGGCATCAACCTTCAAATACTTCAAAAGCATACACCACAGGCAGGTAGCAAGAGCAAGAAAGTTGCCTGCTCAATCAAGAGGTAGAAAGAAAGAAGTTTTTAACCATCACGTAGTCACTCTGGACTACATTATGCATGTAAGTCAGTTATTGCCACAGTACTGCCCATTCTTTGTGAGGCCAGTTGGCTAGGTGGCTATTGTAGATTAGTTGGTATCAACACAGGATTTGATCCACATTGGGTGGATTTTCCCCAACTATAGTGGAGGTCCTTGTGCTGTGGGCAGCAGAAGGAATAAACAGACTTCAATGCACTTTGGAGTCCAAGAGAAAAAGATGGACCTTTATTTGGATTGTTGGATTTAATCAGTTTCTTTGATTCATTCATTACATAGGATTGGAAGTTTAGTAAACCCGTATAACCCAATGTCTTCTTTCCACATTTAAGAGTCTGCTATCAGAGCTGCTCTTTTAATCAGTGCCATGGGAGACGCCCTTTGTCAGTGAATTTTCTTTTGGGTTGTGAGAATTTGCGCTCCGAAACTGGTTCCTGTTGAATCAACATTTAGGGGCCTCAAAGTAATACGTGGATTATTAATGAAAGTTAATAGTAGCTAAACTAGAACGATTCAAGGACAGAACTGAGACGAATGCTTTCATGAGTTGCGTAGTGTAAAAATTGTGGGACCAAATCTCCTTCCACAGATGTGCGCTAAAATGCCTTGGCTGACACTGCAGTACTAACGAGATGTTAAACCAAAATCACCTCTACTTCATCAGATGAAAATAAGGACTCCATGCCATTATGTCCAAGAAAGTGCTATTCCCAGTGTCCTAGTCAATACTTAATCCTATTGTAAGCTGTAGGTCAGTCAGTAACATGCAATTCAGGAAAACCTTCATGCTACTAACAGTGCTACTGTACATCTACAAAGGTAAAGGTGCTATAGTCCCAGAGGGCCAAAAGGCTGATCTCTCAATCAAGGGACATGACTGATGGCAATTTAACCAGGTCTCCACACCTTGGGTGAGAAGTTGGGACTTTCATGGTGACCTCAGTTGGAATGGGAATTGAACCCATGCTATCCACATCGCAAACATACCATCAGGCAACTGAGCAAACAGCAACGTTAATTCCATCACTGACAGTCTTCCTCAGTACTTTAAAAAAACTGCAAAGGTTGTTGCTATAAATGACTATTGCCAGACTTGTTAATATAAGCAGAAACTAAAGTTATCCAAAGGACTTTATTCGAATCATTAAGATTTTGTTGATACATCTGAACATAATTTAACTTTTACAAATGAATTTAAGGCCCCATATCTGTGAAACACTAAAACTTGGCATCCCAAAGGAACTGTGTACTACAAAATTGTGATCAGAGATAATGGGAACTGCAGATGCTGGAGAATCCAAGACAACAAAGTGTGGTGCTGGATGAACACAGCAGGCCAAGCAGCATCTAAGTGCTCATAAGATGCTGCTTGGCCTGCTGTGTTCATCCAGGCCCACACTTTGTTATCTTGTGTTCTACAAAATACTGATCTATACAACTGACCCTAACTATGTGAACGATATCACCCTAACTGTCTGTATACGCAGAAATTCTTAAATTCAATTGTGATCATCAACACCTATATTTTACCATCTTAACATCAAAGCAAACTGAAAGACAGACACAAAGTGAGGGAGCACTTGGAAAAGGAAGGAAGAAACCTTTCTGATTTATAGGAGATTCTAAATGTAAGGAGAAAGCTAACTTTCAAATCTTCCTGTTTCCTTGCTCATCCACCGATACCCAGTGGTATCTTCATTCTTATTATCTTAGCATTCCGCTGGTGCTTTTACTGACCAACTGACAGTCATGTTCAACATGGTTTGGAATATGTAATGAATAATTTCTATTTTAGCTAACAAATGGAGCATTCATTGTACCTCTTAAAACATTAAAATCAGCCAAACTAAAAAGGTTAAAGAATCTGTGCCCTACTGATTGCAGTACTGTGTTATGAAAAGTTAAACTGTGGTTATCATAATGATAATGGGGAAAAGCATTAGGAGACAATTTGAGGAAATTACTATTTATTTTGAAAACCAGAAATTACTATAATCTTGAGATTGTTCAGTTAATAACTGGTTTAGATAATTGTAATCTACAGGTTATAATTTCTGCAGCAACATCATGTGGCCAGAACAAACAGCCATGGCCTATGTTGTTTCCATTCTCATTGTTAACACATCCTAATATTTGTCCTCAGGGTAGCATAAGCCCAAGTTTGTGCTCAAAAATATCTAACTTTCAATTCAGTTCATCAAGACAAACTACCTATATAGTGCTACCCAAGTTGGCAATTTGTAAACGTGCTGTAACTACTTTCAATAATGCACTAAGAAATTCTTAGAGAAACATTTAGCACAATTACACATTCTACAGAACAAAAATATAGGCCTGTTCAGCATGACATAATGTTCTACACAAGCTTCCTCTCATCTCTATTCAGCCAACCCCATCAACAAACCCTTATATTCCCTACTTGAATATTACTGAAAAGAGGTATATTCACCTTGCATACATCAGGACAAATGCATGAATGTCAAACTTCAAGCAATCACAAAACATTACATTACAGGAGAAAGGAGTGCTCATTAGTTGGCTGGGCAGACAATCGTAAATGGAGAATGTAACAACCTTACGCAAAAAGGGAGGAACACAAGTATCAAGTAATTCCCACCCACCTTCCTACAAAAATTCCATCCCCTATTCCCAATTCCTTTGCCTCAGCCGCATCTGCTCCCAGGATGAGGCATTCCACTCCTGTGCATCCCAGATGTCCTCGTTCTTCAAAGACCGCAACTTCCCCCCACAGTGATCGAGAACACCCTTGACTGTGTCCCCTGCATTTCCACAACACATCCCTCATACCCCGTGCCTGCAATAACCGCCAAAGAGAGAATCCCCCTCGTCCTCACATACCACCCCAGCAACCTCCAGATACAACGAATCATCCTCCAACACTTTTGCCATCTGCAATCTGACCCCACCGCCAAAGGTATTTTTCCATACCCACCCTTGTCTGCTTTCTGGATAGACCACTCTCTCTGGGACCCCCTTGTCCACTCCACACTCCTCCCCAACCCCACCACATCCGGCACTTTCCCCTGCAACCGCAGGAAGTGCTGCACTTGCCCCCACAACTCCTCCCTCACCCACATCCCAGGCCCAAAGAAGACTTTCCACATCAAACAGATGTTCACCTGCACATCTGCCAATGTGGTATACTACATCCACTGTACCCGTTCTGGCTTCCTCTTTCCCCTTCAATCAAGGAAACTAAGCAGAGGCTTGGGGAACGCTTTGGAGAACACCTACGCTGGGTTCGCAATAAACAACTGCGCCTCCCAGTCGTGAACCATTTCAACTCCCCCTCGCGTTCCTTAGACAACACATCCATCCTGGGCCTCCTGCAGTGCCACAACGATGCCACCTGAAGGTTGCACGAACAGCAACTCATATTCCACTTGGGAACCCTGCAGACCAATGGTATCAATGTGGATTTCACAAGCTTCAAAATCTGCCCTCCCCCTACTATATCCCAAAAGCAGCCCAGCTCGTCCCCGCCTTCCTAACCTGCTCTTCCTTTCACCTCAAGCCGCACCTCCATTTCCTACCTACTAACCTCATCCCGCCTCCTTGACCTGTCCGTCCTCCCCGGACAGACCTATCCCCTCCCTACCTCCCCACCTTTACTCACCTCTACAGGCTCCATCCCTGCCCCTTTGACTTGTCTGTCTCTTCTCCACTTATCTTCTCCTCCATCCATCTTCGATCCACCTCCCCTTCTCTCCCTATTTATTTCAGAACCCTCTCCCCATCCCCCTTTTCTGATGAAGAGTCTAGGCCCAAACCGTCAGCTTTTGTGCTTCTAAGATGCTGCTTGGCCTGCTGTGCTCATCCAGCTCCACACTTTGTTATCTCGGATTCTCCAGCATCTGCAGTTCCCATTATCTCTATCAAGTAACAGTAGTCCAGTTACCTTAACATCTTTCATTGGAAGAATATTAGAATCCATATGTCACAAGATTTTACTAAATCCCAGGTGTTAAGCTACATTCCTCAGGCACAATGTATTAATGTATACAGCTTCAGTTGTCTTACTTCTCCACACTTTCATCCATGAGACGTACAATCTCCAAGTGAAAGGCAACAGTAATCTTGCTTTATGTGCAAGCGAATTTCAGCTCAGGAAGTAACATATGGAACAACACATCTTATTCTCTGCACAGTATATAACAGCTGTACCATACTGTAGAAATTCTTCTTTCTTCTAGTCAACCCTACTCTTGTACAGCACTACTATCCATAATTTAAGGAGACTTTTGTTTCCGGAAAATGTGCATTTATTACCTGCATAAAATGATGTGCACAGCTTTCTATCTGGTTTAAGTAGATTGATGATCAGATGACAACTTAATCAAACACCTGGTTGTTCAGACACCAGCAGGTTACTTTTCAGCATACCCTTAGCAGGAGTCAGAGCAGAAGACTCAGTAGCTGTCGGCTATAATCTTGATCACACCCTGATGTCCAACTCCACTGACATCTCATCTACTTCCAAGCACGTTCACATTTCTTCCGGTCACTTAACTTCCCAGACCCTGACGACCACTTCGACAGCCAATATTATCGAAAGCCAAATGCCTCCAGTTTTCTTCAGCCACAATTACAAGAGGTCAACTACAGATGCTAACTATCACATTGTAAAACAGGTTAAGTTTCTTGGACAAACTCACCAAGGGATAGAACTGGGTCAGGCAAGGCCAACTACTCCATAGTCTCTTGAAAGCATTTCCACCCCCAACTTTCCGAGAAAAACATTCAAAATTATGGTGTTGAAGGCTGAATGGGAGATGCCATTCAGGATGGTGTTGCAAGTGACTTTATGGCCAATGATTTTCTTTTTTAAAACTGAGTATTAGTGCAGTAGCTGGACTTTTCAGAAACAAGTTTCAGAATTATGCCCAAGAGAAATGCACATCTTTGACCCAAGAAACAGGTTTGAGATTTTTTGCAGTCCGAGGCTCGGGTCTCTAATCATGGAGAAAATAGTAAGGTTAAAAAAGAGAATGCATACTGCACACCTAAAAGACATACAGAGAGAAAAGAGAATAACAGAATGATATAGCACTGCAGAAAGTCATTCAGGCCACTGCATCCATGCTGACTCTTTGAAAGAGCTATCTAATGAGTGCTGCAACTCTGTTCTTTCCCCATAGCTCTGCATTTTTTAAAATCATTTTCAAGTATATATCCATTTCCCTTGGGAGAGGAATCATTGAATCTGCTTTCATCATATTCGGCAGTGCATTCTAGATAAGAACACCCAGTGCATAAATTTTTCTTTCCTCATGTCGCACCTGATATTTTGCTCAATACATTCCAAATGTGAAGGCTCATTATTGACTTTTCTACCACTAGCTGCTGTTTTACCCTTCTTCACTAAATCAAAACCATTCCTGAGTTTGAACAGTTACATCAAATCTGACCTTGCTTTTAAACAAAAGTAAAATATGGCAAATACTGGAAATTTGAAATAAAAATAACGTGGAGAAATTCAGTAGGTCTGACATCTGAGGAGACAGTAACTCTTCAGTCATAGCAGATTCGAAATGGTAACTTTCTCTCTCTCCCCAGATAGTGCCAAATTGGCTGAATTTCTCCAGCGCATTCTGTTATTCCTCCTCTTAACCCTCTTTGTTATAAAGAAGTATTCCAACTTCTCTAGTGTCTAGACTGAATGCCTCATCATCCTTGACGTTACTTAATGACTACTTTTTGCATCCCCTCTTGGTATTAGTTTTCTCCCCAGAATTGTAGTGTTCAAAACTGGACACAATACTCCATCTGGGATTTAGCATTCTTCTTTTCTTTTGTACTCTGTCTTCTTGAATAGTCTCAATTTAAAATTTTAAATTGTTTGTGCACGTATTAACCCATGCGTTTGTTTCTTCACTCCCTTAAAATTGCACCATTTATTTTACATTGTCTCTCATTTCTCTTATCAAAATATTAAAAAAATTGAAACAAATGCAGAAGTGGTCTGATGCAGTGAGAAAGGAAATCTGTCAAAGATAGACAGAAGTAAAATTATATGTGAATGAAAAATAGGCAGTATGCAGTTACATAAAGCAGTACAAGCTTCATTACTACAGCTCAGCAGTGCCCCAGAACGTCAGCGACTCACTACTGCATTGCCTTTGGAAGGCACAGTAAATAACAAGGATAGTAGCTACTGCCGGTGCTGGAGTCTGAGATAACAGTGTGGAGCTGAAGGTTTTGCAGTGGGGTTAAAACTCACTCAGAGCTAGTAGGAACTGCCAATTTTCTGAAGAAGGATCCAGACCTGAAATGTCAGCTTTCCTGCTCCTCTGATGCTGCTGTGTTCATCCAGCTCTAAACTTTGTTATCACAGTAACAAAATTGCACTTCGCCATTCAACATGCTGCTAAGTTCTTTATACATCCTTACAAGATGGAAATCAGCAACTAGGGCTTTTGTTTTCAAAAATAATTGTTGGTGATCACCCTAAGACTATCCAACACCTCACTCTGAGGCAACACAGTGCAAGTTATGAAAATAGGGGTCAAGAATTTGGACAAGTTTTATAAAAAAACTTGAAGCACTATATCAAGAAGCGACAGCAACAACCTGTCCTTTCTCAGGTGCATGTAATATCTCTACTTATGATGGAAGGAAAGAGGACAAAAAAGTGACAGAGAAATGAACAAAATTAGATACATTGTTCAGATATAAAAACATATTTGGGCAGTGCCATAACCTTGGCTGAATTGTGTATTCTAAATATCAGTGTCATTAACAACTGACAGCAAAATGATCTCGGTTCTCCCTGTTTCTTGTTGGCATCGTTTTAGCAAAACATTCTATAAATTAGCTGACTGAATGTTAATTTACCATTTTCATTTCTTAACCCTCATGTATGCTTAAATGCCCATTTCAGTGTGAGGGCTGCTATTATTTCTGTGCATCAGGGAATATTTCATCTGTACTGTGGGTTGTTAATTGTAGACTGGTGGCTGACTAACGCTGGAGGGCAGCCTATAGAATGACCCAGCTCAGCAGGAAACTGTGTATCAGCGACATAATCATTTCACTGTCACAGCTAGTTTCCACATTATTACTTTGAGAGGCAGACCTAGGATTAGGTTCTTATGAATCATTAAGCATTAATGGTATAAACAGCTTGAATCCATCAGGTTAGTACTTCTTAGATAAGATAGGCTTCGACCAACCCCAGCAGCCAATTACATCCAAACATCCCCTGACATCCAAACTCATGAAATGTTGCCTTTTTTTAAAAATAAATCCAAAAAGATGGACACATGTAATAATCACCACTAGGCATTTAAATTATACAGAACATCTGAGGGATAGGAATTGCAGCATTGAGGTCCACTAACTACAACAGTTAAGTAGTGTACATGAATAAGTCCGTGGTTGACAAGGATCAGAGCTGTCACTACTTCAGAGAATCACAGAAGTCCTACAGTGTGGAAACAGGCCATTCTTCCCAACAAGTCCACACGACCCCTCTGAACAACATTCCACCCAGACCCATCCCCCTACGTTTTCCCTGTAACCCTGCATTTCCCACGTCTAATCCATCTCACTTACACAGCCCTGGACACTATCGGCAACTAAACATGGCCAATCCACCTAACCTGCACATCTTTGGACTGTCGGAGGAAACTGGAAACCTACAGAGACATGGGGAGAATGTGCAAACTCCACACAGTCACCTGAGGGTGGAATTAAACCCAGGTCCCCAGTGCTGTGAGGCAGCAGTGTGAACCACTGAGCCACTGTGCTGCCTCACACAGATGAAGCCATTGATATTTGCAATTTAATGTTGTCTTATTCTAACTTCCATCACCCAAAAAAACATTCTTGAATGTGGTATAAACAATTTCTTTACCTTAGACTACGCTGATTGTCATTTCCTCAAAGAAATAAAGGATTAATATTCAAATTTTTCCCACGTAAATCTATATGACAATCTGAACAGTTGGTGCACAAATGATGTGCGATTAACTTCTGCTCATACTAATTGTAATGGAGTACACAGACAGGTTGGTGAAATTGATGGATATATGGTTGATGAAATTCAGTGTAGAGAAGTGTCAGATGAGATATTTTGGTAAGAACAGAGATAATACATGCACTGTGGAGTAAAGGGTTAACGATACATTTACTCTCAAGAACGCCGACTGAGCATGTGCCTAAGAAACAATATTATTGTGACGTGAGATCACATGGAACTGGAGCCAAAGTCTGTGGGGTTCTAGAAGATTACTAGTGTTACTCTGGATCCAAGCAAGCTGGTGAGACAAAAACCATGATGCCTTTTAATGTGTAGAGAATTTAATAAGTTTTGATTTTTTTATTGTCTTATAGCTCTTTTTACATAACAATTCACCTGTTTCTCCATTAAATCCACCCTTTTTTAAAACCTACTTTTCTAATCGACTTGTTCAGAGATATTACACACCTCTGGAACAGACACGACTTAAAATCAGGCCTCTTGGTCCAGGGGTAGGGACACTGCCACTGCTCCACCCAACTTACTTTTAAAAAAGAAACCTACTTTTCTAATCAACCTGTTCAGAGACATGATTGCACACCTCTGGAACAGGTGGAGTGCTGAACCTGGGTCTCTTAGTCCACGGGTGTGGACTGCACCAGAAGACAGCCTATTCCACCAGTCAGTAAATTAATTAACCTTAATCATCTGCTTAACTACTTTCTAAACTAGCAGCCATCCCTTCAATATAATAATGTTTAATATGGGGCCCTTTTGTGATGCAGAGGTAGTGTCCTGCCTCGTGTGTCACAAAAGCTTGAGTTCGAGTTCCACCTGCTCCAGAGGTGTGTAATAACATCTCTGAACAGGTGAATTAGGGAAACAAATTTAAAAAAAGCTTAATAAAGATCATCACTGGAGCACAGATTCACTTACGTGAAAATATCCAACTTCCTTTGGCTTGCTTGGATGAGCTAACTGAATGCTGCACCATGGTATAGAAGACCATTCAGGTGGAGTCAGAAGGGAAAAAAAGGAGTGTACTGGAAGTAGGTTACAGTATATTCAGAGGGATGACACTTCTCTACAGCAAAATGCGAGTCCAGGTGGTGGTTTCTTGCTCTGTACCAGGCTATAGGAAGACCCTCTCTAGATACTTTATGAAAAAGTTAGTGAGCACGGGTCCTCCAGAAAGTGAATCTGGAGAATTAATAACAGAAAATATGGAAATGGCAGGTGAATTTTGCATTGGCCTTCATGACAGAGCATGCGACTAACATCCCAGAATCAAGAAATCAAAAGTAGGGATGAACTTGGAAAAAATACGATCACCTCAGAAGTGATCTTCAGTAAAGTGACAGCGCTTCAGGCTGACAATTATCTGGATCCTGATGGGCCTTATCCTAGTGCCTTAAAAGTAACTAGCAAAATTGCTGATAGATTGTTTTAATTTTCCAAGATTCCCTTAATTTGGAAGGTCCAGGTGGATTGGGAATTAGTAAATGCAATACCTTTATTTAAAAAGGGATGGAGACAGAAAATACGAAAGTACAAGCCTGTCAGCAGCTATTATTAAATCTTACATATCAGGACACTTCAGTAAGTTCAAAGCAAAGTCAACATGGTCTAATGAAAGGAAAGTCATGTTGGACTTATCTATTGGAGTTCTGAGGAAGTAAAATGTGCTATGGCTAAAGGGGATGGATGTATTGTTCTTGGGTTTCCAGAAGGCATTTTATAAAGTACCTACATCAAAGTAGAAAATAAGAGTTTATTACTATAGGAGTTGGCATACTGGCATGGATAGAAGATTGGCTGGCTAATAAAATGCGGAGAATAGGTACAAATGGATAGGAAGGTTCCTTTTGAAAAGGACATGGAAAGCTACAAAAGGCAGATTGCCAACGTCCATGTGTACAGATCATGCAAGTAGAATATCACGTGGGAAAATTGAACATAGAACACAACAGCGCAGTACAGGCCCTTCGGTCCTCGCTGTCAGGAAGAATACAAAAGAAAAAAGTGAGAATCACTGAGCTCCAATGCAGAGGGACTTGGGTGCCCTTGTACAGGAATCTCAAAATTTTAATATGCAGGAATAACAAGTAATTAGGAATGCTAACAAAATGTTATCATTTATTGCTAGGGGAAATGAATACAAAAGCAGAAAGATTATGCTTCAGTTATATCAGGCACAGGAGGGATGACATCTGGAGTACTACGTACAGTATTGGTCACCTTATCAACAGATGTAAAAATATATTGGAAACATACAGTTTACCAGATTAATAGCTGGGTTATCCCTGGGTTAAGAGGAAAAGTTAGACTGCCTAGGCTTCTATCCACTGTCAGTTGGAAAAGTAAGAAGTTAGTTAATTGAAAAATAGTAATATCCAGAGGGGTCTTGACAAGATGAATGTGTAAAGGAGGTTTACTCATATGGGAGAATTAAGCAACAGGGGTCACTGTTTAAAAAAAAGCTTTATCTCTAACAGGACACCAAATATCTACAGAGAAGGACTAAATACTCCTTTAAACTAACTGCAACAATCCATTATAAATTACAAAGATTATTTATCCAAAGTCTTGATTTTATAAATCCCTTCTGACTTTTTTCCCTTATTAACCAATCTGCCCTAAAATCATCAGGACACTATCATGCATGGCTAAAGACTTTCCAAACTAATCCCCATCAGGACTTCAAAGAGAACTGAAGCTTTGTATTAAACAGCCCACAGCAACTAAAGATTTTGCTTTTTTAGACAGTGGTTAAAATCGTCAGGATGTTTTAGATACAGCATGGTGGCTCAGTGGTTAGCACTGCATCCTCGCAGCACCAGGGACTCGGGTTTGATTCCAGCCTTGGGCAACTGTCTGTGCGGAGTATGCACATTCTCCCCATGTCTGCGTGGGTTTCCTCCCACAGTCCAAAAGATGTGCAGGCTAGGTGGATCGGCCATGCTGAAGTGCCCATAGTGTTCAGGGATGTGTGGGGGTTATAGGGGGATGGGTCTGGGTGGGATGCTCCAAGGGGCTGTGTGGACTTGTTGGGCTGCAGGGCCTGTTCCACATTGTAGGAAATCTAATCTAGTCTAAAACAAAACACAGAAGCAAATATTATTTCCAGCTCTCGGGAATGAATAATATTCAAACACAGCGTGGCAGCAGCATCTTATGAACAGTTAAGCTCTCCAGTTCATTCGGGAAATTTAGGTTCATAAATAAAACCCAATAACATCATTTTAAACTCTTCACATGGATGCAAAGACTAGATGACTACTTCCAAGAATAGAAATTTTTTAAAACTGCAAATGGTACAGACTTGAAATATTTAAAGTGGGCTTCTTTGTAATGGTCTGCTGTGATTTACTAATTAAGTATTAGAATCTAGCTGGGTCTCTTAAACGTAAACAAGGAATGAATCTATCCAACTCCATGAACACTTAATCATTACTCCACCACTTAGAAGAACTGTCAATTTAGTTCAGAGTTAGATTGTTACAGTACAATATGCTGAAATATATGATTATCTGTCTATAAATATTCAAAAGCCTAAGCAAAACACTCAAATGGATGTAATGACAATGAGATGGGGATGTTACAAAGACCAGACTGGCAGCATCAAAAGCTTTTCAAAACAAGTCAGTCAGTCATACAGGACAGTAATTTTATAAGTGCACCAGTCATTGAAGATAAGCATGCTCGTGGTAAAGAAGTCAAATGGTATGTTGGCCTTCATTGCGAGAGGTTTAAGTACAGGAGCAGGGATGTGTTGTTGCAGTTGTACAGGGCCTTGGTGAGACCACACCCAGAATACTGTGTGTAGTTTTGGTCTCCTTTTCTGAGGAAGGATGCCCTTGCTCTTGAGGGAGTGCAGCAAAGATTTACCAGGCCGATTCCAGGAATGGCGGGTCTGATGTACGAAGACAAATTGACACGGTTGGGATTGTTTTCACTAGAAATCAGATAAATGAGGGGGGGGATCTCATAGAGACTTGTAAAATTCTAACAGGACAGGGTAAATGCAGAGAGGATATTCCTAATGGTGGGTGTCCAGAACCAGGGGTCACAGTATGAAGATTCAAGGTAGAAAACTTAAAACGCAGAGAAAATATTTCTTCATTCAAAAGGGTGGCGAGATTGTGGAATTCATTACCGCAGGTAGTAGTTGATGGCAAAACATTGAATGTATTCAAGAGGTGACTAGATACAGCACAGGGGCGAATGGGATCAAAAGGTGAGAGGGAGAAAGCAGGGTAACACTATTGAGTGGATGATCCATCATAATCGTGAAGAATGGCAGAGCAGGCTCAAAGGGCTGAATAGCCTCCTCCAGCTCCTATCTTCCATGTTTCTAAGTAAGTGATGTACAATTAGTATAGAAGTAATGACCTATGACTACATGAAGGCTGAGGGCCGAAGTCTTGCTTACAGGCCAGCAGCTCAAATGCTACAGGGCCTGGCCATTGCTGAGTTAATGCACAATGTGTGCATCAACAACGAGACGAGAACTTAATGTCCATTTCTAACTGTGCATAAGTAGGTGGTGACAGCTGCTGCAGATACACCAACAGTGCAGTTAAAAAGGGGGTTAAGTTTTTTTTTACCAGCAGCAATGAAAGAATGACAAGATACTTCATTGTCATGATGGTATGTAGATTGGAGGGGTATGCACGAGATGTTGTTCCCATGCATTTGTTCTTATTCTTCTCTGACAGAGGCAGAGTTTTGGTAAGTGCTGTCAAAGGGGCCTTGAGTTCCTGCACTTCATCTTGCTAGCACATGGTTATAACACTTGCTTTCTTTACCATGACCGCATGATGTTTAAGGTAACGAATGGGCAGTCAGTCAAGAAAGCTGCTTTGTCCTAAACAGTGATAACAAAGTGCAGAGCTGGATGAACACAGCAGGCCAAGCAGCATCTCAGGCGCACAAAAACTGATGTTTCGGGCCTAGACCCTTCATCAGAAAAGGATATGAAGAAGGGTCCAGGCCCGAAACGTCAGCTTTTCTGCTCGTAAGGTGCTGCTGGGCCTGCTGTGTTCAGCCAGCTCCACGCTTTGTTATCTCCGATTCTCCAGCATCTGCAGTTTCCATTATCTCTTGTCCTGAACAGTGCTGAGTTCGATTGTTGCTAAACTGCACTCATCTAGGAAGTGGAAAGCATTCTAACACATTCCTGACTTGTGCTTGTAGACAGCAGGTGACTAATATTATACATAGTACTCCAGATGCATTCTGTCCTCTGCCCTGTATAAGTGAAGCATAATCTTGTACTTTTGTATTAGTTTTCCCCTTGCAATTAATGATAACATTGTAAGCTTTCCTCATTACTTGTCATACCCGAATAACTTACCAGAATCCCCAGTCCCTTACCGGCTACTGTAACGACAGCATGTGTTGATGGTCCACTAGAGTTTTGGTCAATGGTAACTCCTAGGATGTTGACTGTTTTATTTTTAGAAAGAGTGGGTGCTTTAACAATAATTATACCACTGATTATTAAGAAAGTGGGTCAGATTTTCTCATGCAGAAGGTGATCATTATCTGGCACTCGTATGGCATGAATATAACTTATGGCTTGTCATATGTTAGTGTCGGCCTGAATGTTACCTGGATTGTGATATATTTGGACAAGGGCTGCTTCACTGTGAGGATTCCCAAATGGTACTGAAGTTTGAGAAATCATCAAGCATCCCAACTTCTGACCTTAAAATGTAGTAAAGGTCATCGACGAAGCAACTGAAGGTAACTGGGCAGAGGACATTATTCTGAAAACTCCTGCACCCATATCAGGGGAAAAAAGAGTGGCCACAGCTATCTTATTTTGTGCTAGGTATGACTGCAATCAGTGGAAAGCTCATCCCGATTCCTGCTGGTTTCTATTTTGTTATAACTTCTTAAAGCTTTACATGATTGAATACTGTCTTGATGACAAGAGCAGTCAATCTCACCTCACCTCAAGAATTCTTTTTTTAATCCATGCTTGAGGTCAGAAATAGCGTGAACCAGGCAGAACCCAGAACAAGCATTAAGTGTCAGATTATTCCTGTGTAAGTGCGACTTCAGTGGACTGTCGATGATGATTTCCATCACTTAAAGATTAAGAATCGACTTTGTTGTGGGTAGCTGACGAGGTTGGCCCTAATCTGCGTTATGTAAACAGGACTTAAGTAGAAATTTTTCCACATTGCCAGGTAGGTGCCAGTATTGTAATTGCACTGGAATACCTTTGTTAGGGCACAACTAATGCTGGAGTAGAAGTCTTCAGTACTACTGCCAGAACGTTGTCAGGGTTCACAGCCATTGAAACATTCAAGTTCCTTGAGCCGTTTCTTCACAATCCACGGAAGGCAATGAATGGCCAAAGATTAGAGCACGAGATGCTGGGAACGCAGGAAAAGACCAAGATGAATCTTCAATTTAGTACTTCGGGCTGAGGATTGGTGCAAATGCCTCACTGATGTGCTAGCTCCCCCTCTATGAGGATGGGGATATTTGTAGAGGCTCCACTTCCTCCATTGCTTACATGTCCAACATAATTCAAGACTGGATGTACTATAGAGCTTAGATCTTATCTGTTGGTTGTGGTTTTGCTTAACCCTTGTCTATCACATGCTGCATCTGATATCTGGCAATGTAAGTAGCTCTGTGTTGCAGATTCACCAGTTTCACATATTAGTAACTTGGAAGAAGGAAGCAAATGTAGAGGTGACAAAAATAGGCAAGCTGCAAGAGGGAAACAGTTTGCAGAAGGATATTGTTAAGTAAAGGAAGTGGGCAAAAAGTTGGTTAAAAAAGTTGGAGTATATAATGTGAGAAAAAGTGAGTTGTTCATTTTCGAAGGGATAACCAAAGAACAGTGTATTATTTAATGGAAAAAAAAACTGCAATACAGAGGGCCTTTGGGGTATTTGTGCATGATACTCAAAGTCAACACACAGGTGCAGAAGGAAATAAGAAAAGCTGATGGCATGTTGGCCCTTATTTTGAAGGGTTTGAAGTATAAGAGTAGGGAAATCTTACTGCAACTATACAAGGTACTGGTGAGATTACATCTGCTATACTGGGAGCAGTTCTAGTTCCCATATACAAGACATCATTTCATTGGAGGCAGTTCAGAGAGGTGCATGAAGATCGTGCCAAGTATGGGTGGTCTGTCTTATGAGAAAAGGTTAAACAGATTGGGACTTCGCTCATTGGAATTGAGACGAATGAGAAGTATCTTATTGAAACATACAGGATTCTGAAGGAGTTTGAAAGAGTAAATACTGAGATGATTTTTCACTCGTGGGAGGAGCCAAGACCAGGGAGGAGTATAGTCTCAGAATTAAGGAATGTCAATTTAGAACTGAGATGAGGAAGAATTTCTCCTCTCGGAAGCTTGAGAATCTTTGGAACTCTTTGCCAGAGAGCTGCGAAGGCACAATGCTTCAGCCTATTTAAGGCTGAGGTTAATAGATTTTTGATCAGTAAGAGAATCAAAGGTTATAGGGAAAGGACAGGAAAGTGGGCAAGAGGAATGTCAGTTCAGCCATGATCATTTTGATTGGCGGAGCAGGCTTCAAGGGCTGAATGGCCTACACTTGTTTCTATTCCTTACAGTCTTATGACATTTTTAAATATGTTTGATGCTACTCACAGCATTTCCTCATGCACTTCTCATTAAACCAGGTATGAGCTCCCAACTCATTGATACTGGTAGACTGCCAGGCCACAAGGTTCCAAATTTTGGTGAATACAATTCTGCTACTGCTGATGGCCAAATTTTCCCCATGTTGCCCAACTTTGACGTGCTTTCCGTTTGAAATCTATCCCATCGAGCACATTATCCTCAATCCCGCAACATCATCTGCGTGATGGTCAACCCTATCAATATTATCAGGGACAGATCTATCTGTAACATTGTTTGGTGAAGATAAGTTTTAACCTCTTGTTGGTTCCCTCAGCATCTGTCAGGACCCACTCAGTTTTATCCTTCAGGGCTTGGCCAGCTCAAATGAGTAGTGGTGCTGCCAAGTCACTCCTGCTGGTGGACATTAAAGATCCATTCCCCAAGTACACTGCCATCCTCAGCGGCCTCCCACCATGGATTTAATTAGGGCTGAGGTGGAAACTCTGTCTCCATTCAGCATCCTGCCACTCGATTAGATGCCCCTCCATCACCAAACTCAGCACTACCAGATGAATGGGTTAAACCTGTAATATTGATTACTCTTGGGACATGTTTTCAGGGCAAGTAGCTGTTGCAATATCAAGTCTCCATTTTAGCTTTTATTGTATCTATTTTATGGCACTTCAAAGAACTTCAAGAAACACACTTTAAATGGCAGCAGGAGGTTAATGAATGTTGTGTTTGAAGAAGCACCACAGTACTTAGCAGCAGGATTCACTATAAAGCTAATAGTCACCTTTCTGCACAGACCATACCAGAGATGAAGAAACCTACAGGGGTCAACGGGAAGGAACAAATGATGCGCAGTTGCCCAGCAGAATTCCAATGGTATTAACATAATAAAGGTACACAGGACAGAGGTCCTCATTTACTTGCTCAGTGAGAGTAATAATACATTAGAAAAAGACAAACTCCAGTCGAGTTGGAATTACTTTCTGCAGACCGCTGAGAAGTAAGACAAGAAAAAAAAATGATGTTTTACACCAGTACTGGCAAGTTGTATGCTGAAGTAAGCTCAACAAATAGATGGTCTAATTGAGAAAGACAGACACTACTCCAAAGCAAAACATGTCACATCAGCTGCAGTAACATCAAGTAAATACATATATTCATCATGGACCATAGCAAAAGGAAGGAAAAAGAAAAGATGAAGTTATCCAATTCACGGATTGATGATTGTGCCAAAGGAAACATCTGAAGACAGATGGTTTAAAAAAATCCGGGTTACACAAATGTCCTTTTACAGTCATGATGTTTATGTTGTTCAAAGTTATCTTAATTTATCAGTCTAAATAAAAAAACTGCAAGAACTGTGGATGCTGGGAATCAGAAACAAAAACAGAAATTCTCAGAGGGTCTTGCAGTATCTGTGGACAGAAATCAGACTTAAAATTCTGAGTACAGTGGCCCTTCCTCAGAACTGATGGTAGCTAGAAAAAGTTTGTTTTTATGCAGATGATAGGGTGGGCGAGAGGATAAGTTAGTAAACAATAGGTAGAGAGATAGAGCACAAAAAGAGAAAGAACAGTTGGACAAAGGAATGGGTAATGGTCAGCCGAGGAGAATGAAGGCTGTTAATGTGGCCACTAGGAGATAATAATGGGTTGTGTGTAATAGCAGACCATATGATAAGAAGGCCTGGTGTGTGGGAGTAGGGGCAAGGAAATGGGAGAAGGTACCACAAACCCTAAAATTGAACTCAATTTGAGGCCAGAATGCTGTACAATTCCCAAGTGGAAAATGAGGTGCTGTTCTTCCAGGTGCACTAAATTTGCCAACCGGAAGCTTAGGGTATTTTTTTGCAAATAGAATGTAGTTGCTCCATGAAATGGTCAGTCTATTATTTTCCCCCTAACAGAGAGAAGACCACATTGTGAACAGCGAATACAGCAGAGTACATTGACTAAAGCACAGGTGAAACACTGCTTCACCTTGAAGATGTGTTTGGGCCCTTAGATACTGAAGAGGGAGGAAGTAAGCTCGCAGGTGTTACATCTTCTGCAGTTGCAGAGGAAGGTGCCATGAGGCTGTGGAGGGGTCTTGGGAGTGAAGGAGGAGTGGACCAGGATGTCCCGGAGGGATTGGTCCTTTCAGAAAGCTAACAAAGGAGTGGAGGGAAATGCTTGCCTGGTGGTGGTATCCTGCTGGAGGTGGTGGGAATGATGGCTCATGATCACCTCCCACTGATCGTTTTCTCTTTACCCACTCCCAACACCATATCTTCTGATTTCTCTCATTGAATGTTGCCAATCCCACTGACATTTTTCAGCAATTTCTGTTTTTGGTTTGTAATTTATCATCCACTCTCTTGGTGGATTAATTTGCACATTTGTTTATTGTAAGGCTATTCTGTGACAGTTTGCAGAATGTGAAATAAATTCCTTAAAAGGGGTCCTAGCAGGTGTTAGTAAGAACTGCTGACCCATACGGTGGAGCACTTTGGCAATGAAAACTTTAACTCATCCTCTATGAAGTGGCAAAAAAGTGGCTCATGCTGTCATTATTCTTTCCCAGAAGGCTGTACTGCCATTCTTTCAAAGTAGTTTTAGGAGAGATCGAGAATGACAGTTTACAGAGAATGACAAAGGATGACAAAGTTACAAAGAAAACTTTACACATATCAAACAATTAAGTATTCAAAAATACATTTATAACTGGACTTATTTGATAAAAGTCACAACACCCAAAACATATGTCCAGTGGCAGTGAAACTACACAAATCTATAAATTAATGACTTGACTTCTGCATAAGACAATCCACTAAAAAATGGCTGGTATGAAAAACTGGAAGAAGAGAGAGAAACAAAGGAAAAATTTAACGGAAGATGTTTAGAACAGGTCATCGCTTTTCAATAGCTACAAATAGACTCAGATTGGAGAATAAGGGAAACATTTGCTTTGAGCTGACAATATATTTAATATTTAGCAAAAGAGAGCAATGCATATTAAACAAAATTTAATTTGCTTATTTATCATCCTCAATTTAAAAAGGCAGAAGGAAATTTTCAAACATAACTTTTTTCTTCGTCATGGACTTTTCAACAATTCTTAATGAATGTGAAAAAATTAAAACAATGGATGATAGTGTTAAAAAACAAAAAGCAAATAGTACTCAACCAGCCTTCACTTCAATAGTACAATCAAAGCTTTCACAGTATTCTGTGACTGCACAATTGGGCAGCATTTAGTGAACAATTCAACTGCATTAAAGTTACACAAATAATCGACTGAAGACAAATAGTTGAGCTCATAACTTGGATCATTTGTGCCTGCTAGAAATGACATACATTCATACAAGGGACCTTTACCTACAGAAAAAGGGAATGTGCTCAAGCCTTGCTCATTTTTTGAACGGCTCAAGCTCCGAAGCCTATCATAGTCATAGAGTCATACAGTCTTACAGCATAGGGTCAGTCCTTTCAGCGCAAACTGGTTCATGCCGACTAAAATGTGCATCCGCACTAACTCCATTTCCCTGCACTTGGCCCATGTCCTTCTAACCCTTTTCTATCCACATATTTGTTCAAATGCCTTTTGTTAATGTAACCACTTCCACTGGCAGCTCATTCCATATGTGTAACACCCAATGTGCTAAAAAAGTCACCCTTCTGGCTCCCACATGTTCTTTTCCCTCTTAGCTTAAAATGATTTGCACCCTCATTGTCCATTGTAGTAGTAAGGGTGGAAAATGTCATTCCCTTGTTGAAGGAATGGAATAGGGATAATCCTGTCAGTCTTACTTATGGTGTGGGCAAATTATTGGAGAGGATTCTGAGAGATAGTATTTATGATTATTTGGAAAAGCACACAGTTTGATTAGAAATTGTCAGCATGGTTTTGAGGGGGGCAGGTCATACCTCACAAGCCTTATTGAATTCTTTGTGGATGTGACAAAACACATTGATATGGGCAGAGCAGTGGATGTGGTGTATACAGATTTTAGCAAGGCATTTGATAAGATTCCCCTTGGTAGGCTCATTCAGAAAGTAAGCAGGCATGGGATTCAGGGAAATTTGGCTGTCTGGATACAAAATTGGCTGTCCAATAGAAGACAGGGTAGTAGAAGATAGAAAATATTCAGCCTGGAGCTCAGTGACCAGTGATGTTCTGCAGGGATCTGTTCTGGGACCTCTGCTCATTGTGATCTTTATAAATGACTTGGATGAGGAAGTGGAAGGGTGGGTTAGTAAATTTGCTGATGACACGAAGGTTGGTAGAGTTGTGGACAGCACGGAGGGCTGTTGTAGGTTGCAACGGAACATTGACAGGATGCACAGCTGGGCAAAGCAGAGGCAGATGGAATTCAACCCAGAAAAGTGTGAAGTGATTCATTTTGGAAGGTTGAATTTGAATGCAGAACACAGGGTGAATGGCAGGATTCCCAGCAGTGTGGAGGAACAGAGGGATCTTGGACTCCACGTTCATAGAACCCTCAAAGTTACTACCCAAGTTGATAGGGTTGTAAAGAAGGCATATGGTGTGCTGGCTTTCATTAGCAGGGGAACTGAATTTAAGAGCTGCGAGGTTATGCTGTAGCTCTGTAAAACCTGGTTAGACCACACTTGGAATATTGAGTTCAGTTCTGGTCACCTCACTATAGGAAAGATGTGGAAGCTTTAGAGAGGGTGCAGAGGAGATTTACCAAGATGCTGCCTGGATTGGAGGGCAGGTCTTACGAGGAAAGGTTGAGGGAGTTAGAGCTTTTTTCATTGGAGCGAAGGAGGATGAGCGGTGACTTGATAGAGATTTATAAAATGATGAGAGACACAGATAGTGTGAACAGTCAGAGACTTTTTCCCCAGTGCGGAAATGACTATTATGAGGGGGCATAATTTTAAGGTGACTGGAGGAAAGTATAGGGGAGACATAAAGGTAGGTCCTTTACACAGAGTGGCGGGCATGTGGAATGCACTGCCAGCAGTGGTAGTGGAGTCAGGTACTTTATAGAGACTTTTAAGCGACTCTTGGATAGGCACATGGGTGACAGTATAATGTAGGGCATGCAGGGTAGATTGATGTTAGGAATAATAGGTCGGCACAACATTGTGGGCCAGAAGGCCTGTGCTGTGCTGTATTGTTTCATGTTCTACATTCTCTCATGATCTTATACACTTCTATAAGATGCCCCTTCAGTCTCCTTTGCTTTAAAGAAAAAAAGTCCTTGCTTGTCCAAGCTCAGCCTCTAACTCAGTGCCTTGAGCTCTGATAACATCTTTGTAAATTTCTTCTGCACTCTTTTAGTTTAACATCCTTCCTACAGCATGGCGACAAAACCTGAAGGCAATACTCCAAATGCAGCCTCACCAACAATCTGTACAACTGCAACGTAACTTTCCAACGTCTATACTCAATGCCATGACTGAAGGTGGCCAGGGTGCCAAAAGCATTCTTCACTGCCCTGTCTACCTGTGAATCCTCTTTCAGAGAACTGTGCACCTGAACTCCAAAGTCCCTCTGTTCCAATACCCTTAAGGCCCTACCATTTACCAACTCCTGCCTTGATCGGACTTTCCAAAACGCAACAATTCACACTTATCTGTATTAAGCTCAATTTGTCATTTCTCAGCCCACTTCCCCGGCCAAGCAAGATCCTGCGCAATTTCTGATAACTTTCCTCACTGTCCACAATATCACCTATTTTAGTGATATCTGCAAACGTACTAATCATGCCTTGTACATTCTCATTCAAATCATTGATAAAGAAGACAAACAACACTGGGCCCAACACTGACCCCTGAGGCACACCATTAGTAGAAGGCCTCCTGTCAGACAAGCATCCTTCCTACCACCAACTCAATTACGTGACCAATTTGCCAACTCTCCCTGGATTCCACGTGGAACCTTGTCAAAAGCCCTGCCCCTCAACCACCTTCCCAGTCATTTCAAAGAACTCTAATTTGTAAGGCATAATCTCCCGCACAAGAAGCTATGCTGACTACTCCTAATCAAATCCTGTCTTTCCAAATGCATGTATTTCATATCTCTCAGAATCTTCTCAAACAGCTTTCCTCCCACAGATGTAAGGCTTACTGCTCTATAGTTCCCAGGTTTTTCCCTTGTAGCCCCTCTTGAATGAGGGACTAACATTCATTACCCTCCAGTCTTCTGGGACATCTGCCATGGCTAATGATGATGCAAATATCAGCCAGGGCCCCCACAATTTCTTCTCTAGCTTCTTGCATGGTTCTTGGATATATCTGGTCAGGACCAGGAGATTTATCTACCTTCCTAATGCTTCCAACACCTCTGCTACTGTGACATGGGCTGTCACCAAGACATTGTCTCTAATTTCCCCACGTCTTCATCTCTTTCTCCACAGTTAACACACAGAGGAGAAATATTCATTGGAGGACCTCGCCCATCTCCTGCAGTTCCATACACACGTCCACTTTGGCCCTTGAGGGGTTCCAATTCTCTAATATTCTTAAAGAATCACTTTGGATTCACCCTAATATTTTCAGCAAAAGCTATCTCATACCCATTTTGTGCCCTCCTGATTTCCTTCTTTAGTAAACTCCTGTATGCACTGTATAGCTCCAGGAATTCTCTTGATCTCAGCTGCCTATACCTAAGCCATACCTCCTCCTTTTCTCCGGTCAGAGCCTCAATATCTCTTGGTATTGTTCCATGTTGCCTTCGCCATGGCAACTCCTTAGTCAATCAGCATTTATTCCCCAATTAGTCATCAACCATCTAAGAACCCATCAAACTCAAGTGGAAGCAAGTCACAGTTGACCCAGATGGATCAGCTAGGGATAAGAGCAAAAAAAAACGAAAAAGTGGCTTATCACACTTCTGAGTGATTTACCTTTGATGCAAAATCTTCTAGCATACTTAAATAAAGGTAAAGGTAGTAACACATCTGAAAAGCACTCTATTGTGAGGTTCTGAATTACAGTAGTTTTCATTTATTAACTAGGCAACATTTAGATACAAATTTAAATATTACCTTGTAGTTGCACTAAAAAGACAAATGTAACTTTTTCCGCAGTTTATGAACAGAATAAACTTTATTGCAGCCACACACTGGATCCTTGACTTGGGGCTTGTATAACCTTAACAGATTGGGGCAGACTTCTTTGGGCAGTTCCCCTAACAAACAGCTCCTCATAAACCAAGATTCCATCATCAGTTTAAAAAAAAGTTCGTAAATTTGGGGTTACTTTATTCATAGCCACATTAGTTATACAAATTGAACTGCAGAAAATATCATGATTGAGGTGGTTACCAGAGTTTGCTCCCTCCCAAATATTCATTCATGCTTGGGAAACGTACTGGGAGATTATCTGGTGGCTATTCAGAGACCAGTATCTATCTGATCCTAAGTCCTATGGATTAAGGTGATATGTGTTTGAGGGTTGACACTTTTTGCTCTATTTAATAACAAAATTAGAAGTATCGAAACTCCCTCTTTTGTCCTGCCTGATGCAACTGAGTATCATCTCAATTCCTCCATTTATTGTGCATGAGCTGAGGTCATTAGTGAAATGTAAATGTGTCAAAAAATTTCATATCCTGGCATGAAATAAGATGTTTGTAAAACAAAATACATTCACCAATGGAACTCAAAGTTCTTGTCAAAAAGGAAAAACATCTCTAACAGAGAACAGGAAAAGCAGAAACTACTTTCTTGTGACCTATACTTACAATTTGTCAGATTATATAGGAACTCTGATCAAACATTTGTTTGAACTGCAATACACATCAGTACCCATTACAATATTTCTTTTTGGTTTCCAAAAGAATGCAATACGAGTTAGCCACATCCTCAATTTCATTAATTGCTCTGATAATTTAAACAGCAAAGCACAAAAATGAAAGTGAGAGACTTGGACAGCAGCTACTCAATTCTGCTTTTTTTGCTAAGTTTAGTTAAAGGGCCACAAGTCTGTGAATGCACCATCAGAAAGAGCAACTGGGGCTGAGATTCAGGCACTTTAAGAATTAGTAAATTGAAAGAACAAGAGGAATAGGTTGAGATTAGCTACGTGCGCTTAGAAATATTGTTGTATGAGGAATAACTATGTACAGCAAAGGTCAAAGAGCCTAATTTCAGTTCATAGATTTTGTTATTCTCCAACAGTTTTTTAAACAACGTATTTGTCTACTCAATCTGTTCAGAGGCATTGCTACATACCTCTGGAACAGATGGGATTGAAATCCAGGCCTCCCAGTCCAGGACTAGGCACATTATCACTGCACCATAACAGAGCTAAAATACATGGATCAAGAGTGAATTTCAAGCAATATCAGCTAAGGTACAGCATGCTTAAAATGAGAATGGAATTTATGTCTTGCATCGGCAATTCTACAATCTTTGCACGTGAGACTGCTATTCAATAGCAATTGACAACAGTTTAATGTTGAGACTCAACAACAGAATGTTTACATGGAAGACTGGGATACCAATATTATATAATTAAATGTTCCATATATGCATTTATAATCTTCACAACTTTTAATAATCAAAACAAAAGGAAGAGATAACTATGATCCATATAGGTCACCCATAGTAGAAAAAGTACCCAACTTATACAAGATGGCTAATTACTAACACTTACAAGTCTGTATGCAAATTTCTTCAGTTCAACTAACTAGATAGGATACTAAACAACACTGGTATCATCCGCAGGACCTACACTATGGACATCAGATCTTTTTAGGATGTTAAATTTTCCAGGATTAAAATAATATGTTTTGATGACAACATGGACATAAATAACATTACCAAAGAAAATGCTTGTTTACACAAAGCTAGCCGAAACAACGATTCTTCATCTTTATTTTAGATGTATCATATACATATTATAGATGGATCACATGATTCTCTGAAATAATTCACCTCACATCATTGAGTGAACTGGTACAATCCTGCAAGCCTGCTGCTTGGTGAAATAGATGTACTACTGAGCTTTAATGTGGTATGTTGATTTGTACATTTGGCTGCTGCATTTCCCTTCACAACAGTGACCGCACTTCACAGCCAATGGTTTATTTTTAAAAAGTGCTTCGAATCATCCGGGGATTGAATGAGACCACTGAAGTGTTTATTGATTTCTTACTGTTACTGTTATCATTGCTTTATAATTTTTTTTGCATGTCTGTAGAAAAGTATGTGTGTAAAAAAAATGACAAGAAAAAAAGGAGCCAATTTCAAGATAGAAACTATCTGGTGTAATTGAACAGCTTGTGATTATAGGAGGACAACTGTCCATCTTCTCCCTGGCTTTTGTTCATACATTTAGGGAAGAGGAAGGTAAAAGTATCTCATAACTTTACCCTTTATCAATCAAAAATGAGCCTTGCTCAAACTTGCTAAACCTTCGCAGTTTCCTCATAACCTTCAGTTTGTCAAAGAAAAAAAAGAGATCAATTTTTCTAATATTTCTTCAATGAGAATTCCCGCCAGACAATTTTTTTTCTTCTTTCCCAGAAGTGAACATAGTTATCTAGGTTGGACCAAATCAATGTCTGACATAAATAATTCATAAATAAATACACATATTAATCCTGCCAGTAATGCAATCCGATACGTATTTCTCTCTTTTCTGCAGTTTTGTTTATTTATCTTCTAAAATTCCCAGATTATTTTCATGATCAGCATGTTGCATTGTGACTCCATTTTACACATATTCCCTTTTTTTTGGTGGCCTTGATTTGGTCCCAAAAATTTATTTCAAAATGACCAGATTAAGTTGCACAATTCGCTTTCTTAAAAGATAATCAAAGAGAAAAGGAAAGATTGGGTCTAATTCCTCTGATCTAGAACCACAGAAATAAAAGTGCAGATGGGGCCATTAAATTCCATCTCATCCATGCCGAGCCAAAGGCACCCAGATGCCTTTCCTAATCCCATCTTCCTGCACCAGGCCATAGACATGCATGAATTTTTCTCTAATATTCAGGCTGCCTTTTAAATTGGTGGCATCTGCAAAGATTTTACTCATTCAACTTTAATATAATCATCATGTACAGAAGGGCAGGGCAGATACAGGATGGACTGTTACAGATCATTACACAATGTCGTAGGCAAGTGGATCTTATACAGGCAAGCAGATGAGTATATTGATCTAAAAAAAGCTTCACAATATCTACCTCCAATTTGCCTCACTTGGAGTCCTTCTCCGGTATTTACAAATTAATAACAGGTTTACATAACAAAAATTGACCTAAAAAAAGCCATGGTTTTTTAAATTTTGCTTTTCATAGTCTCAAATTGCGTAACAATACTTGTAGTAGAGACTAATTTGCTTTTGAAAGTTTGCATCAGATCTGGAGTTTACATTTATTAGGAGGTGTGTGTCCCCCAGGATTGGCCCAGAGAGTTCAGGAATAAAAGATCCATCTCGAGGATGTTCTGCATGCAAAGCTGAAGAAAAATCACAGGGCATTTTCTTTAATTGTTTCTCTTGACCTCAAACAGATTAAAAAATGGGTAAGGAAAGGCTGGGTGACAGTCAAGGATCAAATTATTTTATTAAAAACTTACTGCTTTTTGGGGCTAGAAGGCAGTGCATCATAGAGGTGTGCGTGCTTGTTGAGTAATGAAAGAAGCATGGATGCAAGTCATGTGATGAAGCCTCCAGGAATAGATTTAATCACAGTTAGCAACCCTAACATTAACACAAAGTTAATAGAGTTTCTATTAAAAAAAGACATTTTATTTGGTTAAATATATATTTTGTTTTAAAATGTGGCAGTAGTGTCTTGCCAACACTGCCTCAAACAATTCAATATTAAATCCTGATAATTTTGTCAGAATGTTAATATCTGTTATGATGCAGTTGTACTGCATCACTGGCATGAGACCAGTGTTTACTTAGAATGATACAGAACTAGCAGTACAGAAGCTGTGTGCTAGCACCATTTCACACTTTGCCCAGCCAGCCCAATTTTGTACAGGTGTGCAATGTCCAAATGTCCATATTAAATCTCTTAACACCATTCATGGTCACCAATTGAAGGTTTCATCTCATGTGGCTCTCCATTTTCGCGGCCTCCATCATAGCAAATGTCATCTTGTGCTTTCCTGTATCTCATAATACTTATTCCAGTTTCATTTGTATTCATCCCTGAAAATAACGCTTTCCTCACTCAGAATGGCACTTTCAGTTACTCAACAGCCTTCTTCTAGCTCATGCATTCCCATTATTTCTACAGTCATGCAACTGCTCAAAAACTCTTGACTGCATCATTGTGGCATCGTTCTCAGCAAACCCATTACTATCCTCATGCTGGTCCCCTACATTCAACTGCTTTAGTTCTTGCACATGATCTTTATCATCTCTCACCCATCAACCACTAGATTTGGCTGAGCCATATCAAGTGCATTTATACCTCATTCTCCACGGCTTTGCATCTGGAAAGCAAAGGTAAACCCCGGTTTATCTTCTCCGGGACCAGCTTTGTCACTTTACCCCTCCCACAGGCACAATAAGCTTAAGTCTTCTTTGTCACTAAATTTGAGGTCAGCCATTTGCTGCTTTTTCCCTTTCCTCTTCCCCAATCAAGTTCAGCTTCTCTCCAGGCTCACTACTACCCTGCTAATCCTGAACCTGGGTTTCTATCACACATTTCTCTTACCCCTCATGACACCACCCCAAAATTATCCTCCCTATGAAACCAACTTCCTCCTCTCATTAGTCCAATTTGTCCAAAGAGCTTTCAACTAATTTCTCTCTCTCGCCCAATGACTGAATGTCATTGTTAGTGTTCCTTCACCTAAGATAGTGAACTCTCGTTTTCAAAAGCATTGCCATTACTACACTAAAAAAAAAGACTCAGTTCTACTTCAGCTTCAAGTCCCACCTGCACCACAGTTGCATCATAACATATATGAAAAGGCTGATTCAAAAATATATCAAAGCTGTCCTTTCTCCAACCTGCATTTCTTGTGCAAAGTTTATGGACAAACTGTCATATTTCAGACTGTATGCATCTTTCCTGAAGTCCCACCCGTGAATCTTTCAAACAGGTTTCCACAAATGCCACAGTAGTGGAAAAGCCACAATCCAAGTCACATCTCTTGAGATTTCAAACTTCATAATCTCCCTACAGTCTTTGGCATAGTTGACAATCACATCCTTCTCTAATACCTCTACATAAACTATCCAACTCATTGAAACTGCTCTTGTTTCTTTCTTACCTATCTCTTACCAATTCAGTTCTACGCTCAGCCACTCCAACCACAGTTTCTTTTCCGGCCCTCACACCATTAGCTACAAAACCCCTTGGGACATATCCTTGGCACCTTCTATTTCCTTATTAAGGTGCTTGGTGGCATCATCCAATAAGTTACCAACTTTAATTGTACCTTAACGACTCCCAAATTTACTTCTCCACCACCCCTTGACCTTATTGCCTTTGTGCGATAATCAATCTTAGAGGAGTTGCTGTTCTCCTGTTACACGCCAGGAGAACTGAAGCCATTGGTCTCTCATCATTAACTCCACGCTCTGCCCACTGTTTTAGCCTCCTTTCCTGGACACTATCTCAAGCTGAAATAATTGCATTTCTCAACCATATCATCATATTCACTTTCAGGCCTATGTATTCTCCACCGTAAAGACTGCACTTCCACATCACTATTAGCTTCTGTTTTTACTCAATCATCTGCTGTTGAACCTTCATCTTTGCTTTTGACACCTCTAGACTCAAGGAGGTAGCTCACCACCTTCAACTTCAAGGACAACTAGGGTGGGCTACAGACACTGGCCCAGTCAGTGGTTCCCACCTCCTGAGAGTGAACCAAAAGTACTACACCAATATTCTCCTCCCAATTATAAACTTCCATAAACCTCAGCTCAAACAAACTCTGGTGGTGCTCTTCATTCTGATCCTGAAAACATGATTGCCATCATCCCGGTTCTCTTTCCTTGCTGACCTATGTTGGCTCCTTGCCCACCAATGTCTTCTACCTGTATTTAAAATCACCAAATTCTCTAATCTTGAGGTCCTCCACCCTAAACAACACCCTTACCCCCACCATGTGCTTCCAAATGCTTTGTTTCTCTGAGTCTCCACTGGTGAAATGAAACTGGAGTGGTTTTTGTCTTTAACTCTTGTCCCATGCCCACCCTTGCTACCTCCACAGCCTCCTAAACCTCACTTGCTTACTGTCCTCGTAGATTCTTCTGCTTTGTATTTTCTCCTCTAGTACCCCTTTGTGAATCACCTGAGCTGTTCTTCAGTATTAAAAAAGGGACTACATGAATGTTCATTGTTCTGTTCTTTTCGTTCTACTGAATAACCAGAGAGGTCTTTACTGACTCCTACATCCTCCACAGATATTTTCTTAGTACCACGGTATTGGTCACTCCTGCAAGCTGCCCATGTATGCCCCATAGGGTACCTGTGTCACAAGATTTCCTCGATAACCATGAGAAGCTATGACCATAATGAGACATCTTTCACAGTATTTAATGCGTACGTAGGAAGTTAGTACAGCATCCTGACCCTATTACTAAGATAAGGCTTATTTTAAAACTGGCAATGTATTTAATTGGTCAATGTTAGAGGGCTTTCCATATAAGCACAAGCCAGCTGCATAATGTCATCTGTGATGAGTGAGAAATGCGATTTGCGACTTGCGACTTTCTCCCAATCATAGGTAACACTGCTATCAATCTTTACTTTTTTTTTTAAAAAAATGCAGCCCTCTGGAGAAGATTATCTTAGTCAACAACAGTACCATGAACCTGAACAGGGCACTTCTGTTTTTCATTACTATAGGAAGTCTTGGTTTATAAAATGCACAGTATTTCTCATATCTTTCAGAATAACAGATAATTAAGTCTAAAATAAAATTCAGTAAATTGAAACTGTGTATGGGTTGACAGTGACTATTGCTGACAATACACTGGTGTTGAATTCAATTGAATGAAGGGCATCTGTTAATACTAAGAATTTCATAGTACCAAATGATAAAATTGTCAGCACACTCCAACAAAGTAACCACACTGCAAACTGCACCACTGTTAGCAAAGGATTTGTCTTCTGCAAAAAGGGAGTCAAGCATAATGTTTCCTGATGGTTTATCACAGAAATACCTGACAATGACAGACTTTGGAAACGCCTGAAAAAGAAACAGATGCCCAGATACGCCAGCTAAACTAATATTGTTTTATGCTCTGTATATTCTAATTTACTATTGCACAGAAGTCGTTTTTTTATTTCAAACACTGGTTTTAATTGATTGTATTCAAGGAGAATTACTGAACAAAAATTCACCTCCTGTAATTAGGCCTCAACATGAATCAGAATCAATATGAACTAGACATGGAACTAAGGCGTAAATCAATACAGCTATGAACTGTAAACAATAACTAGTAAAATATAAATTGAAGTTAAAGACACCCTTGCAGATGCATTAGGTAGCTCATTCCACTTCTAGGAGTCCTGCTTTGGCTGTACAGTTTATCCATGCAGATTTCAAGTCTCTTTCCTTCTTCAACAGAACCATTTCTCAGCAGGGAAAAGCTTTCTTATGAACAGGGGTTTGCCTTTGAAATCCTCCCTATTACTTCCCTATTTTCCATGCAGTTCTTCTCGGAAATTTCTCAATTCTCTGTTCCTCTTTCCCTCAGTCACATGAAACAGCATTTCTCATTATAAAATGATAATCACATCCCTTGCAAATGACACATTTTTACAATGCTTATAGAAGACTTGTAAATCAATTTACAGATTCACCAATTTCCTCGCTTGCTTTTGAGTCAAAGGTAGTCACCATTTAATGGGTTTCCATTCAAGTTTCTTTCCTTATGGCAACCAGATGCCATGGGCATGTCTCCAAACAAGGGTATTTATCTGGAAATCTTTATTTTGATTTAAAAGGCGCATTTTAAATACAGCCATCTTATAAAATTTAGCATTTGTGACACCTCCCAATATAGTTTGAATACAGGCATGTTCACAGTTCAAACAGTTAGCAGATCCTTCAGTGTCATTCATCCAGAACAACTGAACTGTGGAATTCTTTTTAAAAGCTTCCAAATGAACGTAAACAAATTTATAAATGCATAAAAAAACATTAGAAAGACTGCACAAGATCCAGTGCTCTACGCCTATTTAATAAGGTAGGACGTCCTAAATTTGGTTATATTAAAGAATGAATACCTTAAACCAAGAAAGAAAACAATGTCACATTTCACAAATCTATACCAGCACTACGTGCAAAAGGAAGAGCTCTAGCTTGAGGATTGAAAGACATGGTGCAATGGGGATTTCTTTAGAATCAACAGAATTCACAGTGCACAGACACTGCTACACAGGGGAGAAAGGAGAAGGGACAATAAGATTAACACTGAGCTACTAGCAAACAACTATTGTCTGTATTTACTGTGGGATGGTTTCTTTGCAGTAATAACACGTTCCATCACCATTTATTTAAAAAAGTCTCACTCAATAACTTGAAGTATTTTGCCAAGGAATATGGGTTTTGGAGAGTTAATGTTACACATAGAAAATGTATAACAAGAACAAGATAGCTTAAAACCTGAAGTTCACCTGATATTTTTAAGACAAGAAATTTTGAGAGACCATTTGAAAAGTTCAAACTGCTTGAGGCATATTTTCTATGATTCAGCTTATACAAAGTTATTTTGCACAATAGGGAATGGGGTTGGGGTAGAGGCAAGTCTTTGTTTAGTGCAAACAAACATACCCAAATGGTAATAATTAACAATGGCATGGATGAGCCTTCTGAGCATCCCAACATCTCCTTTCATGTAACACAAATGAGTGTGGTCTAAGAAAAAGGTCAGAAAATGATTTTGCAACAAGAATTAGATGCACATTGTAATGCGAAGCAGCAAAGGCACTGCAGGGTGAAGGGTCAGAAAACTAATACTTTCCATGATCTATGTGACATTCAAATGCTTTTAAGTCTTTTTGAAAAGGTGGAATTGTAAAAGCTGAGACATTAATTCAGAATTTGAAATTGAGCCTGACAACCAAGTGAGCTGGCCGGGATGCTGAATCTCAAGCTACTTCATTACAAAGGGACAGAATATGATCTTGGGTTGAGAAGAAAGATGTGTGCATGTGTGCTTGGCGTATGGTGGTGAGAGAGAGCACTCACGTGGCAGAGCAAGATGTGCAACTTTCTTGAAACATCCGAGCCCCAGCTTTATTGACTATTCTGGGTATCAGATCTTTATTGCTTCCACAATGTTTGTTTACACAGGCTTATGTGGCTCAACCACCTTGCACTTTCAGAAACTGTAACTTTAAGAGGGATTGGATGACTGACACCTTTCTGGATTGCAGTTAACAGAGTTTTACTTTTAAAAACAGCGGCTGTAAGAGTCAAAAAGCATCAATTAATCCTTTCTCCTAAAGCTAGCTACTTAAACAGCCAACTGTCACTACAGAGGTCATAACTATAGTGTACAGTGGGTGAAATGTGATACCTTGGTGTAGGACAATGAGGGGGTATGGGAACACAAGTTGGGGAGAAAGCTTACTTTGGTAAAAGAACATGATAGGCCATGTGGACATCTGTGGATGGCACAAGGGCATAATGTGGCCTCACAGGTATGACAGGATATTGAAGTGTGGATTTGAGCGTCACAGTTTGGAGACAGAAGATGGACTTGATTGGGTCGGGATGCTGAGCGATGAAGGTAAGGGAGTATGAGGGGTGAGTGCTGTGTGCTTGTTGTTTGTTACAACTTGGATAAAGTTCTGGCCCATCTCTGCAGTCAATGGCAGAACTGGGATTTCAGATGGCAGGAACCAGCCCCATTCCCTTCACTGGAAAATCAGTGGGTTGAGAAGGTGTTTCCACTGGCCAGTGCCCAGCATCAGGGAGGGAAAGTTAAGTCACAGCTTTTCGCCATTCAGTCTCCATAACTGACAAACAATCCCCAGAGGAAATCCCATTCGGTCTGGCCTGAGGAGAGGATGGATTTTCAAGCTTTCCAACTTTTCACAGCCTTCAGTTCAAAAAATTATTCACAGGCATGTTCGTTCTTTTTCAAATATGATTATAATGTTGCTGATCACTTTTAATCTCTCCTTCCCTAAAATCTCATCCTTCAGCACCTCCAATATGGGGTTTCTTGTCCTCAACTGCTCCTCCAGTCTCAGATCTGGAGAGGGGGAACCTGTGAATGAAGGAATTGAAGCAGCCAGTTTGACAGGCAGAGGATCTATGATTGGAGGATACTAGCTACTTTAATAATCTCAACTCGGTCATTGACCACAGAATTGCAACTTTTAAAACCCAAGGTGGTTGGAATATATATTTAAAATAGCAGATTTATAAGATGTAAAAGTCACAAATCTACCAAATAGGAGAAATTTCTCATCCCTGAATCGTCACTACAGAACTTGATTAGTTTTAAGTTACATTAGCAGAAGCTATAGAGCAGGTACACACACCTCTTTGCAGTCGCTCTTATGAGCAAAACAACATCTGAAGAAAGTTGCCAATGAAGTTAAATCTAATTAGCGTAATGTCTATGCTAGCATTAAATTTAATCATAACCATCTTCAGTTTCACGGCTGACAAAGCCAATGAGGGTATGATTGATAACTTTTACACTGAATGTGTTTACATTTATACAAATTGATTTATTTTTAGGGAACAACTAACAGAGTACTTCAAAAAGCCCAGACTTCTACAATGTGAGGGCAAACACAAACATACCAGGATCTGATAGCTTTAACAACAACATATGAAAAGACATCAGTGAAACATATCTATATAGCACCACAAATGTAACAAAAACAGCTTCACATGAACACTATAAAGCAAAATTAAGCTGAACAACATAGGCCGTCCACTCTAATATTACCTTAGCTTAATCAAAGAAAAATCATTTGAGGAGTGTCACCTTTTGATAAAAGATTGCGCAATTTTAAAAAATATAAAGTCTTTTGTTAGGAGTGGATACAGAAAAAATACTTCCACTTGAGGGGAACAGTACAATTAGACATCATTAATATAAAAGGTAGTCACCAAGGAATCCTATGGGGAATTCAGAAGAAGCTTTCTCCCCTCAGAGTGATCACTACAACAACGAATGCGTGAAGGGAATTTAAACGAAGCACTTTAAAGGAATAGGAACTAACGGGTTATGGCAGATTTAGATGAGAAAAGATAAGGAGAGGCTCAAGTGGAGCATAAACGCTGGTTTGAATATGTGGTGTCAAACGACTGATTTCTGTGCTCATTGCAAAAGAAGTAAAGTCCAAAGCTTAAAGTCTCAGATTCATACTATTGACCCATGAACTAATCTTTTGCAAGGACAATTAAATGCACTAACGCATGAAAGACGTAAATGCTTTTAGCACAAAGGGTATCCTAAGTGCAGATTTTCACAAAAGAACAAAGACCTGAAATTGTTCCTGCTTTGTGCTTCAGTAAGCCTGTTATCTCCCTGCATTTTGTAGGAGAATCACAAGATGCAACATCCTCATTCCCAGCTGCAGAATTGTAGTTTTACAAATGGAAGCTCTGTAGTTTGATTCAACTGCAACTCAGTATTTCTCTTCTTCACTCTTTGGAGATTGACAAGTAATGTTATGGAGATGTGGTATTACCAGCAAATGTTTACATTAGAAAACGTCTCTTAGTAGAACTACAGCCTACATGAGATTTGCAAGAGTTTTCTCTCTTTATCAACATTTCCCAAAGTGCTTATGCCTTGAAGTAGGGAAATTCCCTGATGGCTCTGATGAAGGAGAGCACATGGTGTGAGATATACAATGTTGCATATTTCTGGAATAGTGACAGCGAAAACAGACACCGTGGAGCAAAATGGTTCTGAACAAAGACAGACTGCTGGACAACGTCTTGATTGGCTCCTGACCACAGCTTGTGTCCCAACAACTCTCACATGAAAGTACCATAAAGAATCCAGTAGCAGCTGTCTTTCACTGATTTTCTCCGCAAATCCCCTACTGAAGCAGGAATACAACATTTTGAAGACCTGTAAAAGGGCAAACTCTCATACAGTGCATGGAACAGCATCAGTATGTCAACAGCAAAGAACTGACAGAAATTGGATGAAAGCTACAAGAAAGTGGACATCAGGCTGTTTGTGGAAGAGGGGAATGTACAAGACAGTGTTTAAGCTGTAGTGATAACTTCGCAATTCATATTTTCTAATTGCCATTACTTGAGGACAATGGGTTTGTAAAAGCAGTTATATTTCTATACTTAAGAAAATAATGTTTTCTTTCACCTGGAGTTCATCACTCAGGTAAATTGGGAATTGAGGATAACTTGTATAAATGGTTTCATCTTTGTCATAACTGTGGGACTACAAGACAAGCCCGTTAACCCAGCGAATTGTGACACTACATTGGAAAGCTTTGAAACATCTTAAGGTCATGAAAGTTTCAGGTTAGTCTTTCCTTCAGTGGCAATCTTCACTTGCTACTTCTTTGCAACTCTTGACAAAAAAAAATTAGATCTGTCATTTATCCAATATAGGGATTCTGAAGCATTAATTGACATGATTGATGTCCCATGTAAAGACTGTGGGGAGAGATACGGGAGTGGGGGAGGAGCGCAAGAGATGATGACAATGCAAGAGCAGTAGGCTTGTCACTCGTTATATATCACTCATCATATCTCCACCTGTGGCTACATTTTCCACAGAACAGGGAAAGCATTTCACACGGAAACAAATGAAACCAAATGATTAAATCAGAAAAATAAGCAATTGCACTTTTGGATCTTCACACGAAACCTGCTACACCAGCTAAGTTTATTTTAACCATTCTCCCATTTGCACCTGTCCTATATAAGCAAAATTCTATTTTTATAACTGCAGAGTCTCAGTAGGGAAAAAAAACTAAATAACTGTGGTCATCGAAGGATGAGAATGCACCACAAACACAAGACTGTATTTCACAAACAATAAAGCTGAAAACCCTAGCCAAAAGTTTCATTAAACAGTCTGTCAGTTCTGTGATGTGATGGCAGCAAATCGGAGCAAAAACCAATCCATCAAAATCAGCTTAAAACAACAAGGTGCTCAATGCCCTTCTGACTGAAGAGAAGGGAATAGCAAATACAAGCTGCAAGCTTTTACCCATTAGGCATGTTACAAACAACAAATAAACAAGGCACTTAAACATCATAAATCAGAAGGCTACTGAAGCATGAAAAGACCATTCTGCAGGCTGCACGTAGAAGGTAAAAGACTGTCAGGTTTCAGCTCAGAATATTTCACACTCCATATTTAAAAGAACAGATTCCAAGTTTCAAAAGATTGCTAACTTAATGTTTATTCTGGTATCTAGGAGCAGTCTCCCTTCATTTTATTTCCTAATTTAGCTTTATTAGAATGGAACAGACCAAAGGATTAGCTTGCCTTCACAGCACCACTCCTTCCTGAAAATAACGAGGAAGATTTAAGCAACACAGACTTGGATGTCTCATCGACCCTGGAATAAACAGAACTGCCAAAACTTTGTGGGCATCACCATAACCTCAGTTAATGTACGACTAAATGTGACACAGCATTTTAGTTATGCTTTTGGACCAGCCGAGACAACTGTGCCAGAGATAGACATAGATAGAACATTACAGCGCAGTACAGGCCTTTTGGCCCTCGATGTTGTGCCGACCTGTCATGCCGATCTCAAGCCTATCTAACCTACACTATTCCATGTACGTCCAATGACGACTTAAATGCATCTAAAGTTGGTGAATCTACCACCGTTGCAGGCAAAGCGTTCCATTCCCTTACTCCTGTCAGAGTAAAGAAACCACCTCTGACATCTGTCCTATATCTTTCACCCTTCAATTTAAAGCTCTGCCCCCTCATGCTTGCCGTCACCATCCCAAGAAAAAGGCTCTCCCTATCCACCCTATCTAACACTGATTATTTTATATGTTTCAATTAAGTCACCTCTCAACCTTCTCTCTAATGAAAACAGCCTCAAGTCCCTCAGCCTTTCCTCGTAAGACCTTCCCTCCATACCAGGCAACGGCCGAGTAAATCTCCTCTGCACCCTTTCCAAAGCTTCCACATCCTTCTTATAATGCGGTGACCAGAACTGTACGCAACACGCCATGTGTAGCCGCACCAGAGTTTTGTACAGCTGCAGCATAACCTCTTGGTTCCAGAACTCGATCCCTCTATTAATAAAAGCTAAAACACTTTATGCCTTCTTAACAGCCCTGTCAACCTGGGTGGCAACTTTCAAGGATCTGTGTACATGGACACCAAGATCTCACTGCTCATCTACACTGCTAAGAATCTTAGCATTTGCCCTGTACTTTGCATTCCGGTTACTCCTACCAAAGTGCATCACCTCACACTTGTCTGCATTAAACTCCATTTATCACCTCTCAGCCCAGCTCTGCAGCTTATCTATGTCTCTCTGCAACCTACAGCATTCTTTGTCACTATCCACAACTCCACCGACCTTAGTGTCGTCTGCAAATTTCTAACCCATCCTTCTATGCCCTCATCCAGGTCATTTATAAAAATGACAAACAGCAGTAGACCCAACACCGACCCTTGCGGTACACCACTAGTAACTGGTCTCCAGGATGAACATTTCCCATCAACTAGCACCCTCTGTCTTCTTTCAGCAAGCCAATTTCCGATCCAAACTGCTATATCTCCCACAATTCCATTCCTCCACATTTTGTACAATAGCCTACTGTGGGGAACCTTATCGAACACCTTGCTGAAATCCATATACACCACATCAACCAGTTTACTCTCATCTACCTGTTTGGTCACCTTCTCAAAGAAGTCTAAGGTTTGAGAGGCATGACCTACCCTTCACAAAACCGTGCTGACTATCCCTAATCAATTTATTCTTTTCTAGATGATTATAAATCCTATCTCTTATAACCTTTTCCAATACTTTACCAACAACTGAGGTAAGGCTCACTGTCTATTATTACTAGGGTTGTCTCTACTCCCCTTCTTGAACAGGGGAACCACATTTGCTATCCTCCAGTCGCCTGGCACTATTCCTGTAAACAATGACGAGTTAAAGATCAATGCCAAAGGCTCGGCAATCTCCTCCCTGGCTTCCCAGAGGATCCTAGGATAAATCCCATCCGGCCCAGGGGACTTATCTATCTTCACCCTCTGTAGGATTTCTAATACCTCTTCCTTGTGAAACTCAATCCCACCTAGTCTAGTAGCCTGTATCTCAGTATTCTCCTCGACAACATTGTCGTTTTCTAGAGTGAATACTGTTGAAACATATTCATTTAGTGCTTCCCCTATCTCCTCTGACTCCACACACAACCTCCCACTACTATCCTTGATTGGCCCTAATCTTACTTTTGTCATTCTTTTATTCCTTAAATACCTATAGAAAGCCTTAGGATTTACCCTGATCCTATCCGCCAACAACTTCTCATGTCTCCTCCTGGCTCTTCTGAGCTCTCTCTTTAGGTCTTTCCTGGCTACCTCGTAGCCCTCAAGCGCCCTAACTGAGCCTTCACATCTCATCCTAACATAAGCCTTCTTCTTCCTCTTGACCAGAGATTCCATCTCCTTCATAAACCACGGCTCCTGCGCTCTACAGCTTCCTCCCTGCCTGACAGGTACATACTTATCTAGGACATACAGGAGCTTTTCCTTGAATAAGCTCCACATTTCTAATGTGCCCATCCCCTGCAGTTTCCCTCCCCATCCTACGCTCCCTAAATCTTGCCTAATCTCATCATAATTGTCTTTCCCCCAGCTATAATTCTTGCCCAGTGGTATACACCTATCCCTTTCCATCACTAAAGTAAACATAACAGAATTGTGATCGCTATCATCAAAGTGCTCACCTACTTCCAAATCTAACACCTGGCCGGGCTCATTACCCAGTACCAAATCTAACGTGGCTTCGACCCTTGTTGGCCTCTCTACATACTGTGTCAGGAAGCCCTCCTGCACACAAATGGACAAAAACTGACCCATCTATAGTACTCGAACTATAGTGTTCCCAGTCAATATTTGGAAAGTTGAAGACCCCCATGACAACTACCCCGTCTCTCTCAAAACCGTGCTGACTATCCCTAATCAATTTATTCTTTTCTAGATGATTATAAATCCTATCCCTTACAACCTTTTCCAACACTTTACCAACAACTGAGGTAAGGCTCACTGGTCTATAATTATGGGTATATGGGTATATACTGCACCAAGGCCATTGGGAAATTTGAATTCAATTAAATAGAAACTAAAATTAAACAACTTTAATAGTGACCGTAAAAACAAATCTATTACACGAATGACTATTAGGAAAGAAATTGGTCATCTTTCTCCAGCCTGGCCTCTGGATTAACAAATGCAAAATGACTTTTAACTGCCCTTTGAAAATGCATAGGAGGTTAGTTGGATTTAAGGTGGCATTTTGCCAGCACCTTCTCAAGGCAATTAGGACAGGCCATGGATGTTAGCCTTGTTGGCAATGCTTACATTTCATGAAAGATTAGGAATAAGGTCATACAATTAAAGAAAGGATTGGCCCACTTAAGGACACAGAAGGAAAGTTATGCGTTGAGTCAGAGAAAATGGGTGACGTTCTTAACAAGTACTTTGCATCTGTATTCACCAAGGAGAGGGACATTACAGATATTGAGGTTAGGGATAGATGTTTGCTTACTCTAGGTCAAGTTGAGATAAGGAAGGAGGAAGTGTTGGGTATCCTAAAAGACATTAAGGTGGACAAGTCCCCTGGTCCGGATGGGATCTATCCCAGGTTACTGAGGGAAGTGAGAGAGGAAATAGCCAGGGGGTAACCAGATATCTTTGCAGCATCCTTAGACATGGGTGAGGTCCCGGAGGACTGGAGACTTGCTAATGTTGTCCTCTTGTTTAAGAAGGGTAGCAAGGAGAAGCCAGGTAACTATCAACCAGTGAGCCTGACGTCAGTGGTAGGGAAGCTGCTGGAGATGATGCTGAGGGATAAGATCTATTCCCATTTGGAAGAAATTGGGCTTATCAGTGACAGGCAACATGGTTTTGTGCAGGGAAGGTCATGTGTTACCAACTTAATAGAATTCTTTGAGGACGTAACAAAGTTGATAGATGAGGGAAAGGTTGCAGATGTCATACACGTGGGCTTCAGTAAGGCGTTTGATAAGGTTTCCCATGGCAGGCTGATGGAGAAAGTGAAGTCACATGGGGTCCAGGGCATGCTAGCTAGATGGATAAAATAACTGGCTAGGCAACAGGAGACAGCGGGTAGTAGTAGAAGGGAGTTTCTCAAATTGGAGACCTGTGACTAGTGGTGTTCCACAGGGATCTGTGCTAGGACCACTGTTGTTTGTGATATACGTAAATGATTTGGAGGAAGGTATAGATGGTCTGATCAGCAAGTTTGCTGATGACACCAAGATTGGTGGAGTAGCAGATAGTGAAGTGGACTGTCAGAGATTACAGCAGAATATAGATAGACTGGAGAGTTGGGCAGATAAATGGCAGATGGAGTTCAATCCGGGCAAATGCGAGGTGATGCATTTTGGAAGATCTAATTGAAGGGCGAACTATACAGTAAATGGAAATGTCCTAGGGAAAATTGATGGAGAGAGAGATCTGGGTGTTCAGGTCCATTGTTCCCTGAAGGTGGCAACGCAGGTCAATAGGGTGGTCAAGGAGGCATATGGCATGCTTTCCTTCATTGGCTGGGGTATTGAGTACAAGAGTTGGGAGGTCATGTTACAGTTGTATAAGACTGGTTCAGCCACATTTAGAGTACTGTGTACAGTTCTGGTCGCCACATTGCCAAAAGAATGTGGACGCTTTGGAGAGGGTGCAGAGGAGGTTCACCAGTATGTTGCCTGGTATGGAGGGTGCTAGCTATGAAGAGAAGTTGACTAAATTGGGATTTTTTCATTAGAAAGACAGATTGAGGGGGGACCTGATTGAGGTCTACAAAATCATGAGGGGTATAGACAGGGCGCATAGCAAGAAACTTTTTCCCCCAGAGTGGGGGACTCAATTACTCGGCGTCATGAGTTCAAAGTGAGAGGAGGAAAGTTTAAGGGAGATATGCGTGGAAAGTTCTTTACGCAGAGGGTGGTGGGTGCCTGGAACGCGTTGCCAGCAGAGGTGGTAGACGCAGACACATTGGTGTATTTTAAGATATATCTGGACAGGTACATGGATGGGCGGGGAGCAAATGGACACAGACCCATAGAAAATAGATGACAGGTTAGACCTAGGACCTCGATCGGCGCAAGCTTGGAGGGCCGAAGGGCCTGTTCCTGTGCTGTAATTTTCTTTGTTCTTTCATCAATAGAATACACAAAAATTACGCTGAAGCACACAAACATTCCACTCTTTGAATTTACAGATTCCAGTGCTAACTTCATGTCATTAAATGGTTCCTGTTGGTTTGCCCACCGCCCCACTGTGCTACACAACAGAGGTCTTAGAACATAGCATAATCCCTATTTTCATTTTGATGGCAGGGAAAGATTCCAAGCATCAGATGGTGGTGACATACAGCATATCAGTGTTTAATTATTGGTTGAAGTATTTGCATTTCAATTTTGAGACATATTACTGGGACCTTAAGAAAATGGCAAACACTCTAACCCAAAAAATACCCTTCCATCACAGGGTAGACACAGTAGCCGCTAACATCTCTCACCAAATTGTGACGGTACAGCAGGCTGGATTTTGGCTGATCGTATCTGCTCCAACTCTGCAAACAATCATCACGTTGTACTAATCACCTGCTTTTCTTCGCCCACACCCCTGCATACAAATTTCTATCCAAATAGTCATCCAATGCTTTGTGAACGCCTCAAATAAACCTGCCTTCAACAAGTTTCCACGGTAGTGTATTCCATACCCTAACTACTCAAGTGGCAGAAAAAGTTCTCTCTCATATCACTTTTTCTTCTTTTGCACAGTACTTGTTCCTTTTATGAGCAGGAACAGCTTCTCCTCATAAGTTCTATCTCTCACAGATAAGAAATTAACTCTCTTGGTCTGTATGGGTGATTAGGCAAGTCATTTCACAAACCAAATGACAGCAAAAGCTTCTTCTCATTTAACTTTTTTTTGGAAGAACACTCATGGGATTTGGACAAAGCAGAGGAGGAAATAACAAGGAAACAAGATTGTTCATTAGCATCTAATTATAAACTTTACAACTGCATTCTGGCAAATCCCAAACTCTGTAGACATGAATTGAAATCCAGCAACAGTTCATCATTAAAACAGCATTTAAACCTGGAGCAGCCTTAAGGCTATTTCAAGCCTGTGGTTACAGTGTAAACAAAATGTATACTAAATAAAACTTCTGGTACCATATTAGTATTCCAGAAAACCTGCAAAAAGATCATTAGAGCCAAATTATAAGTGATTGATAACTTGCGGTTGAATTACAATTGCAAAGTTCCAGTGAAGAAGCATTTTTAATCTTGTCCTTATGAATAGCTCCAGAATTGAATAGCTCTCTTCATCCTGAACCATGTACAATTTTCATTCAGGAATTGGGCTATTGAAAAGGACTCAATAGCAATAAATAAATGCTTTGAAATTAGTTTACTTCTCACCAAATCACTGCAAAAGCTTCGTACTTCCCATTGCCTGACAAAAATATGCCTTCACATTTTAATATGATGGAATATTTAAATGAATTGTTATTTTGTGATGACTTGATGGCATTAAAGGTAATAGTGACATTTAAAAACAGATCCCACAGCCAATATTCATTAAAAGGTATAAACAGAGGATGACACTGAGATAGGCTATAATTTTCAAGTTTTACATGAAGCTGTACAATTCAGGCGTCAATTTAATTCTGACTGAATTTTAAGTAACTCAAGCACATGTGTAGTAGACTGAAATAAAGGACAATATTTTACTTGGCATCCATCCCTCAGCCAAAATCATTAACAAAATATTAACCAGCCATTAATCTAATTTTTGTTCAAGTTATTTCATAAGCACAAAACAGATGCTGTTTTTGCCTACACATGTATTAACTGCCGCAGATAAGTTTTAGAAGAAATTAAACCTTCCTGGTCTAAATGTCTATTTCCAATTTCTTCAAATGTCTAAATTTAAAAAAACGCATATGCTGAAAATCAGAAACAAAACAGAAATTGCACGAAAATCTCAGCTGTCTGGTAGCACGTGTGGAGAGAAATCAGAATTCATGACTCACACCCTTCTGAAGAAGAGTCACTGGACTGAAAACGTTAGCTCTGATTTCTCTCCATGGAGGCTGCCCAGACCTATTGAGTTTTTTTCCAGCATTTTTGGTTTTGGTTTTGGTTTCTTCAAATGTCTTTTGTTGGCAGTGTCATGTTCTGGACAAAACATTTAAACTGAGGTCCCATTTTGCCTGCTCAGGTGATTGTAAGTTATTCAATTGCACTGTTTCAGATGTCCTAGCAAATATTTATCACTATCAGACAACGCAGATAGATTATCTGGTCATTTACCACCCTACTGATTGTGGGATTTTGATGATCTCAAAATTAGTAGCCGCCTTTCTCAAATTGCAATCATTACTACTGTTACAATCATGGATAACATCACCAAGAGTATGTTAGGATCTGGTTGGAGAATAGCAACATTTTATGTTAAAAATAGATGATGCTTGAGATCCCAGGTACTGACTACGAGGATAAAACCAAAATATTCCACCATTCTGAACAAAATTAACATTACTATACACATTGCACTTGACATACCATTATTGTTGATTGACTAGTAACCCAGAGACCCAGATAATGTTCTGGAGGACTTGAGATTCAAATCTCATCACAGAAGATGGTGGAATTTTAAGTATAATCAAAATCTGGTATTAAGAGTCTAATGATGACCTCAAAACTATTGTCAATTGTTGCAAAATCTCATTTAGCTCACTAACTGAATTGCCATCCTTACCAGGTCTGGCCGAGATGCGAGGCCAGACCCTCAGCAATGATTTTGACTCTTAATTGCCTTCTGAAGTGGCTCAGCAAACCAGTTAGTCATGTTAATAACTAGGAGCAAAGAAAAACAACATACTGAGGCACAGGAAGGGACAATGGCAAATACAACCCTGTTAACGCTGCAAAGTCTACCCAATTAACATCGGGCTACTGCCAAAATTGGGACAGCTGTCTTACAGAACAGTCACAGACAGCCTGACACAGTCATACTCAGAATCATAACCTACAAGCAATGTCCCGAACAACACCATCATCATCATCATCCCTGTGTATGTCCTATCCCACGAGTAGGACAATCCCAGAAGTGCTGTTACACTGGTATACAATAGGGAGGGAGTTACCGAGTAGCATTCAAACACAATGTTTTATTCTGCTTACACCGAGAAGGTTTAAGGGCAGCAGCATCCTCCAGAAGCAGAAATCAATGCTGCAAATGGCTTTGGCACGCCAATCACCATACATGTACCTTCAGAACAGGCACTCAGCGGAGGGGGAATATTGCCTGGGAGTTAAATCAACAGTGACTCTGGGTGCCAAGACGTTTTGTGACATCAGGCCCAATGTGGACAAGGTAAACTACTGCTAATTTCTATGTACCATGCCTCCCCACCTACCCCTTCAGCTATGAATCAGTGCTTCTCCCATGTTTAAGTCCACTTGGAGGAAGTACTGAGAATGACAAAACGTACACTAGATGGGTTACTGTAATGTCCACCACCAGGAGTGGTTTGGCAGTCACTACTGACGAAAGTGTGGTGAATTCCAAACGACACTGCAGCTAGGGTGAGCTGGTGACAGGTAGTGAGGGTACCAACAATACGGAAGAACATACTTGACCTCATCCTTACCATCGGTCAGCTGCAGCTGCATCTGCCCATGACAATATGGGAAACAGTGACCACCGCACAGCCCACAGAGACCAAGTTACATTTTCAAACATACCCCAAATACTTTCAGAGTTAGTAGGAACTGCAGATGCTGGAGAATCTGAGATAACAAGGTGTAGAGCTGGATGAACACAGCAGGCAAGCAGCATCATAGGATCAGGAAAGCTGACGGTTCAGGCCTAGACCCTCCTTCAGAAATGGGGGAGGGGAAAGGCGGTTCCAAAATAAATAGGGAGACGGGGGAAGTGGATAGAAGATAGATCGAAGAGAAGATAGGTGGAGAGGAGATAGACCGGTCAAAGAGGTGGGCATGCAGCTAGTAAAGATGAGAGTAGGTGGGGAGGTAGGGAAGAGACAGGTCAGTCCAGGGAGGACAGACAGGTCCAGGGGGCAGGATGAGGTTAGTGGGTAGGAGATGGGGATAGGTGGGAGGAAGGACAGGTTAAGGAAGCGGGGACGAGCTGGGCCGGTCTTGGGATGCAAGGGGTCGGGGGTCGGGGGTCGGGGGGGGGGGGGGGGGGTGGTGGATTTTGAAGCTTGTGAAGTCCACATTGATATCATTGGGCTGCAGGGTTCCCAGGCAGAATATGAGTTGCTGTTCTTGCAACTTCTGGTAGCATCGTTGTGGCACTGCAGGAGGCCCAGGATGGACATGTTGTCTACAGAATGCAAGGGGCGAGTTGAAATGGTTTGCGACTGGGAGATGCAATTGTTTAGTGTGAACCAAGCGTAGGTGTTCTGCAAAGCGGTCCCCAAGCTGGCCCCACCACAAAAGACATTTTTCCCTTCCCACCCTTATCTGCCTTCCGGAGGGACCACTCTCTCCGTGACTCCCTTGTCCACTCCACACTCCCCTCCTGCCCCACCACACCCAGCACCTTTCCCTGCAACCGCACGAAGTGCTACACCTGACCCTACACCTACCCCCTCACCCCAACTCAGCCTCAACTGGAGGTCCTCAACATCACAGAGGCCAGCCAATCTTCAGCCAGTTCGATTCACCTCACATGATATCAAGAAATGGTTGGACGTACAGGATACAGCAAAGGCCATGAGTGCTGACAACATTCTGGCAATAGTCCTGAAGATCCATGCTCCAAAACATTCCAAGACCTTAGTCAAGATGTTCTAGTGCAGCTACAATACTAGCCTGATCTCAACAATGTGGAATATGCCCCAGGTATGCCCTATACACAAAAACAGGACAAATCCAACACGATCAATTACCAATCCATTAGTCTACTCTCTATCAGTAAAATAATGGAAGGGGTTATCAACAGCACTATCAAGCAGCACATGCTCATAAATAATCGACTCACTGGCACCCAGTTTGGATTGCGCCAGGACCATTCAGTTCCTGATCTCATTACAACCAAGGTTCAAACGTAAACAAAAGGTGCTGAATTCCAGAGGTATGGGGAGAGGTACTGGAAAATGAGCTGCATGCAGCTAAGTGTAGCATCCAGGAGCCCTACTAAAACTGGAGTCAACAAGAATTGAAGGAAAAGTTTCTGCTGGTTGGAATCATAACTGGTACAAAAGAAACTGACTATGGTTACTGGAGATCAGTCATGTCAGCTCCAGGATATCTCTGCAAAAACTCCTCAGAGAAGTAGCCTAGGCCCAACAATCTTCAGCTCCTTCATGAATGAACTTCTTCCATCATAAAGTCAGAAATGGGAATGTTTGCTGATGCCTGCAAGATGTTCAATACTATTCATGGCCTCTCTGATATTGAAGCTGTCCATGTCTGAATGCAGCAAAACTGCATAATAGGCTGTCAAATAGCAAGTTAACAGTCACACCATTCAAGACTAACAAAGGCCATCAATAACAAACAACAATTTTCATATTAGCTCTAATAGTACAAAGGCGCAGAATACAAAAGCATGCTGGTAATGTCAAACTGATAGAGGAATCTCCAGTTAAGAATATACAGCTGATTGTGTACAGTTCTGGGCATTCACGAAATAATGGGTATAAAATAAATGGAAAAGTGGAACACAGTCTCACCGGAACATTAACCAGGCAGAAAAGGTTATAGCAATGAAAAAAAATTAAGAAATAAAGGAGGTTTGCAATATATTGTGAAGAACTTCAAGAAAATACAAACATGTCAATCCTTACCTACATTCTGCCTGGTACTAAGAAGACAAAGCAAATTTACAAGGTTGTCCTTTTGTTTGTCGCAACTGCTTTTCAAAAGTAGTAGTTAGTATTGTTTGCAACTTAAAATACAGATTTAGTTACCTATTGATTCCAATTGTCCAGAAAAGTGACCCAATTCAAAAATCTCTCTCACTTAGTGGAATCCAGTTATATTGCCTACACAATTTTCCCCTCAGATCCGAAGTACATTAAGTTACTTTTCAAACATACAAGCCACACAGTGTCCCATAAATATATGAATAAGCTAATATGGTTCCAGCAATTTCAGTTAATCTTGCAGCAAGCTTAGCAAATTCAGTTAAGAAAACACATCATGATTTAAATTTTGGGTGCAAATACATAGATCTAAAGTGCTGCTAACTTGCGCCATTTTTAGTTCTATTTTAATATTTTGTTTTTCTAATAAAAGTCTTCATATTCCAAAATTTGATATTTAGAAATATTCAAATTATTAAATAAGGAAGACATTTTACTTCAATCTATATTGTGTCTTTATTCAGCTGCTCATAATACACAAATCTAATTGCCTCTTCTATTATTTTGGCAGTTTATTTTCAGTACAGTTATGGAAAAATCAAATTTCCATTTGACTACTCGAAACAATTTCCATTTTAAGGTCAGGATGTTCAGTAATACATTTAGGAAATGCATTCCATTTCTATCCCATTTTATTGTCCAAACGTGCACAAAATAACAAATACCATGCTTGTTTCTTAAAATGCGTTGGGAATTATGGGGTATACAACGGAACTTTCTGGAAGAAATAGAAATGCGAGTTGTTTGGTCACCAACAGTATATAGCACAATAATTTCCAATTTACAGGATTTCTACAATAAGTTTCTACTTCTAAATCAAAATGCACATCTAAAATAGCAGAGACAGTAGGAACTGCCAATGCTGGGGAATCTGAGATAACACGGTGTGAAGCTGGATGAACACAGCAGGCCAAGCAGCATCAGAGGAGCAGGAAAGCTTGCCATTTCGGGTGGGGACCCTTCTAAAATAGCAGGACCACTGACACTTCTGTGTTAATTAGCTCTAAAACACTGATTAATTTATGCATTATTCAAAATTAGAATAAATCAGATCATTGATTAGGTTAGATTCCCTACAGTGTGGAAACAGGTCCTTTGGCTCAACAAGTCCACACCGCCCCTTGAAGCATCCCACCCAGACCCATCCCATGACCTACACACCTCTGAACACGACGGGCAATTTAGCATGGCCGATCCACCTAGCCTGCACATCTTTGGACTGTGGGAGGAAAGAGCAGCACCCAGAGGAAACCCACGCAGCTACGGGGAGACAGTCACCCGAGGTGGGAATTGAACCCGGTCCCTGGTGCTGTGAGGCTGCAGTGCTAACCGCTGAGCCATCGTGCTGCCCATCAGTTTAACTTTATAAAAGAACTGTACATAATGTAAAAGATACACAGAATATGCTCTGCCAATCTTAAATATTTACATGTTTAGGTGTAGTTCTCTTGGTCTTACAGCAATAGTTTATTTTTCTGTCTTGTGTGCGCCTCGCCACATAATGCAAGGCTTAACTCTTCCTTTGTATTGGTACTGCCCAGCCACATGAACCAGTGTCTCTTCTTGGCCAAAAAAAACGATCCCTTTAAAATTGACGCATACTCTCAAAATTCACTGCTGGACCTTCTTAAAATCTATTACAAATGCCACTAACCTTTACTTAAAAATACTTCCTTACTATACACTTTGTAGAGCAAAGTATGTTACACACGGGTGTTTGGAAATCTGGCTTTGCGCATAATAGCTGTTGAGTTTCCCATTTTATAACTAAGACTATGCTTCAAAAGTATTCTTTGGTTATGAAGTGCATTATTTAATCCTAAAATACTGAAAGGTGCTGAATAAATGCAAGTTTTTCCCTTTGTATAAGATTACCTTTGAGTTTCATCCTTTCTAAATTGGAAACAAGCCAGCTTACCCTTGTCTTGGCCTTTAACCTGTACTTCCAACGCTAGTGATTTGTCTCATATCTTGACTTTTTTTAAATTCAGTTACAGGACGTGAGCATCACTGGCTAGGCCAGCATTTATTGCCCATTCCCAAATGCCCAGAAGGCAGTTAAGAGTCTGTGGGTCTGGAATCAAATGTAGACCAAACCAGGTAAGGACAGCAGTTTCCTTCCTTAAAGGTCAGGTCTGTGAAACAGCTGAGTCTTTGCCAGACAACTGACAACAGTTTCAGAATTAATAGTCTAAAGTTATTTAATGTTGCAGCACATCTTGTAGATAGTAGCCGCAGTTTGTACTGAATATTAGTAGTGGAGCAACTGATTGCTTGCAAATGTGGTGCCAATCAAGTGGGTTATTTTCTCCTGAACGATTTCAAGTTCCTTGAATATTGCTGCCAGGCAAGTGGGCTATACTGTCACACTCCAAGTTTGTGCGTGATAAAATGGTGTATAGATTTTGGGGAGTCAAGATGAGAGAGAGTTATTCACAACAATATTTCTAGCTTCTGACCTGCTCTTGTAGCCACTATTTATTTAGTCTAGCTCAGTTTCTGGTTAATGGTAACCACCAGGATATTGTTAGTGGAGCATTCAGCGATGGTAACGCCATTGATGTCAAATGGCAGTCTCTTCATCAAAAAGTCTCTGACTTAATGAAGAGAAATCAACTGGTTTTCTTCAAGCATTTTTCACAACAATGAGAAAAGACACGTCTTTCCATAGGTCCAATGGATCTACTCAAGCACTTACACCCACTGGCTGTCAGGCCACCTGAGAGCCAATCGCATGGCTGTTTGCAGCCAAAAGGTCTTTGTCTTCAACAAACGAGACCATTCCACAAAAGTGACTCGTCACTGACCAAATCACCATTTGACACACCACACGGCTCCAGTTTGTCGACAACTGGAATTTCCCCACTGCACGAACAAACGAAATATAAACAGCATTCACAGTAAGTGCTAAGTAACTTGCTTTCAAACACTGTAACAAATCTTTTTACACTCTTTGGTTTTTAAAAACAGTTGTTTTCCTATTTATGTCCACAATTAGAGAAAGAACAAGAAATCATCTTTACAACAGGTAGGGGTGAAGACTAGGTCAGAAGCTGTGATTACTGGTAGAGGGCTAAAAGAAACCCAGCATGTTTTCTGATTTGAAATCGCTAAACAAGAATGCAATGAGGTCCATGATTGAGCTGGAGTGTCACCAATCAATATGTCGATGTAGGCTCGCTAGGCCAAATGGCCTGTTCTTATATAGCATTGCTCTTTGTTCTCCTGAACAAAGAGAGGAAATTGATAAATATCGAAATACCAACATATATATCTGAGAAAACAAAAGAGGTGAGGAGGGCAAAGGATTATGCAGATGTAATTTAAGGATAGTATGATTTTAAAAAAGTCAAGTCGGAGATAGAGAAAAGGAAAGAGTAGAAAGTCAGGAAATGGACGGTTGGATATCTGTAGATAGCTCCCTTGATATCAAAGGCAACTACAGATGCATGTCTATAATGCAGAGCCCTGAATTACTTGCAGTGATATTCATGCATGATTTTCTAATAGTACAACTCTGCTGTAAAAACATGTCAATGAGAGCTAGAGGTATCTACCAGCATGCAACTCTTTCTACTCTATGTTATGAAATTCCATTGTAACTTCCAATTTTTCTTCAGAGGTTTCATTAGAAAAATTCTTGCAAGGATTGCTAAAAAATATGGCCAAGATTTTCTGACAACTTCGATAACCTATTAAACATTGAAAGGTTGAGGAGAGTTCCGTAAGAAAACCTAGGCTGCTGAGGTTAGTTTTTTTTTTTAAAAATTGCATTGTACCCATCTGCATTGAAAGTGAAGTGAAATTTGTAAGTTGATTACTGCCTCATTTAATCAACTACCGAGTAACCTGTTCTATTACGAGCAGGGATTGGTTTAACTCAGACGGCCGATTTGTAGGTTTGCAATGCAGAGTGGCTGAAGTTGCCATGAAGGGCTCTCCTTTTCAATTATGCCACTCACCTCAGCATGGTGACCCTCAGGATAAACAACCACCAATCATCTCTCTCTGAGAAAGCAGCCCCACATGGTCCAGTAAAACTAAAGCAACTTTACCAATATTGAAGGCTTAAAAATTATCACTGAGTCTAAACTCATTAGCTGATCATTCTACAGTACACTGTCATTTTCTTCAAAAAATTGAGAAAAAAATAGGTCAATGTAAATGGATTACGTGCATTCTCACTGTTTGAGTCTTTTGTAATGTAAATAAACAAAATTTGTGATTCCTATGCAAACTTCTCAACCTCATCCCCCACACAAGTTGAGGTATGCATCATCATGCACGTACAACATGTACATAATGATTTTTTTAAAAACAGCAGTAATATCCCAATTCAAATTTTCAGTTCAACCAATTTCCGAAATGTGAGGGGTAAAGGCGAAGGAGAAAGAAATGCAGGAAAGGGGAAAAGTTAAAGAAAAAGACAAAGGAAATGTCAATAAAGGGAGTCATGTGTCTTGCCTGTGCCTGTCTATGTGCATCTGCCTGCCTGTTTTACTGTCTCTGTATGTCTGTGCCTGTCTGTGGATTAAGCCTCTGGGTAGAGCTTGTACCGTAATTTCATGCTACACTGCATAAAGGTCTAAGAAAAGCTGCTGAATCAAGTCCTCCTTTCTACATCCCACTGCTTATGAACACATCACTGAACTAATAATTATTTTTGGTGTTCAATATAGGTTTCCATAATTGTGAAACGTAGGAAGAAAATTGCTGGACATTTAGAGATCATTGCAGGACTTGTATCTCAAACAAGTTAGATCAACTTTTGAGACACAAGGAAGTCAAAGGTTATGTAATACGTTCAGGAAAGGGGAACTGAGACCACAATCAGGTCAGCCACTATCTTACTGGTTAGTGGAACAGATTTGAATCTCCAAATCAAAGTTATGTTGAAATGCTTATAATGGATTGTTGGTATGGTAAATTAACAGTTGGCATGGAAGTCTGTCATTTTATCAATAATAATCAGCCATAATAATACCCTATATCAGGTGAGAACAGCCATATATTCCAACTAGGTACACAGCTCAATTTCTATGAAATGCAATTTTGAAATTAATCTCGAAAACTAGGGTCCTGTACCAGTCAATATCTTCAGCTAAGATACCTTGTCCAGTAAGAAAATAAGACTTGAGCCTAGCATTTTCTTTATCCAATTGACATTTTGCATGTCAGAGCTAGCAGTGTATGATTAGTGCTAACATCATCAAAAGAATCCTCATGACACTGTTCTCTTTAAGATGCGTGTAACACTTACCTGTAACTATGCAGTATTGTGAAGCAAGCTGACCACATGCTTGCTAGCTAGCTCTGTCCTTTGTTAAAAATGGAAATTGCAATAAGCTTTACTGAAAATTAACTTTTAAGCTAATATTCTTTTATCAACATTTATAATTGGGCAGCACGGTGGCTCAGTGTTTAGCACTGCAGCCTCACAGTGCCAGGGACTTGGGTTCAATTCCAGCCTTGGCGACTGTCTGTGTGGAGTTTGCACGTTCTCCCTGCATCTGCGTGGGTTTCCTCCAGGTACTCCAGTTTCCTCCCACAGTCCAAAGATGCGTAGACTAGGTGGATCGGCCATGCTAAATTGCCCGTAGTGTTCAGGGGTGTGTGGGTTATAGGGGGAGGGGTCTGGGTGGGATCCTTCAAGGGGCGGTGTGGACTCGTTGCGCCAAAGGGCCTGTTTCCACACTGTAGGGCATCAAATCTAAAACACCATGTATTATGAACCTTGTTTTTTCACAAGGCCACAAAGAAAGAAAATAAATAATCACATATTTAAATTTAGTTACATTCTTGCCCATCATAAGCATCATTCTCAACACTACTGTACAGTTGTCAAAGTCCCCACAGAGGGTTAAAGTAATTATCACACAGGATTTCCTATAAATAAGTAAAACATGATGCACAAATTTCATTCGAGGCTAGTATGTATGATTTCTGATCAGAGATAATGGGAACTGCAGATGCTGGAGAATCAGAGACAACAAAGCGTGGAGCTGGATGAACACAGCTATTTATTTCAGAATCCTCTCCCCATCCTTTTCTGAAGGATCTAGGCCCGAAACATCAGCTTTTGAGCTCTGATGCTGCTTGGCCTGCTGTGTTCATCCAGCTCCACACTTTGTTATATATGTATGATTTCAGCCCATTTTTTAAACCTTCACAGCCAACAGCTAGTCATTCTCAAGATCTTCTTGTCCTGGAGATCTTGCTTGACCTGTTTACAGTGCATTTCATGTCTTCTTACCCATTTAATTTCTATCGTAAGATTTTCTTTTTATAGTTCCCATTAAACTGCCCATTTGATACAGTGGCATACATTTAATATTAGAAGTGGCAAAGCTGCCTAAAGCACTATCAGTATTTGGTAGCAAAACAAAAGACTTTTTTAAATTCGAGGAGCAATAATTCATACAACCATGACATTAGGCAATAATTTAATCAATATGCAATTTCCAGTGATATAACCTCTCAGATAAGCAACAAACCATCAACATCAGAGCACATGCAATCAGAAACACAATCTCAAACAAATGAGGAGAGAATGTAAAAAGCAATTACAGGGCAGTTTATATAACTTGAAGACATTTACCAAATGGATAACAACAATATCATTTTGCTCAAGTTATCACTTCCTTTGGACCAGTAATGACCACTGCTCAATAAAATATTATTGCCACATTCAACTAATTTGATTGAAACCAGAAACCACATGAAAGTACCTATTAGAGACAGCAAACAGATTGAAATTTTTCTTTAAATGTTGACCCACTTTTACAGTAGTAACATGCTAGCATGCACCAGCATTAAACTTCTAAACCTGAGAGCAACACATGGACAGTGCTAGCATACATTTAAATACAGAAATCCTGAAGTTCCTCATGGTGATTCTACATTACCTATAGATGCATTACTGAAGTCCCTCCAGACTACAAATCATCAGCCTGACAAAACAGTACACTTCTTGGCTATTAAGCTTTGCTGCTGTTTAATGATGTTGTGAATGAGGTGCAACTGAGTTTTAATGTATTCCAAGCTCACAATTATCATTGAACATCTCCCTGTCTCAAAAAAAAGCGCTATCTTTACACATGTGGAATGTCACATTTTCATGAAAACGAAAATTACATTTTACTTTTGTTTAAAATGCTTGGTATTTCATCTTCTACCTTAATTCCACACATACCTTCCAATAATTCGCTCTGCTCTCTGAATTAAATTAAATCAAATGCACTTTCCTTCCTCATTTGCTGTCTGAGAGAATAATTCAACTTGACTTGCTGCTAACCTTGCTTGAAGGTTGTTGCATTGTTGTTGGACACTTGGCAAACTCCTCAATTTCATCCAAGGTTCAAAATTAAGCAAATGAGGAAATGGGAAATGGGAAATTAACAATAAAGATATTACTAGATTTTCATGAGCACATTCTTCAAAGTCAGTCGTAATTGACATCTCTTTAGCAATTAGCATAAAACCTAGATTAGTATTTTTAGGGGAAACAACAGAGAGATCGAGAAATGGTAATATCAGATTCAGGTCAAAACACTCCATAATCATTTGGTAATTGCCCAGAATTTGAAGGCAGCAAGGTTTAATGTAATTCATGAAGGTCCTTGAGATTTAGACGTTCACTTGTGTCTTAAAACTCTGATCTGGTCCCTTTCTGCCCCTCATCTCCCCCATCAAAGTTCATTTGTGAAACATATGTGGCTTAAACATGCCCTGTGAACATTTACCTCAAGAAATATCACAATATGAACCTACAATGCAATTTAAAAAGTGCCATCTCTAGACCAACTATAATCTCAGAAGGCTTGATATAGCTCAAACTGATGCCACCCTTCAAATTTACATAATAATCCCTACTCACCTGAGTAGGTGTTGCCACATCATTGCAGGATCTGAGATGAACTTATTTTGTCAGCCTGTGCCATTTACCACTGACAAAGTTGTGTGGCAACCTCTTGGGAATGGCATAATTTCCAAGTTGCACATCACCATTGATTCTCTGTTTGGCATGAACAACTTGGAATTTCCTAACACCAGTGAGAGTGCACTGCAAAATTAAATTAGGGGATTATAGTAATTTGGGTCCCTGTTGCACCATAACAATTAATATAACCTTTCCAGCAATCCTCATATCAGACAACTGAGAAAGCAACTGAGCAATATTGAAAACTTCAAGCATGCCGAGGCAGGGTGGGGGGTGGGGGAGAATGAAACAATGCTGCACCTTCAGTCAGACAACCCACAGATCAGCACTCACTACTACTCACGCAGTACTAACATGGTGTGAAGCTGGATGAACACAGCAGGCCAAGCAGCAGAGGAGCAGGGAAGTTGACGTTTCAGGTCAGGACCCTTCTTCAGATACTCCTCTGATGCTGCTTGGCCTGCTGTGTTCCTCCAGCTTCACACCGTGTTATCTCACATTATCCAGCATCGGCAGTTCCTACTATCTCTCTGGTGAATTAACTTGTTTTTCCTCAATGGTGTTGGTTTTAGGCTCTAATCCTTACTACTTATAATTTCCAGCCAAGTACTAACAATTTTGTAAAGAAAATTCAAGGAAATGAAAGCATTTCTGGGAGAGATGAACAGTATGAAGGAATTTGTCTTTTTCGTATTTAGACACAACACTGATGGAACACTACTGGTCAAAGATGAAGATTTTTTTTCTGCTTTTATATACATTGCTTTTTATGCTCTGTTAGCTTGCTTTGAACATGAAAGAGACCAGCACTAAAACCCCAAGACACGAGCTGCAATCCATATTTTGAAATTTACCTTAAAAGCTGAATAAAATGAAAACATTCATAAGATTATCAAAGGATCCAGAAGGTCGAGTACAGAGTGAAACATGATAACTGCTGAAAAAGGAAGAACTTATTTACCTCGTGTGGCTGGTAATTTCACTGATCATGGAATAGGCAAGTGTGAACTTCAACATTAAACTGAATTCACATTTATATTATTCCACAGCCGGAAACCTCAAATGGAATAATTCATGCAAAAGAACAGGCTTTAATCACTCTTACCATTTACTGAAAGGTGGTCAAAACACTCCAAGACATGCACGGTCAGTAATTACAGAGCCTTTCATACCACTGGAAGAACCATTATACATTTTTCAGACTACTAAGCGAACCATGGGTGATACCCTGGGGGAAAATTACTATGGCATTTTCCCAGACTACTCTTGGTACCCCATGGTATTTGGCATGTCTATCAATATGTGGTATGGGTAACAGTTGCTTGAAGTAATTTACTGCCACCAATCTTCCTTTGTCTTGGGCCTAATAATTAGTTGCAGAGGAAACACCACAATAGACAATCTACAGAAGAGGTACCGTTCAGATTTAACAAGAAGGTTTATCATACAAAAAGTCCAACTTGACTGAATCAGCAACAAGTCCTGGAATCTTAGGGAGCTGGAACAGCAAGATCAGCGTTCAAGAAAACTAGAGTAGAACCCCACGTCTGTGTCCTCGGACTGTGCTGACATCAAAAGAAAATGGTGAAACTAATGTATTACAGACAAGACTATTCAGAAGAAAGCCTAGACCCTAGGGTTTTTTTTAATTTTAAAAAATAAATGTAAGGCGTTGTGCTCCAGATGCAATTCAATTGGTTAAACTCCTAGATTTAAAGCAAAACATACTTAATTCATTCACTATAGTTTAAATATAAAACAAAGGAAGAATTGCAATAACTTACTCAGAGATAGTAAGAACTGTTGATGCTGAAGTCAGGGATAACAGTGTGGAGCTGGAGGAGCACAGCATGTCAAGCAGCAGGAAAATTGACATTTCGGGTCTGGACCCTTCTGAAGAAGGGTCCCAATCCAAAACATCAACTTTCCTGCTCCTCCTGGCCTGCTGTGCTCCTCCAACTCCACACTCTGTTATTGGAGTAACTTAACTCAATTGGAAAAATTCGAAGAATAGATACAGTAGCTATTACTAATTAACTGTTCTAATAATATCGCATAAACACACCTTTGGAAAAAGGAAAATTCAGAACACAGGTCGTCTCACCAGCAACTCATACAACAGACAGAGAACCCCTAGCTTCTGGATGTAACTGAAGGAAAAACAGCTTTCACTTCTTCCACACCCCAACAGCAACCGCTGAATGCTAAAATTAAAGATCCTGGTTCTGTAGACGGGTGCCTGACCACATCCATTTAAGCTGCTTCTATTGTTCTAATTTTAAAAAAATACGCCCAAGGCTGCACAAGTTGTTTATCTTCTCATGGATTGCTCTTCACCAATCCAACAGGACAAAACACACCTTAAACTCAACATCACAAATGTAACATGAATATTCACCCCTTAAGAACCACGAGCTTATACAAGTTACAACATAGCATTATCCTTCTGTGACATCAAAAGAAAGTGTAAGGAAATCTTAAGTAGATGTACATACCCAATCTGAATAGACACCTATGCCCTATATATTTAGTAAATTCAAACACAGATGGTCTGAGAAGCTACCCTAATCCTGAGTATTAAAGGTTACTAAGAGCAACTCCTAAAAGAAAAGTTAATTAATCTAGGATTAATCTATGAAGGAAATCTAACAAATTTCTTATTAAAAATCTCACCTCTAAATGCTAACACGTGCATTGCATTAGCAAGATGAATCAGAGAAATGACCGAACGAGACACCTTGTATAATGGACAAGATCCCATTCAACGAAATGGGGAATAACTACAAATTGCCACAAATCATCGCCTGTAATTGTTGAACAAGACTATTAATGTCAACACTGGAAAATACTCAGAACTCTGAGCAATTAAACTGTAGAAATACTTCACAAAATGTTGAAATTTGGCTCGAATTTATTCGGAAAAATCAGTATAGTCAACAATATTTCATAGCTCTGAATGTTTGAGGGCCAGGCAACTTCATAGCAAAAGGAAACAATGTGGTGCACAATAGAATGCAAACGAAACTTAAGTAGATGTATTTTTTTTAAAATGCTGACTTGCAGTCTCCTTGCAGATACCATTAGTCAGCTAACTTAAAAACCTGTCAGCCATACTTCTGATCAATACGACTTTACAACTCTCAGCCTTGTTGGTCTCTCATGTAGACTCCATTATGTTGTTCATAACCAGCTTGCACAAACATACCAAAATAATTGTCACATTGCTTGCAGGTTTGATATATCTTAAACCCAACATAGCACAGAGCAATTTCAGAGGTAGTTCTAGAAATTTATTTTTGTTGTGATTGTAACCAGATGAACCTGCTCCAGAACAGGTGGTTGTATGTATAAAAACATTCAAAGTAGCACAAAAGGTTGCAGAAGTTCAATTTGACGTGCACAGATATAAATTTATATGTTCTGTTTGCATTAAACTGGTAATCCACTAGACCCAGTCCTTGTTATATCAGGAATTGTTATCCATTTACATATTCATGAGATCAGGCACAGACGCCATCTGTTTTTCCCCATTTTCTCAACTAGCCTATCTTGTAAACCAATCACACAGCTCCATGCAGTACACAAAAGAGACAAAAGCAGAAAGCTACTCACTAATGCAATGAGAATTAACAATATATGGCTTGCGTTAAAATAAAAGCAAGCAAAAGAAGTTCAGCTTTCTGAGATGAATGACCAGAGATCACCTAACACAATGTTTACCAGAGCTTCATCTCTGGGGTAGGACAACGGAAGATCAACTGGCCACCTAGGGACAATGACTAATGCATGCAACCCAGTTATCCAACATGCTCACAAATATGTTTGTATTTTTATGAATTCATGCTTTGAAATTGCAATATGTAAATTAATAAACTGAATTTCTGTTCAATTAAGTCCATAATAAGTAAATATTCTTTTAAATGCCCTTGTATTGAATGCTATTTCAAATCACTTTGGATTTTACAAAATGAACAGGGAATTTACCTTTTTTTAAAAGTTTAAATTTTTTATTTCACAATTGACTTTATCCTCGTAAAAGGATGAAGTATAAATAAAAAAATTGCTTAAGAGGATAATCCAGCTTACTTTGGCTTTACCTTTACCAATGTACTGAAAATATCCAGTGTTTCAAAAACCCCAAATAAAACCCAATGAAAACAGCTTTAAAGTTCAGAAAATTCTCAAATGCCAAACAAAGCACTTTTTCAGAAATAATTACTAATTCCTTAAATATCAGAAGGTAACAACTCCAGAAAAAAGCTCATATTTTGAGTAAATTGGTACAAGGAAACAAAGCGGATCTTTGAACAAATTCCCAGGCCATGAACAGGAAGACAGCAGGAAGGTTTAATAACTCCTTTGAGGAGACTTTTCAAATATGAAAGCTCTGAATGTCAGGTTTAATAAAGTCATTGATGTTTGAATGCCACCTTTCTTGATTTTTAAGATGGTAAACTGATTACAAAATGAAAAGGACTAGGCTAATAAAACATCATGTAATGCATTCAATCTCTGCACGTTAAAAATTTCAAACAATAAATACCTACAGTCAAGTGGTTAATGAAGTTTGACTGTGACAGACACCTGTTGCAATGCTTTTAAAAGCTATTCAAGGTGCATGATTGAAACCTAATCTTTTAAAAAAAAATTACCCCATAATTTTAAATGATGGCAGTTAAGAGCTGCTAATTCTTCAGTAAATTTAAAGGGGGTAGGCAGCTGTAGAAGTGTACACTTTGAATTGTGAGCAAAACAAATTGAGAATCAATGGTGAAGTTTTTAAATCCACAGGCTTCAAAACAGAACCAATGCACAAGGTAAACAACAATTTGTCTGGGGAAACCAACATACTGTATTTGTGTCACCTTAAAACAGAAGTCTCCAACATGACCATTGCTACACTGGCACAGGGGAATTCTTGGAGCTCCAACATATCACAAACAGGTCCTCTGCACCAACTGAGAACACCAACTTAAATTAGTTACTTAAAATCAGAAGTTTGAGCAAGTTTTTTCTCAGTCCCATTCTGTCCACATTTAAATTGTGCCCTGTGTAAGAAAAAAAAATTTGCAAATCACTGCACTACTCACTTCCGAAAGCAAATTCAACATGCAGAGGTCAACACAGTTGATCACCATTGAGATACCAGCTGGTTCTCATTCCGTTCAGCACTACTCCTACGCAGTTAATCATATGTTCTTGCAGGTCCGTAAGCAATTTAGAGAAATACTTTACCCCATCATCAAATTGCTCGAATAAAACTTTATTGGGCCTATAAGTGCCTTTCTTTGAGATAAGAGTTTCATCTTGAGGATTGTAATGCAAGAAAAAGGACAGAAAGCAACGGAATACAAATCAGATTTCTGGCATGGAAAGGAATGTAAAGCATGCACAGCAATGCCTCCTTAAATAAACACTCAAAATGAGAAATTTCTTTTAAGTGAACAGGAACTAATACTCAACTTCGATTATACACTTGTTTGCAACACTGACAGCTAAAATTACAATCACAACTAATATCATACCGTGTACAGTTTCAGCAATGGTCATTAGCATTCCATTGAGAGTTGACAAAATGCTAAACTTCACATTATATTTGAAACACTGTACAATGTATGCATCTGCTCCAAAATATTAGTCATTTGCAAGTCTTTTCAGTGTAAGTGTTAAAAACCAGAAGTGTACTTTGGTGGCAATGAAAATCAAGATTGAGAATTCATCAACCAGAAGGGAAATTCATTAAAATAAAAGGATTGAAATTACAGACCCTCTAATAAGGTATGAAAGAAGTGCAGCAGACTAATTTTTTTTCCTCAAGCTAAAGTTTCACTCTCCTAAAGCAAGAAACTTTAGCTAATGAAGTGGGGAATAGCTTCAACATCTTGTAAACAAACTGCAAGAGAAACAATGAAGAATCTGAGAAGCAGCATTAAGCTTAAAGAGAAATAGAAAATACTGGAAGTGCAGCATAAGTGAAGACATAAATAATGTTAACTCTTCAGGTCAACGATCTTTCTTCAGGTCAGGTAAAAACTTAGAGGCATCAAGTTTTAAGCAGAGAGACTGGGAAAATGAAGAAGGGAAAACAAATGGGAAAGTCTATGACTGGTTGGGAAGCAGGAGCAATTAAAATGACTAAAAAGGGGTGATGGCACAATGCAAAAAAAGAGAGGATTAGAAATAAGGCTTTGTTTGTGGCCAGCATCACTGCTAGGTGGATCACCTCCCACCCACACATGCAAACACATAAAATTACAATGAAAAGTCCTCTGCCTAGATTATTCCAGTTGTCGATCCCACCAACTCAACATCAGTCCTTAAACTGACCTAACTTCCTACAGAAAACCAGAGTGCCAGAAAGGGTTTTACTGTTTATGCTGATCACAAGCTTTAACCTGAAAGACGACAACACCTATCCACTCATTCTTTGGTTTAAAGTGACACAAGAGCACTGTTTGTCCGGAGATGCAGATAATGTTCTGGGGGACTGGGTTCACAGCTGATGGTGGAATTTGAATTCAACAAAATTTCTGGAATTAAGAATCTAATAATGACCATGAATCCATTGTCGAAAAAACTCATCTCGTTCATCAATGTCCTTTACGGAAAGAAACTGCCATCCTTGCCTGATCTGGCCTACAACCCCACAGAATCCCCAAAACAGTGGAAATATTTTAACTTCATCTACTCTATGTTTTTCTGTTATTAACTCGTGAGCTAGAAAAATTGTTGAACTCTGTTTCGACTGCCAAAAGTTACCAAATGGAAAGACGAGGTTTTTTTCATTGAGTTAACACAGCATTTAACTGGAATGGGAAAATGCAGCAAGCCAAGAACACACGAGTCTAAATGGCAGCAGAAATGAAATGACAGGCAACCATAAGTTTAATGTCATACATGTGATTGACAAAGATATATAATACAGTCAAGTCGACAAAGGTGACAATGATGTAGGGGAGTCACATTTCAAGTAGTCAATCCAGCGTATTAAAACTGAAGTACAAGTAAATTACTATTTCACTTGGAGGGAGTATTTGACACCTAAGACAGTGGAACAGAAAAGGCAGGAGTTTTGCATGGAAAGATGCCCTGGGAAGAAAATAGAAATAGGAGTTAATTCAGAAGTGCTCCAAGTGCTGTGGAGTAGCCTTTCTGCAATGCTGAAAGGCAAGGGGAAGACATATTTAGAAGTAGCACTATGATGGAGCCAATGGAAGTGGCAGAAGTTGACCAGTTGATCAGTTAAATGTGGAAGCTGGTGGGATGGAAGGTGAAGACAAAGAGAATCCCTTTATGGATCTGGGTAGGACAAGAAGGGATGAGAGAAACGTGGGAAATGACCAGACACCAGCCAACCACAATGGAGGTGAAATACTACAGACACTAATGGAGAGTGGCATCACCAGAATAGATACAATTGAAACTGAGAAAATGGAACAGTATACTTAATTTGGGAGACAGCGATTTTTAGGTAGGAATAGGAGTCAATGTTTATATTAGCGACGAACATACACTCAAAAACGAAGGCAGTAAAGTCATGAAAGAGAAGGAAAGTGCCAAAGATAAGAAATAATCCAAAAAGGGAAGAGAGAGAAATTTTCTTTACTTCACTAATTATTTTAGATTCTGTTAATATTGTGTCACAATTCCAAGATTAATCCAGAATACTCCATTCCAGATTCACTGGTTTTCCTAACACAGTTCACAACAGAAGCCATCAGATTTCATTAATACAGGACAGAGTATTGAGGAAATATTGACAAGAGGAACAAAGACAATACATTCTTGTTACTTTGTGATTAATGAAGACATTATGCTAAATAGATTTCTTCCAGAAAGTAAAATTTTTGCAATACTATACCCCTGTAATTTGTGACATGCAACGAAAACAGCAAAACACTTGGAAGGATCGGCCAACTGGGTCTGCTGGTCACTAACTCTTTAGAGATTGACTACTCTTGGCAATCAATCATGCTGTGTAACTACTGAATGGTAAAATGCAAAATGGATAGATTTTCAACTTTTTGTCCAGCAAATTTTGCATATAGGAGTCAATTAGTTTACAGCTATTAAGCTTTTTTGCTACACTCCTCGCTTGGATGTGGGCATCACTATTAGGCCAACATTTATCGCCAACTCCAATCATCTTGGAGGTGGTGCTGAGCTGTTTTCTTAAACCTGCGCCAGTCTTTGGGGTAAAGGGACACCCAAAATGATATTCATAATGCAGTTCCATCACTGGGCACTAGCCCACAGACAGTGAAGAAATTGTAGTGACATATTTCCAAATCAGAATGCTGATTGGCTTGTAGGGGAGCTTGCAGCTGATAATATTCCCATAGATTTACTATAGTTGTCCTTCGAGGTAGTAGAGGTCACAGGTTAGAAAAGTGCTGTCAACAGAGACTTGGTTTGTTGCAGCAGCGTACCTTCTAAATGGCCCAGACTACTGACACTGTCAATGCTAAAAATGATGGACGGGATGCCAAACGGCCACTTTATCCTGGATTGTGTTGAGAATATTCAGTTTTCATGGAGCTGTTGCCAAGTGGACAGCACTCCACCACCTTCCAGACTTGTGTCCTGAGATTGTGATCAGACTTTGGGGAGAGCAGTACTGATTACTCACCACAGAATTCCTGGTCTCTGACCATACTAATAACTACAGTATTTATAGGCTAGTCAGTTTATATGCAGTTCGGTTTATAGTCATTGGTATGGCTAGGATGTTGACAGTAGGAGAATTCAGTGGTGGCAGTGATATTGATGCAAAAAGGAATTGTTTAGGTTCTTTGCTCAAGACGAGCACTGTATGGTATAAATATTATTTGCCACCCATTTGTCTAAGTCTCAATGCGCGTGGGCATTGGCTGCTCTGGTATTTGAAGAGTCAGGAAAGGCACTGAACATTGCGCAATCACCAAATATCCTCACTTCTGACCTAAGGATGTAAGGAACTAGCTGGAAATGGTTATGCTTAGGACACCACCATCAGGAACTCCTGCATCAATGTCTTATATTGAGATTATTGACAGATGACTGCAGCAAAAAATTATTCTCTTTACAACACTTTCCTATACCCAACTAGCAACCCCAATAGGCAACTATAAAGTACGTGTATCACTTTTCCCAAGAGAATAATGGCAGGCAGTACACAGCTGGTTTCGGTTTCACTGCTGGAGAAAATACAACAGCTGCCATCCCTATAATGTACTTTAAAAATTCAGTCCCCCCTTTCTGGAAGATCAATTTGCAATCTTCCCATGAGTTAACATCAAATCACAGACAACCTGTCTCATTTATAGCAGTATTAGAAAATGGTATGACTCATCCAATTTGTTGCTTCTCTCAAAATTGGTAAGAAGTCCTTAAACTGCCCAATTCTCCAGCCTAAATTTGTTAAGCAACAAAATGGAGTTTAATATCAGAATTTGTAGTTTTTGAAATAAGACCCATTAATAACCTGGCTTACTTAACTTCTCTCTCACTGTCTCTCTTAAGCTCCGCTCCAACACTGTGCTTGGTTGTCCAAGCATTTTTAATCACTGCTCAACTACACCATAAAATCACAATGGGCACACAGAAGAAGCAGGCACCAAGAACTGCCTCAACTGGAACAGCGATTGCACACATGCCACTGGGCAGTTCAGCAAAATACCTCATTGGCATTTCTTGGACGAGATTTGTCACCATTCTGCATTTATCGTCCAATATGTACACAAGTCATAGAATCATGTGCAGTTTTCACTGCAGTCTTGCTTTTCAGGAGTTAGTAACTACAATGCTGGATCACTCATTCAGTTCTAGTACCAATTAAGTGAATTTTCATGTTGTCTTTGGTTATGCATTAAATACTTAATGGATCCCATTATATCTAGAACATCTCTGAATTGGTAAACCACATTCCCTGCTCTTAATACATTTGGTGACCAGACTAACCCCTGTCAGTCTTGCATTTTGTCATTTTAACTGCGAATAATTGATTAGTCTCAATTTAAAAGAAACACACAAACAAACACATTAGCACAGTAAATTAAAGATCGCTGCATAATTTACAATACCGGAAAATGAAGTGTTCTGAGATTCATCCTGAAATAAGATTATCTGCCTATTAACTTGCAGGTTTTAATTTCAGAATTATTTTATTTCAGTATTAAGTATTCCGGGCTGCAAGATCATTGGATCTCATTGAATCTTTTTCAATGAACATAAATAATCCTTCGGTTTTAACACCAGATAAATTGGTAACTCCCTTAATTCTACTCATACATCTACATCCTATCGGCACCGAAGGATTTCCAAGGGTAAACTACCAGATAGCAGACTTATCCATTACCCACTCATGCTATTGCAGCTGGTGCCTTTACCTTCCATCACAGAATCACACAAAACAGAAACAGGCCCTTCAGTCCATGCTGAACATAATCCCTAGCTAAACTAGTCCTATTTGCCTGTGCCTAGCCCACATCCCTCCAAACCTTTTCTATTCATGTACTTACGATAACTAAGAAATCTAGAAATAAGTCTGCAATCTCAGGAGCAGCAAGATCCTCGCTACTCTCCATCCACCATCCAGCACAGCATATTAAACTGGAAACACTCCTGCCTCAGAGCGGCAGGGACCTGGGTTCAATTCCAGTTTCAGAAAACTGCCTGTGTGGAGTTTACATGTTCTTCCCACGTCTGCACGGGTTTCCTCCAGGAACTCCAGTTTCCTCCCAGTCAAGATGTGCAGTTTAGGTAGATTGGCCATGTTAAATTTCCCATAGTGTCTAAGGATGTACAAGGTGGGTTAGCTATGAGAAATGCAGGGCTACAGAGGTAGGGGAAAAGGGTTTGGCTGGGATGCTTCGGAGGGTCATTGTGGGCTTGGTGGACTGAATAGCCTGCTTCCAAACTATAGGGATTCTATTCTATGTATGGAGTGTTACTTTCAAGGCTAATCTCCTGGAAGCAGAGAATTTTTGTGAAAGTTCTTTCCATACTCAAGGAGGCTGATGATTTGGTCCAAAATGCAGATAATTGGACAGCAGTTCAAACCCTAGGAATGTCCATTACTTGTATCTACCCCCATCACTAGTGGGATTATACTTGCTCGGCATGTTTAAAAATCTTTGACTTGGTAACATAACAGATAGTTTAGTTAATTCTATTTTATATTTATTTATTTTGTTAATAAACTTCTTTTCATTGTTAAAGTACAATCTGCAGTATCATGTGATTATGTTTCAGCAAAAGGCCACTTCATAAATTAAAATATGATCTATCAACCCAGGGTTCTGTCAGAGATATGGCTTGTCCAGTGATAATATCAGCTGGTATCATAACATTAACCTCCCATTGATTGTATGGGATAGATGGAAAAGCTCTGTTGGTTTAGAGAAAAGAAAATTTAAGGAGAACAAGTCAATGGTAACCAAGTAAAACAACTGTGAAACAAAACAGCAAATTTATTTGGGCATCTCACCTGTATCCTATCACAGTGGGGTATGTTTTAATAACTGTATGCGACAAAACGAAGTTTAATACACAAAAGGCAATCCAAAAAAATTAGGATTGCAATCAATTTGGATTACCATCAGATCAGAATCTGCAGACTCCTTACCTGGGTAGCCATTTTCCCATAATCAATCCAGCGAAGTGTGGCAAAGTTAGTTGATTCTGCGCAATTGAATCCATGGTTGAAACCCGCATGATAGCCATAGGGAAAAGTGATCATGAACTCTCCTGCCTCCTGCGTAATCTGCAATGAAGAAAGTAGAAGTCAATAAACTCAGTGCTACTACTTAAAACAAATTTTGATCAGCCACAATTTTCAACACTGTTCAGGGTAGCCTCTTCTGCTTCCTCTATCAAATTAGACACAAACTAAAGAACAATGACTCGTATTCCCATTATGCTACCATCTACTTCAAAATATTATTCGCATGCAGAAAATTCCCAAATTAACCCACTGCACAAGTTACGTTGGTGGGGCAAGGAGGGACAGTTAAGGAAGCTGCTGATAAAATAGACTTTGACTCACCAATCCAACGCTATCCAAATAAAATTTTACGCTATGTGATTATTGGCATTCATCAACTTCTACTTTTTTTTTTAAAAACTCAGACATTCATAGACAGCATTCTCAAACAAGTCTAGTGCTGCATGAATACCAGGCAGCAAAATACATTTGAAAGTCTTCAAAATAAACAAAAAAGTGTATTCACAAATCACTTTTATTTCAACTTATTTCCTTTATAAAATCCAGTCTGCATGCCAGGTCAAGGATTGGCCTATGAAGAGGAGTGAAATGCCCGTGAAACACAATTAAAATCAGCACAAACTACAAAGAGAGGTGGTGTTGGCACCTGGGGAGTTGGCTAACTGCAGAGCTGGAAGCCACTGTGTGAAACAACAAACATAAGTTCTAAGCATATACCAGCTCTCACTACTTTGCATGTCATATTGAAGCTACTTTTAATCAAGGGTCAATATTGTACTCCAGTAGCATAAAACCAATAAACATTTAGTAAAATTAATTGTTGCCTGCTGTTACTGTTTAACTATATGCTACAAACATTCACTCCTTCCAACCCACAGAATAGGAATCACATCATTTTGAACGTGTACAGAAAATTTACACTTGCATATCTATCAATATATTTATTTGCATAGCATATACAGGACAGTAACAGGCCATTAAAAACAAATCAATCTACATCCGTGTTCATGCCCAACTTGAGCCTCCTATCTTTCATCATCCAAATCGCTATAATCTTCTATTTATTCAACTCCAAGTGGCTGCTGCTCCCTTCTGAAATGTATATTTTCATATTTCTGGTTTCATCTCGCAATTCTTACCCTATGCCTTCTCCAGGGTGCTATATCCTTCTTATATTATGGCAACCAGAAGTGCATGCAATATTCTAAGGGTGATCTAAACCAGTGTAGAAAGGAACTGAGTGGAGCAACATTCGAAATTGGAGGAAATTACCGTATTATAGAAAGGTCCAATGTATTTAGTTTTAGATTGTTCAAACATTGGACAACTTCTTTGCTGTAACCTTCAGTAATAAATATTTAAATTGAACTACAGGAAGCATTATGGTTACGGGAAGTAATGGCATAATGATAAAGTTAATGAATAGGGAGTCTAGAACCAAGATATTACCGGGGTGGTGGGTTCAAATCCCACTATGGGAGATGGTGAACTCTGACTTTGTTAATAAAAAATTGTAATCAAAAATTAGCTTAATAGGACCTATGTAACTACTGTTACTCGTTGTAAAAGCCAGTCCATATCATTAATGTACATTAGGAAAAATATCTGCTATATTTAACTGGTTTGGCCTACATGTGACTTCAGACCCAGAGAAATGTGGCTATATCTTAACTGCGCTTTGGGCAATTAGAGATGAACAATGGATGCAGACACAGCCAGGGTTCCCTACAGCTCATGTACAGTTTTATTCTAAAAGACAAATAGAAGTGGAGCCCATTTGGTTTCAAGAACCATGATTGGTATGCATTGACTGTCAGGAGTGATGGACTGATCCTTTGCCACATTCCATTTATAGGCAGGCCACAACAGAGTTGAATTTAAAATAGAATGTAATTGTCAACTATATATTAGCCCATATACAGCTCAGTGCAAGAAACAAATCTTCCAGATTCCCCAAACAAAATATATTAATTAGAATAAAAAACGAATTCAAGTAAAAATATAAGAGTTAACATGACACACACACATCCCTCCAAGCCAGGGAAAATAAACAGAAAACTCTGCAGATTATTACCTCAAACAAAATTAAGCCAAAAAAAACAAGTTAAATTCAGAAAATGAAACTATTCACAGATTGCCCAATTGCTAGTCCGCTGCCAAAGTAATTTTTCCCACAAGCTACTGGTACTGGAATTTCTCCCAGTTATGGCTGGTTAATTTTCTTTTCTGAGGATAGTAGGGGAGGCTCAGACATTTCTTTTAAGAATACACCAGTTGCGGCAGTGAGATCTTCCAGTGAATTTTCAAATGTTGAAGTTTGATTAGAGGTGTTTTAGAGAAAGAGAGTGGCAAATTCTCAGTGTACAAAACAGATTTTTTTTAAACACAAGCTGGGCCACATGACTTATGTTGAAAGATTTGCAAGTTTAGTGGCTCCATCTTGACAGCTTGCATTATTCTCAAATGTAACATTGCTGCTGCACTGACCAGTGTTCTTTGCCTTGAAAATTATTCTTTCCACAAAGTTCCAAGACGTGTCCAGTTAATTAATGCTATAAGTCAATACTTTAGAGTAGACATTTTCATACTATTTGCAGAGTAATGTAACTGTTATCGGTCTTATCTTCTGAAAATTATACATACAGTTGCCACCCATTTTAAAGTAAAGCAATTTGGTTACTGTGCTATGCTGCAACATAGTAAAAGTCCAGTTCTTGAGTGATAGTACATGCCACGAATGCTACAGACATTAAAACAGGGTCGGATAATGTAGACCACACAATGTTAAGACTTATTTTCATTCTTCTTCCACTTCTTTGACTTCTTAATGTAGCTTGTTGTTAGCCACTTTATCCTTACTTGTTGTATCAGAAGTTTTCAACACCACCTTTAAATGTGAGGCGACAAGGGGGCAGGGGGGCCAGTTTGAATTTTCAAAGATCTTTGACATACACCCAATATCCATCTGATTCAGTTAGCCAACAGTGTATGTTCAAAAAATTAGGGGCCTTGGCAACACTGACAGTGAGAAGATTGATTTTCAGTGATCACAACAAATGGCATTTAAATAGCACCTTTAATGTAGTAAACAGTTAAATAACTTCATGAGGGCATTGTCAAGCTAAATCTTCCTAGGCCAGAAAGGATAGGTGACCAAAGGCTTGATAAAGGAGGACAATTTAAACAATATGTTAGAAGACTGGCAACTTAATGTTCCAGGGTATAGATGCCAAAGGAGGAACTTGGAAGGACTTGGAAGGAGAGGGATGAGAGACTGGAGGGGCAGTGGCATTTTTTCATTGGGATAGTAGACCCTGTCCCCAATAGTCTGCAGGAAATTGAGAAATAAATTTGTAAGAAGATCTCAATTACCTGCAAGGATAATAGAGTGGTTATAGTAGGAGATTTTAAATCTCCAAACATAGACTGGGACTGGCATAGTATTAGGGGCTTGGATGGAGTCGAATTTGTTGTGTACACAAGAAAATTTTCTGAATTTGTACGTGGATGTATCTAGTGGAGAAGGTGCAAAACTTGACCTTCTCTTGGGAAATAAGGCAGGGCAGGTGACTGAGGTGTCAGTAGAGGAGCGCTTTGGGGTGAGTGACCATAATTCTGTTAGTTTTAAAACAGTGATGGAAAAGGATAGACCAGATCCAAAAAAGTTGAAGTTCTAAACTGGAGGAAGGCCAATTTTGTTGGTATTAGGCAAGAACTTTCTAAACGTTGGTTGGTGGCGGTGGTTTGGGCGGGGGGGAATCTTCGTAGGTAAAAGGGACAGCTGGAAAATGGAAAGTCTTCAAAAATCAGAGGACAGTCCAGCGACAGTGTGTACGTGTTGGAGTGAACAGCAAGGCTGGTAGGTGTAGGGAACATTGGAGGACGAGAGAAAGTGAGGTTTTGGTCGACAAAAAGGAAGCATATGCTAGGTACATACAGCACAGAACGAATGAATCCCTAGAAGAATATACAGGCAGGAGTATACTTAGGAGGGAAATCATGAGGGCAAAAATGGGATAGCTTTGGCAAATGGGGTTAAGGAGTTTCCAAAGAAATTCTAAGATATTAAGGATAAAAGGGTAAATACGGAGATCAGGGCCTGTTAACAATCAGCAGGGGCACCTATTGTCAAACTGCAGAAGATTGGGGAAGATACCAAACATATTTTGCTTCAGTGTTTACTGTGGAGAAGGATAATAGTTAAATCGCAGGACTTAATCAGGTGTACCCTGACACTTTGTGGGAAGCGATTGCTGGACCACTATCCGAGATATTTGTAACATCAATAGCCACAGGTGAGGTGCTGGATGCCTGACAGTTAGCTAACGTGGTGCTGGGTCAGAAGCAGTGGCGCTCCATTTATTTTCTCCCCGGGTCTGGTGTGGGTTTCCTCCAGGTGCTCTGGTTTCCTCCCAAAATCCAAATATGTGCAGGCTCGGTGGACTGGCCATGCTAAATTGCCTGTGGTGTTCAGGGCTGTGTAGATTTGGCAGGTTATAGGAGGATGAGTCTAGGTAGGATGCTCCAAGGGTCGGTGTGGACTTGTTGGGCCAAAGGGCCTGTTTCTACACTGTAGTGAGCTGGTGAGGAAAAGACAGAGAACTACAGGCCGGTGAGCCTGACATCGGTGATGGGCACGTTGTTGGAGGGATTAGGGATAGTGAATATAGGTTTGCGTGTGGAAAATTGTGCCTCACTAACTTGATTGTTACTTTCTTCAAAAAATTCAAAGAGGACGGGAGAGGGCAGGTCAGTGGATATAAGGTGGTCAGCAAGGGTCCTCAGGACAGACTGGTTAGCAAGGTTAGATCACATGGAATAAAGAGAGAACTCGCTATTTGGATATTGAACTGGCTCAAAGGTGGAAGACAGACAGCAGTACTGGAGGCTTGCTTTTCAGATTGCAGGCCCATGAACAGCAGTGTGCCACAAAGATCAGTGCCGGGTCCACTGCTTTTTGTCATTTATATAAATGACTTGGATGTGAACATAGGAGGTATGGTAAGTAAGTTTGCAGATGACATCAAAATTGGAGGTGCAGTGGACAGCAAAGAAGGTTACCTCAGAGTACAACGGACTCTGGATCAGATAGGGAGGTGGGCCAAGGAGTGGCTCATGGAGTTTAATTTAGACAATATGAGGTGCTGCATTTTGAAAAGGAAAATCAGGGCAGGAATTGTACACTTAATGGTAAGGTCCTGGGGAGTGCTGCTTAACAAAGAGACCTTGGAGTACAGGTTCATAGTTCTTTGAAAGTAGAGTCACAGATAAGATAGGTATGTTTGCCTTATTGGTCAGGGCATCATAAGAATTGGGAGGTCACGTTGAAGCTGTGTAGAACATTAGTTCGGCCACTTTTGGAAAACCATATTCAATTCTGATCTGAGAATAACACGTTGTGAAGCTGGATGAAGGGTTTCGTCCCGAAATGTCAAACTTTCCTGCTCCTCTGATGCTGCTTGGCCTGCTGTGTTCATCCAGCTTCACAACGTGTAATCCGATTCTCCGGCATCAGCAGTTCCTACTATCTCTGTTCAATTCTGATCTCCCTGCTTTAGTAAGGGAGTTGCGAAATTTGCAACAGTCTAGAAAAAAAAACTTTACAAGGATGTTGCCAAGGTTGGAGGGTTTGAGCTATAGGGAAGAGGCTGAATAGGCTGGTGCTATTTTCTCTGGAGCGAAGGCTGACGGATGTCCTTATAGGAGGTTTTTAAAATCATGGTTAGGGTAAATAGACAGGGTCTTTACCCAGGGTGAGGGGAGTTCAAAACTAGAGGGCAATGTTTAAGGTTAGAGGGGAAAGAATTTAAAAGGGGCCTAAGGGGCAACATTTTCACTCAAGGATGGTGCCGGTATGGAATTTGCTGCCACAGAAAGTGGAGGAGGCTGGTACAATTACAACATTTGAAAGGCATATGGATGGCATATGAAAAAGGAAGGGTTTAGAGGGATATGGGCCAAATGCTGGCAAATGGGACTAGATTTATTTAGGATATCTGGCCAGCATGGACGAGTTGGACAGAAGGGTCTGTTTCCGTGCTGTACATCAGTGACTCTAAGATAGAAATAAGTGGAGATGAAGATAGGATAAGGGAGGAAATTCCAGAGCTTAGGGCCGAGGCAGCTGTAGACATAGGTACCTGTTGAGACTGTTTCAAAATCAGGATTCAAAAAAGGCAATGTAGAGGAATAAAAAGATTTGAGGTTTGTACAAAGAGACCTGCACAGAGACAAGAAGAGTGAAATCAGGAAGGTATTTAAGAATGAAGAGAATTTTAAAATTGAGACATTGGTTGACTAACTTTCATTGGTTAACCAACATGCTGATGGGCGAATGAGATGTGATCAGAGTAGGATACTGGCAGAACTTTGGACAAGCTCAAGCACTGTCGAAGTGAGGGTGGCAAAGAAAGCATTAGACTATGTTCAGAAATCTAAAGGAATTAGAACTTCTAAGACTGTTCATTATTTTTAGAAAGGGGCAAAGAAATATTTAAAATAACGAATGACTCAACTGAGCAGATAAAGAGAAATTAATTCCTTTTGGGGGAACCAGAACAATGGGATGGAATCAAAATTGGAGTCAGGCTGTTCTGGCATGTATAAGAACATTTTCTTCTACAAAAATCTAATAATGAAATCTAGGAATGTACTCTCCAAGAGTCTCTGGATGTTGAAGATCAATAAATCTTTGTTAATCAAGGGTGTTTAGGGATATACAACAAAGGGTAAATGGTATGGAGGAGCAGATCAGTCATGATTTAAATTAACAAAATTGAGGGGTTGTTTGGTCGTCTTTTCTTTATGGAGCAAATGCAGAAAAGGATATAAATGATGTAAAACAAAAAGGGCAAAATTATAGTATCCTCACTTCCGGGCTAGAGGTGCACTACTACATGTGTGACCAGGCTGATTAACTGAAAAACAAGAACTCGATGGCACCGTGGCTGAGTGCATTATAGTATCTGCACATAAACAGGAAATCCTGAGCTTGAGTTTTTCTTCCAAAACTGTCCTTTAATCAAACTGAGGCTTTTAATTCACAGTCAATATTTTGAACTTGGGCTGTTGCGGTGCAGCTATAAGGTATTCATCTGTGGATGACACAGGCACACAGAGCTAGAGTCCAGGTTCAAGTTCCATTGCTTAAAGATGCACATGTGAACAACTGATCAAAGTATCTCTAATACAAAAATGCTGTTCATCTTATTTTAGTACAAGATATTCGCCACTCGATTTCAGAAAATTATGTTCCTTGGTCCAAGGTTACTTTGTTCATAGTCGCATTTCAACAATTGTCCACTTCACTCTTTCCCTCCCACCTCAATCAAATTTAATGGTTTGTCCATTGCAAGAAACTGTAAATTTCTGTTAGCAGTCTGTTCAAACCAAAACTGCAATCTGGAGCTGGGCCAGGCCCAACTTGGATTTAAATTACAACTTCAGTACAACCATTTCTCAGTGCACAATAGATACATCTAAATGCACCTAAACCACTTCAATCCAAGCAGCAATCTCAGAACCCTATGTTCTCACCGACAGCTGTGTCATCAATTCAATCTAATTATTTGATTAGAAGTGATACCAAATGATCTGTTTGGTTATATCCAGTTATCCAAGGAATCCAGATCACTCACTTATCATGCTGTCTTCAGCAAAACATGGATAATGGACACTGATGTAATTAAATTCTATTATGATATAATTAAACTTGAGTACAGCTGTCTTTCTTCATGGCAATAAAAGCAAGGGCATTTCACTACAACTTGTCACTTTTACAATTCAAGGATGAAAGATACTCTATAGAGAGGATAGCTAATTTCTCCATTTTGGGTGAATTGAAAAATTGAAAACACATTCTCGTTAAGATCCATTACCACTGCCTGTCCAGTTGTGCAAAACCTACCATAGAAACTATGGGCTGAATCTTCCTTCCCTGTTGGCCAAGTTGCAACAAATTTAGTGGAGAGATTCTCACTTTCCTCACGTTATCTTATCGAACATGCCACATTAATTGGGGTTATTACTGTTATATGGTGAGTAATATGTCCAATTTCCCCCATCACGTCATTCCTAGACCAACCTGCTAATCATCAGGTATCCACCCTCGGACCAGCACCTTTTGCATCCATACCATCTTTCCAAGTCTGCTGTGCAGCTGCAGGAGTGTTAGAATTTGGCAGCTGCACTGCTCAGAAATGAGGAGGAGTTAGGAATGATGTCAGAGAATGCGGGACTAGTACTACACTTCTCAGGAGGAACTTTGAGGCCCCTGCCAGGAGGACAGGAGTCTTCCTCCTGAAGGAGCAGCAGAGGAAGACATGCCACAAGGCTATATCTGAAAGAGGAAGTGCCATTATCTGTACCTTGCTACCTCCACTTACTCTATCCCTTTCACCACAGCCACCTCCCATACACTCATGCATTGACACACCCTTTGTTGCATACAATACCTTCCTTCACTCGCTCCCATTCCTCCCACCCTATTATTCTGCATGGCCTGCTTGCCATCTCTTCACTTCTTTGACATACTTCAACACTCTTCTGCCATATGTGCCAGCCACAACAGTCATGGCACCCACTACTGCCCTACCTACTGGTTTCCTTTTTATTACAGAAGTAGCTAGTTTTGCTCTACAGTCTAAAAAAAAGTATTTCAAGCCTGAAAAAGACAATTTTTATTTACTCAGCAGTTGCTGAAAGGTGTGGGTCTTAGCCAGCAAGGCAAAGCATCTCAGCAGACCCTCTTTCATTTCACCCAAAGTACCCTTTGTTCTCTGATTAAATGTGCACATGTGCGCATACGCGTAGGCAGAAGGGGTCAGGGTTCTACACTTTTTTTGACAACTCTGGGAATGTCAGACATTGGATTTTCAGCACGCTATCCCAGTGAAGTGCAACAATGTGCAAAACATCTCAGCTGAATGCTGTACAGAGCAGAAGAAATACAGTAGCTTAGAATCAAGTTAACGAAGATGTCAGGTCAATTTAACAAAGTGGTTAATAAAGCATACAAGATCCTGGACTTCATAAGTACAAGAACTCACATTTTTTTTTTAAATAAAGCAAGGGAGTTAAGATAAACCTTTATGAAAAACTGAATCAGACTCATTTGGATCATCAGGTCTAGTTCCGGACAGCAGACTGAGAAACATGAAGGGTGCAACAAAGGTTCATGAGAATCATGCCAGGGATCAGGAAATTTTGTTACATGAATAGTCTGAAGTAGTTGAGGCTGTTCTCCTAAGAAAAGATTATTAGGGGATTTGTTAAAGGCATTCAAAATCATGACATGTGGGGATAACCAAATAAGGAGACACTGTTCCCTTTGGCAGAAGAGGAGGAACAGAGGGCAACTTAAGGTAACTAGGGGAGCAAGATGCTCTCTTTACATATGAATGGTTAGGACCTAGGAAACACTGCCTGAAAATGTGGTGAAGGCAAGTTTAGTTAAAACTTTTAAAAACAGATATGGATGATTACCTAGAAAGAAAATACTTTTACAGGCATTAGGAAAAGGCAAGTGATATTAGGTGACTTGCTCTTGCAAACAGCCTGTACAGACAGATCAGGCCGGATGATCATCCTCTATATTGTAACCATTCTATGATTTCGTGACAGAAAACTATTCATTCTAATCTCAAAGCAAAACTGATTTAAATTAAAATAGAATTTTTTTTTCCAACAATTGGAACAATTTATTTTGCTTAATAAAATTGATTCCAGCATTTTAAAAATGTTGTGTGCACTGGAATGCCCATGCACCTTAAGACAGCTTTACACAGAAATCATTGTAATATATTGCATATATTTGTTACACAATATGAACCACGTTATTCATATTTAGAACTGGATCCAGCAATGAACCTCAGGAATGTTCTGCATGAATTGGCTGTACAACAAATGACTTGCCCACAAGATAAGCAAGCTATTTTACTGTTTTTCAAGTAGACGTACACGTCACTACTGAATGCCATTTAGTGAGTTTTGTTAACAAACGTAACTTAAAAAGTATAAAATATTTTATAGCTATTAGCCCAGTCAATTTTTTTTTTAAAAACTGGACCCAACAAGCTTTAAAATGGATGCTACACATCAAGGACTTTGGACATTTGAGTTACAAACAGTACCATGTCTTAGGAAAATCACACATTTCTTTTTTAAAACTGGGCCAAACAAAACCTTCAGAGAGATATGGCCCTTTCCAGAAAAGGTATTATCAAACTAAGGGGTCATTCAAAGCCAAGGCAGTGACTGTCTCAAACTCTCACGGTTACAATCTAGAATACCAAGATCAACATAATCTTGTCCCCAATTTGAAAAAGAACTTGAACTTGCAAGCTGTCACATGAGGAGAGAAACCAGCTGACTGCTTTTTAAATCAGCTTGCACACAGTTTCAACAAATACTGTCAATGTAACAATTAAGCCATTCTGAATCTGGAAAGTATTTGCAAAATATCAGGCAACGAAAGCACAACTTCAATGCTACCTGAGAACCAATCTTCTTAAAGTTAACTGCAGGAAACCATATGAACAGCTGAGAATCCCATGTTTTACAAGACCCTCACTTCAACTTTGTAGCATCTTTATTCAAGACAATAGGTCTACGGCATGTGAAACTGGAGACTAAACTAAAGACTAAGTTAACTATAATTTGTAGAAGTGTAGTACTGCTGTTACATGGTGGCATGTGCACCTAGTGTGGGGTTTTGGCTTTAAATCCAGGCTCTAAAGCCCTAGAATTTGCTCTCTAAACTTACCTGTCTCCTCATCTCTTTATTCTCCTTTAATAAGCTCCTTAACACCCACCTCTTCAAACAAGTTTTCAATCACCTATTCTAATATCATGTGTGATCCAGTGTCATATTCTCTTTTACGACATGTACGTGAAAAGGGCTTGGGATATTTTGCTATGTTCAAGATTTCAAGCATTACGAATTATTTGTAAGCAAAGTCAGCGAAATCCTCGAGTTTAATATTCAATTCAAAACAAATTTCACATTGACTCATCCAGAATTACGATCAGCTAAGATTATGATGCATGCCACCACTGTTTCTTTACCGTTACTTAAATCTAAGTCCTTTGGTTCCGTATTTTTCCACCTTTGGGAAAAGTTTCTTCCTTCTACATTAACATCCCTCATGATTTCTATAATTCTTTCAAATTTCCTCTCAATCTTTTCTTCTCCAAGGTGCTATCCAAGTAATGACGTTCTTCATCCCTGGAGTCATTCTTGAAAAATATTTTCTGCACCCTCTAATTCCTTCACATCACTTCTAAAGTGTGCTGCCCAGCACTGGATACAAGACTCCAGAGGAGACTGCAGTGTTTTATAAGTTCTATCATAACTACCATGCTTTTGTACTTTACACACCTATTTACAAAGGATTAGTTATTTACTCAACCTGTTCTGACACCTTCAATAATTTGTACACAGACACTGTGACTCCTGCATTGTCTTTAGTCTTGCACATTTTATTTTACATTGCCTCTTTGTTCTTGGATCAAAATGAATCATTTTACACTCCCTGCGCATTAAATTTAATCAGCTGTTTGCTCTCCATTCCTCAAGCTTTTCTATGCTCATTGGCAATATATCACAGTTCACAATAATTCCAAAATTTGTCTCATCTGTAAATTTTGAAATTGCAATCTATACAACCAAGCTAAGGTATTATGGGAAAAGGCTGGAGTCATGACCTCAGCCTTTGCAAACCTATCCTACAACTTCCTCCAGGTTATAAAAATAACCATTCATCCTATTTTCTATCACTCACTAAATTTCATATCTCTGTTTACCAGCTTTACCAGTATTCCATAGGTTTAACTTTGCTGTCAAAACTGCTGAAACTCCACGCAAGGGACATCAACCAATTACACACTTCAACTCAATGTTAATTCAACTAAAGAATCAAACAAGTCAAACATGATATGCAGTTTAACAAATCCATGCTGACTTTCCTTCATTAATTCACATTTGTCCATAGGACAATCATTCTGAAGAGCTTTTCCATAACCGGGATTAAATTGCCACCTTGTAGTTACAGAGTTTGATCTTGTATGCTTTAAGCAAGAGATTGTGATGTTTCAGTCCCCTAGCACCAGCCTCACATCTAAGGAGTGGTGCATGATGACGTTCAGCGTCTCCACAATTTCCACCTTTTCTTCACTCTGTATCCTTAGAGTCATTTCATTCTGATTCTGGTGACATAGTAGCTTTAAATAGAGACGGCCTTTCTAAGATCTTCTTGTTATCAATTTTTATTTTATACAATATCTCAATTACCTTCTCTTTCTATTGTTAGTCTGGTTTTCTACTCTAACATCCACGTGTCATTTGCAGCACTTTTTCTACTCTATAAATGAAGTGCTGGAGAAACCAGTCAGATCTGGCAGCATCTTTGAAGAGTTAACATTTACTCAGTGGAGAGAAAAGTCAACAGTTTTTCTCTCCCTAAATTCTGCCAGACCTTGCTTAGTTTCTCTGTTTTTATTATTTCAGACTTCCAACATCTAAAATATTTTGTTTTTGGTTCATCTGCCCTATCTTACTCTCTACTTACATTACCAAGGGAGTCTGGGTTTGTTTGTATTTTTTCCTTGTTGTGGCAACATACCCGACTATCTCAGCAATCTCCTCTTCGAAGGCATCCTACTGTTCCATTATTTTGCCTCCCAATCTTTAAGTCAAATTTACCTAGGTCAGACCTGTTCTCACCTTAATGAAGTTGGCCTACACCCAATTAGTTTTTTTTTAAATCTGTGGATTACTCATCTTTTTCCTTAGCCAAACTATACCTAATGATAGTGCAATCACTGATTGCTAAATTGTACCTCTATAATTTCCTTATAATGTATTCCTCTATATTTTGTCTACACGTTGACGTATAACAAGAGTGCAATTATGTTTTTATTATTTCTCGCTTCTAAATCAAATAGATTCTGTCCTTCATCTCTCTAGAACATCCTCTCATTCCTTTCTCATCTTTTCTGAACATATTTTATCGTGGAATATTTAATAGCAAGTCCTGCCCTTCAAGAACAGAAGGAACTAGAAAAGGAGATGGCCATTTGGCCTCTCAATCCTGCTTCGCCATTCAACAGAATCACGACATTCCTGCCCTTTCCCTGTGACATTTGATTCCCCTACAGATCAAGAATCTATCTCAGTCTTGCTATAGACACAAGGACTCTGCCTCAACAGCTCTGTGGCAAGGAGTTCCAAAGATTCTCAACCCTCAGAAGGCATTCCTCCACATCAGAGTCTTAAATTAGCACCCGTTTATTCTGAGGCTATGATCCTCGACTCTCCCAAGAGGTAAAACATCCTCTTAGCATTTATCCTGTCAAGCCACTTAAAAATCTTGTATTGTTCAATAAAATTTAGGCTATTAATATGATCTTGGGAACATCATCCACATTTGGACAGCAAAACAATATTAATTTTCAAATTTCAATCCTTATTCTCAAACTCCATCATTGAGAGCAAATGCTATCTCTGCAATCTCTTCTAGACCAACAAGCCTTCAGATGTCTGCACTCCTTTGGTTCTGACTGTTTGTGAATCCCAATTATAATTACTCCACTGACCATCTATGTTTTCAGATGCCTAGATCCAAAGCTCTGGGATTCACTCACTGTTCTTCTCCATCTCTCTACTTTGCATTGCCCCTCTTAAAATACATTTTCTGCTTTAAACAAAATATCTTTGGCAAAAGTTTTGGTCATCTGACCTCAACTCATTAACTGGCTTGGCATCATATTTTGCTGATAACGTTATTGTAAAGCACCTGGGGACATTTCATTACATCAGGGCACCACATAAATATAAACTGTTGTTATTTACAAATCTTTAAGGTCATTGCATTCATCCTTAATGCAGTATTTAGAAAGACAGTGAATTATTCCACAGTATCAACTCCTGATTTCTGTACGTTTTGTTTTTCCCTGAAGTATATCTTACATGCTGTCATTGTGAACAGGCACAAACATTGAATGAGGAAATTGGGTGTGTAATGGGTAATATATGCTGAAAAGCAATGGCTGCCAAGTAAAGCTAAAACGGAGCTGTCATTCAGCACAGAGGTTAGGATTTACTAACTTAGGCTGTTTCTTACAAGATGAGAGTAAATCAATAAAATGAATTACAGAAATACATGTTTTAATAATTAAATGCCTGGTATTGATTCAATTCCAGTAAGAAGTAAATACTATTAGAAAGATTTATTAATATAAACACCCCCTCCCCTATTTTAAGACTGCATCAAATTTAAAGGTGTACCGTCATCATTCACATGGAATGATTTGACCACATCACTTGTCTGTGTAGGTCGAATCTGTATATTAGCAATAGAGAGTGCCTTCATGGAACATTATAGGGTGCCAGGACCAATATTAATACCCCTTAGATTGATAGAAGTTATGTTTGGAGATGCAAATCTGTACAGTCTTATAGATCAAACATGCAACATCAGTTTCACTTGGATTTGTCTGTCAATAAATTTGTTTTTAATCTTTTATATTAAAAGGTCTTAAAATAATCAGTTCACAAACACAAACTATAATTTGTTTGCAGCCAGCAAACTGGAAGTATTAAAATGCATGCATGGCTATTATGCCTTCTCCTTACGCCATGCAAATCTGCTAGATTTAAGTTACAAAGAAACTCCAGCCAATGAAGTTTCACAGTCTTGAAGAAATCAGGAGTTTAAAGCTAAATTCACCAATATAGATAACACTTAAAAGGCAGAAAGTGCTGGAGCAGCAGGTCTGGCAGCATTCATGAAGGTAAAAGCAGAGTTAAAGTTTCATGTCCAGTTTGCTTCTCTTTTGAAATTTTTTTTTACTCAGTTCATGCAGTGTAGCTACGTCACCCAAAGGAGCTGGAGATTAAATCTTACTGTAGTAAGATTCAATACTAAATCTATTCTAAATGATTATTATAAAGTTTTGTCTCCAGCCAAACATTAAGCCTGCATTAAGCAGGCTGAAAGAGTATTTCAGTGTTCTTGATCTATTTATTATTGTCACATGTACCTGAGTTCAGTGAAAAATTTTGTCTTGCATGCAGTATAGGAAGATCATAAAATACAAGGACATACAGGTTGTAGGGTGATTGAAAAGAATGAGGCATATAAAATTATGGCTGCACCAGAGGTGTACAAAAACAAGAATACTAGATTTGAAACTTGAGAGGTTTCTTCAGCAGACTAACAACAGCAAGGAAGAAACTGTTTTTGAGCCTATTGGTATGTGTATTTAAGCTTTTGTATTTTCCGCCTGATGGAAGAGATTGGAAGAGATTATAACTAGGGTGTTAAGGGTCATTGTTGATGTTGGCTGCTTTTCCGCAGCAACAATAAGGGTAGATGGAGTCCATGGTTGGGAAATTGAGAGATGGTCTGGGCTGTGTTTACAACATTCTGTAGTTTCTTCTGGTCCTGGGCAGAGCAGTTGCTGTACAAAGCTTGTGATTCACTCAGATAGAAAGGTTTCTATGGTGCATTTGTAAAGATGGTCAGGGTCTTTACGGACACGCCATTGTTGTGCCTTCTTGACCGTCACATCTAAGTGGGTGGTCCAGGACAGACTATTGATGTCAGTAGAGTTATTCTGAGCGAAGGCCATCAATTTAACTGGAACGACATGACTATCCCAGCTCATGCCAACGATAGATACTCATGGGAATTCCTAGAGGCCTGGTTCTCTACCCATAATGCAATCAATAAACACGTTGGTGACAGTCACTCCTAGGAACTTAACACTGTTGACCTGCTCCACCTCAGCCCTACTGATGGTAGATAGGGATGTGTAGTCCTCTTTTTTTCATGAAGTCGATGATTAGCTCTAGATTTGCTACATTGTGGGAGAGATTGTTATCTGTACACCATGACACCATCCTGTATTCTGTTTTGTCATTGCTTGATATCGGCCTTGAATGGTGGTGTCATCAGCGAACTTGTAGATGGTGTTCTGACAAAATCTGGGCACACAGTCATGAATGCACAGTAGGGGGCCCACTATGAATCCTTTCAGGCTGCCAGTGTTTAGGGTTATCATGGAGGAGATGCTGTTGTCTATTTTCACTGACTGTGGTCTATGCATCAGGAAGCTGAGGATCTAGTTGCAGAGGACAGAACTGAGACTTAGGTCTGAGTTTGGAGGTTAATTTGGTTGAGATTATGGTGTTGAAGGCAAAGCTTAATTGATAAGTAGAAGCCTGACGTGGGCATTCTTATGATCCAGGTTCCAGGGATGATTTTGAGAAGGTGACCAAGCATGTGGATGAGGGAAGGGCAGTTGACAATGGTGTACATGGACTTCAGTAAAGCCTTTGATAAGGTTCCACATGGTAGGCTATTGAAGAAAATGCAGAGGCATGGGATTGAAGGAGATTTAGCAGCTTGGATTAGAAACTGGCTTTCTGTAAGAAGACAACAAGTGGTGGTTGATGGAAAATATTCAGCCTGGAGTCAGGTCACTAGTGGTGTACCTCAAGGATCTGTTTTGGGACCACTGCTGTTTTGTCATTTTCATAAATGCCTTGGACGCAGGCATAGGTGGATGGGTTAGTAAGTTTGCAGATGACACAAGTCGGTGGAGTGGTGGACAGTGTGGAAGAATGTTGCAGGTTGCAGAGAGACTTGGATAAACTGCAGAATTGGGCTGCAAATGGAGTTTAATACGGATAAATGTGAGGTGATTCTCTTTGGGCAGAATAATAGGAAGGCAGAATACTGGGTCAATGGAAAGATTCTTGGTAGTGTGGATGTGCAGAAGGATCGTGGTGTCCATGTACATAGATCCCTGAAAGCTGCCACACAGGTTGATAGTGCTGTTAAAAAGGCTTACAATGCGTCAGGTTTTATTGGGAGAGGGATTGAGTTCTGGAGCTGTGATGTCATACTGCAACTGTATAAAAAGCTAGTGCGGCCTCATTTGGAATACTGCGTGCAGTTCTGGTCGCCCAATTACAGGAAGGACGTGGAAGCATTGGAAAAGGTGCAGAGGAGATTTACCAGGATGTTGCCTGGTCTGGAGCACAGGCGCTATGAACAAAGGCTGAGGGCCTCGGGTCTGTTCTCATTGGAGAGGAGGCCAAGACGGGATTTAATAGAGACATACAAGATGATCAGAGGATTAGATAGGGTGGACAGCGAGAGTTTTTTTTCCAAACGATGATGACTTCAGCTTGTACAAGGGGGCATCGCTACAAATTGAGGGGCGATAGATTTAAGACAAATGTCAGAGGCAGGTTCTTTACTCAGAGTGGTAAGGGCATGGAACGCCCTGCCTGCCAACGTAGTTAACTCAGCTACATTAGGGGCATTTAAACAGTCCTTGGATAAGCATCTGGATAATGATGGGATAGTGTAGGGGGAAGGGCTTAGATTGGTTCACAGGTCGGCGCAACATCAAGGGCCGAAGAGCCTGTTCTGCGTTCTGTGTATAGGGCCAGGGAAATGGCGTCAAGCTGTGGACCTGTTACACTGCTAAGCGCATTGCAAGGGATCCAAATAGGCTGAGAGGCTACAACTGATGTGAGCCATGATTAGCAAATCCAGAACCAATGCAAATCTAAATTCCACATGGCTGCGTTAGTGTGGTAATCTTCAAACAATGGTAGCTACCATTCTCTTGATTCACATAATTTTTCAAGATTATTTTTCAAAATTTCAAGATGAAAACTTTGTTATGCTGTGTATTCTAAGACATTTCAAACAACTACACAGCTTGCTTCAATTTATCTTATTTACTCTTTATATAAAAGAAATGTCAATCTTACTGTTAAAAAATTCTGTAGCCTGCATGCTTACATTTCAGCAAATGATCACCATGTTAAAATAAAAATAAGGTCTATCAAAGCAGATTTTGTCTGGGATCTGACTTATCCAGAGGCAACATCAGGCTACTGACACTTCACTACATTCTGCACTCACTGATTTCAGTAATTTCAGATGATCAACTCTGCTTCCACCTTTTTCAGACAACAGATGTTGCTAACAATGCCACTATTCCATCATCAGATCCTCTGGATATTTTGTTTTTCGACTTGTCCTAGTATCACCTTTTGTTTTGCAGCAATATCAATGTCGTCATTTTATTTCCTGCCTTCGATCATACCACAGACTTACCCCATGCTTTCCTTGCCTCTGCATGATCTTAATCTCTCTTTACAACTTTTTCAATTCTGACTGAAAGTTCATCAACTCTTTCTCACTCCTAGAACCTGCCTGACCCAAATAGTTGCAGGATTTTCTAATTATTTTCTTCTTCTAGTAATTGAGTTTCACTGACATGTCAGTCATAACTTGATCATTTAACAGATTTGATTTATTATTTCTAACCAAGATAGTGAAAAATATTGTTTTGCATGCTAGCTACACGAATCATGCCTTATTTAAAAAGTACAGCGGGGAACAGAACTGAATGCAGAATATAGTGTTGGAGCTACATAGAAGGTGTAGATAAAAATCAACTCTTATAGAAGACAGGTCCATTTAAAGTCTTCTAACAGAGGAAGAAGCCGAGCTTGAATCTGGTGATGTGTATTTTCAAACTTGTATACCTTTTGTCCGACAGAAGAGGATGAATGAGAGTATAACCAGAATGGGGTCTTTGATTATGTTGATCATTTTCGGAGGCAGCAGGAAGTGTGGTCGCAGTCAATGGAAGGAAGGTTGGTTTTGGTAATGGATTGGGCTGCATTCACAACTCAAATTCCTTGCAAAGATAGTAAGAACTGCCGATGCTGGAATCAGAAACTACAGTATGGAGATGGAGGAGCATAGCAGGCCAGGCAGTATCCTGCTCCTCTGATGCTGCCTGGCCTGCTGTGCTCCTCCAGCTCCACAGTGTGTTATTTCTAATTTCTTGCAGTCTTGAGAAAAGCAGTTGCCATACCACTTCCATGTACATCTATAAAAAATTGCTAAGAGACATTGTGGACATGCCAAGTTTTTTTAGTCTTCTGGGGAAGTAAGGCCTTCGTGAACTTTCTTGACCACAGCAATGAGAGTGGATCAAGACAGATCACTGGTGATATTTACACCTACTAACGTGAAGCTCTCCAACACCTCCGTCTCAGCACCACTGATACAGGAAGGAGCGTGTTTCCCCCTCAGCTTCTTGAAGTCAATGGCTGGCTCCTTCTTTTTGCTGGGGGAGAGAAGGAGGGGGGGAAAAGAAGGAGGGGGGGGAGGGAGGGGGGGAGGAAAAGAAGGAGGGGGGAGGAAAAGAAGGAGGGGGGAGGAAAGAAGGAGGGGGGAGAAAAGAAGGAGGGGGGGGAAAAGAAGGAGGGGGGGGAAAAGAAGGAGGGGGGGGAAAAGAAGGAGGGGGGGGAAAAGAAGGAGGGGGGGGAAAAGAAGGAGGGGGGGGAAAAGAAGGAGGGGGGGAAAAGAAGGAGGGGGGGGAAAAGAAGGAGGGGGGGAAAAGAAGGAGGGGGGGAAAAGAAGGAGGGGGGGGAAAAGAAGGAGGGGGGGGAAAAGAAGGAGGGGGGGGAAAAGAAGGAGGGGGGGGAAAAGAAGGAGGGGGGGGAAAAGAAGGAGGGGGGGGAGAGAAGGGGGGGAAAGAAGGGAGGGTGGAGGGAAAGAAGGAGGGGGGAGGAAAGAAGGAGGGGGGAGGAAGAAGGAGGGGGGGAGGAAGAAGGAGGGGGGGAGGAAGAAGGAGGGGGGGAGGAAGAAGGAGGGGGGGAGGAAGAAGGAGGGGGGGGAGGAAGAAGGAGGGGGGGAGGAAGAAGGAGGGGGGGAGGAAGAAGGAGGGGGGGGAAAGAAGGAGGGGGGGGAAAGAAGGAGGGGGGGGAAAGAAGGAGGGGGGGGAAGGAGGAGGGGGGGGAAGGAGGAGGGGGGGGAAGGAGGAGGGGGGGAAAGAAGGAGGGGGGGAAAGAAGGAGGGGGGGAAAGAAGGAGGGGGGGAAAGAAGGAGGGGGGGGAAGAAGGAGGGGGGGGAAGAAGGAGGGGGGGGAAAGAAGGAGGGGGGGGAAGAAGGAGGGGGGGGAAGAAGGAGGGGGGGGAAAGAAGGAGGGGGGAAAGAAGGAGGGGGGGGAAAGAGGTGGGGGGGGAAGGGAGGAGGGGGAGAGGAGAGGGATGGGTGACTTTACACCATGCCACTAAGATGAACTTCCTGTACTGTCTTGTCATTCGTTGAGATGGACCCACTAATGTGATGCCATCCGCAAAATTGTAAATGAGAGTTAGAAACGAATTTGGTCTCACAGTCATGTGTGTATAAGGTGAATAGTAAGGGGCTGAGGATGCAGCCTTGTGGGCACCAGTGTTGAGGATTATTGTGGAGGCAGCATTGTCACTTATCCTTCCTGATTGCAGTCTGTGGGTCGGAAAGTCAAGGATCCAGTTGCAGAGGTGGGGAGCAGAGTCCTACACCTCAGAGTCGGGAGTCGAGTTCGGTGAAATTGTGGTGTTGAAGATTGAGCAAAAAATCAATAAGAGTTTGTAAGAGTCAATAAGTGGGTGTCCTTGTTATCCAGATGTTCCAAGCATAATTGCAGAACCAGGGAGATGGCATCTGCCACGGACCTACTGTGACAGGAGGCAAACTGTATCGGATCACAGCAATCTGAGAGGCTGGAGTTGATGTATGTCATACTGACCTCTCGATGCACTTCATAATGATGGATGTCAGAGCCGCCAAGCAGTAGTCCTTAAGGCACGTGGCCTGATTTTGCTTTAACACTGGGAAGGTAATGGTCTTCTCGAAGTGGTTGGGAACCTCTGGAGGAAGATGATGTTAAAGATGTCTGCAAATATTCCTACGAGCCCATCTGCACAGGTTCCACATATACAGCCAGGGATTATCATCTGTGCCTGTCACTTTCCATGCGTTCACTCTCAAGGTCAATCGAACATCTGCAACAGTGACAGAGTTCACTGGTGCAGCCAAGGCTAATAGGCAGGTGGCATCACTTCACTGATCTTTTGTTCAAAATGAGTATGGACCATTGAGCTCATCGGGAAGTGATGCATTCCTAACTGTGATTCAATGTGACTTCATGGTGCAGCCCATTACATCATGCAAGCCTTACCACTGTCAACATCTGTCATGTGGTTAGTCTAGGACTCTAGTTTTGTCTGAAAGCTTTACCTGAGTATTCTGCAACAAAGGACACTTTGCAAAATTGCTGCCAGAGCAAAATGAATTATAAAATTGAGTGACAGCAATAACACAGCACTACTGAATTCCTAACTTAGATTGGGATGGAATGAAGAGGGTGGGGGGATGGGAGGATGAGGACAGTCAAGGGCAAAAAGGAGAGAAGGGGATGAAAAGAGGGGACATTTGGAGCCGGGGTGGTGGAGGTGGGAAAGAGGACTGAAAGATGTCACCAGAAAACAGGGAGGGTCAGTGAAAAGGAGAGCCAGTGAAATCATTGGAGGCAGTGAACAAATGCAGAGGGGCAGAAAAAGGATGAAGGAGGACAGAAAACAAGACTGTGTGCAAACGTAACCCGACAGTAGTTTCTGCTTAAAGGCTGAAGCTGTTTAGCTTTGCATTTTGTGCTTTGTGGCACAGTTCAGTAAATAAAGCCTCTCCTAATTGTCATTCTAGTGTTAATTTCACATCAAGAGGTCAAGGTGCGAGCTCTAAAGAGAACTGCTCGGCTCAGGAATGTAAACATTTTGTGGACCTTGCTGTTATCTACAGCCAAGGTTACGACCAAATAGATATAACGTGACGTTCATAAACATTCTGTCTTTTAAAAATCACTTTGCTTGCACAGTTCCTAGGGAGATTAAAATCTTCTGCATTTGCACTTTATAGGATACTAGCTTTAAAATACCAGTTCAATAATTAATTTCATGTTTCATATCCTAAAAAAACCAAGGCCATTTACGGTACAGAGTAAACTGTTTAACTTTTGCTCAGCATCAGTAAGTGAAGGACACTCAAAACAACAGCAACCACTTTTATATAAAAAAAGAATCAAGAGATTGGTGCTAGGGAACACAAGAAATTGAATTTCAAGTTCATCTAAATCAGTGATGCAAAACTGGGCTCATACTGAACTGGCAGCTGATACTTCTGTACCAGACTACCTTTTATTCCACTGTAGCTCATGGAATGACAGTTCAAACTGTTAGTTGGAGAGGGGAAGCAATGACCTAGTGATATTATCACTGAGCAGTTAGTCCAGAGACCCAGGTAATGTTCTGGGGACCTGGGTTTGCATCCTACCATATCTGGAATTAAGGAGTCTAATGATGAACATGAATCCATTGCTGGTTATTTGAAAAACCCACCTGGTTCACCAATGTCCTTTAGGGAAGAAAACTGACATCCTTACCTGTTGTGGCCTACATGACTCCACAGCAAAGCAATGCGGCTGACTCATAACTGCCCTCTGGGCAAAAAAGGAATGGGCAATAAACGCTGGCCTCATGCCATGAATAACGCAAAGAAAACTTGCCTCATATGCTTAGTATGCATTATGTAGGACAGTTATGTATTTGGTTAAAAAATGATAAATGCTGACATTATTTTCCAAGTTAACGGAAAGAAATGTGAAGCAGTATTTTGAAGGCTGTTGCTTAGCTACGAGACAGTTGAATTCTATTGAGGCAAACCAATTTAGCCCATTTAATCTATGGCCAATGATATGCTTCAACCAAAACCTCAGAATATCAATCACTGCACCAAAATGGCATCTATATTTCAACACTACAATTTCCAAGTAGGATTGTCAATTTAATGCAACGTTAAGGTGTAATAAAAGATAAAAGCACTTTTAGAAATAGCTTGGTTCAGTAGGGTGGCTCAGTGGTTAGCACTGCTGCCTCCCAGTGCCAGGGACCTGCTTTCAATTCCAGCCTCGGGTGACTGACTGTGTAGAGTTTGCACATTCTCTCCCTGTCCACGTGTGTTTCCTCCTACAGTCCAAACATGTGCAGGTTAGGTGAATTGGCCGTGCTAAATTGCCCAATGTGTTCAGAGGTGGATTAGTCATGGGAAATGTAGGATTACAGACTTTAGGTAGATAAATCTGGGTGGGAATTTTCTCTGGAGAGTTGGTGTGGATTTGTTGGTCGAATGGCCCATTTCTACACTGTAAGGATTCTATGATTTCTATGATGAAAAGGTAAAAATGATCGAAGGACAAGCTCTTGGGCTGCTCCAAATCATCATTCACAAACAGTGTCAACCCACAGACATGACAGGCAAAAAGAGAAGCAAGACCAACCAAGAGCAAGAACGACAGACAGACAGACAGATGGCTTACATGGCTCTGCGCAACCAACCAACTCACGTCTGTGAAAAAACAGAACCCAAAAGTCTGGATGCTGTTGTTAGGCAGCCATCAGTACTAGAACCCTTCCAAAAGTCAGTTTGTTTCGTAATTATGATTCATCATTATCATTCAACATTTTTTAAAAAGCTTTTCTCCTACAGTCACCGCTTTTTCTAAATAGCAGGCAATCCCCAGTTTTGATAGTTTCATAGAAAAAGTCTAAGCGAAATGCTTTGTACCCCAAGAAAAATCCAAATCTTCCATTTTCCAAGCGTGTAATCCACAAATATATTACGTATACACACATGCCTGCAATACACCTGTGCTGTTCTTTTTGTCAGTGACCACCACAGTCAGCAGCAACTCCACCCAAGTTGCATGTTTTGAGATTATAGAGTTATAGAGAGTTATAGAGCTGTACATCACAGAATCAGGGCCTTCAATCCAACTCGTTCATGCCAACCAGATTTCCTAAACTGAACTAGTCCCATTTGCCTGTGTTTGGTCCATAACCCTCTAAATCTTTCCTATCCATGTACCTGTCCAAATATCTTTTAAAAGCTGTAACTGAACCTCTCTCTTATCTCTTCCCCTCGTAGCCCATTCCATACATGCACCACCCTGTGAAGATGACCACCTTCAGGCCCCTTTTAAATCTTTCCCCTTTCACCTTAAACATAATGCCCTCTAGTTTTAGATTCCCCTACCCTGGACAAAAGACCTTGGCTATTCCTCTTGTGATTTTATAAACCTCTGTACGGTGACCCCCTCATTCCCTATACTTTGGTGAAAAAAATTTCCAACCTAACCAGCCTCTCCTTATAACTCAAACCTCTACTCTTAGTCCCATCCTTGGAAAACTTTCAGTTTAATAATATCCTTCCTAAAGCATGTGACTTTACTAGTGTCTCGCAGAGCTACAATGATGCCCACCTCCTGTATTAAATGCACTGACTTAAGGCGGCAAATGCCTTCTTCATCACCTTGTCCACCTGTGACACCACTTTCAAGGAACTATGGGTCCGCACTCCTTGGTCTCTCCATTCAACAACATTACCCATGGCCCTATCATTAACTGTCTAAGTCCTGCCCTGGGTTGTGTTTCAAAATGCAACACCTTATGTTTATCTGAATTAAACTCTATCCGCTATTCCTCGGCCTACTGGCCCATTTGATCAAAATCGCACTTCACTCACCATCTGTTATAACATCAATACTGGTGTCATCCACAAACTTACTAACTAGCTATATTCTCACCCAAATTGTTGAAAAATAACTGTGGACCCAGCACTGGCCCTTGCAGCACACCCCACTGCTGATATGCCCTCAACCTCTTCTGGAGTACTGTGTGCAATTCTGGTTGCCCTGTTATAGGAAGGATATCATTAAACTAGAGAAGGTTCATAAAGATTTACCAGGATGTTGCCAGGAATGGAGGGTTTGAAATAGTGGTTAGCTCTGCTGACCTACAGCACCAGGGACCAAGATTCGATTCCGGCACCAGGCAATTGTCTGTGTGGAGTTTGCACATTCTCCTTATGTCTGTGTGGGCTTCTGCTGGGCGGTCCAGTTTCCTCCTACAGTCCAAATATGTGAAGATTAGGTGGATCAGCTGCGCTAAACGACCCATAGCATTCAGGGGTGTGTGGGTCAGCCATGGGAAATGCAGTTTCAGGGACAAGGTAAGGGGATGGGTCTGGATCTGGGTGGGATACACTTCAGAAGGTTGTTGTGGACTTCTTGGGCCAAATGGCCTGTTTCCACACTTGGACATTCTATATAAAAATAGACTAGAAAGACTGACTTTTTCCACTGGAGTATAGGAGTTTGAGGGGTGACCTTATTGAGGCTTATAAAATCGTGAGGGGCATGGATAAGGTGAATGACGTATGTATTTTCTCTAGAGTGAGGAAGTTCAAAATTAGGGGGCTTTTTCTTTTAAAAAGTGAGACGAGAAAGACTTATAAACATGGGGGCAATGTTTCTGAATGGAGTGTTTCACATGTGGAATGAACTTTCAGAAAAAGTGGTGGACGCAGGTACAGTTACAACGTTACAGACATTTGAATAGGTTCATGAATGGGAAAGCCTTGGACAGATAAGGACCAAGCAGAAGCAGGTGGGATTCGTTTAATTTGGACAGATGGTCTGCATGGTATTTACGGACCAAAGGATCTGTTTCCATGCTGTATGACTCCAACTCTACCACCATCCTCTGTTTCTTACCGTCAAACTAATTTTGAAAGTTCTCTTACCACCAAAAATCTATTACCACCAAAATTGGCCTTGCCCCAATTAAAAACCTTACAAAGGATAGGTCTGGTCCACAAATTAACTATTTTAAAACTAATAGAAGTATGGTCCCTAGTCCCAAAGTGCTCTCCCATCATATCTAGTCATTTCTCCTGCCTTATTTCCCAATAGAGAAGGAACAAGAGGTCATCTCCTACCAGTGTCATCTACATATTGCTTAAGTAAGTTTTCCTGAACATACTTAAGTTCCTCCCCATACAACCACTTAACACTATGACAGTCCAGCCTAGGTTTGGAAAATTAAAATTTCCTACTGTTACAACCTTATTACTTTGTTTAAAGGAATCAAGGAATTTGTTAACCATTTACCAAAAACAACCAGAGCTTTGCTAAAGCTACGATAAATTTGCAATTTCCATTCGTGCATTCTGAAGATTTCCAATGTGATTTGGAATTGTCTAGATATTTTTCTGAAATAGCAGTTACGAAACTGTTACCAAATCCAGCAAAAACTCTGAAGCTAAGAACTATTTATAACAACTTTAGTTCATTCACGAAAGGTAACAGTAAAGTCACCATGGTCCCAAAGGAGCATAGGGCTGTTCTGTCAGGAGGGAGGGACAGACAAAAACTGGTAGTTTGATGTGAGGGTTACTGTACTTTAGATGCAGAAAGGGATGAGAAGTGGGACCTTAATGGTATCCTGAGCCAACAGAGAAATTAAGCCCACACTGTTGGCATCACTCTGCATTACAAACCAGCCATTTAGCCCACTCAGCCAATGGATACCCATTCATGAAAAACGTGAACAGTAGTCGACATCAATTTTATGGCTTACGAATGAAATCCTCCATTAAAATGCGATCTACGATCTTTACGGACTGGAGCACATTTAAATAGGGGTTTTCCTCCACTAGCCAGCAAAATGTACAAGAAAAATGTTCAACCATTTAACATGAAAAAAATTACTAACTAGAGGACAGTAATAAAAGTTGAAGTATTAAATTTGTAGTCATTCTTTAATATATGGTAAATCAGCACAAAGTTCTTGTTCTTCAAAGTATTAAAACATCAAACAGTTAAATGCACCACTGTACTGTATGTGATCATAACAAAAATTCAGATTGAAGCAAATTTATTTTATATCTGATCATAAATCCTCAATGGGAACATGGAATATCAAAAATTATGTATAAAATATCTTGTTTGTTACAGAATGTTGCAGTGCTTTACCAAAACCAATTAAAATAATTTTAGTGTAGAGGAATTATCAGGAACTTTCGGATGATACCACATAAAATTTTAACACTACTTTAAAAGGTCTACAATTACAACTAAAAGTTTCCAAATGACTCGTGGTATTTAAGGTTATAGTTCGCAGTAGAATTATGTTCTGTGCTATTTTCTTTTAGCTTTTGCTGTACATTTCTCTTTTATTGTGTTGATACTTATTAGAGTGAACCACAACAATTACAACAGTTGGTCCTTGTTGCTCTTCTGAGGAACTCTATGGGCTATATACACACACCTGAAATTCTGCATCTTAAAATGAGAAACTATTCCAATTTTCACGATTTCCCACCTTTATGAACAGATAAGCCTATAAAACATATGGAAGTAATAACTAAGTGCTCTTGTAAATAAAAAATATTTCAGTTTTCTGAATGGATTTTTGCAATGAAATCTTCAGTTTCTGTCTTGAGCAGCGTTGTGACGATGACTGGCATTAGCATTTAGGATGATATTTATTACACCTTATTGATTACAAGGTTCCAGTTGTGGAGCTGCCTTCAGTTGCTCTTTGGCCAAAGCAACAATTCAGGTGCTACAATTAATTCATGTAATGGCCTTTAAACCTCTGAAAACAGGAGCGTCAGACATCTCAAAGGGCAATTTCAACTTCAACCACTGGCCATGAGTTAATGTTGGATTAGGGTGATAGTTTTACAGCCTAGCCAAAAAATCTCTCTTATTTGTGGGGAAGAAAGGTTACCAGGAATTTCCTCACATCTCATGCTCCAAAAGGTTGTCTCATTTCAAATATATATTGGTCTTCGAGACAGCCCACATAAGGTTCATGAAGTTGATTATGAATCATTTATGGACTGGAAGGCATTTGTTATGAGAAGCTGAGCAGGTTGAGCTTGTATTCATTAGCATCTAGGAGAATGAGAGGAGATAATACTGAAAATAAATGATTCTTAAGGAGTTTGACAGGGTGGATGCAGAGTGGCTGTTTCTCTTTAAGGGAAAGTCAGAGAATATAACCTCAGAATAAGGAATTGCAGGTGAGGAAGATTTGCTTTCTTTCAGAGGGTAGTGAATCAGTAGAATACTTTACTCCAGAGTGCTGACTCAAGGCTCAGTCATCAACTATCTATCTTCGAGGCTGAGATTCACAGATAGTCAGTAAGGGAATCAAGAGTTTATGGGGCTAAGTAGGAAAATGGGGTTGAGGATTATCAGATCAGCTGAATGGTGAAGTGTACTTGATGGGCCAAATGTCCTACATGTGCTCCTATGGGTAATGATTTTATTTTCCTAAATATTTCCTTTTAAATTCTTGAAACACGTTAAGGGCTAGTGCGTCTTGTTGTTCAGCAAGCATGGTACTTCGCGGTCCTCAATTAGTCCACACTGACCACAGCAAGAAAAACAAAAGAATGTGTAATCATAGAAGCAAAATAAGCTAGCAATAGATCTAAGTCAGTGAACCTCAACAACACATTTATAATGGGGTACACTCCCAAATACACAGAACTTAGAACAGTACAGGCTCTTTGGCCCACAATGTTGTGTCAACCTATTATCCTACTAAGATCAAACTACCCTGCATACCCTACATTATACAATGAAGGAAAATTTGGTTTATCAATAATCAATGTTTTCTACTTTTTATTCAACAGGAAATCACTTGTTTTTCTTCAGCAATGTAAAATGTGTCAGCTGAAAGAGATTGGTGCCCACAGTGGAAGAATATCGGTTCACGCTCAAATGTTTTTACTTCTTACCTCCAATTACAGCTGCGGTGATGTGGAAAGTGCTTAGTAACAACCAAGCAAAACCACCAGAAGGGAAAGAAGATGGAAAATGACGAGGAAAGAGGATGGTTGGGTAGTTTTGAAGCAGGTTTTTTTTTTACATTTCTGACAGCTATTGAGGTGTTGAGAGGTTGGGGGGGGGGGGGGGGGGGGGAGGAGAAGACAAAATCTCTCATCACAACAGCACAACATTCCAACGTTGGAGGTGATGACTTTGACAACTCGGGTAAGGAGCTAGTATAAGGTGCCTTTAATAATTGCTTCTTCATACAATTCCAGAAAACAGCTGGTATACTCACTTCCACGTTAAATTAAAATGTGTAACACAAAAATGCGTAGAAAGGAAAACAAAGGACAAAACAGCCTCCAAAAGAGACTGCAACAAAGAGACACAGTTGGATAATATCCACTACAATATATGAGTAGGGATACTCAACAATAATGCACAACATTACTATCATCCATGGCCTTAAATGCTAAACTCAAACTATATTATAGATGAGATACTAACATGTAGTGTTTATCAAAACCCTCTTTGCAATGAGAACCTTGGACAAAAACCAGCCTTTATGCAACACAAACTTGACAGTTAATCATTGCGTTACTGGTTATAGTTTCATACAGCCCTAGTAAAAGTAACTTGCCCTCATCTACACAATTCTTTTCTGAAATAGGCTCTAAGGGTTTCTGGTTGTGCTCAATCAATACTGATTTTTCACTGTGCATTACTATCATAATTATATCAGGCAGCCAATATTAAACCCTGCCAAACAACAAAAAAAATGGCATTAACAAATGGCATTTTCAAAAAAGGTAATTAGCTCAGTTTACTGGAATTACAAATAATCTTCTTCCCCCCCACATGAATTATTTAAGGGGATATGCCTCTACCTACTGTATAAAAACTCACTTCCAAACTCAGTCTAAACTAAATTTAATACAAGAACACTCTTCAATTCATAAATGTTGCTCCTTGTGTTTTTTTCCATCTGAATGGATACATCTTTCAAATCTTAATGACTTGTCAAAAAGTACCATTCTTTCAAATTAAAAACAAAACATTACACACAAAGACAATTATTGCCTGGGCACCCTTGGGAGATCCAATGCTCCACTGCTATACAGCCGATTCCAACTGGACAAACTAGAAGGCACAATTTCGGGTCAAAGAGCTCTTCAATTTCTATTATATGTCACTAAATTCTGTAGCCCACTTCCTTTACATCAATGTCAAAAGAAATTTATTACGACAGAAACAATTTAATTATTCACAAGTTACCAGGAATTCGAAGTGCAGGAAGGCAACATCTAAGCAAATAGAAAGGAGTTGGCCCTCTTACGCTAGCTAATCAATTTGCACTCGTGACTTATTCATCAGGAGGATTTATGAGCCACAGAACAAATCCAAGTCCTCTGTGAAAGTCAGTAGAATGTTTGAAAGCCCTTTATCATTATTGGATTACTTTCACTGACAATATGGACTAGAATATTTTAGATATATCTTTTAAATAAAGGTGCAGTTATTACAGAATTATATTTACTGTGATGTTAGGAAAGGAATGCTTTGGTCATTTTACATGCAGATCCTGTCAGATTTCAGTCTAGAAAAGCAATTTTATCCAAGCTGGGGATCATGATTACTGACAATCAACATGGCTTTGAGGATGGGAAATCGTGTCTCAGGAGCTTGATTGAGTTTTTTTTGAAGTAACAGAGGATTGATGAGGACAGAGTTGTCCATGTGATCTATATGGACGTCTGTAAGGCATTCAACAAGATTCCTCATGATAGACTGGTTATCAATAGGAGGGGAACTAGCTATTTAGATATGGCTCAAAAGATAGACGACAGAGGGTGGTAGTGCAGAGTTGCTTTTCAGACTGGAGGCCTGTGACCAGCAGTGTGCCACCAGGGTCAGTGCTGGGTCTAATACTTTTCATCATTTATATAAATGATTTGGGTGTGAATATAGGAGGTATGGTAAGTATGCAGATGGCACTAAAATTGGAGGTGTAGTGGACAGCGAAGGTTTCCTCAGAGCACAATGGGTTCTTGATCAGATGGACCAATGTGCTGAGGAGTAGCAGATCGAGCTTAATTTAGATAAATGTGAGGTACTGCATTTTGGAAAGGCAAATCAGGGCAGGACTTATACATTTAATGGTGAGGTCCTGGGGACTGTTGCTGGACACAAGAAATCTTGAAGTGCAGTTTTATAGTTCCTTGAAAGTGGAGTCGCAGGTAGATAGGACAGAGAAGGCAGCATTTGGTACGCTTATCTCTACTGGTCAGTACATTAAGTATAGGAGTTGGGATTCATGTTGCAGCTTTACAGGACATTCTTTAGGCCACTATTGGCATACTGTGTGCAACTCTGGGCTCCGGGTTCAGAAAAGATTTACAAGAATATTGCCAAGGTTAGATGGTTTGAGCTACAGGGGGAGGCTGAATCAGCTGGGGCTATTTTCCCTGCAGCATTGGAGGCTGAGGGATGACCTTATATTGGTTTAGAAAATCATGAGGAGCATGGGTAGGGTAAATAGACAAGATCTTTTCCCTGAGATGAGGGAGTCCAAAACTAGCAGGCATAGATTTAAGGTGAGAGGGGAAAGCTTTAAGGGGGGACTGACGGGACAATTTTTTCCACACAGGAGCTTACAGTGCCTGCTTGGTCTAGTGTGGTAGACAAAAACTACTTCCTGGTCTAATGGAAGAGTCTCTTGTCTTTAACAAGATACAGTTTATTATAGATGAGCAACTAATTATAGGTTACATTGATAATGACAGACAATATTACAGAGACTCTAAAGAGGACCAGATGGCAAGCATCACTCCATCGAAATCCTACAGTGTTCTGCCCACATGACATCAACTTAGTGGTGGTGCTTATGGCACTCAACAATAACCCTTTCAGACCTATATATATTAAAAAAAACACTGCCAAGACTGATATTTGAATGGCAACATTTTCCGCTCCTCGTCTGTCAATCTGGCTGAGTTGGTAGCCCACTCACTAGGAGGCTCTGGGTTGAACCTTCAATCCAAGCCCTGCATATATAAATTCAGGTTTATATTCCAGAGCACTCCATTACAAGAGACATCATTTAGAAAACAATTACATCCATTCAGAACCCTGATTGCTCATATTTCTAGTGGAGTTTGAAAATTCCAAGACATTATGAATTAAGCAGGAAGTCTTCCCAAGGTTTCTGGCTTCAGCAACTACATCAATGAAGTCAACCAGCCAGTCAGGAAGCATCTCTTACTTTGAACAAAGATTTTGTTAAGCTGGCTGCTGAGGAGAAACAGGCCAGTATGTGCTGAAACTGCAATAACTTCACATTGGGACAGAATTCAAGTGTTGAATGGACTTGGACTTTTAAAGAGAAACCAGTAGCTGGAGGCAAGAAAAAGAATACAATTGTTTTTAGAAGCGGCTCCAGTTCACTATTAATATCACAATAAAACTCAACTCCACACTCTTCAAACAAATAGCAATAGATGTCTGGCGGTTGAATTTGGAGATATGCATTTTGTAAAATGGATCTCAGTCCCTTACAATATGGTGTACATGGGTGCAATGGTGATCTTTGAAAAGGGGATTACATAGATTACCGAAATAGTAAAATGTGCAGGGATATGGGAAAGAAGCATGTGAGGGAGGGAGACTCTTGAAAGAGCTTGTACAGGCTTCAAAGGCCAAAGGGCATCCTACTGTACTACAATGTTCTACAACTGGGTCTTGCCAAATACATTTTTCCACCTGTTCTGAGGAAAAGTCACCAGCCTCGAAATTTTAATTGATTTTTTTTCTTCACAGATGCTGCCAAACCTGCTGAGCTTTTCCTTCTGCTTTTGATCCTGATTTATAGCATCATCAGTTCTTTTGACTTGCACATTTTTTTTCACCTGTTCACTTAAGGAACACAGCTGGAAACAAAGTCCCAAGTACTAATAACATACTCTCTAATCAATCTCTTTTTCTCTGCTCCTGGACCTGTGATATTTGAACACTTTACCAATTTTGAGCTGGTTATGAATATGCAAAGAGGTGATGTGGTGGTGCCGGTGTTCGACTGGGTTGGACCAAGGTCAGGCATCAGACAACACCAGGTTATAGTCCAACAGGTTTACTTGAAAACATTAGTTTTCAGAGCCTCAGGTTTGACTCAGGTTGGAGGAACGATGACTCCCTGCTGGATGGAGTCGGATCTAGCACAAGGGAAGAGGTCAGTCACCTCAGCTCCAGGATATCTCTGCAGGAGTTCCTCAGGCCCAACCACCATCAGTTGCTTCATGAATGAGCTTTCTTCCATCATAAAGGTCAGAAAAAGGAAAGAAAATGGCAAAAAAAATTAAAAGATTCACCAAGGCTCCATTGATAGCCGCTTCAAAACTCATGACCGCTGCCATCGATAAGAACAAAGGGCAGCAGATACATAGAAACAACCATCTGCAAGTTCTCCTCAAACTTGCATACCACCCCGATTTAGAAATATATCGCCACTTCTTCAGGGCTGCAGAACTCAAACTTCTTCTAAAACTGCATTGTGGGTCTACATACACCAAACAGACCGGTGGTGAGCAGCCTCCTTGAACTTCCACGCCTTCTCAAGGGCACTCTGGAACGGCAATGAATGCTGACCTAGCCACAAGACGCGCGCGAGCGGACGCCTGAACAAGCGCGCGCGCGAGCGGACGCCTGAACAAGCGCGCGCGCGAGCGGACGCCTGAACAAGCGCGCGCGCGAGCGGACGCCTGAACAAGCGCGCGCGCGCGAGCGGACGCCTGAACAAGCGCGCGCGCGCGCGCGAGCGGACGCCTGAACAAGCGCGCGCGCGCGCGCGAGCGGACGCCTGAACAAGCGCGCGCGCGCGCGCGAGCGGACGCCTGAACAAGCGCGCGCGCGCGCGCGCGAGCGGACGCCTGAACAAGCGCGCGCGCGCGAGCGGACGCCTGAACAAGCGCGCGCGCGAGCGGACGCCTGAACAAGCGCGCGCGCGAGCGGACGCCTGAACAAGCGCGCGGACGCATGAATGAAGCAAAAACAAGATATGGCCTCAGTTTCCATGTATGCTGCGAGAAGTAAATTAATAAATACAGTAATTTGGGAGTTGACCGCCAATGATTAGGCTTTTGACCTTCTCTTAAAGTTCTCAGGTGGAATTTACAAAACAAAATGTTGTTTTAAATACTTGGTGCATGGCGAATTGGACAGCTTTAACAAAACAGATGGGCATTCTATGGAAGAATACATCTTGAACTTTACTACATTCTATGAAAGATTGGCCAAATGCAATTTGGGGATAGTAGATTCTCCAACATCTGCAGTTCCTGAGATAACAAGGTATACAGTTGAAGAAGGGTCTAGGCCTGAAACATCAGCCTTCCTGCTCCTCTGATGCTGCTGGGCCTGTTGTGTTCATCTAGCTCTACACCTTGTTATCTCAATTTGGGGATGCATGGTTTGATTGAATTTAGGCTGCTGGGTTGTGAAGTGTCTTATATGAACAAGCCCCTGGTTTTTTGACACTTGCGTGGCAGGAACATTTGGCTATTGACTCCTTAACTTTAACAATTAGCTAAATATAGCCACTTTCCCAATACATTTTAAATTTACAAATCGAGATGCCTCTATGTCAATTGAATCATTTTTTAAAATTCAACCTTCCTGCTTATAAAAACCTATCAAATATGTTAAGAATCAAATTTTCACAGGAACAAAACATCTCCCTTATAAGCTAACTCCATGGATCACTTTAAATTGAAATGGCATCACTATCTCACACAAAAAGACTAATGTGGCATTTGTTTTCTGCTTATGTATTACAGATAATGTGTGTTACACATCAGTGTCTGCACACTGATATAATCAGAGTAACAACAATTGCCTGAGATGCCATTAAGTCTAGCCTATCACCACAAACAACCTACCCTGTCAAAGGGAATGCTGTACTTCTTCAGAATAGAAGGCGATATAAGAGTCATTTTGTGGCGAAGAAATGCATCACATCCCTGAGAACTGCCTGGAAAGAAGCCTGCAAGAAAGAGTAAAACAGAAGAATGGATTATACTTTTGCCAATTCACTACAGTATAACACCTAACTGCTTTGTTTCTTTCTGTGGGCTTGTCAGCTACATTCTGCTAATTCTCTCCAGATGCAATAAACGCAACTGTTTCTTCCTTTCTCTCAAATATTTGTCCCAGTCCTCCTGACGTTGTTAGAAACAGAAGAACATGAGTAGGCCATTGATGCCATCAAGATTACTTTGCCACTAAATTACATGTTTGATCGTCAACCTCAATGCCACACCGCTGCACTATTGCCACATCCATTGAAGTCAGTGGTCTCCAGAAATCTATGGATTTGTATCTTGAACATACTTAATGATTGATTGTCGACAGCCCTCTGGAGTAGGGAGAACTCCAAAGATTCACCGCAACCTCATTGGAGTGTTAAATGGTCTGCTCCTAGAAACTGTGTTTTCCTGGGTTATAGCTTCAAGATAAGCAGTCAATCATTGAAAACTACGCAGAGGAGAAATTTCTCCATTCAGTGAGTTGGGAATTTTTTGAATTTTCTGCTCCAAAGCAAATCCATCATTGAATATATTAAGGATAAGCTGGATTTTTTTGATCTCAAGGAATCAAAGGATATGACTATCAGGCAGCAAAATAAAGATAAGACAAGACAGAAGATAGTTATGATTGCATGATGGAGTGCACTTGACAGGCTACATTGTGTACTCCCACTCTAATTTCTTATGTTTTATTAACAGTTATCTGTTCAGTTAAAATGTGTAATGCTAGATCATCAAACACAATAACATTCACAAACAAAAACACTACTGGAAAAGCTCAGCAGATCTGGCAGCATCTGTGGACAGAAATCAGAGTTAATGTTTTGGGTCACGTGACCTTTCCTGAGATCTGAGGAAGGGTCACTCCACCTGAAGAGTCAAGTCTACTTTCTCTCCACAGATGCTGCCAAACCTGCTGAGCTCTTCCAGCAATTTGTTTGTTTGATTTACAGCATTCACAGTTCTTTTGGATTTTATACAATAAAATTCATATATAATAACTTTCAACTTTATACCACATAAACCTGGAGTTCAATCACACAAAATTTCCATCAATTCTGTTACTGCAAAGGAAGGTGATTGTGGCAGATATAACAGCCGACAGAAAAATGCACCACTGCCTATCTTAACTAAATATTTAGTTTGAATCATGATTTCTATTGCATCAAATCAGAATGCACCTGAAATTCAATGCCTCAGTACCACATATCCAGAGTTATTTTATTCCGAGCCACAGAAAGGAAATTATTTCAAATTGCCAAGACAGACTGGCAAAATTGTTAGTTCAGCAAAATTTTCAACTTATTACATCAACACTATGACAAGGAATTTGTGATTGCATTGACAGCAAAGTTTACTATTAATTGACAGCAACTTTGGGCATTCACAGATGCAGTTAAAAGCAGAAACCAAAAAGTTACTGTCATTGATAGCTTGTACCTCCAGAGGGTGCAATCTGCTATAGTCTTTGCAGATACAATTTACATGGTACAATAAGCATCTGATATAGGATGTTTAAAATGTTCAATTTTATACATCCTATTCGCACTGTTAGTAGCCATTAAATTTTGGACCTCGGAGTACTAAACTTAGCACACTGCTTTCTGCTTCATATCCTATCTAGCATAGAAAACCCATTTTTCAAAATCTAGAACTTAAATATTTAAAATAGAGAAACTATCAATTTTTTTATCATGAAATAATATTAGGAAAATAAGTCAGTCATAATTTAGTGAATGAATATTAGCTGCCATTCATTAGACTTGGCATTGAAACTTAATGGGCAATCACAGGAACTTGCTGCAACTGAAGAAGATATAAAACTGTCAGAGCACGTGGAACCTGTGAGAAAAGCAAATTAGATTAATCAAGCTCTTAAAAAGGGTTTTTAGACTAAATCGCGCAAGTTTCAACTTGCCACAGTACAACCAAATTTGTAATGTGTATACAAACCACAGGATGGTCATGCTATTCAAGAGTCCAGTATTTGAATGATGAATGATGAGTGAGGCAGTAACGTGCCATTTTCATTTAATTTGTATATTCCGGCCTATTTGAATGGAGCTTCAAAAATAAACGAAGCCTGGAATCTATTAACTGGCACATATGATGCAGAATTTAATAAATTTTAAAGAAACAAGATGCATAAAAAAAGAATATAGTTTTAAACAATATTTGATTGTTTTTATTTGTCAAATGGTTTAAAGCCTGTTCAAATGGAATCTCTTTAAAAATGGTCTCACTACTTGACATCTAACCTTTAACTCAGTGCACCATTGTAGATTCAATGGCGAGAAAGCAGTATTCGGGTGTAAGTTACAGGCAACAGAAATAAAATTCCAAGGAAATGGGCAAGTAAAAGATTTAACCTAATGTATTATTTTAGGTACAAAGTCAAATTGATGTTTAAATAAGAATTGAGGGGGGAAATGCTTAACAGGGGAAGCAGAGCCATACAAATAATTATATTTTAACAAATAGGTTTTCTTTAGCAGCTTACAGACAGACATTTTCAGACCAGAATTCTGTGATCAGTGGTGCTGAATAGGGATCGGTGCTGAGTCCACTGTTGTTTGTCATTTATATAAATAATTTGGTCGAGAATGCAGGAAGCATGGTTAGTAAGTTTGCAGATGACTCCAAAATGGTGGTGCAGTGGACAATGAAGATGATTATCTCAGAGTACAAATAGGACCTTGATCTGATGGGCCAATGGACCAAGGACTGACAGATGGAGTTTAATTTAAATAAACATGAGGTGTTGCATTTTGGTTAGACCAATAAGGGCAGGACTTACATAGTTAATGGTAGGGCCCTAGGGACTGTTGTAAAGCACTGACCTACGGGTTCAGGTACACAGTTACAGCATGGATAGACAATAGTGATTAAGACAGCAATTAAGACACTCTCCTTCACTGGTCAGACCTTTGAGTACAGAATTGGGGTGTCATGTTGAGGTTGTACAGGTCTTTGGTGAGATCACTTTTGGGATACTGCATACATTTCTGGTTACCCTGCTATAGGAAGGTGAGGGTAAAATTGGACACAGTGAAAAAAGATTTACTATAATGTTGATAGAACTGAAGGTTTGAGTTATTAGGAGAGATTTAGTTAGCTGGGACTTTTTCCATTGGACCACAGGAGATTGAAGGATGATCACAGGAGGTTTTTGAGCTTATTGGGGGCATGGGAGTTGGGCAGTTCATAAATCGGGGGAATAATTCCAATGTGAGAGGAGAAAGGTTTAAAAGGGACTGAACGGGCAACTTCTTCCACACAAAGGGTAGTGTGCACGTCGAGTGAACAGCCAGAGGAACTCAGAGGTGGGAACAGTTACAACGTTTAAGATACTTGGACCGGCACACAAATAGAAAAGATTTAGAAAGATATGGGCCAAATGCAGGCAAACTTGGTTAGCATGATGAGTTGGAACAAAGGTCTGTTTCCATGCTGTGTGGATCAGTGACTGTACGACTCTATTAAAGTTATAGATGGTAGGTTTTACTGTTTTCTCAACTTAGGTTTTAGAACAGTAGTTACAAAACATCTAAAGCATGAAAAATAAAAAGAGTTTTCGTTCTAACATGAATACTATGTTGAGTTCTGGTCTCCCTGCTATAAGAAAGATGTTGTTAAACTTGAAAGGGTTCAGAAAACATTTACAAGGATGTTTGTTGCTGGGGTTAGAGAGTTTGAGTTACAAGGATAGGCTGCCTAAGCTGGGGCCTCTTTTCCCTGGAGCATTGGAGGCTGAGGGGTGACCTCCAAGAGGTTTATAAAATCATAAGCAGCACAGATAAGGTGAATAGACAAGGGCTTTTTTTCCCCTCCGAGGGTACGGAAACCCAAAAGTAGAGGGCATAGGTTTAAGATGAGAGGGGAAAGATATAAAAGGGACCAAAGGGGCAACTTTGTGTCACTGGGTGGTGCGTAATGGAATGAGATGCCAGAAAATGTGGAGGAAGCTGGTAGAATTACATCATTCAAAAGGCTTTCAGATGGATGTATGAATAGGTGGAATTTGAATTCAATAAAATATCTGGAAGTAAGAGTCTAATGATGACCATGAATCCATTGTAGATTATTAGAAAAACCCATCTGGTTCACTAATGTCCTTTAGGGAAGGAAACTGCCATCCTCACCCAGTCGGCCTACACGTGATTCCAGACCCATAAAAATGTGGTAGACACTGAACTGCCCTATGGGCAATTAGGGATGGGCAATAAATGCTGCCTAGCCAGCAATGCTCTCATCCTGTTAATGATGAAAGCAAAACAGGAAGAAAAAAAATGGCGGTACGTGAATCACAAATAGTTAATATGCAGACACAGCAAATAGTTTGGAAGGCAAATACAATGTCAATGTCAGTCTTTATTGCAAGAACTATGAAGTATGAAATTTGGGCCATCTTGCAACAACTGTACAGCACATTAGCAAGGCTGCACCTATAATACTGTGCAGTTTTGGTCTTGAGGAAACACACACATTACAATGGAAGTAACTCACAGAAGGCTTACAAGGTTGATTCCTGGAATGAATAGCATAGCAAAGATAGAACAGATAGCAAAAGACAACATCTGAAATTGGTACTGACTCCTCCACAAGTAAAATATGCAGAATTTGCCGTTTGGTTTCTTCTTTCCCTTGAGCAGTTCCTCAAAATTAAAAATGACTTTCTTCCAACTCGGTCAATTAATTCTAAAATGGTTAAGTGCAATGACAAATCTGCCATACAGGACAGTTTTACTTGGAGATTTGCTTGCAGATGAGTTATTTGGAAGTTTGTGCAACCTCTAAGCTTCCCTTTGCATTTTCCTGATAAACATCTCACTGTTTGCTGCCTTTCCCATTTTGATCAGTGGAAATCTAGGGATGCACACAAGTCACCTTTAACACACAAGCTCAAGGAGCTCCAATTCTCAATGCTCTAACATTCTAGAGCCTCTGGGCTACTAATAGATCAAAACCTCATCCCAGGACTATAAACATTTCTCTCGTAATTTTCAGATCCTCTTCAGCATTGCAAGGTTAGTGTGTCGTAAAATTACTTCGCAAAACATGCTTGTGCTTCTAAAGCATCTAACTTAAAACAAGCAAACACACATCATCTCTTCCATTTCTGGATTAACACACGAAAGGAGGCAATCTTTCTGCAGGAATTATTGCATCAAAACCAAATGTCACTGAGTGAATGACAAAGCTTTGATCAACTAATGTTAATTTGAATATATTCCTTCTTCCATACAGTTCTATGTGAATTAGATCAACAGGGCAACATCACAGGCTTAGAAGTATAAAGAAAGAGCAAAGCAATCATATTTTAGATAGGTTTAAAAATATATTGTATATATTCTTGTGTAAATGAAACACAAGTCATGCCCAAAGTTTACATTCAATGTCTAAATTTTATGTTCTAAAACACTTATGGTTCAAAAACTATTGTGTAGGCAGTCTTGTCAGCTTGACAATAACAGAATCAGATGAAAGAACACCTTCTGAAAAGACTTGTCCTTTTTCCTTCTGTAATTGCCAATGTTTTCAGTGAAGCAAAGTAAATCTAAAAAGTATATTCTTTGAGCAACATTTATTTATTCATGGGCCAGGGGCATTGCTGGCTAGGCCTATTCTATACGGCAATTGAGTCAACCACGTTGCTGTGAGCCTGGAGTCATATGTAGGCCGGGTCAGGTAAGGATGACAGTTTCCTCCCCTAAAACAGACATTAGTGGACCAGATGTTTTTATTTCCAAAAAACATTATTAGAATTGTCATCATTAGAATCTTAACTCTAGATTTTTACTGAATTTGAATTCCATCATCTGCTCAGGCAAGATTTGAACCCAGGTTCCCAGGTCATTGCCTATGTCTCTGGATTGGCAGCCAAGTGATAACACCAGCAGCCCATCACTTTTAACACTCATTTAGGTTTTTGTTTCAGGATCATATCGTGTCTCGGCTTTGATGAACATTTTTAGCTTAACATTTCCGAGAACATTATGCATGTCTTAGGCGGGTGTAATTTGTAGATTCTCCTCAAGTGGGACCAATTCACTTCTAACAACTGATGGATGGAAGCATGAGTTCTTCCCTTCCAATAATTTACTCTTACCAAGATAATCCAAATAACCTGCAAAGATTTAATTTTCAAGTCAGTGATTAATGTAAATGGCACCTATGCACAACAGTACACATTTTTCCCTTTTAATATTGAACATAACGTGACGATAAAGGATATTCTAATTCTAACAAATGTAAATTTCTGCATGAACGATTCAAAGGCACCAGTTATCAGCAGTACAATCTGTAATATTCCCAATTTCCAGAGACTCCCCAACTATTTTCCCAGATGTTCCAACATTTTCAAAACTTTCCCCAATACTCCTGAAATCTCATTCCCAGAACTACATCTTAGGACACCTAAGCAACTACAGGGTCATGAGGCCGAAGCCAAAGGGCTACAACCTGTTCCCCTAATTCTCCAGAGTCTTTCCAACGTTGATAAGTTAATGCATCTATTAACACAACTTGACATAACGCCCTTGTTTTTATAACACATTTGCTTCATCACATGCAAAGAACATTGAGCTCCTCTAGCCAGTGAAAACTAACAAAAGCATCCAAAGGTGACAGTCAAGGTGGCAGTTTGGCTCATGTGGCAGCATCCAAACCACACCACAACATGAGCACATACAAGTTATCACTCCTGGTTTACAGAAAAGGATGGTATTAAATCCTTCTTCTTCAAATGAAAATTTCATGTTAAAAATCCGCCTGCTTAAATAAACATTTACTTTTCCATCGTTAGGTCAATCGCACAGTGCTTTATGGAATGTTGGTGGTACAGACAACCTCTATATTTGACTACAAATCATTCCATTTGAAACATATCATTTAAGATACTCAAGATATCAAAACATGATAGAAGACTATACAAATGCAAGTATTTATTTCTGTACAACCGCACAGACAAAACTCAAGCTCATAGAGATACTCCTTAAAATGAATTCTAAAACAGTGTTAAGAATACATTTCCAGTGATGAAGGGTAATTGTTTGAAGCTGAAATGGTGTTAATTTTGCATAACTTGCATAGGTTTATATAGCTTTCTCCCAGCAATTGTATTAGCAGCTTTTCAATTACATCTGTCACAATGGTCACCCCCTATTGTCTATCTGATGCATTTGCTTTAATGCTATTGAAGTCATTTTAAATGCCCTCAACAAATGCAATTCACTACCCTTAATGATTAAGAGATAATGTAATAATTCCTCAGTGCTGCAAAATTTATTTTAATCACTTTCCAAACATTAAGAACTTTGCTATTAATATTCTGCATTCATCAGTGAATGAGAAACTCAGAAAACCTTGAACTTGTACCAAATAAAACAGTGCCAGATGTATTTAAAAGAATGAAAGTGAATAAATAAGCTGTCAACTGTATTATCTAATTAATTCAATACAGTTCCCTCAGGCTCACCTCTGCAAGAAAAATTTTGCAAATTCAACCGAGCAGTTCAGAGGCATAACTGAGTACTATCCAGACAGTGATAATAAAATGTGAGGCTGGGTGAACACAGCAGGCCCAGCAGCATCTCAGGAGCACAAGCGCTGACGTTTCGGACCTAGACCCATCAGAGAGGGGGTTGGGGTGAGGGTTCTGGAATAAATAGGGAGAGAGGGGGAGGCGGACCGAAGATGGAGAGTAAAGAAGATAGGTGGAGAGAGTGTAGGTGGGGAGGTAGGTGGGGAGGTAGGGAGGGGATAGGTCAGTCCAGGGAAGACGGACAGGTCAAGGAGGTGGGATGAGGTTAGTAGGTAGATGGGGGAGCGGCTTGGGGTGGGAGGAAAGGGATGGGTGAGAGGAAGAACAGGTTAGGGAGGCAGAGACAGGTAGGACTGGTTTTGGGATGCAGTGGGTGGAGGGGAAGAGCTGGGCTGGTTGCGTGGTGCAGTGGGGGGAGGGGACAAACTGGGCTGGTTTAGGGATGTGGTGGGGGAAGGGGAGATTTTGAAACTGGTGAAGTCCACATTGATACCATTAGGCTGCAGGGTTCCCAGGCGGAATATGAGTTGCGGTTCCTGCAACCTTCGGGTGGCATCATTGTAGCACTGCAGGAGGCCCATGATGGACATGTCATCTAAAGAATGGGAGGGGGGAGTGGAAATGGTTTGCGACTGGGAGGTGCAGTTGTTTGTTGCGGACTGAGCGGAGGTGTTCTGCAAAGCGGTCCCCAAGCCTCCGCTTGGTTTCCCCAATGTAGAGGAAGCCACACCGGGTACAGTGGATGCAGTATACCTCATTGGCAGATGTGCAGGTGAACCTCTGCTTAATGTGGAATGTCATCTTGGGGCCTGGGATAGGGGTGAGGGAGGTGGTGTGGGGGCAAGTGTAGCATTTCCTGCGGTTGCAGGGGAAGGTGCCAGCTGTGGTGGGGTTGGAGGGCAATGTGGAGCGAACAAGGGAGTCATGGAGAGAGTGGTCTCTCCGGAAAGCAGACAGGGGTGGGGATGGAAAAATGTCTTGGGTGGTGGGGTCGGATTGTAGATGGCGGAAGTGTCGGAGGATGATGCGTTGTATCCGGAGGTTGGTGGGGTGGTGTGAGAGAACGAGGGGGATCCTCTTTTGGTGGTTGTGGCGAGGGCGGGGTGTGAGGGATGTGTTGCAGGAAATACGGGAGATGCGGTCAAGGGCGTTCTCGATCACTGTGGGGGGGAAAGTTGCGGTCCTTGAAGAACTTGGACATCTGGGATGTGCGGGAGTGGAATGTCTTGTCGTGGGAGCAGATGCGGCGGAGGCGGAGGAATTGGGAATAGGGGATGGAATTTTTGCAGGAGGGTGGGTGGGAGGAGGTGTATTCTAGGTAGCTGTGGGAGTCGGTGGGCTTGAAATGGACATCAGTTACAAGCTGGTTGCCTGAGATGGAGATTGAGAGGTCCAGGAAGGTGAGGGATGTGCTGGAGATGGCCCAGGTGAACTGAAGGTTGGGGTGGAAGGTGTTGGTGAAGTGGATGAACTGTTCGAGCTCCTCTGGGGAGCACGAGGCGGCGCCGATACAGTCAATGTACCGGAGGAAGAGGTGGTGTTTGGGGCCTGTGTAGGTGCGGAAGAGGGACTGTTCCACGTAACCTACAAAGAGGCAGGCATAGCTGGGGCCCATGCCGGTGCCCATGGCCACCCCCTTAGTCTGTAGGAGGTGGGAGGAGTCAAAAGAGAAGTTGTTGAGGGTGAGGACGAGTTCGGCTAGGCGGAACCTCCCGCACATCCCAGATGTCCAAGTTCTTCAAGGACCGCAACTTTCCCCCCACTGTGATCGAGAACGCCCTTGACCGCATCTCCCGTATTTCCCGCAACACATCCCTCACACCCCGCCCCCGCCACAACCACCAAAAGAGGATCCCCCCCGTTCTCACACACCACCCCACCAACCTCCGGATACAACGCATCATCCTCCGACACTTCCGCCATCTACAATCCGACCCCACCACCCAAGACATTTTTCCATCCCCACCCCTGTCTGCTTTCCGGAGAGACCACTCTCTCCATGACTCCCTTGTTCGCTCCACATTGCCCTCCAACCCCACCACAGCTGGCACCTTCCCCTGCAACCGCAGGAAATGCTACACTTGCCCCCACACCTCCTCCCTCACCCCTATCCCAGGCCCCAAGATGACATTCCACATTAAGCAGAGGTTCACCTGCACATCTGCCAATGTGGTATACTGCATCCACTGTACCCGGTGTGGCTTCCTCTACATTGGGGAAACCAAGCGGAGGCTTGGGGACCGCTTTGCAGAACACCTCCGCTCAGTCCGCAACAAACAACTGCACCTCCCAGTCACAAACCATTTCCACTCCCCCTCCCATTCTTTAGATGACATGTCCATCATGGGCCTCCTGCAGTGCCACAATGATGCCACCCGAAGGTTGCAGGAACAGCAACTCATATTCCGCCTGGGAACCGTGCAGCCTAATGGTATCAATGTGGACTTCACCAGTTTCAAAATCTCCCCTTCCCCCACCGCATCCTTAAACCAGCCCTGTTTGCCCCCTCCCCCCACTGCACCACACAACCAGCCCAGCTCTTCCCCTCCACCCACTGCATCCCAAAACCAGTCCAACTTGTCTCTGCCTCCCTAACCTGTTCTTCCTCTCACCCATCCCTTTCCTCCCACCCCAAGCCGCTCCCCCATCTACCTACTAACCTCATCCCACCTCCTTGACCTGTCCGTCTTCCCTGGACTGACCTATCCCCTCCCTACCTCCCCACCTACCTCCCCACCTACACTCTCTCCACCTATCTTCTTTTCTCTCCATCTTCGGTCCGCCTCCCCCTCTCTCCCTATTTATTCCAGAACCCTCACCCCATCCCCCTCTCTGATGAAGGGTCTAGGCCCGAAACGTCAGCTTTTGTACTCCTGAGATGCTGCTTGGCCTGCTGTGTTCATCCAGCCTCACATTTTATTATCTTAGATTCTCCAGCATCTGCAGTTCCCATTATCTCTGATACTATCCAGACAGTGTCAGGTTGTTCATGACACTGGGTGCCTGGGTCAGAGTACCAGTGAACATCAGTATTTTTTTTCAGACCCTGAAATAAATACTTCAAACAGAACTTGAAAGAACTTGCACCAAATAGCACCTTTCAGGACCTCTGGGTGTTCTGAAGTATTTTAGAACCATAGAGTCATACAGCACAGAAGTAGACCCTTCGGTCCTACTCATTCATGCTGACTAGACATCCCACTATGACCTAATCCCGTATCCCTGGAAGCCCTTCCTATTCACATGCCGATCCACATGCCTTTTAAATATGTTATAACTGTACCAGCCTCCACCACCTCCTCTGGCAGCTTGTTCCATGCACACGCCATCCTCTACATGAAGAAATTACTCCTCAGTTCTTTTCCTTCTCTCACATTAAACCTATGCCTCTTTAGTTTGGGCCTCCCCCATCCTAGGAACTTTCCAATGGGCAGTTCACTGTTCCAATATAGGGAAATATTTCTTAATTCACATGCAAAAAATGCTGGCCTATGCACTTTGCATCAAGTACTTCTATGTTGTTGATAAAATGGCATTTGCGCCATTTCTGTGCTATTTAATGCAGGAATTAGCCCATTCACATTAAATGTATTATACCAATGGCCAGCTAGCACAGCAAAGCATATCACACATTTCACAGAATATCCATGGTCAGCAGATACTTGGAGTTAAAAAATGAAGTACTGATAATGCTCTTTATTGGTCACTGTAAACAATTATCTATATGCAAGGATAAAAGTTATTTTTCTATGATGATGCATAACAAAAGTCATTCAACATCATTCAACGAACCTAATTTTTAATTTCTGAAAAACGTGCATGGCCATAGAGCTGACGGACATCATGGGTGTGCAATGGAAAACTTCCACACATTTTAGCCAGAGTCAACGGAAAAAAAACAAACTATCTAACAGAATAAACTAAAGCCGGAAATACTTCGAGTAAAAGTCTTAACCTCAAGTTCCAGACCATGTTCCCATTTGCCATCTAGCAGGCCGCACTGAGCAAGACTCCTGAGTTAGTGCCAATTGTACACAATTATGGGAAGCTATGTGCACCACACATCATGACCAAACTTTCTTCAAGTATCCTTACAGCTGGAAATTTTTATTAGTCTTGACTGGATTCATAACCTAGTTTTGCACAATGGGGTAATGGGTCTTCAACATCAATAGCCTGCATCCATCTCCAGCCACAAAACACTTGTTGTAGACCTCACTGTGCTATATTATTCTATAACTAAATGAGAAATGCTTTTCTGGAACTGCATGTGTCTTTTACACTAAACATGCTCTACTTTTAATAAGTTGTAGATTAAGAATCCATGAAGCTAACTCAGCATTTTTTTAAACCATCTACAACCTTCTCCATTGTGCTGTTACTCAACAATGCGGTATATTGTCTCGCGTGAACTGGGAAACTTCTCCACATGTAGCCAGCTAGATCCCAAGAAGTACAAGTAGAAATCCATATTGTTGCAAAAACAATGAAAAAAATTGTAGAGGTACAAAGCAACAGAAACACAGCTATACGTCTAAAAAGCAGCTACATGCGAAGAATACTAGGTCTATAAAATAACATTAAAAGTTACTCCATCAAAACATTTAAGAATGATTTGTTGAGGTTTCTTAGTGTACAACCTATTAAGAGTAGTGGATGTTTCTTGTGAAGGACACATGGAGTTCCTGAAATGCATTCTTCATTTTGTTAGAAGATAATACAACACACGGAGCCTGCACAGACTCTAAAAAAAAGTCAAACACACAGTCTCACTGTCGTGCTTCTTTCCTGCAATTTTTTCTTCAACAATCTACTTAAATTTCTTTCAAAGATCATCAGTGCATCTGTAGAGAATGGAATGGGAGTTTGTTGAGATGTTGATGGTAAGCACTTGTTGATGTTAAAGAACAAATGGAACATTCATGCACACCCAGCAAAACTTGAAAAAGTGGAATCCCTGTCCTAGTTACCTTGCCCTCCAACATACTGGTTCTTGCTAAAATTTGCAGTGTTGAAATACATGTAAGGAATGAACTTGCAGCACTTCTTCATTTGATGTCCAGGAAACACATTGATAAAAATTAAAATGCTGTCTATTCAAATAGCAATGATATTTTAAATGTTCCAAGAGTCAATTACTACCATATTATGTGTGAAATCCTGTCTTTTATAAGCATCTTTTGTACTGTGCAGACCAGAAATCCATGAATAGAAACAGTCATTACAGCAGGTGGTTTCAAGAGATGCTATGTAGCTATATTAATTCTAATCAGTAATAGGAATGGGGTCTCTTGTAAAGGTTTCAAAAGAACACTGAACAGGAATTCAAAGTTACAAGACAGTCTCAAGGTAGGACTGGCAAAAGTGAAGAGTTATGATCCTTCGTGCAGTTATGAGATTCAATGATCCACCATTTCATTAACACATTTCTTATTTGATGTACATTATGACGTGTTCAGTCATAGTCTATTACTTATATTTATTGTATTTTAACTGTGGGAGTTAGACACAAGTTGTACACATATTGTAGGTGATTTCACTGCTCTTAATTTATACAGACAAAGTTTATTCTGGTTTTTCAAAACTATTGAGTTGGGTGGTTTTAATTTGTTTTCATTAAGTCCCATTGAATCAAGCAACATTTATTTTTAAACTGAGCTTATCCCAAGCCAGATTGTTCCATATATTTAGCAGTTTGGTTGAAGAAAATACAAACAAATTTTTGTCTCTCATCTCTTCCTATCACTCTCTAACCTCTAACCATGGAATATTGTAGGACCTGATTGATGTATTCCTTGGGAGGTTTGTGGTAGAATCAGGCAAGAAGTCCAGTGAATCTAACTCAAACAGAAATTTCTGGAAAAACTCAAGGGTTTCTGAAGATAGGTCACCAGGCCCAAAACGTTAACTCTGCTTTTTCTTTTTAGATTCTGCCAGACCTGCTGAGTTTTCCACCGATTTGTTTTTCTTTCTGATTTCCAGAATTCCCAGCTTTTTGTTTTGTTTTGGAGGTCTAACTCGGCATTGGAAGCAACTTTTACGCTTTTGCTCAGCAGCTGGTGAATTTTTTTGCTAGAAAGTGGCAAATTGCCAATTAAGGGAGAGGTTATTGCTTATTTAACGCTGTAATAATTCTACAACTGTGATCATTAATATTCAGCTTCCTAACTTACCAAATGTGCTGAGCAAGCTACATGCTCAGAATTCGAAATGAAAGTCAGAACAGGTATGGAGTGAATTCAGTTTGCTGCTTGCTCCACAAGGGCCTTCACATTGGACACGAGGTACCAGGATCTCAAGGCACATTCCACGGGCACCAACTCACATACCCATGTTTGCAGACATTGCTATTAGACATATGCCAGCCTCACCAACCAACCAAAAGTCAGCTGCTCAGAGCAGTCCGACTCAAGATTGAGGAGCTGAATGTTGGATGCTCCACCACCCACCTTGGCTCTTTCTACCCTGTTGTGAGATGACATTGCAGGCAACAGCAAGAATGGCACAGCACAAACACTGATGAGAAGTGGGGTCAAAACAGAGACTGAGTCAATATGGGATATCGAAGGGAAGGTGGCAGCACTTACACTGGCAGAACGGAGGTGATCATTGACCTTCCTCCTACAGTGTTGTCTTTTGCTCCAGATGAGTGAAACTGCACCGACTCAGGTAAAACTTCGAACTAGGCTGGCATGGTTATGGCCTCCCTGCTGGTCATGAAGGAAGAGGACAACCCTCCTCTTCATCACCTGCCCAACAAGACTTCCAGGTTACAGTCAAAGTGGGATGATGAATTTCCCTCATGCATCACATCTAGTGCAAACGTTAAGATCATGCAGACAGCTCCAGATGGCAGTGCCTGTCCAGGTGTACAATGGGCTTTAGATGATGGAACCAATGCAAGGGATGCTGGCCAATTTTAACCAGTGGTGAAAATTACTCAACAAAGAGGGTGGCAAGAAAACTATATTTACCTTGCAGTGAAATGCTTCTGACAAAACTCAATGCAACTGACACTATAAAAAGTATAACGCTCAGCTCATCTCAATAAATATTCTTTAGTCTAACCGCCTGAAGAGCATTTTGCATATTCCTGTTCACATAGACAGTGTGTGTACGATTGAAGATTAATATTAAATAAATATTTGATACTACTGACTCTGTGGAATGTTTACTCTTCTGTCTTTAAAAGTAATCATCAATTCAACATTGACACATTTAACAAACTTGTTAAGCAGTAATACGCCAACGGTCATGAAATATTGGTCTGACATCTATGTGATTGGCAGCATAACACCTATGTTTATTGCTGGATATGCACTAATTAACCAGCACTATTAATATAATATTGCGCATTGACTTCAACACCTATAAGACCTTAATGCTTAAGTAAGGTATTGAATAACTACAAATTCTGAGACACACTGCACGTTTTAGCAGTAGTACTGGCAATTTTCAACATACACAATTTTCTGATCTAGCTGTGCTATTATTTCTTATTCCTTTTAACGTCTGTTAATCTGTTATGTTGGCTCTAGAAACATTCTGACGGATACAAGATTTACCATTACAAAAGAAATTATTTATAAACTGCAAAATTATTTCGAAGGTATAACTTTTACAGTTAAGTGGAAGTTACTAATGTCATTTTTTGTTTGCTTACCTTTTGCCAGTCGCTCCAGCCTTTTCCCATGTTCTGGGGGTATTGCATACCTACAGGAAATGGGAAACAGATCAAATTAGTCTACTTAAATTGGAGTACATTTCAAAAATATTAGAAGAGGTTAAACCTTATGCTGAACAAACTATGATTTCAAGTTCAGGATGGAGTTTGACTAGTCCTGAATGAGCTTTTTCAGCAAATCTTGCAGTTATTGACCAGATTGATGCGCAAACACAAACACAGATCGTCAATGATCTGTTGTACGTATATTTTGGAAACTACGAAGTGGCCAATTTGACTACAATTGTCATTTAAGTTTATTTTGCCCCTTACCACCTTCAATAGAGAAAACTATGTCATTCAGCAGTTCCATCATTTAACCCATGTTAAACAGGCTCGATATTAACAGAGTTAGTACAATGAAAACAATAGTGAAACAAAGCAGAGATTACCACAGGGAGTGCTACACCTGCCCCTACACCTCCCTGCCTCACCCCCATCCCAGGCCCCAAGACGACTTTTCACATCAAGACATTCACCTGCACATCTGCTATTGTGGTATACTGCATCCACTGTTCCTATTGTGGCCTCCTCTACATCAGGGAAACCAAGTGGAGGCTTGGGGACCGCTTTGCAGAACACCTACGCTTGGTTAGCCCTAAACACCTGCACTTCCCAGTCACGAACCATTTCAACTTCCCCTCCCATTCCTCAGAAGATTATGTCCATCCTGGGCCTTCTACAGTGCCACACCAATGCTACACAAAAGTTGCAGGAACTGGGAACTCTGCAGGCCAATGCTATCAATGTGGACTTCACAAGCTTCAAAATCTCCCCTCCCCTCCCCTCACCACACCCCAAAACCAGCCCAGCTTGTCCCCGCGTCTCTAACCTGTCCTTCCTCCCACCTCAAGCCCCACCCTCATCTCCTACCTACTAACCTCATCCCACCCCCTTGACCCATCTGTCCTCCCTGGACTAACCTATCCCCTCCCTAACTTCCCACCTACGCTCACCTTTACTGGCTCCATCCCTGCCTCTTTGGCCTGTGTCTCCTCTCCACCTATCTTCTCCTCTATTCATCTTCTATACGCCTCCCGCCTTGCCCCTATTTATTTCAGAACCCCCTTCTCCTCCCCCATTTCTGAAGGGTGTAGGCCCAAAATGTCAGCTTTCCTGCTCCTCTGATGCTGCTTGGCCTGTGTTCATCTAGCCTTACACCTTGTAATCTGAGGCGACCATAAGCTGTGTACTGACATAATTCTTTTGCACACACCTTTTGAGTAAGAAAAAAGCAGCCTTCTATTTAATGTCAGCTGCAGTACTTGGAGAAAATAGATTAAAGATCACTAAGTAAACACCTTGATAACTTGTTAAAAATAAGGAGCGAGTTGGAAATTTCCAGGAGTTTCTTTGATTATATTCAGGTCACTGTGAGAAATAGGAGTCCTTATAATCTTGTGATAAAATGAATACACATTACATTACTGGGCTGGGTAAACAAGTGTAAATCTTTCAAAATCTCCACACCTGACAGGATACTAACATTAAAATAAAACAAAACAAACAACTACAGATGCCAAAGATCTGAAATAAAACAGATCGCTGATACAACTCTATGTCTGGCAAAACCTGGAGAGAAGGATCACAAGCTTGAAATCTTAGCTCTGCTTTCTCTTTACAGATACTTTTCAATTTTAGATCTCCGGAATCTGTAGTTCTTTGTTTTATGATAAATACCTCACTCGTAAACTTGAATTATATGGCACAACTCACTCAAGTTATTCAATGAACTTCAGATCTCAAGACACTGATTACTGCTTGCTTGAAGCTATCACATATTCACTACATAATGTATTAGTTTCACAGGAGCCAAAAAAGAAAAGCTACACAATGGAACAATTCAAAGGGGATTGACAATCACATTCAAATCAAATTCTGGCCTTTGGCTACATTAACACTTGATTCCCCAAGTGATTCTACCTGAACATTTTTCAGATGTGGTCATACCTTACAAATAGCTAACCATTCTAATGGAAATTATACCAAATAATGTTGGATTTACAAATACAAAGAACTAAATGTTACCTGGTCAAGTTCTAATTAAATAACAGGCTTTGTCTGAGAACAGAAAATCCAAATTTCCTTTGAGAAACTGATGGGATTAAGAGAACACAACCAACCATTTGTGGAATATCAATGTAGTGAATCAGTTATTCTGTGTGAATTAGGTTGGAGGTCCAAAGGTCAGACTGCCAATGACAGCCAGTTCTTTTTCTTGGTTCTCCTTCAGCTCCTAACAGCTGTTATCATGCAATGACTGAGATGCCTCAAGGTTATGTAAAGTTGCTTTTATCCTAGATAATAAAATGTGAGGCTATCCTAGTGGATTTCAGAATTGGTTTCTATCATTGCACTGTGAAAAGCTAATCCTTTATCACTCGAAAGAAGAACAGGTCTATTTGTCTGCCTCTGGATAAGGAAACTGGATTTTGCAGTGTTCATGTCAGGAGTAGCTACCAGGCACCAAATCTCTGACCTAAACAATTGTCAGCATAAAAGCAGCTGAAGACTTCCAAGTACATATTGCAGTAATCCTGAATACATCAAGCTGATCCTCTCAAGAGCCAGGCTGCTCTGAATGCAGATAAATGACTTCCTTGCATCAGAAAAATAATGTCCCTCTCAGGCAAAAGCTGAAATATTCAGTTGAAAAAGCTACAGTATTTTACTTGGTACAGTCATGTTACAATAATTGTATTCTGAAAAACGAACATGAAAAAATACGAGAATAGATAAACTTCCTGGAAGAAAGAAGAGGAACCATATTAAAAAACAACTTCCTTTATAACTCAATCAGAACGCCAGCTTGAAGGGCTGCTGTAATAAAAAAAAGTATCTAGTTACTCTGCACTAGAATATTTCTCAAATCCTCCAGAACGCCTATTATGAAGGGGAAATTGTGAATTTGCAGGTTTCGTTTAATACATTTAACCTATGCTCAGTGTCAGAATTTCTTTTCATACAAGCCACAATGGAACTTTGCACCTATGTGGTGTTGAACCATTTCCCTGAAGCTGAACAGAAAAACTTATTACAGTATTTAGCTTTATGGAAATAACATGAACTTTCACGAAAACTCCTAACTTTCTGCAAGCAAAATAACTACTTTGTAAACTACAGTAGAGTTTTACGAAACCTAGACAGAATGTACCAACAATATCAATAGTTAGAGATGATGGGAACTGCAGATGCTGGAGAATCCAAGATAACAAAGTGTGAAGCTGGATGAACATAGCAGGCCAAGCAGCACCTCAGGAGCACAAAAGCTGAGGGTTCGGGCCTAGACCCTTCATCATCACAGCACATCAATAGTTATTTCAGCCATAAGTACCACTGCTGTTGATCTTTTAATTTGCGTTTCCTCTTTAGATACAACATCAAAACAAAACAATTGACAAACATCTTTACTAATGCCAGATGAGAACCGAAGGCTATACCACAGAACTGAAACATGCCACCTTGTCGACCTGTCACTGATCCATGGTACACCATTTTAAGTCATTGCAAGGCCCACAGCATAGAAGAACTGGATAAGTTAAGGCGATGTGCACCTTGGCTTGGACAAGGTGTAAATCAACCTAACTCAAGTGATTTGACATTTTTAACTTATTTTCAAAGAATCAAAAATGGTGTTTATTGGAACAAATGCAACACACCACACAGATGCAGCTCAATAAAAAGGCTCTCTGATGAAGGGTCTAGGCCCAAAACGTCAGCTTTTGTGCTCCTGAGACGCTGCTTGGCCTGCTGTGTTCATCCAGCCTCACATCTTATTATCAATAAAAAGGCTGACTGGTCTTCTTGAAAGATACTAAAGCATAACAAGCAAGCACAGTAACCAACAGATCAAAAGGAGGAATGTAAAACATAGCAAATAGAAGGGATAATTCTGCCCATTGAGCCCGCTGTGCTACTTGATCAAATCACTGATGATCCTTATCTTATTGCCAGTTTTGCTTTTTCCCTTGATATCTTTAATAGCTAGAGATTTATCAACCTCAGATATGAAAATATTCAAACAGTGAGGATTCACTGCCCTCTGGTTCAGGGAATTCCAAAGATTCACTACTGCATCTGCTGGTTCTAGACCCTGCTCATTCAGGGAAAACATTCTTCCTACATTTACCCTGGTGGGTCCTTTAAGAGTCATATTGCACAGAAACCAGCCCTTCTGTCCAACTAGTCCACGCCAAACATAACCCCAATTAAACTAGTCTCACCTGCCTGCCCCTAACCGATATCCCTCCAAACTTCCTTATTCACGCAATTTTGAATGCTTCAATAAAAACACCTCTCATTCTTGAAACTCTAAGGGAATGGCTGTTTTTGCTGTTTGATATGAACCAGGCCAGACCTCCTCAAAATATTTTAAGTTCGCCTAGACACTAACTTTTTTCTTATTTTAAAAGGCAGATATGAAGTGGGTACCTCGATGTCGAACCACTATGCATTATGCAAAACAAAATTTATTTAACAACTACAGCAGACCCAAACAGTAGAAATCAGTAACTGTTCGAATATAGAATATTTTCTAAGCACACCCTTTGGAAGAAAGGTAAATTCAAACACAGATTCTTACAGGCAGGAAGGAACAACATCCTGAGAGAAATTTCAGAGAAAGCCAGCAGGAATCCTTTGCTTAAGGTTGCAACACTTCTGGTACTCAAAACATCTTGTGACTGCTATGGCTAAAAAATAACTAGGGCAAAAAACCAGAAATGGCAAAAGTGGCCACTCCCATTCCACTGCTAAACCATCTGGACTCTTGGACACCTCTGCCTTTACATCCTCTCTTCAAATAAAATCCAAGGACAAAATAACCTTTTCAAAGTAATAGTATCATCACACGCTCTACAATTGCAAAAGGGCATGCTCACCATCATGCAGACAGTGCCTGTGATACCATTGCATGGGAATATGCAAGCAGCAGCCTGCAGCCAAAAAAAAACTTAGCACTTCCTCTCAGTTTCCAGAGAAATTCATTTCCCACGTCAGACTCTGCATTGAAGAGTTTAATAAATTTTCCTCAATAATTTTTGATTTAAATGCCCAATTTAGAGTGTGCACACAAACACAGTAGAGGTTTCAGAAACAGCCTTCACTGTCTTAGCTTTGCTCAGAAGTGGGGTAGCAGGTGAGTGTGCAGCAGTGAGAAGTGACAGTGAATGAAGCAGGAAATGGGGCAGTAATGGATAAGAAGAAAGAACTACACACAAAGACATCAGCAGCACCAACTTCTTGTTTCAGCACATTCACAGAAGAGACACAGTGGTAGAGGATGCAGGCCCTGTCCCCTTAGCCTCTCGTTTTAGGACTATCCCATAATCCCAGGAATCAAACTATTATATACTTGCTGCACTCCTTCTAAGTCATGCACATCATTCTTAAGATAAGACCAAAACTATAAATAATACTTCAGGTGTAATAGCTTCAAAACTCTATGCAACTGCAGCAAGACATCCTTACTTCTGCACTCAAATCATGTAGGCTCACCTCAAGCACCAAAATGAACAGGCTCACTGCTGAAGAATATTGTAATTATAGTAGATGATGGGAATGGAAGTCAATAATTTGTTGAATACACACATTCAGAAAAGGGTTTTTTTGTAATTCTGAGCAAAACAAAGGGACACTTCTGCCGATAAATCACTAGGTTGAAGGAAACTCATTAACGTTGATCCTACAGACAAATTAGGAGTCATGCAGACTAATTAATCATGCAGAGAAAAAGTCTACAGTTTATTCAGATCCACTGCTGGTGCAAATGCCCATCCTTGGAGTGGAGTCATTATTTATAAGATAGCAATGTTTTTGTAATAGCTAATGACTTCAAAATGATCATTAACAAATGCAAAACTTTAAATATTCAACTTTTTTAAAAAATTCTTTCATGGGACGTGCATAATTAGAAAATTAATACAACCTTAACTGACAAGAAAAGGACAAATAAGATATTATCTGAAATGATATTGTTATTTAGGACCACAGACAAAAGCTTTTGTTTTATCTGTTCATGAGATGTGGGAAACTGGCTGGGCCAGCTTTTATTCCCCATTCCTAGCTACTCTTAAGATGATAGCTAGCTGCCTCCTTCAACCACTCGAGTCCATCTGGAGAATGGACACCCACAGGATGTTAGGGGAGCTCCAGAATACTGACCCAGATCTGCTCTCCATTTTGGAATAAAGTGAATTGCATGTATGAGTCTGAATTGCATGTTACAGAGGAGCAGCCTTACTCAAGGTTTCTTTAAAATAATTAAATTACAATAACAATCCGATAACATTTTATTAATGCCTTAAAATTCACTTCAGCTTCACGCTCGCTTTAAATTTTGAAAAATGACATACTGCCATCTTCTAGAAGCAGTCTGCAACAGGAGCATAGAAAGAGGACTACAGAGACACAGTTGAATGAATGAAAGAAACAAACAGTGCTCACATGAAAGAGACTAAAAAGCAAAGACACACAAGAACAATAAAGTGACAGAAGGGATAGAATTCTTGAAAGGAAGCACAAAAGCAGACAGAAAGGATGGACAGCATTGGATAGATAAACAAGGAAATCTGAGGAAGGGTCACCAGAACTGAAATGTTAACTCTGATTTTTCTTCACAGAAGCTGCCAGATCTGCTGAGCTTTTCCAGCAGCTTCTGTTTTTGACCGTGATTTACAACATGTGGTTTTCTCAGTTTTTATTTAAGCATGGAGATCTACTCCTGTTCAGTCATCCTCCCCTCCCCCCATCTTGCAGTCTAGAATCAAAGATAACGATAAATCTATACCTATCTGTCAGGGTCAGATACCATGATTGTCTGCTGATAAAGAGAAGCAGCCGATATAGCTATGACAATCCAGAGACTGAGCAGATAGCCTCTAACTTGGGTTGTTGTAGCCCATGTCAGTACAGGCAAACAAATAGCACTTCCTCGTTCCCTAGGATATGACAGATAATTAATCAACCTGACTTGCACTCTCCTCCACATTTATTGGGTAATAGATAAACTAATGCTCCTCTTGTATGCAATTCACATCTCCTGATTACAATTTCTGAGTCCAAGCAAATGACAAAGAAGCAAATTTTTGTATTGAAGGTAATGATAAATGTCTATGCTTGACAACTTTTACATATGTTTAAATACCTGTTACATGTGCTTGCCTTACCGCAGCAGTGGGAAATGGAAATATCAGAATATGTCTCATTTATCTGCTGTATTCTTTCTTAGAAAAGAATAAGTAAAGTGACAATGAAGAAAACTCTCTCATAAAAGCAAGATAAGAACAGAACTTGAGTACTTATTTCTTGCACAATTTGCACAGACAAAATATTGGCAGAAAACTACATTCTGCATATAGTTACTAAAGCAATAACACATTTAGTCAAAATATAGTGAGTTTTGATCATTAACTATCAGTCCTTCACTTTCAACATTCTTTTCATGACTAAATATCAAATAGCTTTTCCTGAAATCAAGATAACCCCTCAACCAAACCCTGGATTATCACGTTCCCATCACTCAAATCTAGGCTTGCAGGAAATAATCCTTACAGGAATCTTCAGGCAGATTTAGCTTTTTGATAACCTGTAGGAGACGTAGAAAATACATCTAAAACAGTTTCTATTCTCCAGGTCAAACATTACTCTACAAGGCAAAGAAGCACATCTCCACTTTGGCCCCGGATCATTGCTGAGAGAGAACGAGCGCGTGCTGGAGACAGTGAGCGAGAAAAAGTGCGGCTGTGACAATATTATTTATTTTCTCTGGAGGAGCACTTTGATCTTGGTTGCAGGGGCTAAGTTCACCATACAGGGCAAGCGCAGGTGGTGAACACCAGCAAGCTTTTTCTAATTTCAGCAATTTCTCAATTGTGCACACAATGTGAAAGAACTTAAACTGTTAATCTCAAATAGTTTCAGTTTTAACAAAAACTGGTGCCAATTCATCCACTTTAATATAAATATATATATGTATGAACATACAGACAATAATTTAACAGATTTAAAATAATTTGCTTTTTTGTATTTCTTGGCTTTACTTTAGGTCAAAGTGAAGTATGTTTCAGCTTTGCAAATATCAAGTAAGCACCCATTTATTTTACATAAGTGAAACCATCTGGCAAAGAGATTAAGTCTGGGAATAGTCAGCAATCGTTCAATATTTCATGAACAGTGAAAATGACATGGAATTGACTAGCATTTGGTGAAATAAAATAATAGCTTAAATTACTCCTCATTCATGAGATAGCAGTAGCTCCATTAAATTACTCTCCATACTTTCAAACACAGCCTGATGGGGAGTAATAACCTTTCTGGGAAGTCATTTTTGTGCAGACACAAGCTATAATGCTTCTCTCACTAACCCCTTCATGAAGAATTTGTTGGCCAGCTTTAAAGTAGCAGTATCACTTCATTGTCGGTCAGTTGCAGCCCAATGGTATCAATGTGGACTTCACCAGCTATGTCCATCATGGGCCTCCTGCAGTGCCACAATGATGCCACCCGAAGGTTGCAGGAACAACAACTCATATTCCGCTTGGGAACCCTGCAGCCCAATGGTATCAATGTGGACTTCACTAGCTTCAAAATCTCCCCTCCCCCCACCGCATCTCAAAACCAGCCCAGTTCGTCTGGTCCCCCCACTGCACCACACAACCAGCCCACCTCTTTCCCCTCCACCCACTGCATCCCAAAACCAGTCCAACCTGTCTCTGCCTCCCTAACCTGTTCTTCCTCTCACCCATCCCTTCCTCCCACCCCAAGCCGCACCTCCATCTCCTACCTACTAACCTCATCCCACCTCCTTGACCTGTCCGTCTTCCCTGGACTGACCTATCCCCTCCCTACCTCCCCACCTATACTCTCCTCTCCACCTATCTTTTCTCTCCATCTTCGGTCCGCCTCCCCCTCTCTCCCTATTTATTCCAGAACCCTCACCCCATCCCCCTCTCTGATGAAGGGTCTAGGCCTGAAACGTCAGCTTTTGTGCTCCTGAGATGCTGCTGGGCCTGCTGTGTTCATCCAGCCTCAAATTTTGGTATCACTTCATTGTGCATGGTGTAACAGTTGCCTCCCCCACTTGCATAATATATAGAATAAACTAGCACTGAACTGCTTTGGACTGTCTAATGGCAATCTGGCACCACTTCAGTCTGGAAACAGTAACAGACAATGACATTTAGATACACGCAACTTTCAGGTCTCAGTGACTGCGTTAATCTTATCGTTACAACAACCAATTACCAATAAGGTAATGCTGTATTGTTGAAATGAATCATTGCATCAAATCAAAAAAGCCATGGAACAGGAATAAAAACCAAAAGAACTGTGGATGCTGTAAGTCAAGAACAAAAACAAAGTACCTGGAAAAGCTCAGCAGGGATGGCAGCACCTGTGAGGGAGAAAACAGAGTTAACATTTCACGTCCAGTGACCCTTCCTCAGAACTGGTTCTGAGCAGTTGAGGACCAGTCACTGGACCCAAAACATTAACTCTGTTTTCTCCCTCACAGATGCTGCCAGCCCGGCTGAGCGTTTCCAGCTGCATTATTTTTGTCCATGGAAAAGGAAATTAGTTTGTTTTCCAATTCAAATTCTTTCAAATCAAAAAAACTTACCTTACTTCATTTCTAATATCATTAAGCAGTAGCAATCCATCAGAGAAGCTCTACATTTTCCCGATTTTTTAATAGCCATCTTTACCCCATATCTTATCACAAAACTACATGCAACATTATTTCCCCTTTTTTTTTAAATAAGGGCTTACAGAATTCATTATTCTGTATAGCACAGTAACCAATAGTCCATATTACAAACTACTTCATTTTACATGACCTAAAGACTCATTAATTCAAGAGGTGATAATGGAAACTGCAGATGCTGTAGAATCCAAGATAACAAAGTGTGAAGCTGGATGAACACAGCAGGCCAAGCAGCATCTCAGGAGCACGAGATGCTGCTTGGCCTGCTGTGTTCATCCAGCTTCACACTTTGTTATCTTTAATTCAAGAGGTACCAGCTTTCACGCCTGAACATGTTTGAAACTTGTTTCAAAGCCCTGTAACATTCTCTGTATACAGCCAGTGAATGACATGCAGGCTGCAGGCCACTAATTCCATCATGACTGGCTTGACATTACCATTCAGATTCCAAGACTCCAGAATCCAGCAGGAAGTCCACAAGTCTTCATACTACAAAATCCTGTATCTTTAAAATCATGGCCTAACATTCTGCTGTCAGAATGAGAAAATTGCTTTTAGCCACATAAAGGCTGGGATTCAAAAACAACAAAGTGTGAGAAAGTGGTTACAAACTGTTACAGCCCAAGGCAAAGATTCTCAGGACATTATCCAAGCATGGCATGCTCACTCCCTCTGCTCAGGAGTTGCTAAAATTAAGGAGTGCATCTCAAAACTGAGGAAGAGCACTGCTTCACCCAATCACCTAGCTACTCTGACATTTATATCAGTAAAACATACCTTGTAGCAGTTGGAAGCATCAACTACTCTCACCACACCAAAAGCAGTGACAGCACATCTTCCAAATTAATGCACTGATGAACTGGTACAAGGTTTAAATACAATAACGCATTTTTCTTAATTTTATGATTTAAGTTGTCCAAAGAGTCGATGGGCAATCTTGGTAACTATACCAGAAAGATCCCAGATTAATAACCTACTTTGTATAGACTTAGCTGAGGGCAACACAGTACAAGTAAGAGGACATATTAAACTTGATAGTTCTGGCTGACATACAGGAAAAACTCAGAACATTTACTTACAATGCAAACTTATTACGATTAAAACAGTACATGAATAACGAGAGAAAGGAAGGAATCAGGAGGAAATAAATGAAATGTAAACTCAACTACTACAAACACAGAAAAGTACATGGAATCAAGTATAAAGCTTAGATCAGGAAACAGTTTAAGAACAGACGTGATATGCACAAATCGTGCTATCCAGTGTGCAGCGACACAATATTTGTATTTCCTTCTGTTCTGCTATTCTTAAATACTTTTCATCTGCAATTTTCTACACCAAAAGCAACAGTTTTAGTGAAATGGTAGCCGGCCTACTAAAGGTCACGAATATTTCTAACATTCTCCAATGAGGCTCAATTTCACCTTTCGAATACAAGTTCTACGGTCACACCACTCTTTCGATAAAGAAGTTTTTTTATTGGATTTAATGGTAACCATCATATTTAATGGACTGTAGCTTTGGATTCCCGAAAAGTGGAAACAGTTTAATAAAGCTCTTCATAAATTTTAAAAATCTTTTGTCACTATTTAGTCTTCTCTCCTCCAGAGGGAAAAAAAAGACCTGTTGTTTTGATCATTACAACTCATCAGTTCAATAGCACCTTTCCAACTTACTTTACTACCTTCCTTAATGTCCCTTTCCAGTGATGCGAATATCAAATACAAACTGATGGAAATGTAAGCTGCGAGAAGGGCACAAAAAGGCTGCAAATTGATAGAGATGCTAGTAACCGGGCAATAAGTTAGCGAATGGTAAACGGTGGTACTAGCAAGCTTACACATTTCCGCAATAAGAACAGAAAAATCAGTATTTTTTAAAATAGTGTGAGGTATAAAACATTAAATGTTTAGGGAGGCTTGTGCGGACTTGCATAAGGAATAAAGGAAAGCTAGTATGCAAATCAGAAGTTAAACAGCATTTTGGATTTTAATGCCAGGGAATTAATAATAGAAGAAAGCCTTGCCATAACTATTTTTAAGCATTTCAAATGACACTACATTCTCAGCAGTGTTATTTTGGTCTTTACACCTAGGGAAGGATATATTTTCATTAATGGTGGTATAGCAAGGTTTATTACATTGATCTTTGCTGAAGTAAGTGATCTTACTGAAAGATAAGCACCGAGTTCCCCTGGGTAGGGCCAGGGGACACCATATCAGGATAATAACTCGATCAATTTTATGTGAGAAAACAGCATATTCCATTGTTCAGAGGGTTGAGAATCTTTGGAATTCCTGGAATCAATAAAATTCTGGATGCTCTGCTATAAAGCCTACATTCAAGGTTTAGATTGATTTTTGGTCCCCGATATGGAAAGTGGGCAGAAAATTAGAGGTTGGTCAGATCAATCATGATCAATCATGATCATAATGAAAAGGTAGAGAAAGTGCAATGAATTCCTGCTCCTTATTCTTAGGTTTATACTTTCTAGAATTGAAAAAAAAGGTCTACCCAGATCTACACAAACTTAGCCTAACTTCCCTGCTTTGCACTTTTATACCTCCAGAAAAGAACCCCAGTTCTTTGTTTACAGTTTTCATAGCCTTATGAAATTGAGAAGATACTCTATAAAATTCTCTCAAACACACTATTTCTCCACAAAATACCCAAAAATGAAACAGCACCCAAAAAAAGTTTCTGAAGTGAAATCACAATGCAACCCTTTCTACTACTCAGTATTAGGATGAAATATTGCCTAAAATGATTAACCCTACAGGTTTCCAGGAAGAAAAATCACTTTCCTTATTAAAGCGACTTTTACTAAACCCTAGCAAGGTAAGTCAACTTTAGCTTTGTCAAATTGGTGCACACTTAAACAGACTAACCATCCAGACATGCTTTCACTAGCTACATTCTTCCCTATTTTATACAAATGCAGTAGCTGATTTTTGCTCCCCCACAAGCTAAATACAAAAAACCAAGAACTGGAGCATTGCATGGAAGAGAATTTAGTGCAGTTCACAGCACAAGCTTATAAGTTACAATATCTGATCAAAGAGGCAGAGATAAATTCTGCCCTCAAGTCTCTGCACATGCGTTATGGCAATACGTGTTTGCGTGTGGTCAGCATTAGTAAAGGAATGGGAGGCGGCGTTTCTCATTATTTAGCTCAATTCAGGCTTGCCAAGGCCACTGTGTCAAGGTCTGGTTTTATCTGTTCTGAGGCAATTTGCCAGCAGCACTACATCAAAAGTACTTCCTTCTCTTCCTCTGAATGAAAATCATTTGAAAAATTCATGGGCTGGAGGTCAAGTTGAAGGGATGTTTTTCTGCTCACTGAAGTTAACTTCAATATTAAAGAAAAACTTAAGAAAGCAAACATTTTCGGACACAGAATTTGCATTCAGATGAAGAGAAATGCCAACATTTTGCAAGACTCAGGTGCAGGGAATAAAGGAAGAATTATTGACCTTCAGGAGCAAACTACTTTCCTTTATGCCTTACACAATATTGTTATCTCCACAAGCAAAAAGTTGAATACATTAAAGCATTTTCATAAAACGTTCTTATACAGTTAGAATACTTTGCATTATTGGACATCAGAAACTCTTAAAACCAAACTCTACATGAAAAAAAATTAAAACAACAAAATGCAAACACTGAGTTGTTATCTCTTCCCCATCTCTCCAACATGCTAAGGATTACGACTAGATCCTGGTACAGAATTCTGGATTTCCTATTCCATGCGCACTAACTACAGCACTTCAATCTTAGATCATGCAGACTTAATGACATAATCTGTACAGATGCAGGCATTTCCAACAAACAAGATGGACTAGGTTTGATGAATTTAGTCACCTGAGGTTTGTTTTTCTATTGCCTTCAACTCTTGAAACACCAATTATCTGTATAGCTAGCCTGAGAATGCTCAAGAGAATTAAGGGAAAGTAAATAGTTTTAACTCAATAAATCTACAGTTTTCCTCACAAAGGGCACTATCACCATATGTTATCACTTAAGTTTAAAGTAGCCAGATAGAAAACAGGAAGTTGGTCACTAGGCAAAAAACAAATTACTAAAAATCACTGAAAACCTATACTATCCTAGGCAAAATTTGTGGTTAAAGACCAAAACCTCTTCTGGATCAATTATGACAAATTAGTATGAGAAGAGAAACTTCTATTAATACAGCAGCAAAATAAGGATCTAAAAGTGGAAATCAGTCAAATAATTTCCATTGGTAAGTTCTGACCTGTTATTCATACAAAAGAAAACCTGATTCACTATTAAATGGTGCAAATAAAAAACTAAAAACTCAGCAGGTAATTTCCATTGTCTATCTTTTCTCATCTTACTTTCTACTCTGGGTCGGGTTTCTGTTATTTTAGTTAGTTACATATCTTTTTGTTTCTTTAATCTCTTCCTGAGGATGGCCTTTATGTTATTTACCAATCTTCTGCTTTTCATTCCATAATTAGAGTATTTCAATTTGTTTTGATTCTTTGTTCTTCCTGATTCTGCTAATGCACTTATTTTTCAGCTCAACAGAAAGATATTGCCTTAAAAATTAGCATGTCTTTTTTCTTTACCAATCATGACTGACGAGACCTCTGTATTTGAATCCCTCAAATCAAGTCTTCTAACCTGCCAATGTTGAAACAACTCCAATGAGAGTCACAGAGGCACTCTATGTCCCTTCTGTCTCCATTATTTTTCATATTTGGGCACATTACCCTCCTTTAACACTTGCCACTGCAATCCAAATATGTGGGAAAGCATTCTTGCGGTACCATGTTCACATGTTGCAGCCAAAGAATCATCAATACATTATTTTTCTACTCCTGTACCATAGCCTCTGCTATACTCTAACAATCTTTCTCTCTCAACCACTCTACTTCTCGACTACATACTAACCCTCAAATTTACCCAAAGGTTCAATTCCTACAGTGTTGTTAAATTATCAAGCTGCTTATCTATCATCTGGTAGAGAAGAAATCTCCTCTATTAAATATTAGGAAAACAAGTCATTGGTTCTGGTCCCCATTCCAAAACACTCTTCCAAGCTACAGAACTCAATTTCTCTCCTTAGCAATAGTCTGAGAATAAATTACCTGTTTGAAATCTTGATGCAATGTGTGCTCTGTCCACAACCTTCCAACCACATATTTGCAACGTTATTAGGATAATCTAATTACACCGCCATTATGTCATCCACCTTTACCCAATCTCAGTCCGTCTGCTGTTGAAACAGCCATTCTTACATTTTTTTTTAAATCTTCCAACTGTCATGATCATACACAAAAACTCTTGCAAGCAACTTAATTTTCAGCTTAACTTTATATTTGAAAGTTGTCAGAGACTGACCTGCTCCTGTTAGCCATGCAGGCTAGTATCACAATGAATCTTGTTTCTCGAGTCCTGTGGTGTTCATTAGAGCAGTTTTCGAAGGTTTCCACTTCAGGTTAGTTGTGGGTATAAACAAAATTCATGGGCATTTCATTCATGTTGGTATGACATAATAGGTTTGTTTTTGACACTGCCTGATTCATCAGACATTGGCGATTTTGATAGCGCCAGAGTGATCTCAGCCTTCTGCTGGAACACCAAGATATTTGTGCTTCATAAAATGGCTAAACTAGCCATTTCCTCTATGGTTTTGTCAGACTTGAGGTTTGATTTGGTTACTTAAATTCATTCTTGCACTGCATTTCTGGAGATATGTAATCGTTTTGATGACATAGTCCAAAAAAAATCAGGTCAGTGGCTGCTCCTGTACTTGTAGCACATTTGGACTTGGTCATCTTCAAGGTTGCCTTCTTTCTTTCTTGCACCAACTTTTCACCAACACCAAATTTTCTCATGGAAACAAAGTTGCTCGAGAAGTTAGTATGGTCTACTCTATGACAATGATGTATCTTAAACCCCTGCGCCTCAGCCTGGTAATCCCTGGCTGCCTGATTCCAACAATCAACTTATACGGCAAGTATAACTGTAAATGCCTTGCACTGCAAACTTGATGCTGTCTCCCAATATGATTAGTGTATAGTTTAAACATACATGTCATAGCAGAAAAGCTTTTAAATTTAAATTTTTCATGCTTAATGTTTTTTTCTGCAAACAAATGTCTATTTCTTATTCTGTAACAATTTTTTTTAAATCCTTGCAAGTTAAATTCTAGCAGTTTGCTGTATGTGACACTAGGAGTTAATTTTTTTTCAAAGCTTTGAATTAACTTTCATCCCATTTTTTCAACAATCTAATCAAATTTTTAAGTGGAAGAGAAGGGAGAATATACTGACCAAGACTCCAAACCAACAATTCCAATGTACATGCTTCACTTAAATAGCAAAAATTTCAAAAGGTGGCAGCTTTAATGAGGCAATTCACATTAAACAAACAGACACAGATGCACAAACAGACCTTGATGCACAAACAGACCTTGATGTACTCAACTTCAACCGTTAGTCAAAAGTTTCAATCTTGTACTTGTTAAGAGTCCTTTGAAGTGCTATTTCTAACCAAGTCATGTACATCAGAAGAAGGCAATTTCACAGTGATTGCACAGAGGTTGTACAAACAGCCGATGTGTATTTTAACATGCTATAATTACCCAAAAGCAAAGACAAGGAATTTAAAATGCATAATTTCTTGCTCAGACTGAAAGTTCACCCAAGTGAATAAAATCGTTCTGATGACTGCTGACATGCATAAAATGTCATCACTGCAAATGCAAGGGCATATTCCAGTAATGACAACCTTAAGATTTGTTCTCTTTTGTGGCAAATGTACCCTGCCTGAGCTTTCCGAAGTGTTGATCAATCATTATACACAAAGTAGTCAATCACTGCATAGTCAGTCAAGCTACTGACTGATTTCAGTGCTACAACCTCCATGCTGCATGCTGTAGCAAGAAGCAACGATAAAAATAGTGTACACTTCAGTCTTTTTACACAAAAGTAAAACACAAACTCCACATCACCAAAAGTAGTCTGAGATCATTAGGTGCAGAGTGCATTCCAGTAAGAGAGTGAGTATCTCATTTGTGTTTTCTGTCCCAAATAGCAATGCTGTCCAATGCAGATCTTCTCCTGTATGCTTAAAAGACATGTGCCTTTCTAATGTTTGAATTTTTACAGCAGTTATGTTCTTGTACAGTTTGCTGCCACTGCGGCAGTGCTTGGAGATTCAGTCACTGGTCGCCACCACACACTCATTAGAATTTAAGAAGCCTTTTAAAACTCACCAGTTCATGCACCAACTGAGATTTCCATGTCCAGGCCAGAGTAGGCAGGACAGGTTATGTGAAGGACTCTCCACCATCATCTCCCTAACCCCCCAAATCCATAATGGCTGCTATGTCATTGGTGCAGTCACTCCCCCGAACACATCTAGACAGCCGTGGCATATTAAAAAAACTCCAGAAAACTGCCCTTTTTTGGGTCTCCATTTTCACATCAGCAGTCACTACCTCATCTGCAGATCTGATTGCTGGAGGGCCTCCAATTGACGCTCTGGCTTTTGGCAGCCTGAACACTGCCTGCGATTGGATGCAGAGACTGCTCCTAATCTTTGATTGGCTACAGCATCGGTAATTTCAGTGGATAAGAGTTAAGGATCATAAATCAGAATTAAACCCCATATCCAATTCAAACCCCAGTTAAAAATTCAGTGTACAGCTTTACACTTGATGCTTAGAAAGTACATGTTGTCTATGGTGCCCAGCTATAAAACCTTCAGAAATATTGCCATAAGGCATCAGCTTAACTTGCATATAGCATCCTTAAACTAGATGAAATGGCCTTTCAGAAGCGTTATCTCAAAACACAACCCTGACTCAAATAAGGATATATTGTGACAAGTAACCAAAAGCGTAGTCACTGAGGAAAGGCTTAAAGGAGTGAATTAAAGGAAGAGTAAAGCTGAAGGATTTGGAGTAGAAATTGCAAAAAACTTATGGGCTTCAACAGTTGACAGCACAACTGCCAATTTAGGGAACAAAAGGACTCTGGGAATACGCACGTGTCCAAACTCAGGGCAGCACAGAAATCTGAGTGTCTGTAAAAAATTACAGAAGCAGGCAGGCTTGAGAAATTGGAGAGAATTAAATACAATACTGAATTTTAAAAGTGAAGTGTTGCCTGCTGGGCGCCAACATATGTCAGCAAGTCAGAAGCTACCGAGCAAATGTGACTTATTGCAAGTTTGGGTCGCAGAGCATTGGTTGAGGTCAAGTGCATGATGAGTGGAATGTGGGAGGCTGGCTGAAACAACAATGGAATTAGATGCTGTCAGAGTGGAAGCGTATTTGGGATGCAGCACAGTATCTCAACAAGTTCTCAAACCAATGGTACATTAAAAATATTTAGCTTCTTCAATACTCTAGCCAGTTAGATAAATCAAAATGTAACTTTGTGAAGTATTGAGAAAGATTTCTTTTATGTTTTGTGCTTCATCAAAAAAAATCAACCAAGCAAGCACAAGCCAGGAATACAACCTAGAGGAGTTCTGATGAAGAGTCATCTAGACTCGAAACACTGCTTGTTCTCGCCCCAAGGACACTGCCTGACCCAGTGAGACTTCCAACATTTTTTGTTTTCAATACAACCTGTGGGCTGAGCTAGCAACTAGTAACATGGCTGCTCATCAAATACTCATCTAACCTAGGTAAAGGTGAAGTTGCCATATGTCCTAGCGGAGTATATAACTGCTCTCTCACGAGGGGGAGCGCGAGGGGAGTGGTGGTGGTGGTTTAACCGGAAGGTCACCATCAGATGAAGGTAGTAGCTGAGGAGGAGAGTCATTCATGGTAACATCAAGCTGGTGCAGCAATTGAACTTACGTTGTTGCTACCATTCTGAAATGTAAACCAGCTAATCAACCCCATATCTCATAACCAATTAGATTAATTAAAATTTTAACGCTGAATGTAAATATTCATCAACTGATTTATGTAGGCACTCATTAATCTCTTGGATTTTAAGATATTCAACTACTTCCATCCAAATATAATAGCATGAAACAAAATGTGAAAATTGAGTGATGTAATGATTTATTTTCAACCTGCAGGTAAATCAACGCATAGCCACAGCAGCTAGAAGACTTACTTTCAATTCCTCAAAAGGAAACATTGGGAGAACAAGAAAGAAGAGCAGAAGTACACCATATGTCTCAATGAGTCTGCCTATCATTCACTGCATTCATTGTTAACATAAACACTAGTTACCCACCCTTACGCTGCACGTCCTGTTCCGTATAGGTTGCTTTCAGTACAACCAACCCATTTTCAACTATTCACATTTCCCATTAGCACCCATTCAATATTTCCCACTCTTGGTTTATCTGCAGCAATCCCTCCGGCTGTTACCCTTTTCACTCTCTAGGTACCATGGCCATCTATGCAACTCACTCTTGTCTGTGTCTCTCCCTATCCTCATCTCGAACATCAGCACAAATTCCACCATTTGCCAGCTGCCTGCTGTCCCACAATAACGTGCATTGACTCTGAAGTAGACTAGCAAACAATTCGGTTCAAGGGCAATTAAGGACCAGTAAAAAGTGTTAGCTTTGCCTGCAATAAACACATCATTAAATAATAAATTAAAAAATAAGACCAAAAGGTATCAGCTTCGCTCAGTTGACAGCACTATGAAATTGAGTACATGATCCATTCACTACAGCATAACCTGGCTCTTTTTGCCTAAATAAAAAGAATGACCGCTATTCAAAACATATAATCGGCTGTAAGGTACTTTAGGACATTTGATTCGTTGGGCCGAGGTTGAGGGAGAGGTGGACATCATTATCCAGTCACATGTAGGTGGCTTTTCAGAGGTGGTGGTCATAGAATCAGGAGCTCAGAGTGACTGGAAGTAGTTTGGGTCAGTTTGAGACTGCAATTGGGTAGGATAACGAATGAGGAAAGGGGGCACAGAATCTGTTTTAAATGCAGTTTAATTAAACTTGGAACATTGGACCTGAAAGCATGAAGTACAAGTTCTTCCTTTGTACATGGATAAAATGTATTTCATTTTGTAAAATCGCTTCCACTCTGGGTTAAAATACAAAGGCTTTTAACACAAGCTTGTGAATAATTAACAGGTAATGTTAATCTCTCATTTCAATTAGCAAAACGTAGGGAGATGATGCTTGGTCTCGAAGAAGAAATTATTTGGGCACAAACTTGCTAGCCTAACACTGAGTGATCAAATACAATGATCTATCTTCCCCTACATGAAAAAGAGAAGCATATGCTAAATTGACCAAGTATTTTGATATGAAGATTTACCAAACACATCTCCTCCCTAAAATGTGAAATCAAATCAAACAAAACCAGCAAGTAGTCTGCTAATCAAATAGATGTGTGACAAATGTAACAAACTAAATTGTTGGATGGGGACAATTTCAAAAATTGAAAACAGAGCAGTGACATGCTTGTTAACTCGAATTTTAAAATTTTCTACATTTTGGTTTAGCTGGGAAGCACATATCTGTCCCAGCTTAAATTCAACACGAAGATTTCAGTATGGAGCTACTGAATTTCAATTTGACTGTTATATCCATTCAAGCAGGTATTTCAGCAAAGAAGCAACATTCCATAAGAAGTTCAGTACACTATCAGAAATCCATGACACCAAACATTTTGATGGGTATCCTGAAATCAGGATTTGCAATCTGCACTAAAGCACTCTGCCCATCTGGGTAACAGAAGTCAGTGAACACACACCAAGCCAAAAGGTATAAGTTATCCTGGATTTGTTGAACATCCAAGACGCCACACTGCATGCACAACATCTATAATACACTATCAGTGATTACAGTTCAAAAGTACTTAATTGGTTGCTGAGGCATCTTTATACCACCAAAGGAGTTTTGTAAGTTTTTATTTCTATTGTTCACAACATGTGAAGCTCTGTTCTAAATGCAGTACAAAGTCTCTCAAACAAGGTGCTGCTTGTCCAAGAACACAGGAACAGAAGCAGGCCATTTGGTCTTGGAGCCTGTGCCACCACAGTAATTATTTTAAACAGCCTGCTCAAACATGTTATACACTTCCAGGACATGAACCCAGTTCTTCTGGGTTAGCAGTGGAAATGAGACTACTGCACAACAAGGCACTATCATTCAACGCAATCACAGTTAATTTTGGATTCAGTAACACTTACCTGCCGTTAAACCAACATTCCTGAAGTCCCTGGATAACAATAATTGATTCACCCAATTTAACAATGCTGCAATTTACGATAGACAAGCTCCCTTTCAGATGTGGGAATAATAGTAATAAACCCTTCAAACCAATCGGCTGCAAGTTAAATTCAAGACAAAAGCCATTTCAGTGATAGAGTTACAATATTGTAATGATGCACAAATTAGTGCTCATTTCAAAAGAGGACAATAAAAGATATCTAGGATATTCACTAAACCCCAAGTGAGTACGTAACTTGCCACAAACACCAGGAAGTCCAAAGTCCTCTATCCAAATATGTCCAATTCAATGCTTTCAATTATGATGCAACTTGGAGTTGAAAAATGTCCCCGATTTCTCTATTTTGGACAGTATCTAACCATCCTGGAGACCAGTTACTAGTGGTGTACTGCAAGGGTCGGTGTTGGGTCCACTGCTGTTTGTCATTTTTATAAATGACCTGGATGAGGGCATAGAAGGATGGGTTAGTAAATTTGCAGACACTAAGGTCGGTGGAGTTGTGGATAGTGACGAAGGATGCTGTAGGTTGCAGAGAGACATAGATAAGCTGCAGAGCTGGGCTGAGAGGTGGCAAATGGAGTTTAATGCAGACAAGTGTGAGGTGACGCACTTTGGTAGGAGTAACCGGAATGAAAGTACAGGGCTAATGGTAAGATTCTTAGCAGTGTAGATGAGCAGAGAGATCTCGGTGTCCTTGTACACAGATTCTTGAAAGTTGCCACCCAGGTTGACAGGGCTGTTAAGAAGGCATACAGTGTTTTAGCTTTTATTAATAGAGGGATCGAGTTCTGGAACCAAGAGGTTATGATGAAGCTGTACAAAACTCTGGTGCGGCCGCATTTGGAGTATTGCGTACAGTTCTGGTCACCGCATTATAAGAAGGATGTGGAAGCTTTGGAAAAGGTGCAGAGGAGATTTACTAGGATATTGTCTGGTATGGAGGGAAGGTCTTACGAGGAAAGGCTGAGGGACTTGAAGCTGTTTTCATTAGAGAGAAGAAGGTTGAGAGGTGACTTAATTGAAACATATAAAATAATCAGTGTTAGATAGGGTGGATAGGGAGACCCTTTTTCCTAGGATGGTGACAGCAAGCACGAGGGGGCATAGCTTTAAATTGAGGGGTGAAAGATATAGGACAGATGTCAGAGGTAGTTTCTTTACTCAGAGAGTAGTAAGGGAATGGAATGCTTTGCCTGCAACGGTAGTAGATTCGCCAACTTTAGGTACATTTAAGTCATCAGTGGACAAGCATATAGCCGTACATGGAATAGTGTAGGTTAGATGGGCTTGAGATCGGTATGACAGGTCGGCACAACATCGAGGGCCAAAGGGCCTGTACTGTGCTGTAGTGTTCTATCAAAATCTCAACAACGAAGGGTTTGCTAGCTGAGCTTATGGTAAATTAGGCATTCTGATTAGAGAGTCACGATATCAGATCCAACACCAAACTCAAACTATAGAACAGTGGTTCTCTCATACTGTGGTGCTGAAGCTAAACTTGTAAAGTATTATCATTACTTCCTTTGAATTATCTTGCAAATTAAGTGAAAGAACAAACGAATATCCTTCAAGATGTCACCTACAGAAGTCGTGATAATCTCATTTTCAACATATCTCATCCACTTCAGTTATCAAAATGTTCAATTCAAACCCAAACATGCAGCTGAGTCCAGCACATCAGGGCACCTATTTGCAGAGGCCTAAGGCAGCATTTCAAAGACAAATCTCAAAATCTCCATGAAGGTGTGCTCTACTGAGAGCAACAAATATCCAATCACAACCAAATGGATGACCTAGCAACAAAAGGCATCAAGCCCTATATGTCGGAGGATGATGCATTGGATTTAGAGGATGGTAGGGTGGTATGAGAGGACAAGAGGGATTCTGTATTGGTTGTTATTGCGGGTAGGGGGTGCAAGGGATGAGTTGCGGGAAATGCAGGAGACACGGTCGAGGGCATTTTCGATCATTGTGGAGGGGAAGTTGTGGTTCTTGCGGGAAAAAAAATGACATCTGGGATGCTCAGGAGTGGAATGCATCATCTCAGGAGATGCGGCGGAGGCGAAGGAATTGGGAACGAGGGATGGCCTTTTTACAGGAAGGAGGGTGAGAGGAGGAATATTCCAGGTAGTTGTGGGAGTTGGCAGGCTTAAAACAAATATAGTTTTCCAGGTGGATGCCAGAGATGGAGACAGAGGTCCAGGAAGGAGAGAGAGGTGTCAGAGATGGTCCACGTAAACTTAGGGTTAGGGTGGAAAGTGTTAATGAAGTGGATGAACTGTTTGAGCTCCTTGTGGCAACACAAGGCAGCGCCGCCAAAACAGTCATCAATGTATCAGAGGAAGAGATAGGGGATAGGGCCAGTGTAGCTTTGAAAGAGGGATTGTTCCATGTAAACTCCAAAGAGGCAGGCGGGCATAGCTTGGGCCCATGCGGGTACCTATAGCCACCACCTTTGTCGCAAGTGGGAGGAATTAAAGGAGAAATAGTTGAGCATGAGGGTGAGTTTGGATAAGCGGATGAGGGTGTCAGTGGAGGAGGACGGGTCCGGCCTGCGGGACAGGAGGAAGCGGAGGACCTTCAGGCCATCTGCATGGGGAACGCAGGTGGAGGGGGACTGGACGTTTATAGTAAAAATGAGGTGTTGGGGACTGAGGAATTGAAGTTCGGAGGAGGAGGAGAGCGTGGGTGGTGCCACTGACATAGGTAGGGAGTTCAGTGTCTCCCACAATTCCCGCAACTCATCCTTCACACCCCCTACCCGTAATAACAACCAACACAGAATCCCCTTGTCCTCATGTACCACCCCACGATCTTCCAAATCCAATGCACCATCCTCTGACATTTCCACCATCTGCAATCCGACCCCACAAAGACATTTTTCCCTCCTCACCCTTATCTGCCTTCCAGAGGGACCACTCTCTATGACTCCCTTGTCCGCTCCACACTCTCCTCCAGCCCCACCATACCTGGCACTTTTCCCAGCAACCAAAGCAAGTGCTACACCTGCCCCTGTACCTCCCCCCTCAGCCCATTCCCAGGCCCTAAGGCGACTTTACACATCAAACAGATGTTCACCAGCACATCTGTTAATGTGATAAACTGTATCCGCTGTTCCTGTTGTGGCCTCCTCTACATCGGGGAAACCGAGCGGAGGCTTGGGGACCGCTTTGCGGAACACCTCCAACCAGTTCGCAACAAACAACTACACTTCCCATTCGCAAACCATTTCAACTCCCTCCACCCCCAACCATTCCTTGGCCAAAATATCCATCCTGGGCCTCCTGCATTGCCACGATGACACCACCTGAAAGATGCAGGAACAGCATCTCATTTTTCGCTTGGCAACCCTGCAGCACAAGGGTATCAATGGGGACTTCTCAAGCTTCAAAATCTCACCTCCTCCGACCACATCCCAAAACCAGCTCAACTAGTCCCTGCCTCCTTAACGAGACCTTCCACCTCAAGTCCTTTTCACTAACCTCATCCCGCCTCCTTGACCTGTCCGTCCTCTCTGGACCGTCCTATTCCCTCCCTAACTCCGCACCTACAGTCACCTTTGCTGACTCTAACCTCACCTCCTTGATCTGTCTGTCTCCTCTCACCCTATCTTCTCCTTTATCCACCTCCCCGTCTCCCTGTTTATTTCAGAATCCCCTGCCCCTCCCCCATTTCTGAAGAAGGGTCTCAACCTGAAACGTTAAACTTTCCTGCTCCTCTGATGCTGCTTGGCCTGCTGTGTGCATCCAGCTTCACACTGTGTTATCTCAGATTCTCCAGCATCGGCAGTTCCTACTGTCTCCATAACTCTTTGGCCAGGAATATAACTACTGCAGCTATAAGAGCAGCTGGGAGTTCTGCAGTTTGTTACTTGTCTCCTTTCAACATATACCTTACTTCAGTGACACATGTCAGGACGGACCTATTGGGATGAATGTCGTCACCACAATACTTGAATATGTTATTCATTGTTTCAATAACTTAGATAGTTGGTTAGAATTCATGATGCTGATATGTTCAATGGTGCACACAGATCCAGTTGTAAGCAGTGTACATTGTAGCTTGAATTCAAAAGTTTTAACACATTAACAAAATTATGGCAGTGAATTTAAATAACAGTAAGTGTGAGCTTATCCATTTTGGACCTAAAAAGGATATAACAAAATGCTTTTTAATTATAGAATTCACAGTACAGAAGGCGGCTATTTGACCCATCGTGTCTGTACCTGCTCCTGAAAAAGCTACCCAGTCAGTCCCGTGCTCTAGCCCTATTTAACAGCCCTTTAAATTTATCTCTACTTTCCACCTCTTGACTTTTAAGGAATACACTGCATGTGTTTCTCTTATCAAAGTGGTTAACTTTACTTTTTTCGCATAATATTCCATCTGCTATTTTCTTGCCCATTCACCAGCCTGTCCAAACATCCTGAAGCCACTTTACATCTTCCTTGTAACACACGTTCCCACTTAGCTTCATATAAGCCTCAAATTTGGATATATTCTATTTTGTCTCCAACTCCAAATTCTTGACACGTACTATGGATGGCTGGGGCCCAAGTACTGATCCTTGTAGTACCCATTAATCTGCCAACTCGAGAATGGCCCATTTAATTGGGCGGCATGGTAGCTGAGTGGTTAGCACTGCAGCCTCACAGCACCAGGGACTCAGGATTGATTCCAGCCTTGGGCAACTGTCTGCGGAGTTTGCACATACTCCCCATGTCTGCATGGGTTTTCTCCAGGGGCTCCGGTTTCCTCCCACAGTCCAAAGATGTGCAGGCTAGGTGGATTGGCCATGCTAAATTGTCCGTAGTGTTCAGGGGCTTGTGGGTTATAGGGGGATGGGTTTGGGTGGGATGCTCCAACGGGGCGGCGTGGACTTGTCAGGCCGAAGGGCCTGTTTCCACACTGCAGGGAATCCAATCTAGTGTAACATACAACCCTGAATAACGTCTGCAACAATGTACTATAAATGGAGATAACTGGTTTCAACAACCACAACCATAATTCAATATACTAACTACGATTCCAGTGGAAAGCTGAAATTAATGGAATCAGGGGCTATCTTGCCAAGGCTCTAGGATGCCACATCAAATGCCTCAACATCAAGGGGAGTCATATTTGCACTCCTCAAGCTCAGCTCTTTTGTCCCCATTTCTACCAAGGCTCTAATGAGGGAAGAGGCAGAGTAATTCTGGCAGAAACCAAATTCAGTATTAGCTGAAAGGTCATTACGCAAGCACCATGATAATCAGGTTGATCTGACACCAAGAAATCTCATCAGATCTGAAGCAAACATTTTCTGTTAAGATATAGTTTGTTCCAGCAACTTTGAACACTCAATTTCAGACCTCAGATTTTTACATTTCCATACCACCACAACCACTAAACGTGCAGCTCTAGCAAATGTAATCAAACCACCCTGAGTTATTTTATGAAAGGAATTATTAAAGGTAATTTTGTCCTCAAGTCAAAAGAGAAATTTAGAGAGATAAAACCTTTGTTTTCTGTTTTGTCCAAGGAATACATTATTCGGAGCAGACACACTTAAATGAAAGAGAAGAGTTCCAGAGCTGAAGGTGGTAGGGCTAGAGGGGCGATGGAGATAAAACGGAAACCATTGAGAAATTTTAAAACAAGGAATCAAATTTTACATTTTGAGGAATTGGCAAACCAGGGAGTGATTATAAAAAAGAAAATGCTGGATCCAGCAGCAGGACAGACAACATCTGCAAAAAGAGAAAGGGGATCACATTCCAGGTCAATGACCATTCAGCATGTTGGGTATATGGGACTTGCAACAAATCAGGACACAGGCAGTGGACTATGTTTTCTAATATATTTTGTTCTCCTCAAAGCATCCACCCCAAAAAGATGTCTGACCTAAAAATGAATAAGCGCGTTCAGTGAAGGCAACAGATGAATTAATTCAAGGCTGGAATTCAATCTCATGAGGTCAGGACACTAAACACCCAACAAGTCAAATTGCTATTTCTTTCCTTGCATAAAACCACTATTTCCCATGCTTTTGAGAGAGGCATAATCAGCTTTGAAGTCAATCACCAGATAACGTACTCAGCATTATAGCCTTCCACATTGCTGAACAAATGCTCTGGCCTGTGAACTCGGGATGATTTGCTTTCACTGTCTATTACACAGGCATATGACATGTCTTTCATTTAATCAGAGTGTTACAGGAATTAAATACATGATAGAGGTTAATTTTATCTGCTTGTAGCTTGACTGAGCACTTGCTACAGCGCTTATGCAACACACATTCTCCAATATTCTAAACTTTGCTTCCAAGTATGTGGAAAGTACTCAGCACCTTTTATTATGCAGCTATACACACACACACACACACACACACACATTAATTTAAAGAATCAGAACTGTGCACGACCTGAGCGGGAACTTTCAGCATGTTGTATCTGTGCAGGGAGAAAAAGCATTGGTGTTGGCTGCTCTATTTTGAAGCTTAGAAGGTTTTAGGTTTGGTGAGAGCCTTTGGTGTATTAACATGAATAGAAGACTGACTAATGAAGAGAAGACAGAGCTAAGATAATAAAGCCATTTTCAAAATGGTAACCTGTATCTCGTGGAGGAGAGTCACAGGGATCAAAGTTATTTTAAATAGAATAATACAAACAGGCCCTCCGGCCCAACAATTCCACACTGGCCATTGGAGCATCCCTCGCAGGCTCATCCCCCCACATAACCCACCTATAACACTACAGACAACTTAGCACAGTCAATCCACCTGCACATCTTTGGACTGTGGGAGCATGTGCAATCTCCACACAGACAGTCACCACAGGGTGGAATCGAACTTGGGTGCTTGGCACTCAGGGACAACAGTACTAACCACTGAGCTGCCCTGCCGCCCACCAATATAGTAATGATTTGTATGACGAAATTATGTGCCATTGCCAAGATTGTGGATTATAAAATAAGTAGGAAGGCAAACGCCAAGGTTGGCACAAAGAGACTGCAGATGGGTTTGACAGGTTGATAGTGGACAAAAACTTGGTAGACAGAATATAATGTTGGAAATGTGAGGTTATGTATTGTAGCACAAAGAAAAGGTGGTAAATATTATAGGAATTTGGGTGCCCTTGTGCTTAAACCACAAAAAGCTAACATTCAAGTTTAGCAGGTAACAAGGAAGGCAAATAGAATATTGGCCTTTATTTCAAAACAAAATGGAATATAAAAATAGGGGTGCCTTGCTAAAACTATAGAAAGCACTAGTCAGATGACACTGTGAACATACTTGCATTAAAAGGTAATCCAGGCAAGGTTTACTAGGTTGATCCTGGTGTATGGAGGGACTGCCTCATGATGAGGGGTTGAATAGATTGGGCCTGTATTGATCAGAGCTTAAAAAACTGAGGGGCAACCTTATTGAAATAAACAAGATTCTTGGGGGCTTGACAAGGTAGATGCAGAAAGCTTATTTTTTGTCTTTAAGCAGAGGACATCATTTCAGAACACACAGTTGCACATTTAAGAGTTGGTGAGAATTTTTCTCAAAGTTGCAAATCTGTGGAATTCTTTACCACAGAGGGCTGCAAAGGATGGGTCATTAAGTGTAGTCAAGGCTGAGATAGACAGATTTTTAATCACTAACAGAATCAAGGGTTTTGGGGGAAAAACACAAGAAAGTGGAGTTGAGGACTGTCACATCAGCCATAAATTCATGGGACAGCAGAGCAAACGTGAAGGGACGAATGATCTACTTCTGTGCCTTAATGGTTTTATAGAATGCATAAAGTGAAGCAGCACACGTAACAAATTTCTCCTTGTATCAGAACTTCAGTTGTTACAAAATCAAATGAAGATTAGTGCCAATACCTGGCTTACACGACCTGACAACCCTGAATATTGTGCGAAACAGTTCTTGCATTGAGACGGGCAATACATTAAAGTGACTCTCTCATCTTTATCAATAGTAGTACTTCACCTGTGATACAGCTCAAAACGTTCTCCTAAAATTATACTGTACAGAACAGACCCTTTGGACCATCAAGTCTACCGCCAAAAAAATGCCCAACGTACACCAGTCCCACCTTCCAACACTCGGGTTATTGCCTTGAATATTATGCTATTTCAAGCATTCAACTACAGGTTTTTTTTAAGGTTGTAAGGTGATCCGCCTCAACTATTCTCCCAAGTAGTGTATTCTAGATCTCTACCACCCTCTGTGTAAGAAGATTTTGCACAAAAGCCTCTTGCTTTGCAGCTTAAAATTCTGCTGCCTTGTAATGATCCTATAACTATGAAAATACTGCTTCTACTCTCCCTATTCATGCCCCTCAATCTTACAGGCTCTCAAGTCAACCCTCAAACTTCTCTGCTCCTTTACAACTCAAAATTTACCCTACTTCGCTTCTTAAAGTGCTCCGTCCCAGTCTACATGCTAGTGTTCCCCTGTAGACACAATCCAATTGCAAAGTATTTAGTTGCAACACAATGCTTTCTTGCTCACATCAAATAGACAACTAACAGAATTCTTTAAGTCACCTTAATCTTAACTAGAATGTGAGTGACTATTTAAGACCTGCAGAGAGGCTCTTTCAGAGCACGACTTTCACTGTCTTTTTGCTGTCTCAATTATCAGATTTTTGCATTACGTGCACAATGCCTTACTCAACCAAAGGCTGAACCACACACACATTCACATTCTCTCTCTAATCAACTGGTCTGTTTTCCAACAAACACTGACTTTTTTTTGTAATTCTGCCATCTCCAATAATCCCTGACGGAATGGCTTAATGGTTAGAACATTGATTAACAAATGACTGTCGTCTATGAAGCCACAACATATTATTAATAGCTTTTCCGTTCCGTCATTTATCAAACCGAGAGAATACAACTACTTTTGTCGATACACCATTTCCTTAAATGTATCACAACACAATCAAATGCATGTAGTAATTTCAGTAAACTGAAATCGGTTGAGTACAAAATTCAGACTCAGGTGGATGGTTGGCTAATAAAGAGAATAGAGACTACCATTTATAACCATATTTGATAATAGTGAAAACACATAAATTTATTAAGCCCCAACAAAAGAGTAAGCTATAAAGAAAATGATTATGAGGCAGCAAATTCTGAACCAATTCAGTGCACGAGTAACTCAGTAAGCACCGGTAACCTTGTCATAAATCTAACATCCTCAACAGTATTCCAAAAAGTAACTGTCAGAAAAATGTAGTAACCTCAGCTTTTCCTACAAGTGTATTCCAAGGTAGGATGCCTCCCTGCAAAATACTGTCTCAGTATTTACACTAAAACAGTACATACAAACTACTGACCTAACACACAACATCACAAATTAATCATAAATTTTCTGAAGGGTCTAGGGCCAAAACATCAACCTTCCTGCTCAGCCTGCTGTGTTCATCCAGCTCTACACCTTATCACAAATTGGTTCATTTCTTCAGATGCTGCTTTGATTTTAACAGAACTTAGGAGGTATGGTGAGTAAGTTTGCAGATGACGCTAAATTTGGGGGTGCAGTGGACAGCGAAGAAGGCTACCTCAGAGTACAACAGAATCTTGATCAGATGGACCAATGAGGTGCAGATGGATTTTAACTTGGATAAATGTGAGGTACTGCATTTTGAAAAGGCAAATCAGGGCAGGACTTGTACACTTAATGGTAAGGTCCTAGGGAGTGCTGCTTAACAAAGAGATCTTGGAGAGCAGGTTCATAGTTCCTTGAAAGTGGGTAGATAGGATGTTGAAGGTGGCATTTGGTATGCTTGCCTTTGTTGGTCAGTGAGGGTAGGAGTTGGGATGTCATGTTGCAGCTCTACAGGGCATTGCACACAATACTCCCATAACGGCCTAACCAATCTGGTCTCCCTGCTAATAAGGAGGATTTTGTGAAACTTGTAAATCTTTTCTGAACCCTTTCAAGGGTGTTGCCAAGGTTGGAGGATTTGAGCTAAAGTGAGAGGCTGAACAGAATGGGACTATTTTCCCTGGCGCATCGGAGGCTGAGGGGAGACCTTTTTGAGGTTTATGAAATCATGAGGTGCATGGATAGGATAAATATTTAAGGTCTTTTCCCTGCATGGGGACAGTCCAAAACTAGAGGGCACAGGTTTAAGATGAGTGGGGAAAGCTTTAAAAGGGACCTTAGGGGCAACTTTTTCATGCATAGGGTGCTGTTTGCACGGAACGAGCTGCCAGAGGAAGGGGAGGAGGCTGGTACAATTACAACATTGAAAGGGGAGTTAGATGGGTAAATGCCAGAAACTGGGGCTAGATTTTTCCCATGCTGTATATCTCTCTATGACTTTGTGACTACAAGTGTTGTGTGTTCTCTACAGTTGTTTTAAATTATACAAATTTAAAGGGAATAATGTGACAGGTGACAAAGCTTTTACCAAATTCAAGGATTCTGCACAAACAAGCTGTTCCCAGAACTAGGTGAAAACGATGACATTATCTTAGAGTACATCATGACTTAGAAAATGAACAGAGGCAATACAGAGAACAGGCTGCTGGAAGACAGGAAGGGAAAAAGTCTGGGGAGTTCATGAGCACTAAGGGTGCTTAGAAAGCCATTTTTCCACCTAAAACCCAGCAACAAACAAATTGTGCAACATTTTAATTCAATAAGAACATCCAACCTGAAATACATCAGGGTGCACAGCTCTAAGTATAACCTCAAAGCAGGGAAGAGAACATATTGCCAGGCTCTGTAAATACAATCTTGAGGATGAACCTTTACTCACCTGACACTTCAACTCTTGCCTGGAAGGTACGGCCACCATCTCGCAATGCTCTAACTAAAAGAGAGGTCACGAATACAATCTATTTAAGAGTTAGAGCAACACATAATCTGACACTCAATTTCCGATTCCTTACAAGTTCTAATATCTCTCTTTCTCTCTCTCTTTCACTCACTGATCACTAGGTTACTGTGCCTACAAAAAGCTACTCCAAAATAAATATTCTAAATCAAATTTACAAATAAATTCATTCCATTTTGCGTCCAAATTTTAATTGATTCATCCTTACATAATCCTTAAGTGCCAGTCTCAGAGTCATAGATACACACAGCATGGAAACAGACATTTCAGTCCAATTTGTCCATGCCCACCAGCTATCCTAAAGATCTAGTCCCATTTGCCAGCATGTGGTCCATATCCCTCTAAACCCTTCCTACACCTATACCCATCCAGATGCCTTTTAAATGTTATAAAAGTGTAGCAGCCTCTACCACTTCCTCTGGCAGCTCATTCCAACACATGCAAGACCATCTGCACGAAAAAGTTGCCCCTTCAGTCCCTTTTAACTCTCTTCCTCTCCTATCCTATCCACCTGCGACTCCACGCGGTTTTAATATTCATTCATGGAATGAGGGCTAGGCCAGCATGTGTTACCTATCCCTAAATGCCTGGAGGGCAATTAAGAGTCAACCACATTGCTGTGGGTCTGGAGTCACACGTGGGCCAGACCAGGTAAGGATGACAATTTCCATCCCTAAAAGGACATTAGTGAACCAATTGGGTTTTTCCAACAATCGAGAATTGATTTATGGTCATCATTAGACTTTCAATTCCAGGCTTTTGTTGAATTCAAGTTCCATCATCTGCCATGGTGGGTACCCTGGTCCCCAAAACATTACTTGGATCTCTGGATTAGCAGTCTACCAAGAACACCACTAAGACATCACCTCCTCTTTTGATCTGGCCCACATTTCTCCAGATGCACAGAGATGTGGTTAACTCTGCCCAATGGGTAATAAATGCTGGCCTAGCCAGCAATGGTGACATCCCATAAAATAACTCAGGAGAAAAATAAAAACTTGTCCTTGAGCAGTGTTATTACATCAGGTAAAAAGCTGTGAACATTTAATGAAGGAGACTACAGATGCTCTTGAAGGTCAATGTGAAATAGCTCTAAGTCTGGAAAGCCCAGGTGTACCATCCTGTCATAGTAAAGAACAGCCCAGACCGCTCTAAACTAACTACAGTTTGTAGCTGTAATGGCAGCAGTGTGAACTTGTAAACAGCACTCCAATTTATGGCTGAAGTCGTTTGTGTAGCAACAAAAGCTGAGATGTTGTCCATGAGACTGAGTAATGATGAGGTCTGCAAGCACTCTCTGATAGTGTTAGTCTTTACCTCCTTGTTGGAAAGGATGAACTCCCAACTTTGCATATAGCTCTGTTCTCAGTTCTGGTTCTAGACTTCTCTATCCTCCTTGACATGGCTAGTCAACTCTCCAGCAGACTTCCCAATGTGCACACGTCCGAGTGCTCATCTGAATAATTTCCGGCAGATCTCATGTTTTATTTCACATCTCCAGCATTATGTTATTTTGATTTTATCAGGTATTTGCTAATGGAGTTAGGTGATGTGGATGAAAGGTGACTCACATAAAATCAGCTTGAACATTTGGTTTATATAGTTTTTGCACTGTTTATCCAATTCAATTCTATAAAAGCAACTTAGTTTACAGAATACATACTTCTCCATTTAATTTTTAATGTTCCACAAAGTGGCATTCAACACATTAATAATGGACACAGATTTGTATCATTGACTAAAAACAAACTTTGCAACAGCTCAGTAGGTTCAACCATTAAGATACCGAGGCCAGATTCATTCACAATCTATGCAAAGTTAAGAAATCTTTGCATAGGCACTACATGTGGTCTCAACAATGACATCTAGCTAAATAGGTATGTAGTACTCACCCTCCAAATTTTCCTCAAAGTCGTGTGTGTTTGGACCATTTGACATTTGACACATATGAATCATTTTACATCAAGGAGTCAATGTCTTCAGGTCGGAAAGAAAAGGAGAAAGGAGTGATTTGATAAAAAAATTGAATAAACAAAAATTAAAACAGCTGCCCATCATCAAAAATATATTACAGGATCATGTCACAGTTCAGAATCCTGTTAAAACTGATGTTGTCAATTAAGAATTAAACTGATACCATTTTGAAATTTACAAAATGGTATTCCAATACTGTACAAATCGTCATGAAAAAGGTGTACAAGAAATAACACATGGCACTACCCAACCATCTCCAATAAAATGTTAGCAATGTTAAGCATGTTGTAATTGCAGAAAATTACACAAAACCTCATGTGTAAAGAAACAATAGCTCTTGTAAATTAGTGTTGAAAATTGAATATGCATTAAAGACTATACACCAAAGACATTTTTACTATACAGGAAGATCATTATAGCCACACCTCAGTTGATTTCATTAAGCCACAAGGCACGTAAATATCACAATCAAAGGAAGGATCTACGTCAACTTCATTCACTTTAGGAAATGAAAAACACCAGTGGAAATACAAACTGAAATGGCAACGTCATGCCACAATTTTCATCAGTTGGGGGGATAATTCAATACATTACTCACATAAGAAGCTAACCTTTTCTTTGCATGTACACAGCTTGGTGCAACTTCAATCCGCTTTCAGCACAAAAATTTGAGAGAAAACAGGCCGCATAATAGACAGATAACTCAGCTCTGAAACATCTTGAGTACTAGAATTATGTAATCTAGCTGCCTGCCATTTAAAGACTTTGGCATTTATTGCAAACTACTGCAGGCAACAGTTCATCATTTTCATAGTGGAATTGCATAAAAGCAAATAGCCCAAGCAGTCTGGTCTTTATGGTTCATGAAATATTGTTAGGACATTTCTTATATTCTGAATATCTTTCCCAATGCACAACTCTCCAAACAATAAGCAATAATACAAACTAGAACAATTTACCCATGACAATGCCACAAAACGTTTATAGGAATAAACACTGCAATGGACGTGCACCCTGCAGAGCATCTTGGCCTCAATAATCCCAACTTATGTGCCAAGTCGCCCCTTTTCATCCCTATGTACACAGTCAAAATGCTTAGATGTTAAAATGGCAGATTCTATTCATTACTTTAATACATTGTTGATTCGATAAAGTACTTCAATACAATTATTTGACACTGCATGTTGACACATCACAACGAGACCATAATGTCAATTAATAGACTGCTGTCAGATGTTTATTAGAGAACGAAGATTTAGACAGTAGGTTCAAAAGTCTGCATTCAACAATCATAAACCCATTGCCATTCCAAGAAATTAATAGATGACTCATGAGACTTAATTCACGTATATTAATTAAATTAGGTTACTCAACTCAAATAACTAAAAAAGGAGACACAAAGATGAAGCTTTTCAACTCAGATAAAAATCATGCTCACTGGTATTCATCTCTTCTCACAATCATCCTAGATAAACCACAGCTGATTCACAAAAACCTTTAAACCAGAAAGATATTCTTCTTTGCCATCAGTTTTACAGTGATAATTTTACTATTAGCATATAAGTATTCACATCAAAACTGAACATACATATAAGTAGCTTTGAGGAGCCATAGATCTATGGAACAGTGCAAACTCCAGGCCAATCACTTATTCCATTGCTTTATTGGCTTATTTCATAATGCTTGTTGGCATTTAAGCCATCAGTGATGTTCATCCTTTACGTGTCTCTTATCAACTATTCCTTTAAAAGCACCTTGACACCAACTGGCACCAGTCAGCTGACTATGTCAAGTCATCATAGCCAAACCAATTTCATTTTTACCTAGCATCCACACCTGTCTATTTCTGAACGGAATCAATAAATAAGATACAACTTGTGACTCCTGGTCAATATTCCTCTTCACAAATTGTTAACACTTCCCGAGCTGAGAGAAGCTAAATCAACATAGAACAGAGATTCAATTCGGAGCTTCTATGGTACTTTGACTTGGCTATTCAGTTAGCCATCACAGAAATTCTTATTGTGTACTTACATAATAATTTTGCTGTATTTTATACTTAGCCACATTAGTTTTACATTTTCTCCTGACTGCACTGACCTAACCTCCATTCCAAGTCAGAACCCATCTTGATAAAAATCTACGCTGCAGTGATCCGAGAGCTCATTTTCAAGATGATAAACTTTGAGACATCCAGCATTGAGCTGGTTCTGTCAAAGATATAATAAGGCAATATCCCTAATACCTTTTCTGAGCATTGGGAATTCCAGCTGTTCAATGTGATAACTGCAGCCCAGTGAAGCAGGCACAGCAATGAGCTCTCTCATCGATGGTTAATTAATCGCCTGAGGGAAGGATATAACTACAGGTAAAATTCTGAAGATGATAAAGTCCTGAAAAATATCTCCTTCACCCTCCCGCCTCAAAAATATTTAGTTGACAATTTCTATACCAAACCTCTCAACTTCATCAGCTTCGTCAGTAGGAATCAATTTGTAATTTTTCAACTGAAATTAAAATCCCAGCACATATTGAAAGCTCACTCATTTAACACCGACCTAAACTATAAATGATCACCATTTCAAACCTTAACTGTTCAATTCTTTAATCTCCACATCCCCAATTTCCCACTTGCTTGTCTGCACGTCACATTTTTAAATTTCTAATCAATGTAATTTTCTACTTAGTGTAAACATTTTCAAAATCATTTTATCATCTTGCTTTTCATGTCTCTTACTGTCTTGTTTGTAGTTGGGACAATTATTTTAAAATCAACTTTTGCAGAATTAGATGCACATTTGAAGGTCACGCATGACTGGTCAGAGTTATGATGATTAACTGGTTGTAATGTAAAAGGGACTGGATGAATCTCTAAAGCATTTTTAGATGTTGAAACAAAGTATTAATGTCAATAAACAAGTATAATCGCCAACATACACTGGAGTAATACAAGAGTTCAGACATGCAATTTCACACCCCTACCCCACCCCACCCGACCACAAGATGCCCAAGGCTGAGTAATGATTTGATGACCAATTATGGAGTATGGTTTGAGTTTCAAACTAGACATTCAAGAGTTTTATACTTGTGCCCTTGGATCTGCAGCCGTAGGATGAATAAAATTTGATAACACCTTTCAAGCCAGCAACCACATAAAGGACAAAGCTAGCAGGCACATGGGAACATCACTATCTGCAAGCTCTCCGCCAAGTCACGCATCATCCTGAATTGAAAATATTTTGTCATTGCTTACTTGGACAATGTTACGATCCAGCTAAATGTTCTTACTAGACAAATCAGATCCCAGGGAGAAATCCAGCGCGACAGATCATATTTTGTTTTGTTTTTATTTTACAAGGTGGTCTTTCACTGAAACATAAGCATGCAATGCTGCAGATCTGGTTTTAACACCAAAACAAGGAAATATTACCTAAATAATAAAATAGAATAAACCAAGCTATTTATGTATGCCACAATTTGAGAAATAGCAAAAATGTAATTCCATTTATCTCAAAACCACTTTACAGTACTCAAAACACCTGGAAGAGTTCCTTCTCAACTACATCTGTAGGCTTGCCTCAACTGTTGTTACAATTCCTGGTCTTGGGAGTTTGACAGCCTATTTCTAACTCATTTTGGATTCTGCCCAGCAACTTCCAATCTGGAACTTTCAACCTGAACTGTTTCACTGAGGTATCTATTTCGTAACTTATCAAGACCAACTCCTACCTCCAGGTGAAGCCATTTCAAATATTTAACTTCCACCAGGACTTATGCAAATTGAAACCAAACAGTTTCTCTCCTAGGAATTAGAAAAATCAGTTTCTCAGTCTTTTAAACTGAGATCAAACTAACGCTCTTCAATCTTTACCATCCAATACTAAAACTTCTGCAATGCAAATAAATTCCTATTATTGAAGGAACTCTCTCACACTTACCGGTTCTTAAAGGGACAGTCAGTACCGTTTTAGTATAATTTCTTCGTTGGGTGTTAAGATATGTGTGGAGCCACAGAAGATGGGGTAAGATTTTTAATGAATATTTCTCCTCAGGTGTTTACTGAGGAGAGAATCATGGATGCTAAGGAAATAAGGGAAGGTAGTGGGGATGTTTTTGGACCCCAGCCTTAAAGCACATTAAAGGTGGATAAATCCCTGGCCCTGATCAAGTCTATCCTCAGATGTTGACAGAGGCTAGGGAAGAAATTGCAGAGGCCCTTGCAGGGGATTTTTGATTCATCTTTAGTCACTGGTGAAGTTCCAGAAAACTGGAGGGTGGCTAATGTTGTTCCATTGTTTAAGAAAAGTAGCAAATGCAAGCCAGGGAACAACAGGCCAGTGAGCATGACATCAGTGGTAGGCAAGTTATTGGAGAGGACACTGACAGATAGGATCAACCAACATTTGGACAGTCAAAGTCTGATTAGGGACAGTCAGCATGGATCTGTGCCTGGGAAGTCATGTCTAGCAAATCTTTGGAGTTTTTCCTAAAGAGGTAACCAAGAAGGAAGAGGAGGATAGAATACTGGATGTTGTCTATATGGACTTCTGTAAGGCCTTTGGCAAGGCTAGTCATGAAAGTTAGGTCACATGGAATCCAGGGACAGCTAACTAATTGGATTCAAAATTGACTCAAATGGTGGAAAGCAGAGTGTGATGGTTAAAGGTGATTTCTTAGATTGGAGGCCTGTGGCTAGTGGTGTGCCACAGGGGTCAGTGCTGAGACCTTTGTTATTTGTTACTTATATAAGTGATCTGGATGTGCGTGTACATTAGTAAGTTTGCAGATGATACAAAATTAAAAGATATCGATGGCGAAGGTTATCAAAAATTACAGCAGGATCTTGATCGGATGCAGAAGTGGGCTGAGGATTGGCAAACAGAATTTGATACAGATACTTGAAGTGTTGCACTTTGGAAAGTCAAATCAAGGTAGGACTTATGCTAAGGTGTGAGGAGCATTGTGGAACAGAGGGACCTAGGAGTACAAGTACAGAGTTCAATGAAAGCAGCGTAACAGGTTGGTGAAGAAGGCATTTAACTCGCAGGCCTTAATCAATTTGAGGCAGAGTATTGGAGTTAGGACATTATGTTACTGCTGTATAAGTCATTGGTGAGGCTGTAGGTGGAGAATTGTGTATAATTTTGGTCACCCCATTATGAGGAAGACATAGTTAAACTGGAAAGTGTGAAAAGAAGGTTTATGAGGATGTTGCCAAGACTAGTAGGCCTGAGTTATAGGGAGACGTTGGTCAGGGTAAGACTTTCTTCCTTGGAACATAGGAGAATGAGGGGTAACCTTACTGAAGTGTGTAAATTCATGAGGGGCATAGATAGGATGAATGTATAAATAGTCTTTTTCCCCAGGGATGGGGAATTGAAAAGTAGAGGGTACAGGTTTAAGGTGAGAGGGGAAAGGTTTAAAAAGGATCTGAGGGGCGACTACTTCATACAGAAAGTCATGCCTGTATGGAATGGGCTGCTCGAAAGTGGTTGAGGCAGGTACAATAGCTCCATTTAAAAAGCATTTGGATAGATACATGGATGGGAAGGGTTGAGGGGGATATGGACCAAATGCAAGCAATTGGACCAGTTTAGGCCGAAGGGCCTGTGTCCATGTTGCATTACTCTATGACTCTATATATGCAGTAAATTGGAGGAAATTGAACAAGCAAAAAAAAAGTATTGAAATGCTATAATAGCATTAAAGCATTCAGCAGCAAAATCCTTTCCTTTACAACCCCAGTAGGATTGCCATCCGTCCACAGTTAGTAACTCTATCCAGCTGTACAGTTCTTGAATTCAGAAAAACCTAAAAACGTTTCTGAAACGAACTGAAATTTTTCTCTCCTCAAAAAAAAAGAAATTGGAAAATGGGAATTTTAGGCAAATTGGATCCAAGTAAGCATGTTACTACGCCTTTCACAGTTCGACAAAAAAAAACTTACGCATAGGGTCACAATTATGAGCCAGGGAGAAACGTAAAAAGGTACAGGAAGAACTTTAGTACATTTGAGAAAGTACATCATTGGCTATTAAATCTTCAAAATATTCACCAAAATGTAGCGACAGTTGTAATGGTGGAAATGAGGCAACTACTTTGCACCCAAATTCCCACAAGCATCAATATATAATAGCCAGAAAATCCTCTGAGAAATTGATAGAGGGCAAGGCATTGGTCAGGACAGGAGGATAATTCCTATTCTTCAAGGAAGTACCACAAGATCTCATAGGGAGTCGGAGTTTTTTTTAAAAAAGCACAGAAGCAAGCCTATTGGCCCATCATGTCCACATGGTCATTAAATCATCTATTTACTCTAATCCATCATGTGGCCCATAGCCTCATGTGCCATGGCATTTCGATTGCTCATTTAAATAGATTTTAAACCTCTTGATGGTTCATACTTCTACCATTCAGCACCTCGACATTTACTATAAAGCCCCTCCAAAACAGCTGCTTCCTTATCTTAAGCCTGTGACTCCTAGAGTTGACCTCTCTACTAAGGGGAAAATGTTTCTTCCCATATACCCTATCTATGCCCCTCAAATCGTTGCACACCTCAATAAAGGTTCACCCCAGCCTGCCCTGCTTAAAGGGAAACAATCTCAGTCTATTGATCTCTCCAAAATGAATTGCTCCAGCCATTCAACATCCTGGTAAATCTCTTCCAGAGTTTCTCACGGTTCCGTTGCCAATTGATTCAACCTTGAATTTATTCCAGGACCCAGGCATCACTGCTCACTGAGAAGAGAACTTCAAACAGTAAAATCCTTAGAGAATTAATGCTCATCTTCACCTCAGAACAAGGGAGAACTTTTTTTTTTTAAACTGGGTTTCCTTGTTCAAGATTCATCCACAATATTCATCAGTTTCTACCCATCAACATCCACAGAACATTGCATTTCACTAAGAACACCCCAATAAATACAGATCCAATTTGCTCAACTTTTCCTCAAAAGGCAACCCAGTCATCCTTAAAAATGAGCCAAATTAGCCAACTGGAATTCCTTCCAATGCATTTATTATTTTTTAGCTAAGGAGACGAAGACTACACACAGCACTTCTGGTGGTATTTCACTGACGACCTGTACAATTGCAATAAGACTTCCCTTCTTACACTGTCCAGACACTTGTAATAGACACCAACATTCCATTTGCCTTCCTGAAAGATAACCATTTGTGATTCATGTACAAGGACAGAGATCCCCATTTGTGATTCATGTACAAGGACAGAGATCCCTTTATAATAGTGTCTTTCCCTTTCAATAATATTCTGCTTTTCTGTCTACTTCAGCAGGAAGAACAATCTGATATTCTCTCACATTGTGAAGAGAGATAGGTTTAAGAGTTGACAAGAATTTGGCAGAAGGAACACAGACTGCTTATATCTTCTTCTCAACTTACATTTCTACCTCGCTATATCAATATATCTGGCTACAATATACTGAGCCCCTCCATTCAAATCAAGAATAAAGACTGGAAATATTTAAGGGCCTAGCATTGTTCTCTGCATCACCTCATTTGTTAACAGTTTACCAAAATGGAAGTGCCCCATTCTCCAAATATATGTTGATTAATCAATTTAGATACAGTGAACTTAGTTTTAACCAGTACCTTGTGAGCGGACTTGATAAACCAGCAACTATACACCTGAAATATTGGAAGTTTATTGTATTGTTCAGGTTTCTGCAATATCAATTGAGGGTTAAGTGAGAATGTTCCCTATGGGTAAGTTTTACTTACAGCAAAAATCACTGAAATAAATATAGCAATGATGTATATTACTTAGTTTGTGTTTTTACATTAATTATATGGACCTCAATCAAGAGGAATATTTGGTCAACTGTTACACTCCTGGTCCCTTAGGTTCCGGTGAATTAAATATTTACTGCACTTTTAATCAAACCGTCTGATGTGTTGTGATACAGCTCTAGAAGTAGGTAGGACTTGAGCCCAGGTCTTCTGACTCAGAGGCAGGAGATTACCGCTGTGCCACTTGAATCCTGCGCCATCCGCCCCAATTCAAGTAGAAGGTTACCGTACAGGGTAAGAGCTATGTGGCACTTTATCAAATGACATTTGACAAAGCAAGTACACTATCTTATTCTACCTGCTTGCTGCATGCACAAAGGATTCTAATAAATTTTTCAAACACTAACTTCCCTTCACAAAATGAAATCAACTCTGCCTGAGTGTGCTATGATGTTATAAATGTCCTGTTACCACCTCCATAGGAAGGATTCCAGCAATTTCCTAATTACATATGTTGAAGTGGTCCATAACTTCCTGCCTGTGTCTCCTGCTTTAGTGGAGTTACATTTGCAGCTTCCCAATCCACTTGAATATTTGCCAATGTAATTTATATCTCTGAAGCCACTCCCTTTCAGAAGCAGAGATGCAGGTCTTCAGGTCCAAGGGACTCACCAGCCATCAACAGTACCCAGTGCTAAATACATGGGGTAAGTCATGAACATGTGTACTTGGTGGGTAAAGAAATTATAAATGGTTTCAAGAAATAATTGGACAGGTATCAAGAAAAAGGACTTAGCATTAACAGAAATGTAACATAGGAATAGTGTAGATAACTGGATGAACCAAAAAGTAATCTTCTCACAAAGTACTGTTACAAATGGTCCTGTCTATTTTTCACCCCAGGCACTTCCAAATATCAAGCCAATTTTCAATCCAGCTAATTAGCTGAACACTAATTGCAAGGGTCAACTTTCTGCAAAAACCTCAAACTGAGTAAATAAACTGTATTCACTAACTATCCCTCACATACTGATTTAATTCCTTTCTCAGAAGAACTCGGGTAAAGCTTGTTAAGCACAACCAACTTGATTCTAAAACTCTCAAAAACTTTTGCTTTATAATACGAAGACAGCATCATTCAGTAAAGCATAGAAGTATTTACTTCCCAATGTTTAACATTCTACAAAACTATTCTTCGCCATTCTGAATGGCAATAAATTCAAAACCTAATGTTTTCTTACAATATCATGCAGCCAAACTAGATATAAAGAATCCTACTCTTGGATTAATGTAAATTGTTTTAAGAAACTGAGCTACTGTATGTTATCACACACATGCTGACAGCCTGCTTAGACTCAGATATGGATTGCCTCACGTTTAAGAGCTAAGAAAGCACCTCAAGCAAAGCAACCATGGAAAAAAATGGAGAAGGCACAGCTAAATGCACACCCTGAAGTAAATTTCAGCATTCATGGCCAAATGAGACATGCGGAAGTCTCATCCTACATATGTGATCCATGCTTCACTTGACCCAACAGTATTTGGTATAATTCTTGAGTGCAAACAAAATATTCCACACAGCCCAGCCATTCCCCTTTTCAACAATTTCATTAAGCAAAGGCGATCTTATTAGTAAGCTAGTGGCTTTTCGTGGAGACATTATTAGTGTAAAAATCGGAGCTGACTTACCTGCCAGTGCAGTGATTTCTGCAGGTGACATCATTGGAGAATTTTTAGGCACATTGCCAAAATGGATAAATGTATTCCCCAACCAGAAATCATTTGATTTTATTCCAAAAAGTGTACATATGTAAGACATGCAACCAGAGCAATATAGTTAGGAAACTGAAAGCTCCAGTGTTATTCACATTTTCAGATGCTTTGATAACCAGTAGGATTACCTGAAACAACCACAACTTTGCACTGCAATCAATACTTGCATAATTATCAACAAGACGATGCGAGGGAAAAGGCTACTAAAAAAGTATGCTTGTTCAAAATAACCTGAGATTTTGCACAACAAATTTTAAGAATCAAACGTGGAACTTTCCTGCTTATAAAGGTTACATACCTAAGGTGTAGATATACCAAAGAACTTTACATTTTGGACTAACAAAAAATTCTGATCAGTTTGCTTTGGAGAGGACGATAGAGCATCAAAATACTGAAAATCTATAAACAGAGGTGCAAGACTTTGCAGAAACATGGGAAGACGTATACTCCCCAAATATGAAAAATGTCAACCAAATATAATCAGATGTTTGCAAAATTAATCAGTTTTATTATCATAATAAAATTAAACTAACAAATAAAAACCCAAACTATGAAACAAAATTTGTGCAATAACTTCCCTCGGAGCACATTAGTTTTCCCATAAAGTTAGCCATCATAAATGTGAATACAATTCTGTAACAGATTCTAGACACATCCAGCACTTGAAAATAAATGATATATCCTCAGGTCCGTGGGAAACTACAGATAAGAGATTGGTTGGCCAAGAAAAAGAACTAAAAATGTACACGTTTGACAATCTACAGATGCCTAATTCATCACTCTGAACCCCAGCCATCACATCACAATCCACTGCCTCAATGCCAAGTAGCATTCCTCCTTCCTTCATTCTGACTAAAAGAATTGGCATAATAATGACATTAAAGTAATGAAAAAATGGCACGTTACAGCTGCAATAAACATGCGCCTTGTATTGCCAAGTACGTGAGCAGTTCAGTGGATCAAGGATGTTTGAAACTTTCCCAATCCCTCTTGTAGTCAATGAGGAGGCAACAATCTATACTCTGCAACGGACTGCTTTTCAGTAAATACAATCTGCCTAAATGGATACTGAATAGCCACTTTATTAAACATATGGAATTTTTTTTTTGCAGTGGAAAAGGTGTGTAACAGGCAAGCAACATTCATTGCAGGGAGTATAGCCAGGCAGATAATTCTACTCCTTCAGATATCCTGGCATTCTTCAGCCATTCGGTAGTACATTCTGAGTAAGTATTTCAAGCTTAGATTCATTAAGCAGTTTTCGGATATCAAAACAAATCCAGGCTGAAGAATTTAGAATATGTTTTGTCAAAACTGCGGCACCGAGCAAGAAAGCTCTTCCAATTCCTCCCCCAAAGACTGTACACCATCACATTCTTCAAACTTGCTGAACAATGAAAAATGACACAGACGGGACCTGCAGCAAATTATTTCAAAATCTGAAAGTATGACTATGTTTCAAGACATTTGGAATTCTCAATCTAATGACTGTACACAAAAAGATTCACATTCATTACCACCTCATCTCAATGAGATGGTTTTAATGCACAACCCAGAACTGTATCTGGACTGTCAGAAATACTATTAAGAAGGACCGCACATCAACAAAGAAATCCTGCTGAATTATGAGTGATAATGGGAACTGCATATGCTGGAGAATCCAAGATAATAAAATGAGAGGCTGGATGAACACAGCAGGCCCAGCAGCATCTCGGGAGCACAAAAGCTGACGTTTCAGGCCTAGACCCTTCAGAGACGGGGATGGGGAGAGGTTTCTGGAATAAATAGGGAGAGAGGGGGAGGCGGACCAAAGATGGAGGGAAAAGAAGATAGGTGGAAAGGACAGTATAGGTGGGGAGGTAGGGAGGGGATAGGTCGGTCCAGGGAAGACGGACAGGTCAAGGAGGTGGGATGAGGTTAGTAGGTAGGAGATGGGGGTGCGGCTTGGGGTGGGAGGAAGGGATGGGTGAGAGGAAGAACAGGTTAGGGAGGCAGAGACAGGTTGGACTGGTTTTGGGATGCAGTGGGTGGAGGGGAAGAGCTGGGCTGGTTGTGTGGTGCAGTGGGGGGACGGGACAAACTAGGCTGGTTTTGGGATGCGGTGGGGGAAGGGGAGATTTTGAAGCTGGTGAAGTCCACATTGATACCATTGGGATGCAGGGTTCCCAAGCGGAATAGGAGTTGCTGTTCCTGCAACCTTCGGGTGGCATCACTGTGGCACTGCAGGAGGCCCATGATGGACATGTCATCTAAAGAATGGGAGGGGGAGTGGAAATGGTTTGCGACTGGGAGGTGCAGTTGTTTGTTGCGAACCGAGTGGAGGTATTCTGCAAAGCGGTCCCCAAGCCTCCGCTTAGTTTCCCCAATGTAGAGGCAGCCACACCGGGTACAATGGATGCAGTATACCACATTGGCAGATGTGCAGGTGAACCTCTGCTCAATATGGAAAGTCATCTTGGGGCCTGGGATGGGGGTGAGGGAGGTGGTGTGGGGGCAAGTGTAGCACTTCCTGCGGTTGCAGGGGAAGGTGCCGGGGGTGGTGGGGTTGGAGGGCAGTGTGGAGTGAACAAGGGAGTCATGGAGACAGTGGTCTCTCTGGAAAGCAGGCAAGGGTGGGGATGGAAAAATGTCTTGGGTGGTGGGGTCGGATTGTAGATGGCGGAAGTGTCGGGAGGACGATGCGTTGTATCCGGAGGTTGGTGGGGTGGTGTGTGAGAATGAGGGGGATCCTCTTTGGGCGATTGTGGCAGGGGCGGGGTGTGAGGGATGTGTTGCGGGAAACGCGGTCAAGGGCGTTCTCGACCACTGTGGGGGGGGGAAGTTGCGGTCCTTGAAGAACTTGGACATCTGGGACGTGCGGGAGTGGATTGCCTCATCATGGGAGCAGATGCGGCAGAGGCGGAGGAATTGCGAATAGGGGATGGAATTTTTGCAGGAGGGTGGGTGGGAGGAGGTGTATTCTAGGTAGCTGTGGGAGTGAGTTATGTCCTGCTACATCTGAAACACAATTCTGGGGATTTTATGGCATTAACCACATATTCAACCAAAGTTGGCAACTCATAGGATTTTTTTTTAAAATCATAGCACTACTCTTATCTGGTCTAATGTTGTAGTGATGTAGTAAACATAGTACTAACCTAATAATAAACTTTCAAAAATGGGCCAGGAACACTAATACACTAGATCAGTGAAAATAATAGCAGCAATGCATGGGATGGCTGAACGTTCAATATTGCTGCCATACCAAGGGTTTGATTCCACCGCCAGCAACTGTGTGTGGAGTCTGCATGCTTTCCTGTGTCTGCACAGGTTTCCTGCGCATCCTCCGGTTTCCTCCACAATCCAAAAATGTGCAGGTTAGGTGAATTGGCCATGCTAAATTGCCTGTAGTGCCCAGGTTTGTGCATGCTAGGTGGATTAGTCATGGGAAATGCAGGGTTATGGAGGGGACAGGGGGTATTCACAGGGTCAGTGCCAAATGGTCTGCTTCCATACTGTGAGGATTCTATGATAATAGCTTATCTTTAAAAAAGTGTTTCCCCCACCACTTCAAGTGAAGCCACAAATAAAAGAAACCCATGGTTGTTCCGCAAACTGAGCTCTCGCTCTCCATGGTTACAGCTCTAGTAATTCACTGCAGTGCAGTCCCACGGGGGCGGGAGGGGGCAAAGTGAAATAAATGCTGCTTCAAACACAAGAAGGGTTTTCAGAATTATTTACACAACAGCATCACCTTGTGGAATAAACTGGAATGTCTTCCACTTTAGTGTAGGGAGACAGAAGTATGCTGTTTTAATACCAAGCAACCAAACAAGGTAAAATGTGCCATTATTTCAATCGAGCATTCAATTATAATTCAGGCAATAAACAGGACTTCACAGTGCTTCCAACCTTTGTCACAATGAACTATGAAATATGCAAGTTACTTTTTAAAACAATGCCAAGAGAAGGCAGATATGATGAATGTAAAACCTGCAGTCTAAGACTTCTGTGCATTTGTGGTTCATAAATTTAAAGGATTTATTAAATTAACTTCTACACGAATCATCCCTGACAAGATATACATTCTAGTATAATTATTTTTATTTCAACTTGGACATCGGACTCCTTTGACGAGATCTAACAAACACAGCTACGTGTCGGTGTCTGGCGGATGTGCGCAATAAAGAATAACTGCAATCAGGAATAGAACTGTTAGGTGACAGCAGAAATTTATGAAATGAAGCCTCACTGAAATAATCAAGAACTGTAAATAAGGTTTATTATTACAGATGTTGCGAAGCTTCAAGTATCTTTAGCCAAACAAAGTGAGATCGCTGGTTTTAGTTACAGAACTCAATGACGTTGATTCAGTTTTTTAAAAAATGATATAACAGAGAAGCTTGATGAATCGAATGAAGTTAACGTGTATCTCGATTTCCAAAAAGCATTTGACAGATATTACATTTTAATATCTTGAAACAGAAGTACGAGGTACAATATGGAATAAAAACAAAGCACCTGAATCTCAGGAGATCTGGCAGCACCTGTGGAGATGGGAAACTGAGTTAACCTTTCAACTCTGATGCTGTGGCTTCAGAACTGAAAGGAATTGGAAAATGAAGGATTTTATGCTGCTAATTCAGAGGGAGCATGTGGGTCACACAGAGATGACAAGGAGCAAAAGACAAGGGAGGTGCTCACGGTGAAAAGGGAGTGTTAGAGGTATAACATGACTGCAAATTTTATCTCAAGCCCCGCTGTCCGAAGCATTCCCCTGCCTGCAATGCCCCAGGATAGAACTCTACAGCCACCAAGGGTTGTGCAAATGAAATCACTGACGAATCTCTTCCCAACTGATCTTCGCAAGCGAAGAATCTGCCTGATGAAATTTCAGTGTCAAAGATGCTCTCAGGAGAGTCAACAAGACTGAGTCAGCCCTTGATCTTACCAAGGTAAAGGAGACTACACTGTTAGAAGAGAATACAGATTTATGAATGTTAAACTTACGAATAATCATCCTTACCAACACAATCCATACAGGGGCCTAAGTTTTAAAGACCTGACATATGAACATTTCCTCTACTTGTGAACAGCTGCTTTACACTGTGTTCCAACTGACTAGCAAACAGAACCCATTCACAGGAATTGGCTGTAAGCTAGATTGAAAAGTACAAGTGAAATATTCCTTCCTTGTTTGGGGCTTGGACAGTGAGGGAGGAGTAGGTGAATAGACCAGGTTTACACCTTTTGCAATTGCGTGGGATGGTACAGGGGATACACACGGTGTTAAGAGTGATCAAAGAGCAGACAAGAATGTCAAGCAGAATCTCGTCCCTGCAGCAGAATGCAGACACAGTGGAAAATGCATTTAGTGGCTGGAGGTGGAAGTAATGGAAGAGGGTGAATGATAGATATGGAGACTGGTAATGTAGAAAGCGAGGATAAGAGAACCCTATCATTGCTCTGGGAGGGAAGGGAACGGATGAGGGCAAAAGTGTAGGAAATGAGCAAAACATGTTTGAGGGTCCTGTCAAACATGATGGAAGGGGGGGAAATGCCATGTTGTACAATATGGAGTCTGGAGTATCATGGACTAATTTGACAAAACAAAGAACTACAAATAGTGGAAAAACTAAAACTAAACAAAAAACAAATTGCTGCAGAAAAACAGAAGGTCTGGCATCATCTGTGGACATAGAAATCGGAGTAACATTGACTTCAATTGCTCTTCCTCAGAACTGATAGTAGCTAGGGTGGGGAAAAAAGGCATTTACCTTGGCGATAGTGTGCTAGAAGGAAACGAGTGAGCTGATAGGTGGAGATGGAGCTTACAGAGACTTCAGATAACAAAGGGATTGGTGATATTAAGCCAGGGAAGAAATGCCAGATAGGTGACAATGGGGACAATGACAGAGTGAAAATGGACGACCAGTGCTGAAAGCAATCCATGTCATGACTATACCTGGAGTGCGTGGTGGATAAAAGACGTGTGGTGCTCAGGCTCTAAAATTACTGAAATCCTCAGAGTCCTGAAGGCTGCAGGGTCCTCGAGCAGCTTAAATTGAGCCTCAGTGGAGCACTGCAGCAAGCTCAAGACAGAGACATTGACTTGGGAACAGTGGTTATTGATGTGGTAGGCAACTGGAAACTCGGTCATTTTTATGTACAAAACATTGGGTGACCATTTTGTAGAACATGTCTGCTTTTCATCTCCCTGGTACAGAGATTACATTGTGAGTAGCAAGTACATAGACTAGATTGAGTGAAGCGCAGCTAAATTATTGCTTTTAGCTGGAAAGTGCAGTTGGAGCCTTGGATAGTGAGGAGGCAAACAGGCAAGTGTTGCACCTTCTGCAATTGCAAGGGGGAAGGTGCTCTGGGAGTGTGAGGTGGTGTTGGTGAGTGGAGGATTGTATCAGAGGGAACAGTCCCTACAGAATGGTGACAAAGGAGTGAAGGTGAATAAGTATCTGGTGGTGGTAGTATTGTGCTGAAGGTGGCAGAAATGGTGACTACTGATCCTCTGGGTGCAAATTTGGTGAGGTGGAAGGTGAGGACCAGGGAGACCGTATGGTTGTGGGTGAGAAGAGTGCAGGCAAGGACAGAAGTGCAGGTAACGCATTTAACTTATTTGATCCAGTTTCGTTTATATATGTTCATACTCAAATGGCCATAAGAGGACAATATTACACACAATCCTCCACTAAAAAAAAAGTTTCACAAGATTTTCACATTGCTTCATTTTCATTTATTCACAAAACAAATTTAACGATTGGTTCCTATTCCTAAGAGAACACCTGTTAACCTGACAAACTAGCACAGCATACGACAGATGTTGGTTTGAGTCTAAGGGGACATTCTTCCAACAAAGGCTGATTTTTGACAAATAAAAACCAAAAGAACTGTAGATGCTGTAAATCAAACAAAAGCAGAAGTTGCTGGAAAAATTCAGCAGATCTGGCAGCATGTGTGAAGAGAAATCAGGGTTAATGTTTCAGGTCTGGTGAACCTTGCTCAAAACCAATGGTAGCTAGGAAAGCGTCGCGTTATATGCAGGGAGGTGGTAAGGAGTAAACGATAGGTGGGAATAGAGCCCAAAGAGAGAGAAGAACAGTTGGGCAGCCAAATGAGTGGGTAACAATCTGCCTGAGAGAGTGAATAGCTGTTAATGGAGACTGTTACTGGCTAACAATAGGTAGCTGCTCTGCTCAGGACTGGAAGAAATTACAGGAGACTGTGTCCAAAGCCAAAACCATCACAGAAGACAACCTCCCATCCATGAGCTCCATTTACACTTCTTGTAACCAGTTGTCAACATTATGATCTGTATGTCCTTGTTTTCTATGATCTGCCTGAACTGCACTCAAAACATTGCTTTTCACTGTACTTTGGTACATGTGACTACAACAAATCAAATCAAAAAATCAAAATCTATCCAATCTCTCTTTATAACAAATTCTCCAGCCCAGGCAACATCTTGATAAGTACCTCTGCATCTGTATCTAATATTTGCTTTATAAGAATGGGCTTTCAGCAACATGTACAGGGCACTCAGCAGAATATTACAATGGAACTCCCGTGTCTTTCTCATAAATTGTCTAAAAGCGGAGCCCTTTTGTCAGATAATTTCCTCCGACAACCTAAGGAGAAACAAAATACACAAACTGCCTGCCGTTTAGCTAGTTGTTGCTCAATTCACTGGAAACCCCTTAATCAATTTTGAATGACTATCCCAACACAACGAATACATGTTCCTCTGCAAATGCCACTTATGCCACACTCTAGCTAGTTGCTTTCATGGTTACAAAGGTTCCAAAACATTCTCTCTGTTGTTTGAAATACTCTACACTTTCACTTTGTCTTCCACGTCTGCATCTAAGCTTGGCTATCAGGTTTCTCCTCACTCGTCTCTGCCAAACTAGGTGTTGATTATCTAGATTGCACAGTTCTTGCCATCTATATTTTACAGGATTTACAGCTCTGGCTCCCACACAACTCTATCAAGGCAACTCATTCTTCCACATAAAATAAAAATGGCCCAACTTCCAAACCCAGTCTCTGTTTAGCAACCCATATGCAATATCGTCACACGTTCTTGCAAATACAAGGCCTCTATGAGCTATTCCACCAATGTCATTGACAAGTTGCTAGTCACATACAAAGTGCAAAAATAAAACTACTACTTCTTTAATCAATCATAAAATACTTAGTGTGGAAACAGACCATTTAGCCAATCAAGTCCATGTTGAACTTGCAAACAGTATCCCACCTAGACCTGTTATCCAACTGTATTCCAGCGACCCTGCAAGTCCCATGGCTAATCCACCTAGTCTACACAGCCCTGGGCACAGCAGACAATTTATTATGGCCAATCCACTTAACCTGCATGTCTTCAGACTGTGGAAGGAAATCAGAGTACCCAGAGGAAACCCGTACAGATGTGGGGACAATGTGTAAACTCCACACAGACAGTTGCCTTACGGTGGAATTGAACATGGGTCTCTGGAGCCAAGGCAACAGTGCTATCTCAGCCTCTGTGCCACCCAATTCTATTTCCTTTGATGGAGATAATAACCAAGGCCTCACACCAGGATTACAATGATCTTCTCATTTTTCGTATTTAAATTTTTATTTGTTTGCAAACACAACATTAAGTCCATACTTGTAGTCATGAGGTAGGTACTGGCGACTCTGGATCCTGAAGGCTTTCAGTGCCTTTGGTCATTTAAATCATGAACGTATGATCTTACGAACACCTACAAAGTCTTAATCAAAAATCAAGGATCATGCTTCACATTGAGCATAAAAGTTTGTTCACAGACATTGACAATGCGAGAAACAGCAAATCAATCTCTCCTAATCAACAGCCAGCACAAGAAATCAGAGCACCTGCTCTCTTAGAAGAGACATGATATGCCAACTTCATTTCTTTGGACGTACTGAAATGTACAAGCATCGTACCATCTTCCAATTTACATTTAGCAACTGGCGTATACCTTTCTCCAATTTCACATAACACCCTTCAAGGGTTCGTTCAAACAGTGTATAATGTTGCCAAATTCAGATTAAATTTACCATAAGTCACTCAATACAAAAAGCAGCTCTGAAATACTGAGGTCGTGATACTTTTCTTAGTGATTGAACCTTTTTCTCGTCAAGATGTGACTTATCCTTATCCATCCTGTGAACAAGTAGAATTTTGAAAGTTTCATTTTTGGTGCTTTCACCCAAACTCCATGTACATCTGATGTATTTTTCAATACCCTTGCCAGCACAGCCAAAGTCCAGAATAAAAGGGAGAGTTGCAGCACAAATAGGGATTTGGTTGATTGACAAGAAATGGCAGTGGGGAGCAGATGCTTTCAGGCTGGAGTAAGGTTTGCAATGGCATTTCCAGAAATTGGTGATCTTGACAGGCAAATGTTAACAGGCCTGATGGAAGTATAAATAGCATCATAGAGTCATACAGCATGGAAACAGAGCCTTTGGTACAACCAGTCCATGCCAAACATAATCCCAAACAGAACTAGGCCCACCTGCCTGCTCCTAACCCATAATCCCTCCAAGATTTTCCTATTCATGCATCTACCTAAATGTCTTTTAAATGTCATAAATGCGCCCACATCTACCACTTCCTCCAGAAGTTCATTCCACACACGAACCACCTTGTGTAAAATCATTTGCCTCTGTCTTTTTTTAAATATTTCCTCTCAGCTTAAAATTATGTCCCCTAGTCTTGAAATGTCACATCCCAAGGAAAAGACAACTACCATTAACTCTATCTATATCCCTCATTATTTTTGAGCTGCTATCAGGTCGTCTCTCAACCTCTTACACGCCAGCAAAAATGTCCCAGCCATTCTTTATTACTCAAACCTTCCATATCCTGGTAAATCTCTTCTAAAACCTTTTCAACTTAATAATAAGCATTCTATAACCGAGTTACTAGAACTGGTCACACCACAGGTCTCACCAATGTCCTGTATAACCTCAACATGACTTCACAACTCCTACACTCAAAAGGCTGAGCAATCGTGCCTTTTTAACCACGTCTCCACGTGACGCCAATCTTCAAAGAATTCTGTGTTTGCACCCTAGATCCCTATGTTCTACAAAACCACCCAATTAATTGTATGAGGTCTAACCTTGCTTACTGTTCCCAATTTTCCCAGCGTTGGTCTATTAGACTATACCGCGCAGGTTTTTTTAATACTAGTTGTTCATTGCGGTAATATGCAAGCATCCATTATATGCAAGTCAGCCAGAGATGAGCTCCAACATTAAACCAGCCTGTTGCTCAGGAGCTCCAAAGAAAGGTACTTAATCCAAATGCTGCTTTATCTTTTCACCTGCTAATATGTCTACAGCGTATTTACAGTTACTTTCTGACTTTGTTTCTGAACAAACAGAGTCGGGTCTTGTCTCAAGGGGCTGAGCTTCCTACTCTTCTCTATGAATCAACAGATTGTACAGTACAGTGATCAAATCACAACTCAGCATTCGCACATCAGCAATCTTCAATAACTCCCAGACTGCCACCTGCAGTGACAAGTAACATTAATACAAAATGCAAAATTCATTCCGAGGAAATGCATAACCAGTTCAAGAGAATCCTCCAAAATCCACACAGAGGGACTAGACTCCTTTGGGGTGATAACTGTAGAAGTAATAACAGCAAGGTACAATTTCCACATTTATATTCCAAAAAGCAGCTCAGGAAATCTTGGCTAAGAGTTCTCTCGATCCCTGCAGCTGTAGGGGAGGAACCCCTAACATCCAAGTGCAAAACAATCTAGTTCAGCAATCAAAAGTCATTCAAAGTGATGAAGAATCCCCTATAGCGGCCAAATACAAAATGTTCCTGTAATCAAACCTAGAGGTACCAGGTAGTCTGAAAACTTTTGGTGATAGTCCATGTGATTTGAAAATCATTGTATAGACAGGACAAAAGAACACACTAACTGGTTCACAGAAAGCACTGGCTGCAGGTTAGACAGAATGCATCATATCATTCTGCATTATAATCAGTCGTCAAAAATCCTTAACAGGCCAAAAGAAAAATAGTTGATTGTCAATTCAACTTAATAAAATAATCTCTCTACAAACCAGGATTTGGGCTCCCCAAAGTGCAAGTAGTTGATGCTGTAGAGGTCCATATCTTCAGTGTGCCAGGCAAATGTAGTTTTCCACATCCCAAAGTACAAGTATGGAGTATTCACACCTTCAATCACAATTCCACACTCCTGTTCCACCATATCCAGTAACGTGTTGAGGTTTCCAATGTTCCACTCTTCAATATTCTATAATGAAGGATGAGAGAAAAAAGGATAACACAAAGTCATGGAAAACATACTATATACATGTTCAAACCTCATTAATACTCAACCAAGACATGCAATCTTTCATAAATAAACTTGTCCTAATCCATGTGGTTGTGAAAAAAGCAACTGTTAACTTCTAAGTATCACAATAGTAATTCTTATATTCAGGTGCTGTAACTCTTAACACCAAGATCTCTCGTAACAAGACCATCAAGAATACTAATAGATTTGTAAGTAATAAAATCTTCACTGGCTTAGAGAATATTAGAGGTTAAGAAAATGGTCAAAGCAATAATTCACATCATATTTTGTAGGAATAAATTTATGGCTGATTCAAGTTCAAGAAAAGAACAGCTGTGCTGGTATGTGCAAGTCTGTGTCTAAATCCTTCAAAGATTGAACAAGAAATAGTTCAAACTATCCTGAAGGGATGCCCATGAATTAGACAGGAGATCTATCAATCAATCTTCATAGTGCACCTTCTGCTCTTTAGCCAGGAAACAAAAGGGAATCCAAATCTACACCAATACAACCCCTTCACAAATTAACCATTCTCCCCCAGTTCAACTTTACAAGATTAATTAAAATTGTTTATTTTAAATCCTGATCAAAACGTCAATGACTCGACATTAAGGACCTCTATCACCTCAGGGAAACATCTGGGTTCTATCTAAAAAATAATGCAAAAAATGTTGAAAACAAGACAGTAAAATTTAAATACAATTAATAAATAAAATCAATTAAAGATCTGGAAATTAAATCTGGTCAGTGCCATGAAGTTATCAATTGCATAAAAACCCATCTGATTCACTGATGTTCTTTCGGGAAGGAAATTTGCCATCCTTACCTGTTCTACAGATGAGTCCAGACCTACAGCAATGTGGTTGATTCTTAATTGCCCTCTAAAATAACCTCGCAAGCCACTTAGTTCAAAGGCAAATAGGGATAGGCAACAAATGCTGGCTTTCCCAACAATACACATCCTAGTAAAGATTTTTTTTTAAAAAGGCACATGCTAGAGAAAGGGGCACAAAAATTGAGAAGTACAATAATCAATATTAAAAAATTGATAAGAATGTATGTTGTGCTTCCAAGATCTAGATTATAGTAGAAATTCATGAACAATTAAGAGTCAACAAGAACTTGCTACTTAAGTTAACGGAACTAGTGTTACGAGGATATGGCATGGAAATAAAGTTGAGGATTAGCAGAACAGCCATGATCCAAATAAAAGGACCGCAGACTCAAGTGGCTGAATGGCCTACTTCTGTTGCTATGTCTAATATTTCTTTAAAGAAGAAGTTGGTAGGAAGAGATTGTTTGTTTTGCTGACTGAAATGGAGACTGGATTTGATGTCACACCATGATAATGGACCATGATAATCCAGTCTAGTCAAGACCTCTTTACAGCACCTAAATGGCAGAGGGGTTGCAATAGCCACCCAAGCTAAGCTGTAGTGCAGTAAAAACAAGGACTCTCATTATCAAGGAGTGCTCCTGACTAAATCTGAAAGAGAGCTTAAAGAATTCTATTTAGCCACTGACAAGTCTACTGTTTGCCTCAATGACTACGCACACTCTTTAAAAAAGTTAGAAAACATCCTTTCATGTCATATCTAAATCTAAATATATACCGCCACATGAAACTACGCACACTATACTTTTTGTTTACAGTTCAATTTTCCACTGTGAAAAAAAAAGTTATAGTCAACTTGCACTGTGTCTGACCTACAAGTGGAAACATCCATACATGATGAACCTGTGAAGCTTCATAGTGTGAGCAATGTCGCGAGGGCAGGGAAAGAAAACAAACTTGAAATCAGAAAATATTCTGTTTCCTATCCTCATATCTCATCACTATGGAAAAAGAGGAAAAAGAAAAAGCATATACAAGGATGAACAAGTTAAAAATTGAGGAATCCGTAATTTTTTGTTCAAAAACCTTACATGTCTGAAAAATTTGATCAGTTTTTGCCATGCAAGTTCTTTTATTGTCGTACATATTGAATTATGCTGTCAATTGTCATTACGTTGCTGCAGCTTCTGTCTGAACGGCTCCACACAGCAATTGAGAAATTCTCTTCCAAATTCTTTGCCAGCTTATATATTCAAAAACAGTACACAGAGAGGCCACTGGCATTCAGAACAATACACTGTTACTTCTTATTTTTACGTACCTCTTTACCAAGCCTGATGTGTTAGGTTTACTACTTTTGGATCGTTAGATCAGAGGCTAATTTCATTTCCAAAATATTGAAACTATGCAGCAGACTCATCAGCATGTCTAAGAGAACAGGCAGTGAGAACAAGTTGTATGGAGTAATTTATTGAGTTTTGGGATTTGGCCATTCCTCAAAAAGTTAATCTGGCTGCCCATTTTAAAATTTCCACTTCCAGCACTTTTTGATTTTAGACTATCAGATTTTCTTTACAGTTTTCCAGAACAGTTCGTATCAGTATGGATATTATCTGGAGTATCCATATTACAGCAGCTGATAGCACAAGTTGGGAATTCAAAGTAGCATCTGTATTGTTGATTTGTATACTCCTCTCAGGCCTCAAATAACCGACAATGCTTCATTTGTCAGTTTTTCTTTTTCTCCCACCTAATTTGTACAGGCCAAAGTCAAAGTCCCTGCTTCATGCAGACAGTTAATATAGGTTTCCATAGGCAATGCCTTACCATACTTTCTCCTTACCATAAAGGAACATTTAACTATTGCCTAACACACAATATTTCTCAGAACAACAGTTCATAACTGAGGCAGTTAATATGTTCACTGAAAAGTACAATTTGCAAGGTATGTTACCACCTCACACCAAGCGAGTGAAAGGAATGAAAGCCCTAGCAGCAGAGAGAAATTACTGCCCCAAATGAGGTGCTATCACAATTCATAACCTTCTACTGAAAATTAAAAATCAACATTTTGCTGAAAAAGATTTGTACACTTCTTCAAGACAGTTTTATTACTTACATTATCATACAGAGAACCACTGATATCAGCTCCATAGATAGGAGACACAAACGTTAGATTCTTCCAGTATTTGCGCTCAAGGTCATCAAAATCCATGTGCCGTGGTGTACAATATCTGAAAGGGAAAAGTTAGAAACTAATTTTACACTTTTCTTTAAAAACACAGCTGTGTGTTGAAATGCTGAAGAAGTGAGGGAGAAAAAAAATTGATAAATATATAGGGAGACCATAAGACAAGTAGGCCATTTAGCTCATTGCGTCTTCTCTCCATTCAATGAGTCTTTTCCCCTTAAACTTTGAATCCATTAATGATTTAAAAAATCTTCCTTTCTCAGCCTTTAATACATCCAACACCCCTCTGTCGTCACACATTCCACAAATTCACAACTCTCATCACTATCTTAAAATGTGCAACCTCTTTATTCTGAGATTGTCTCCTACGGTTCTTGGCTTTCCTACAAGATGTGGAATCTCTCCATCTACCCTGCCAAATCCCCCATGCATCTTCTATGTTTCGATAAAATCACCTCTCTTTCTTTTATATGCCAACAAGTACAAGCCCGATCTACTCAACTTCTTCTCTTATGGCTGTCCCTTCTATACCTGGTATCAAGCTGGTCAACTCAATGCCTCTAATGCCAGTAGATTTACTAAGACAAAGGAGCACAAAACTGTTCACGGTCTTCCAGCTGCAATCTGACTAGTATCTTGTCTAGTTTTTATAAAGCCTCTATACTTTTATTCCCTTTGAAATAAAAGGCCAACACTCCATTTGTCTTCCCTATTCCCTGAACTTGAATGCTAGCTTTTTGCGATTCATTGCCAAGAACTCCGTAATCCCCGTGTTCTGATGCTTTCTGCGGTCTTTCTCCATTCAAATAATTTTCTCCAAGCTCACAAGAAGGTTTAAGAATGTCATTTTGCAAGAAAAGTTATACTTTAAATCTCCATTTACTTCCAAGGTAAAAGAGTTTGACATTCAAATGCTGGCTAAGCAACATCGGATACTTGCGGCTAAGAGCTATACAACTCTTGTTGCCATGAACAGGAGTTTTCAGACAAAGAATTTCCAAGGTATTCTTGGTCAGGAAGACTTAGAACCCTTCTCTGATAAATAGAATGCAGGAATTACAAAACAGAAACAGACCATTTAGTTTGCATCCACACTCATTAGCATCCAGGCTGATTAGCCACCACATGTGCAATAGATCTAACCCCAAAGGGAACGGTTGAAGTGAATAGTGGACATACATTTAAGGGAAAAAATAGAAAAGCAGCTGAGAAAGAAAGGAATAAATGCTATGATAGTACATTTAGGTAAGAAATACTGGAATAAGATTCAAGTGCAATATATCATATGTAATCACACAAAACTCTCAGATAAGCCAATATGCCAAACTCCAGGAAAGGGAGATCTACTGGAAGTGAAAATCCCTGTGTCTTATCACACAGATTGAGAGCAGGAGCTCATGTCCAGACTGAAAACAAAAACCAAATTCAAGATGATTTGAAATAAGGCTCAAAAATTCACCCAGCTTGTACCAGAGAGAGAATCTCCATGAAAAATGTCCATTAAAGAGCTCTGGGATTTAAAAACTAGGATTGGAAGTAAACCCCAATACTCACCAAAGAGTCCTGGCTGGAAAATTGCATGACCATTTTAGGGGCAATTTAAAGTGTACCTCTGAGCTGCACGGTATGGTTGTGCTAAAAGAGGAAAGTTCAGTTCTGTAATTTAGCACGTTAAGTTGTCTACAAAAATGGGGTTTAGCAGGTAGTGGTTCCAGTCTGTTACAGTTAAAATGTATCATGTTAACCTTCCAACTATCTAAACGAATAATGGCTTCTTTATTATGAAGATACAGGCCATCTATTCAGAATTACTCTGAACAAACAAAATACATACTGTCTGACCGATCAAGTTATATCACAGAGTTTCAATACCTGTTTTAGTTATAATGTCCTCAAGACAAAGGGTTTGGTTAAGCTTTAACCTTGCTTTTCTAAATACTTAGTGGGTATTTATTAAATTACACATAAAACAACTAATTACATGTAAAACAGATAGTAAATTCATCAAAGGGCAATGGTTGGTGCCAATTATAGATCTAGTTGTATTGAAAAGCAAGAACACAAAATAAAATGTTTCTGCCTGCTACAATATTTAAAATCTAGTGAAACTATTATAGATATGAGTGGATCGTGAGTTTGACAAATGTATTCTTTGTAAACTTCCAGTGTTAACTCTTATTTCTGGGTCAAATAGCTGCAGCTTCAGTCACGCAGCCAAAGACAAATGCCTAATCTAGACTGAAATGCACATTCAATAATGGGAGATTTATTGTCATACAGTGTGTATATCCTTCAGACGAGAAGTTACATTGAAGTTCAGACAACGACCTTTACCACACATGAGCAACATCTCTCAGTAAACTAGCTCAGATCAAAAGAAAAATCACTTTTTTTCAGTTAATCTTATTGATGATTGCCAGCTATCAGCCAGGATAACATCCGAGAGCTGGAGCTTGCAGAACCATACCACTTCCTAGCGATTACAATGGAGGCAGCCAATATCCCACAGGTTTCCACAATGGCTTTTTCTAAAAAGCAAAAAAAAACACCATTTCATTGATGCAGGTCCTGTGTTAATCAAATTTTCCACTAAGCTAAATCATGACGAGCTGCCAAGGGAAACTCAACATCCCGGGGATGAATTTTTGCTCTGTGAATGGGCCAAAAAATAAGAAAGACTGAAAAGTTAATCTAGCAAGTAATATCAAGAGGGACAGCAAGAGCTTCTTTAAACATATGAAAATGAAGACAGAAGCCAAAATGAATATTAGGCCCCTCAAAGAATAAAATGAAAACAGAAGTTGCTGGAAAAGTTCAGCAGGTTGGCAGCAACTGAGAAATCAGAGTTAATGTTTCAGGTCAAGTGATCCTTCCTCAGAACTGATAGGTGGGTTTCTATGCAAATGATGGGTGGGGCTTGGGGGGGGGGGGTGGTTAAGGGATAAATAATAGGTGGCAATAGACCCTAAAGAGAAAGATAAAAAGAGTTGGACAGGCAAAGGAGTGAACAGCTTTTAAATGGAGGCTGTTAGTGACTAACAATAGGTAGTGTGAAATGGCAGACTGAGAGATAACAAGGCCTGCTTTGTTTGGGACGGGGACGAGGACATGGGAGAGTTTAGGCCCTACAATTACTGAACTCCATATTGAGTCCGGAGGGCCACAGGGTCCCCAAGCTGCAAGTGACGTGTTGTTCTTCCAGGTTGCACTGAGCTTTGCTGGTACTCTGTACCAAGCCTGAGACAGAGATGTTGGCCAGGGAACAGAGTGGGGTGTTAAAGTGGCAGGCAGCTGGGAGCTCGGTTTTTTTGCAGACAGAACATAGCTGCTCTGTGAAACAGTCACCCAATCTACGTTTTGTTTCCTCAGCATACAGGTGAACATGTTGTGAGCAGCAAATGCAGTACACTGAAGTGTGAGAAGTGTAGGTGAAGTGCTGCTTCACCTGGAAGGTATATTTGGGCCCTTGGACACTGAAGAGGAAGGAGGTAAATGGGCTGGCATTACCCTGCAACCACCAAAAGGGTAAAGTGCTGTGGGGAGTTGTTGAGAGTGAAGTAAGAGTGGACCAGGGCATCCAGAGGGAAGTTATCCCTGCAGCAGGTGGGGGGAAGGGAATGTATGGCTGGTGGTGGCAGAAATGACAGCTGATGTTCTCCTGGATGCAGATGGGAAGCTGGTTAAGGGCAAGACAATCCTATCGCTGTTGCAGGAGTAAAGAGAGGGTCTGAGGGTGCAAGTGTGGGAGATGGATCTAACCTGGTGGAGGACCCTAACAACAATGGTACTGAGGAATCCTTGAGTAAGATGCTGGACATTTCAGAGGCTCCCTTGTCGAAGTTGGCCTCATTGGAACATGCGACCGAGTTGGAAGAACTGGGAGAATGGAATGCAGTCTTCACAGGAAGCTGGGAGTGAGGACGTACAGTCCAGGTAGCTATGGGAGTCGATGGGTTCATAGTGGATATCAGCGGCCAGTCTATCAGAAATTGAAACACAGATGTCAAGGAAGGGAAGGAAGGAGTCACAGTGGAAACTGGAAACACAAATCAATGAACTTTTCCAATTCCAAACCAAGAGAGTGAGGCAGCACAAATGATATCATCAAGATACTGGAGAAAGTTGTGGGTGGGGGACAGAATAGGACTGGAAAAGGAATGTTCCACATACCCCACGAAGATACAGAACTCTCCGTTTCTTCCTGGAGCAAAGGCCTGCGCCATCTGCACCCACCACCACCACCCTCCACTTGGCTAAGTTCATCCTCAACAACTTGTCTTTTAATTCCTCCCATTTTCATCAAGTCAAAGGGAGGGGTGGCCATCAGTACTCACATGGACCGAAGTTATGCTTGTCTCCTCGTGGGGACACGACACTGATCAAACAGTGTCAGCATGGCTTGTGGAAGGGGAAAATCACACCTGACAAATTTACTAGGGATTCTTCGTACTGGTAACAAGCAGAATAGATAAACGGGAAGAGGAGGATGTAATATATATTTGGAATTCCAGAAGACATTTGACAAGGTACCACACATTAAGCTACTTAAGATACAAAACCAGTGTGTTAGAAGTCATACGTAAACATGGATAGAGGATTGGGTAACTAATGGAAGAGAGTTGAGATGAGGACTGCATTTTCAGGAGAGCAACCTGTAACTCATGGTGTACAGGGATTAGTGCGGGGGCTACAATTATTTACAATATCTATTAATGACGCGGATGAAGACAGTGAATGTACCATGTCCAGGTTTAAGGATGTCATAAATGGAAGTAGGAAGGCAAGTGATGTGGATGACAAAAAAGGGACATAAAACAGGTGAGGCAAGTGGACAAAAACTTGGCTGATAGAATATAATGAGGAAATGCACTCTGGCAGGAAGAATAGAGGAGCCAAATATTATTATTTTAAATAAAGAAACAGTGCAAAAGGTTTTCGGAGGATGATTTTGGAGTCCTAACTTTCCTAGATAACCATAAACCGCAAAATGCTAACATCCAAATTTAATAGCTAAGGCAAATGGAATATTACTTTTATTTCAAAAGGAATGGAGTATGAAAGTATCTAGAGTAAGGGAAAGCAGCTTGACAACAACATTCGGACTCTCAATCAGGTGACCACGGCTTCTGTCAGGGTAGTACAGCAGAAAATCACCTAAATTGCACAAAGAAAGTGAAAAAAGGAGTGGCTGTTTCTGATATATAGACACTAGAATGCATCCAGTAACAGCTATCTACAATCACTTAGCCCTGCAAAACCCCTTTTAAAAGGAGGGGGGAAAACCCTGAAAGACTGAGGGGGCGAACTCACAGTGAGTAATAGTCTTTAACCCTTTGACATCAGTACACAAACAACTATCTCATCAGCAAGGTGCTATTAAGAATCAAAAGGGAGAGAAGAAAACAACTCATCAAATCCCAAGGTGCTACTGGCACTATTGACTTGCTAACCGTCGCTACAGTCAGCTAGCCACCTCTAGCCATCTTGAAGCAGTGCATCCAAAAATTGCCCAGAAGCATGAACATGCCATAAAAACTGAACATCAGCCAGTGACAGGTTATTGAAGATCCATCCTTCAAAAGGCAGTTAAAATTTAGTAGCTAGAATCTAGTATATTAAAACACAACAAAACTTGTAAGAAGTTAGCATTATTTTGCCGAGTTAACACTCCATGAAACTTTTAAAATTTATTCAATTTCATAGTCATATTTATCATTTCACAGTGTCAGCTTCCAGCTTAACAACTATTATTTCAATAACAGTTTCAGATTTTTCTTTCGTTATACCTAATATATTGAAACTTATTCCAGCGGTATTCTTTTCACCATTAGTATTTGTTCTAAAGGCCTGAGAAAATTTCTCTGCTTGAACACAAAGAGCAACCTTCCTTTGGTGAAATTTAACATCCTTCAACTGCAATTTTAATTGGCCTAGTTATCCATTGGGAAAATCATTTACTTAACTTGTACTTAATTATCTTATATATATTTCTGATATATACTGCATAATCATTTTGAAGCATTCCATTAAATGAGGTTTCAGCAATAATGTCCAGATTATCAAAGTTAAGGTGCACTCCTTCAAATGTTGCCTTTTCCATAATTTACTTTGTCCTGATTCTTTGAATCTTACTGATCCTTCAACATTCCATTACCTTTACCAACTCAATCTTGATCACGAAAAAAAAATTCAGTTCAAACTTCTCACAGGTTTAGTAGTGCATTCATTTATAAAGAAGTTTTCATACTTTTCACTGTTGGCCAACTTCCTGTACTCTCCAACTGTCATGGATTTCTTCTGAATGTTGTACTGTGTGAAAAGCCCAGATTGGCCAGTCACTACTTGTTGAATTGGAGCTGGGATGGTCATATCATCAATATCGTCATATGACTTTCTTGGTTTCCACTCCTTGGGGGGAATAACCTGAAAGCAGTGCATCAATCATTTAGCAAAAGAAAGCTATCGTTATTTCATATCAAGAATATATATCAATGATCTGTGGGCTATGAGTGAAGCAGAGTCTCAAAACCCAGGAAAGGAATACGAATGCATAAGTTATATGCTCTGGTGCAGGAAGATTTCTGTGTTAAGGCATTAGGACCACTGGAGTTTAATAGACAGTATGTTTTAAACCATCTCTATTGATTCCAGGTAAAATGCAGCAAACTGGAGAGCGGATATAGCCACCTAAAGTATCTGCTTGGGGATAAATGCATATAACTTCACTAATATCTACCGAGAAACCAATCGATATGACTTAACTGTTGTGGGGGCAAGAGGACCAGTTAAAACATACTGGAAGTAAGGTGGGAATTTTATCACCTTTACTTTAAAAGATGAGGTATCTGTTGCATGCAGATTCACAGACTCTCAAATTCAACTAAACAGTTAAGGGGAACACAACCCAGAACAAGTGCTGCCAACGTAAGCAGGGAGAAACAACTTTCTGGTTTAACTTCCTAGCAGAGTTCTGGTGAGGATGGCTGGCTCCCTTGTCCAAGTAGTAATACGCTTGTTAAAACCAAAGAGTCACTACCACGTGAGCTAACTATTAAAAGTCCATTTGAATATGCTTAGAAGATTGACTGAAGGGGTCTTTGTTTAAAAGAATACTTGAAGAGTCACCTTAACGGGACAGAGAGAAAAGGGCCTATTAATGCTGAGAGGAATTTGGAACTTTAAACAAAGAACTAGATTCCTGCTGAGAATGTGATATGTAAACGTGGCATGAAGTGAGGGGAGGCTTTCAATGATTATTAATAAAGTAACAGGTACATTTTCTGGTGTTTATTGCAGAGGAATTTTACATTTACATTTCCCCTTTTAGCACCATTTCTCTATGTCGTTAAATAGTCAGGACTGGAAATCGGAGTACTGAAAGATTCATTTAATGCTGTTTACAACAGAACTTTACCAGACTCCAGTGGCACCATTTCTCTCTCCCTGAGTGGAGGTCTCCCCCAGCCTTCCAACAGGCAGCCCACATTCCCAAGGGCACATATCATGGCAGACCCCTTCTTCCCACAAGGTGATGGCTCAAAGCATAAGACCCCCTCAGCAGTCTGTGAGCCAGTGGACAAAATCCAACTGCTCCCCCATGCTTACCCAGCAGCCAAAAACTACAATTCTCCACCGAAACTATGCAAATCTGGCCAATACCACAGGGAGAGAGAGAGGCTGGTCAGGTAGAAGAGGAGGAAGGTAAAAGCCCAGCAGCCATCAAAGAAGCACAACTTCACCAATGGCCTGAGCGGCCAGCAAGTAAAGGTGCAGCAAATGTCCAGAAATACATTGAGGCAGTGAACATCTAGAATCTTTGTTGTGTTGAAACAGGCCATTCGGCCCAACAAGTCCACACCGACCCTCCGATCACCATCCCTGCAACTCTGCACCTCCTATGACCAATCCACCTAACCTGCACATCACTGGACTCTATGGATAATTTAGCATGGCCAATCCACGTAACCTGCACATCTTTGGACTATGTGAGGAAACCAGAGCACCAGAAGGAACCCCACGCAGACACAGGGAGAACAAGCAAACTCCACAGACAGTGGCCACAGAATGAAATTGAACCCGAGTCCGTAGCACAGTGAGGCAGCAGTGTAGCCACCTACTGTGCTGCCCAAGGCAAAGGCAGTGCACACAATTCAGCACCCTTGATGCAGCCAGGAGAAAAAGTGAGGATGCAATCAGACAGTCAAGAACCCACCCAGCAAAGGCACCCATGGTGCAGAATATGGTCAGTATCCCCAGCCCCACCAACTCCACTCCCTAGCACCAATCCCAGGGGGTCCACTACAGGCAATACTATAAAAGTAAATTACTAAATTTTACATAAAATAAATATACTTCAACATATAAATTATTTGATTTAACTGTAACATTTAACCATTTAAAATACAAGTCTTGTAGTATTTCAATTTAGAGGGTAGTTATAATGTTACTATTTTCCTCTGCTAAGTAATGCCCTATGGAACTTAATACCAGTTTTAAACTTGATCCCTCTTGACTGAAAATTAATGTTTTACTTTTCACTTACAAGTTGTGATTTTCAGAAACAACTTGAATTGAAAACATTGTATGAGTAACCAAGTGAGTGAACTTGATACTGATTTTAGTTTGTCAAAGTTATATTCTTGGTTTGTGAAATATTGTCATATTTTCATTTCTCTGGTCAATGGAAAATTTCATAAGCTAAATCAGTGTCTGAGATAACAGAACAAAAAGAAAAAATGAAACAATTCAGAAACATATGCACATCTACTGGTATTAACTATTTTGCACCAGCTAGAATGGACAAACCACCCTTCAGAAGCATCACATACCAGTGCTCTTACACCTGACTCTATATTTTCCAGTTATTTGTAATTCCTTCCTCAAAGGGAATTTTTGTAAAATCTGTCTGTATATCAATGCTGAGACACACAAAATATTTCAATACATTTTCATGGGAGTGTTTACAAGAATTTTTCCAACATGTAGTTCGAAACTGGTGTCACATATAAACAGGGTGGTTAAGGCGTTTAGCACGCTTGCCTTCATTGCTCAGACCTTTGAGAATAGGAGCTGGGATGTCATTGTTGAGGTTGTACAGGGCATTGCTGAGGCCCCTTCTGGAGTGCTATGTATAGTTCTGGTTGGCCTGCTACAGGGAGGATATTAAATTGGAGATGGTTCAGAAAAGAATTACTAGGATGTTGCCAGGAGTAGAGGGTTTGAGTTACTACTTGTAGGAGATTGAGGAGCATAGATAAGATGAATAGTAAGGGTTTTATCCCCTAGGCCGGGGACAGCTCAAAACCGGGGGCACATTTTTAAAGGAGAGAGGAGAAAAATTTAGGACAAACTTGTGAGGCAGCTTTTTTAAGACAGTGTGGCTCGTGCGTGGAATGAACTGCCAAAGGAAGTGGCGCATGCAATTGGAGTCACAACATTTAAAAGGCATTTGTGCAAGCACATGAATACAAAGTTGGAGGGATATGGGCTAAATGCAGGCAAGTGGGACTAGTTTGGTTCGGAAACATGGTCAACGTGGACTAGTTAGACAGAAAGGTTGGAAGGTTTCCATGCTGAAGGACTGACTACATAATTCAGACAGCTACCAGCAGAGGGGGCAATCAACACAAGCACCACCCACTTCTCTCTCACAAATCATCACCTCACGCACACGAACTGACAAACTTGTAGCATTACAGGTTAAAACTGATGTTTCCATTTTGTAAAAATTGTATACAAGTTACAAACAAGCAAATCCACTTTGTACATATCAGTATACCAATGCACATCGGCTGTTAGTCATTTTTGTAAGGTAATTTCACAGATTATTCCTGAAAAGCAAACACATTCCCCATAGCTAAAAAGGGAATTTTTCCAATGAACCCCAAAATTCTTAGAATGTGTTATGTGAGACAACACATACTGTGAACAAATCACAATGAAAAATTGCTGCACACGATTTCCCACTCTTCATTCATCGCCAAACAAAAGCAATTTATTTTAAGACAAAATCTCTGGTTGTAGATTTTTTCCAATATTGGAAAACAGTGAGAGAACAAGCAGTAAGGGCCAAGAAGGGATCGGCAATGTGAATGTCAGTTATAATGTCATCATAAATTACTGCTGGCACACAAACTATGAAATGTCATCAGGAATCAGAAAGTGGACTCATCGATTTGAAAATTCTACTGAATTCATTTAAAGTCATCTACTGCTGATAAGCATGCTGTAATGTCTTTCCTGCTACTTGTACATTTCAGGAATAGGGAGGATCATTTCAGTATATTACTTTGTGGCTCCAAAATTATCAGTTTCCAGATAAATTGCACATTGGACCAGGTACTTAAATGGCTAACCCTAACTTAAATTGAAAGGTATAACGTGTTACCTTTGCCAGTCCTGCTCTATGGGCTCCCTGGGATTCAATGTATACAATATACTTCCTGAAATCTTTGAACTCTTCCACCGTTGGACGGAAGGTCATGATCTTGCAATTTGGATTAGGAGGACCCGGATTTTCCGTTGCCATGGTTAAGCAAATTTCTGTAACAAGAGAGGAAATTAATCAAATACTCCTGCATCCACCAACAATAAAACTTATGAAGAAAAGGAGACATATGCAATTTGATAAAGAGACTCACAGCATACTGCTGAGCAAAGTCAGAGCTCACAGACAAAATGGACAGTCACAACATGGATAAGAAATTAGCTAAGTGACTTGAACCAGAGGTGCAGTTAGTAGTCACTTTTTGGGACTGGTGGGAGATTTATACTGGAATTCCATACAAGTCAGCATTAGGACACTTGCTTTTCCAGATATACATCAATGACCTAGACCTAGCCCTGGCATGCAGGGCACAATCTCAAATTTGCATACATTGCAAAACTGGAAAGCATTGTGAAGTGCAAGGAGGATAGTTTTACATTTCAAATAACATGAACACATCGGTGGAATGAGCAGACAACTGGCAGATTAAGTTTTGTGTAGTGAAGTGAGAAGTTATTGATTTGAGTAGAAAGAATACAGACATTACAAAATAAACGATAATGATATGATCCGGAGTTGATGGTAGTACTGGACAAATCATATAGCAGAATAATATTTGCCCTGATAAGTTTGATCTTCACAATTTAGTTACTATTGCGGTCCATCACCAAACATATTCATAAGAGAATGTCAATGTACTTTTAAAAATAGAATACACAAAAGGAAAGAAATAAAAATTTACACTAAATAACAATTATTTGAAATAACCTTATTTTATAAGTGATAAAATAAACAAACAATCAAACCTTTTCCTCTTGACAGCCTTACAGGCACTCAAACCTCAAAAAGTCACCTCGTTTCTACTTTAAAGATCCTTAATCAATGGGCACAACTACACTTGGTTTTCTTTCAATGAATTTGTAAAAGTTTGCTAGTAGTTAACGTCTCTTCATGAAACTCAAACAACCACTAACACAGCCTAAATAACAAAGTGTGAAGCTGGATGAACACTGCAGGCCAAGCAGCATCTCAGGAGCACAAAAGTTGACGTTTCAGAAGGGTCTAGGCCCAAAACGTCAGCTTTTGTGCTCCTGAGGCGCTGCTTGGCCTGCTGTGTTCATCCAGCTTCACACTTTATCTTGGATTCTCCAGCATCTGCAGTTCCCATTATCACTAACACAGCCTACTTATTTCTTAACACAAGTTCCTTAATCTTTCATAGCTTTGTGATTTGAGTTCCTCAGAATTTCTTACTCATGCCCCAACTGTTCTGGACTTTGGTAGAGGCCTCTTCTGCCTAAAAGAAATCTTCACACTCACTGTACATCTGGATGGTTATCTAAAGGGAAATCATTTCTGTTCTGTGTCATAGGACACTTTGCTGCTGGACACTAATCCAGTTGCTGTTTTTGAAAGCACCAAACTATATAAGGAGTTTCTTAAAAGTTTCATCTAAACTCATGTCACAAATTCCAAACAACCTAGCACCACACAGAATTCAACAGCACCCAAAACATCCGACTTTACATACATGATACCGAAATAAAAATCCAACAAAGCTATACGTACTTCTGACAAGTTTGGAATCCAATTTCCAAATATTAACAGCATAACCTTAACCTTCATCACAGTACAAGACTAAAGCGAGGTGCAGGAACAGAGTGACCAACAAGCAAAAATCACAGAAGGTGGCAGATCAATTTGACAGCATGGTTGCTAAGCATACAACTTTATCAATAGGAGCACAGAGTACAAAAACAAGGAAGTTATGCTGAACTTATATAAAACACTGACTCAATCTGTCCAATCCTGGGCACTCCACTGTAAGATGGATGCATACATGTTAATGAGGGTATAGAAAACATTTACTAGAATGGCTTCATAATTGAGGAATTTCAGTTGCTTAGATAGATTGAAGAGGCTGCAACAGTTTGAGACAGTGTGAGAGAAAGTCAAAGGCAAATTTCCCAGAAGTATTAAAAATCATAAAGGGTTTCCAACTAGTAGTTAGGGAGAAACTGTTCCCTTGTGGAAAGAACCAGAGAACACAAATTTAGGGTAATTGACACTAGAAGTTGTGGTGGCAACATGCAGGAAAACTGGTTTTTGAAAACAGTTTGTGACTAGGATCTGGAATGCACTGCCTATGGCTGCGCAGGTGCAGTTAAGGCACTCAAGAGAGAAATGAATTATCTGAAATTTAAAATTATGAGATTACAGGGAAAGCTAGGAGAGTGGCTCCATGTGAGGGGCATATTCAGAGAACTAAGACATGATTGAATAAATAGAGATAGCAAGGTATAGAGCTGGATGAAGACAGCAAGCCAAGCAGCAGAGGAGCAGGAAGGCTGGCGTTTTGGGCCTAGACCCCTCTTCAGAAATGGGGGAGGGGAAGGGGATTCTGAAATAAATAGGGGGAGGGGGGGGGGGGGAAGCAGAGAGAAGATAAGTGGAGGGGAGACAGACAGGTCAAAGAGGCAAGGATGGAGCCCGTAAAAGGTGAGTGTAGGTGGGGAGGTAGGGAGAAGATAGGTCAGTCTAGGGAGGACAGACAGGTCAAGGGGTTGGGAAAGAGATGGGGTTGGGGCTTGAGGTGGGAGGAGGGGATGGATGGGAGGAAGGACAGGTTAGCTTGTTAGATAGCTGCCACCACCCCATTTTCCGACTGTGTCTGCAGGGCCTATGTGGTCTGAAGTGTTAACGTAAAACAAAGTCTAACAAGAAAAATCTCTAGTATTTTTAGAAGAAATGTGTGGTGATTGCATTACGGTAATCAGGTACAAGATACATCAGTAAGACAGACATTATTAATAAGTATTGGGAAAACTAGGATAATAGATCAGTCCTCTTTGAGATCTTACCTTTCTGCCTTTCCTCACCTAAATCAGATTGGGTGGAGTTTAACATCAAATGGCAAGTGGAAATGTAATTAAGATTAATCTTAAATGAATCCAACTACAAAGGAGTTGAATACGCCTTTCATTGTCTCTTGAAACAAAATACATTCCTGTGTCATAACCGAATTTCATCTTGATTTTGTCTCCATCTACTCCTGTTGGAATAGAAGAGTACAAATGGGCGGCACGGTGGCTCAGTGGTTAGCACTGCAGCCTCACAGCGCCAGGGACCCAGGTTCGGTTCCAGCCTCCGGCAACTGTCTGTGTGGAGTTTGCACATTCTCCCTGTGTCTGTGTGGGTTTCCTCTGGGTACTCCGGTTTCCTCCCACAGTCCAAAGATGTGCAGGCTAGGTGGAGTGGCCATGCTAAATTGCCCGTAGTGTTCAGGGGTGTGTGGGTTATAGGGGGATGGGTTTGGGTGGGACGTTCCAAGGGGCAGTGTGGACTTGTTGGGCCGAAGGGCCTGTTTCCACACTGTCAGGAATCTAAACTAATCACAAAACTAAGGAAACCGATTCTGAGCAGCTAAACTAATATTTCTAGCAAAGCTACAAATCACCTGTGAATCCCCACTTCAACTGTGTCTGTTCGTCCAAAACCCAAGAACTGTAATCACAGTTACCAAAAAAAACCTATTGTGTCCTAGTGCCACTACAGGTCAGTGAAAAGCCTCAGTAAACAGATTGAGGAATCTGTCATATAAAAGCAGTTATCCTTTCAGGCAGATTTCAAATCACCGAGATACAAGACTATAAAGAAATAGGAATACAAGCAGGCTATTCTTGCTCCCTTTCTAAATGAAAGGGAGTTGTAATGCTTAGTATCAGACAGAACTTTTCAAAATGTAGTCTGCTTCATATAAGAATCGTAAAATGCTCTGAAACTCAACAGTTATTCTAATTCCATGTGCCTTCATCCAACTAACTTTAAGTAGGTTCCGTTCTCTTTAGTCTGAACAAAAACACTTTGCAAACTTCTTGACCCAAATCTTAAGCATTTGAAATACTAAGAGTGCAAAATTGATCAGTTCATACATTTCACCAGCCACAATAAGTAACAATCGTTACCAATACAAGGAGATATGCAATACTCCCTTAGTGTTCAGGTTCAGACCAATGGCACTAGGTGCTGGAACTCAAGAAGAATACTTTATATTGCCTTGAAGACGGGGTAACTTATGATCAAAAACAGAAGTTGCTGGAAAAGCTCAGCAGGTCTGGCAGCATGTGAAGATAAAAATAAAATCGAGTTAACCTTTCGAGTCTGATGACTCTTCCTCAGAACAATTTATGACAAAGTAATTTATGATAACTGCACAAGGTATAGAAAAGAAAAATCATTTTGCAACTTTTAATATTAACTGAATGACAGTGCATTGAGCTTGAACATTTGGCTACAAGCCATCCGACTCATCAATAAACACCTGTCTCTATGTGGAAAGAAAGTCAAAGCTGGATTAATTCACATACACCACTCAGTTGTTGGTTTTGGTCAAAGACCAGCAGGGTTTGGAGACTGGGTGGATGGGTCAACAGTGGGTGTTCGTGACAGGAATTACTGGAAGTTTCATTTGTAAAACCAGGCAGCATAATTTGTCTACAATTAGTCAAATTAGTGCAAAATTTTAAGAAGTTTCAAGCACAAATATCCAGCATTGTTACAGCAATCTTTCGTGCTTACTTCAAACAAAAACTTTATTGCTGGATGCTGGCCCCATTCATAAAACTGACCATGTGTATAAGCTGGGCAATTTTCCACTAAGCAAGGGGAGAGAAGAGTGGTATATAAAAGACATGAGGGGCAACCTTTTAAAAAAAGTGATCATGTCTGGAATGAACTTCCTGTGGAAGTGGTGGATGCAGGCACAATGTTTAAAACACATGAATATGAAAGGTTTGGAGGGATATGAGCCAGGGGCAGGCTGAGGGGACTAGTTTAGTCTGGGACTACGTCTGGCATGGGCTGGTTGGGTCAAAGGGTCTGTTTCATGCTGTATGACTCTATACCAATATGCAAGGAGACTTTAAAATGAAGTCGCTTTAACTTCAACCACAAGATCATTACTAAAACATCTTTTAGAATCTTTAATTTCATTTTACAAAACAATTAAAAATCTGATCACTGCACTCGAAATGAAACCAATGAATAATTCTGTACATTTTTTGAAAATTTTTTCAGCTATTTAAAATCAAGTTACTCACAGGTTTTGGACTGGACACAAATTAAAAATGTTTATCTTGTGATAAATGCATTTTGAGCTGCATTAAATAGAACACCTGGTAAACACACTTGAAATATTAAAAAGATAGCTCTTATTAGCTATTTATTTTTATTTTAAGCCGGCTCATTATTTTTCCAACCAAAATGGATCAGTTCACACTTCTCATTAATTCTCATCAGCCACTTCTCCACCTATTCCAACAACTTGGGACCCAATGAAATTTTACCCTATCCTCCTTACAGTTCACAGTACTTCTAAGCTGTATGTCATCGGTAAATTTGGAAATTAGGGCCTGTCTGCCAAGTGGCACAACTTGAAGGTTCAACACTGCAAGGTGTATGAGGAAAGAGAACAAAAGTCTACTCAAAGTTAGATTCTGCTGTTAAACAAATGAAAAATCTTAATTTAATTTATGCAATTAAACAAAACTAACAGGCGTTTTCTACCACCCCCCCCGCCACCCACCCAGCAAGCACCAAACCATCATGTCCAACGCCATTCATGACCTCATCACCTCAGGGGACTTCCCACCCACAGCCTCCAACCTCACTGTTCCCCAACCCCACACCGCCCATTTCTATCTCCTTCCCAAAATCCACAAACCTGCCCACCCTGGTCCACCCATTGTCTCAGCCTGCTCCTGCCCCACCGAACTCATCTCCACCTATCTGGACTCCATTTTCTCCCCTTTGGTCCATGAACTCCCTACCTACGGCAGTGACACCACTCACACCCTCCACCTCCTCCAGAACTTTCAATTCCCTGGCCCCCAACGCCTCATTTTCACCATGGACGTCCAGTCCCTATACACCTGTATTCCGCATGCAGATGGCCTCAAGGCCCTCCGCTTCTTCCTGTCCCGCAGGCCCGACCAGTCCCCCTCCACCGACACCCTCATCCGCCTAGCCGAACCCGTCCTCACCCTCAACTTCTCTTTCGATTCCTCTCACTTCCTACAGACAAAGGGGGTGGCCATGGGCACCGGCATGGGCCCCAGCTATGCCTGCCTCTTTGTAGGTTACGTGGAACAGTCCCTCTTCTGCACCTACACAGGCCCCAAACCCCACCTCTTCCTCCGTTACATTGATGACTGTATGGGCACCACCTCTTGCTCCCCAGAGGAGCTCGAACAGTTCATCCACTTCACCAACACCTTCCACCCCAACCTTCAGTTCACCTGGGCCATCTCCAGCACATCCCTCACCTTCCTGGACCTCTCAGTCTCCATCTCAGGCAACCAGCTTGTCACTGATGTCCATTTCAAGCTAACCGACTCCCACAGCTACCTAGAATACACCTCCTCCCACCCACCCTCCTGCAAAAATTCCATCCCCTATTCCCAATTCCTCCACCTCCGCCCCCGCCCCCGCCCCCACGATGAGGCATTCCACTCCCGCACATCCCAGATGTCCAAGTTCTTCAAGGACCGCAACTGCCACCGCGCCCCCCTCCCCCACCCCAGTGGTCGAGAACGCCCTTGACCGCATCTCCTGCATTTCCCACAACACATCCCACACCCCGCCCCCGCCACAACCGCCCAAACAGGATCCCCCTCGTTCTCACACACCACCCCACCAACCTCCGGATACAACTCATCATCCTCCAACACTTCCGCCATCTACAATCCAACCCCACCACCCAAGACATTTTTCCATCCCCACCCTTGTCTGCTTTCCGGAGAGACCACTCTCTCCACGACTCCCTTGTTCGCTCCACACTGCCCTCCAACCCTACCACACCCGGCACCTTCCCCTGCAACCACAGGAAGTGCTACACTTGCCCCCACACCACCTCCCTCACCCCTATCCCAGGCCCCAAGATGACTTTCCATATTAAGCAGATGTTCACCTGCACATCTGCCAATGTGGTATACTGTATCCATTGCACACGGTGTGGCTTCCTCTACATTGGGGAAACTAAGCGGAGGCTTGGGGACTGCTTTGCAGAACACCTCCGCTCGGTTCGCAATAAACAACTGCACCTCCCAATGGTATCAATGTGGACTTCACCAGCTTCAAAATCTCCCCTTCCCCCACCGCATCCCAAAACCAGCCCAGCCTGTCTCTGCCTCCCTAACCTGTTCTTCCTCTCACCCATCCCTTCCTCCCACCTCAAGCCGCACCTCCATCTCCTACCTACTAACCTCATCCCACCTTGACCTGTCCGTCTTCCCTGGGCTGACCTATCCCCTCCCTACCTATACTCTCCTCCCCACCTATCTTCTTTTCTCTCCATCTTCGGTCCGCCTCCCCCTCTCTCCCTATTTATTCCAGAACCCTCACCCCATCCCCCTCTCTGATGAAGGGTCTAGGCCCGAAACGTCAGCTTTTGTGCTCCTGAGATGCTGCTTGGCCTGCTGTGTTCATCCAGCCTCACATTTTATTATCTTGGATTTTCCAGCATCTGCAGTTCCCATTATCACAGGCCTTTTCCCTCTTACTTTTCGAAAGAAAATTGTAGCTGAACCAACTGAAGTAACTCAGCATGTCTGGCAGCATCCGTCGCAAAAAGCAGTCAACATTTCATGTCCAGTGACCCTTCTTCAGAACTGATTGCTCCTCTCTCCAAATGAAGTTTTGCAACTGAGGCCTGGGTCTCAGCTAAGATAACAAAGTGTGAGGCTGGATGAACACAGCAGGCCAAGCAACATCTCAGGAGCACAAAAGCTGACGTTTTGGGCCTAGACCGTTCATCAGAGTGCTCTCTCCAGCATCTGCAGTTCCCATTATCCCTGGGTCTCAGTTCCCTGCTTTTGTAACTGGATCCTCATCTCCCTGATACATAGCTCACAATCAGCAAGAACAGGCGACAATATCTCCCCCACCATAATCTTCTACACCGGTGCCCCCTGCCCCCACCCCCAGCCCCAGCAAGTCTGCATACTCAGCCCCTACTACTTACACACTCAACTGTGCAGCCAAATTCCACCCCAACTCCAGTAACAAGTATGTTGATGACACCACGGCTGTAGCTTGAATCTCAAACGACTGAATAGAATATAGGAAAGAGATTGCGTGCTTAACAGGTATGGTGTAAATGACAACAATCTCTCCACCAGCATCAGAAAAACAATGGAGTTGGACAATGACTTCAGGAAACAGAGTGGAGGGCATGCACCCACCTGCATTAATGGTGCCGAGGTGAGAATAGTCGAGAGCATCAAGTTCCTGGGAGTGATGGTCAGGAAAGTACAACAAAGCCTCCACTTCCTCAGGAGGCCAAAGAAATTCAGCATGTTCACAAAGATTCGTACCAACTTTTACAGATGCATCACAGCCTGATTAAACAACTGCTCTTCCCAAGACCACAAGAAACCAGAGAGTTGTGAATTCAGCCCAATCCCTCACACAAACCAGCCTTCCATCCATCAACTTCACCTAGAGTACCCACTGCCTCAGGGAAGAAGCCAACATAATCAAAGACCACTCCCAACCAGGCTATAGTCTCTTCCAAGCTCTTCTGTTGAGCAGGTGATAAAAGTTTGAATGTGCATACAAACAGTTTCAACAAAAAGCTTCTTCCCTGCTTTTGTCAGATTTTGAAACAGAACTCTCAAATGTTAATGATGTGATAATGGGAACTGCAGACATTGGAGAATCCAAGACAACAAAATGTGAGGCTGGATGAACACAGCAGGCCAAGCAGCATCTCAGGAGCACAAAAGCTGACGTTTCGGGCCTAGACCCTTCATCAGAGAGGGGGATGGGGAGAGGGAACTGGAATAAATAGGGAGAGAGGGGGAGGCAGACCGAAGATGGAGAGAAAAGAGAGTATAGGTGGGGAGGTAGGGAGGGGATAGGTCAGTCCAGGGAAGACAGACAGGTCAAGGAGATGGGATGAGGTTAGTAGGTAGGAAACGGAGGCGCGGCTTGAGGTGGGAGGAAGGGATGGGTGAGAGGAAGAACAGGTTAGGGAGGCGGAGACAGGCTGGGCTGGTTTTGGGACGCAGTGGGGGGGGGGGGGGGGGGGGAGAACGAGCTGGGCTGGTGTTGGGATGCAGTGGGGTAAGGGGGACCCCTCCCATTCCTCAGACGACATGTCCACCATGGGCCTCCTGCAGTGCCACAATGATGCCACCCGAAGGTTGCAGGAACAGCAACTCATATTCCGCTTGGGAACCCTGCGGCCCAATGGTATCAATGTGGACTTCACAAGCTTCAAAATCTCCCCTTCCCCCACTGCTCTTCACCTGCACTGTGGCTCTAACACAGTACTGCACACTATTCTGCTACCTGATGCACTTTTTTAATAGTACAATCTGCCTTTAGAACATGCAAAACAATTTTCAATATATTTCAGTACATGTGACAACAATAAACCAAATCAAAGACAGATTTCCCGTTTCTATGATATTCCCATACTATGAGAATTATTAGTATGTGGTGTTGAGTTGGATAATCAATTATTTAGAATGGCAGGGAGGATTTGAGGGGCTGAATGACATACTTCTGTTCCTATCACAATCTAATTCAAACCCTCAGCTGAGAGCATGTCTCATTCCAGAATTTTGATACCAAAACAAAGGAACGACAATGTTTTCAAATCAGAATGGTACATGATTTGGAGCAGAATTTTAATGTTGTGGTATTCCTCTGTTCCTGCTGCCCTTACCCTCCTAGTTGGTATGCAGTGCTGCCTTTGCTATAGACTCTAGACCTTTAATTGTTTTTCTGTGCCGCTTTGTAGCTGAAAACATTAGCTGCAGAGTGCAATAACCAGGTAACTGTCAAGCAGTAGCTCTGCACAGGCATGTTTGTAAACGTGGCCACAACTCTGCTCCCTTGCTAATTTTTTGTTCATATTTTAAGACTGTTTACAAAATACAAAGTAGAACCAGTGGACCACATGAGAAAATTTTAAATCCGGTTTGATGCCACACTGGAAACAAGCCTGAGTGCAGAAAGATGGCTTCCAATAGGCTTCCAATCTCACTGCTACACTTCAGAATCAATTTTAGCTGTGTGTGTGTCAAAAAGCAGAAGTCACTTTGCGGTTATGCAAATCAAACTGGCAGTATAACTGTACTAATACTACCACCAAAAACAGCTTAAAGTTCTGGAGCAATTCTTGATTGTATTTGATTTCCAGTCATCATGGATTAAAAGATGCCGTAATTGCCCAAATTTAATAATTGTCATCTGCACAGCAGTTACTCATTACATTATAAAAATGAAAAGAAAATCCAGAGTCACATTTTTAAAAAAAGCTGAAATAATGATTGAAGTTGTTTCTGCATGTTGCTGTTAGTGTTGAGACAACTAAACATAAATACTGTACCATACCACAGGCATACGACATGTTTATTAGGGCAGATGTGGAAGCAAACAATGTGATTGGAGATCAGGAAAACAATGATAAGCTACTCCCTTTAGTTTTAGGATAATGGTGAAAAAAGTGTGGCTTCAGTTGATGACGCTCCGTCTGGGCGAAAGTGCTGATAATTTTCAACTTTCTCACAAAAAAAGCAAATCTGACAATAAAATCAGTTTCTTTCAATTGCCAGAGTAGTAGTTCAAATTAGCAACATTGATCTGACATCATCCAGAGTCATACAGCACAGAAACAGATCCTTTGGTCCTACACGCCCATGCCGACCAGATAGCCTACATTAATCTAGCCCTATTTGCCAGTATTTGGCCCATATCCCCAATCATGTACCCATCCAGATGCCTTTTAAATGTTGTAACTGTACCTGCCTCCACCACTATGCCCTCTAGTTCTGGACTGCCCTACTCTGGGGAAAAGACCTTGGCTAGTCACCCTATCCATACCCCTCATGACTTTATGAACCTCCAGTCTCAGCCTCAGCCTCCAACGTTCCAAGGAAAATAACCCCAGCCCATTCAAACTCTCCCTGCTGCTCCATTCCAGCAACATCCTTGTTAATCTTTTCCACACCCTTTCAAATTTAACATCTTCCCTATAGCAGAGAGAGACCAGAAATGAACACAGTATTCAAAGAGTGGCCTCAATGTCCTGCACAGCCGCAATGACATCCCAATTCTCATACTTCATGCGTTGTCCAATAAAAGCCAGAGGGCCAAACATTTTCTTCACTATTTCTTCACTATCCTGTCTGCCTGCGACTCCACCTTCAAGGAACTATGAACCTATACCTCAAGATCTCTTCGTTTAGCAACAATCTCCAGGACCCTATCATTAAGTGCATAAGTTCTGCCCTGATTTGCCTTACCAAAATGTAACACCTCACATTTGTTTCAATTATACTCCATCTGCCACTACTCAGCCCATCGTCCCATCTGACCAAGGCCCCAATGTACTCAGATAACGTTCTTCACTGTCCATTACACCACTAATTTTGGTATCATCTGCAAACTTACTACCATTCCTCCTATACTCACATCCAAATAATTTATATTAATAACATTAAAAGGAACAATCGACAAAAGGCTGGAGAATACATTCTGCAGTCTTTTTTATCCTTTTATGGGTGTCACTGGTAAGGCTAGCATCTGTCCCTATCCACATCCACCCTTGACAGGATAGCAGTGATCCTCTTTTTTTTGAATTAGTACAGTCCAGCTAGGACAAAAGGTACGCCCACAGTATAGTTGGGAAAAGAGTTGTATTTCAAACCCCCCTAATCAACACAAAATGGCTTAAGACAGACATGAGAGATTCTGGGGACATCTGGAGGAGGCAGAGGTGGATCACCCAGATGACACTTCAGATTGAAAGTTGGTGCAAATGCTTCAATCTCATCTTTGCATGAATGGATTAGAGTCAGATGGTCAGTTACCGGTTACAGAATTCCCACCCTCTGACCTATCCTTATGGATACGGTATGCATGCAGCTGGTCATAAATTCAGTTTTTACAGCATGAAAAAAGGCCCTTCGACCCCACCTTATCTGCAGTGGTTATCAAGCATCTATTTTTTCTAACCTTTCTATCCTAAGCAGTTTCCAGCACTTGGCCCATAGCTTTATACCCTCGAGTGTTTAAATGTTCATCTAAACACTTCTTCAATCAGCTTCTAGTCAACAGATGGTCACAAACGTGCACAAATGTTACTTGCCACTTGTCACCCCATGTTTTAAGGATGCCCAGAGCTTGCTGCATATTTGCTAACCCATGGATGGAGCAAGGTAAGAATGAAATCAGTAACCCCTTGGCAGACCCCAAAATTATCAGTGAGCAGATATCACTGAAGCTGAGGTGACTGACCTCCAATCAGTGGAGGCCTTTCTCCTTGGCAGCTCCTTGATAGCACACTCCATCAATTGCATCATGATGTGAAGGGCAGTCACATTTCCCTCACTTCTGGAATTCAACTCTTTTGCACATGTTTGAATTAAGGCTGTAGTGAGGATTTCCTCAGAGACCACTATTTGAAAGCAGCTGGATGGTACTGCTGGGTTCCAGGGAAAATGGATAACAGTGCCAAATACAAATTTGTTGCTCAGGCACAGTCAGATGAATAAAGTTAGAGTGCCCATTCCATGGACTTACTACTCAGTCACATACAAATATTTCCAGGAGTAAATCTCAAATAAGCAAAGTTATATTCAGAAGGGAGGATCTGGCATCAAGCCATGTGGCTCTGATTTTCAATGCCAAATCAAGTCTGAAATATCACACAAAAAGTGGATAGCTAGGTGCAGAGCAGGATGAACGTAGCAGGCCAAGCAGCACCCCGCCCCGGTCCCCACCAAAAACAGGTAACTGTTTTCCATCAATTAGGATTAAAACTGTCACTATAGCTATACCTAAACAGCTTATCTGACCAGGTCTAGAGCATACTTTTTCAGTACTATTGCCAGAATGTTGTCAGGTCCCATTACTTTCACCAATCCAGTGCCTTCAGCCACGTCTTCATCACATGAAGTGAAACAAACTGGCTAAGGACTAGCATCTGTACATTGGGCACCTCTGGACGATGCCAAGATGGATCATACATTAAGCAACATTTGCATCTACCTGACAATGCAGAAGATTATCCAAGTATGTCCTGTTCAGAAAAGAGCAGGACAAATACAATGCAGCCAATTACAAATCTATCAACGCCTCTTCATCATCAAGAAATATTCAGAAGGGGTCAGTGAGATTGCTATTAAATGGTATTCACTAAGCCATAACATGCAACAAAACATGGTCAATATACAACGATAATGGGAACTGAAGATGCTGGAGAATCCAAGACAATAAAATGTGAGTCTGGATGAACACAGCAGGCCCAGCAGCATCTCAGGAGCACAAAAGCTGACGTTTCAGGCCTAGGCCCTTCATCAGAGATGGGGATGGGGTCAGGGTTCTGGAATAAATGGGGGGGGGGGGGGGGGGGGGTGGAGGCGGACCGAAGATGGAGAGAAAAGAAGATAGGTAGATAGGTGGTGGAGAGCAGAGTTTAGGTTTGGAGGGGATAGGTCAGTCCAGGGAAGACGGACAGGTCAAGGAGGTGGGATGAGGTTAGTAGGTAGGAAATGGAGGTGCGGCTTGGGGTGGGAGGAAGGGATGGGTGAGAGGAAGAACAGGTTAGGGAAGCAGAGACAGGTTACACTGGTTTTGGGATGCAGTGGGTGGAGGGGAAGAGCTGGGCTGGTTGTGTGGTGCAGTGGGGGGGAGGGGAGATTTGGAAGCTGAAGTCGACATTGATACCATTGGGCTGCAGGGTTCCCAAGTGGAATGAGTTGCTGTTCCTGCAACCTTCGGGTGGCATCATTGTGACACTGCAGGAGGCCTCTCCATCCTCGGTCCGCCTCCCCCTCTCTCCCTATTTATTCCAGAACCCTCACCCCATCCCCATCTCTGATGAAGGGTCTGGGCCCGAAACGTCTGCTTTTGTGCTCCTGAGATGCTGCTGGGCCTGCTGTGTTCATGGTCAAAATACAACTTGGCTAAAACATCCATATTGCATAAATGCCAGGCAATGACTGTGTCTCCAATTAGAGATGATCTAACCACCATCTCTTAACATTCAAAAGGGTGTTACCACCCTTGAATCCCCATTCTTAACATTCTGGGTGCTCACCATTGACGCGAAACTCAACTGGAATAGTCAAATAAATAGCGCCACAAGAGCAGGCCAGAGGGAGGAATGCTGGAACGAGTAACTTGCCTCCTGCAGCCATTCTGCTTCTGACTGCATTACGGCCTTAGGTTAAACATGGGCAAAAGAGCTGAAGCTCATAAAGGAGGTGACAGTGACTGCCTTCAACATCAAGGACTCCTAACAAAACTGGAATCAAGGCAGCAAGAGAATAAAAACTCTCTACTTACTGGAGTTATGCCTAGTTAAAAGGGAGATAATTGCCATTGTTGGAGGTCCAGTGTTTCAGTACTAGGGCATTTCTACATCCTCTTGATTGTGTCCTTGACTTCATGCATGACCTTCACTCCAAAAGGTGGTCAGAAGTGGGCATGTTTACTGATGTTTGCACAATGTTCACCCCAAAAAGGTGATTTAAAAAACCATGTCCATATGAAGATATGAACAGCATTCAAGCTTTGGTTGAGAAGTGGAAAATAACATTGTTGCCTGGCACTAATCAGCTCCAGTGAGAGAATTTAAGAAAAGAGGTTATTAACCCTTGATATTCAATGGCATTACCATTGTTGAATCTCCCACTAATACCCTGCAGGCTACCGTTAACCAGAAACGGAACCAAACCAGTCACAAACATTGTGGCTACTATAGGTCAGTTGCGAGGAATTCTATGGTAAATGACTCACTCACTATCTTCCCAAAGCCTCTCCACCAACTACAAGACGCAAGTCACGAGTGTAATGAAGTACTCTCCCACTTGCGCCGGCTGGTGCAGCTAAGCAAGTTTGACACCAGGTGGAAAAAATGAGCCCACTTGACTAGTACACCCTCTGTAACTGAAATTCACTCACTTTCATTGAATCAAAGTAGCATTAGTGTGTGTGAACCATCTACTGAAAGGGGCCTCAAACTGGGGCACAACGTTACTAAATGTGGGGACAAGCACTTAAATCTAATATGTTAAGGAAATTCTTCTCCCAGAGGGCACATCTGTAATTGTCTACTTTAGAGTTGTGGAGGCTACATCACAGAATATTTAGAGAGTTAGACAGATTTTTGAAATATTGACAAAATGAAGTCTACGAGGAGCTGGCACAAAGACAAGTTGAGGGCTAGAATAGATCAGCCATGGTCTTGTGGAATTATGGGGCAGGTTTGAGGGGCTGAAAGGCCGACTCCTGCTTTTTTGTTGTATCTTACATCATTACACGTTAAGGGCAGTTGCTTTCACCTCCCATCTGGAGTTCAGCCTTTTGCTCACATTTGAGCCTAGGCTGTCATGAGGTCAGTGACTGGAGAAAAACACAAGCTGTGCATCAGTGAACAGGTTAATGTGAAGTAAGTGCTGCTTGATAGCACAATGAGTCCTTCCATTACTTTAGTCGCAATCAATAGTAGGCTGATGGAGCGATAACTGGCTAGATTTCATTTGTCCTCTTGTGTGTACAGGACATACCTCACAATTTTCCACATAACGAGTGTTTATAGCTGTACTGGACAACTTAGCTAGGAGGTCCAGCAAGCTCCTCTGTAGTAGCAGGAATCCTGCACTACACCTAACTCAACCCATCTCCACTAAGTGGAGAGATTACACTTATACAGATTAGATAGCAAAGAGGCTCAGACATTATGCTTAACTGCAAGATCCAGCAGAAATATAATGCAAGTGTCCTTACATCAGGAGACTCAATGCATTCTACCTCAGGAATAACATGACCTTCTTGAATATAAAAATCCCTCTGCAGAATGTAATAGGGCTACATGGTGTTAAGGCACTTTACTAGAAGGTACTTCATGACAAAATTATTTTTCTTCCTTCCTAAAATAAAGATCCCTTAATATCTCGTGCAAGCTGGTTGAAGTGTAGTTTGTGATTCTACCACTAGATGGCATTATAAGAATAGAAAAATGACAAGACTATTCCACAGAGTTAACGATATATAACATTTGAGATGAATTTTCACTTCTGGCTCATCCTCAGTTTTTAACTGAAGTACAATTGAGGTAAGGGGTCAAAATGACTGGGCACTACGAAGTAGAATAGCTGCTAAACAAATCCGAGTCAGGCAGTGAATATACTGTTGTAAATGATGAATTCCTGAGTTAAAATATTAAAGATTTTAGAACTTCCACTGCAACACATTAAAGTTTCAAGAGGTGCAAGAAGTCGGTTGAATATTCTCAAAAAATCACAGTTCCTGTCTCATCTGCTTGAGAGGTCAGAAATAAAAATTTGGCTCCATGGAACATCTCCAAAATGTACTGGCCCTTCAAAGATCTCCTGAGGCAAATGTAATCCTAGCCAGCAGTCTACCAACTGTCAACCACATCAAGTCCACAAATAGTACAGTGGCAATCTCTGCAAGCTGTCTTGGACTCATGTACCCGCTTGACACCAGAGCGAGGCTTTACAAGGCAAAGTAACATTTGCACTTGGACAAGGAATCAATGTAAATTAGGGTCTATTGAGACACCAGGAGAAATGGAGGTTGCCAACATTTTTCTTTTCTTCATCCCGGAAATACATAATATTACATTTACCACACAAAGCATATTGCACTAAAAACATAGGGATCTCCATTAGCTTTAAGTCAATGGTTGCAGTTGAACAGCCGCAGCACCTTTCAGGTTTGCTGTCATCTTGTAGCTGAAGTCACAAGATGCATTCACATGCCCAGAACTGTCAAACTACTTGACAGATTAGCCATTCCGATTTCATTATTTTACAGGCAGGGGTGCAGCAACTGGAAAAGCCACAAAAAAGGGATGGAGGAGGGTGCGTAAGTGGACATTTTGAAAGGCTATGCAAAAATAATTGTGCGTAATGTAGGAATTTGCGTTTACCTGCTTCTTCATACGAATCACAAACAGCTTAACTTGCCAGATAACACGCTTGTTTGGTTCTTTCATACAGACTATGACAACTTAAAATATTGCAAGACTATATAAGTCAGTAAACATTCAAAACACATTCAGTATAGCACAAACAGATTTAGGGACAGCAGGTGGAACTCAATCTCTAAGGAGCTCTAAAATGCATCCTTGTCCATCTTTCTTTTAACATTCTGCTTTAGGTTGCAGTTTACTTACCATATAATTAAAAGATGTTTGGCGTTATGTCATACAAGAAAAAGCAGATAAATTGGTAGGTTACATCTGTAATTAAGAATAGAGGTGTCAATTACAGGGTATTGCCAGACTGTTAAATTGTTAGATTGGATAAACTGCAGGACAGGTTTTCCCTGTTATTTAAAAAAAAATCAACTTGGTACACTGGCTTTGAATGACCATATTTTTCCAATCTACGGATTATTTCTACTGAACTCTTCTTTCACTGGGCTGTACTGGTGTACTTCAGCTGAACAGATATTCTTTACAGTTGTTCTTGAACACTACATCTCAGCAGGCTTTTAACTGTATCACAGACGAACAACTTCAACTTGTTCCCCAATCTCAACCTTTTCAGCTAAGGTTATTGAACACAGAGATCCAGTCCAAGAACTCTGGTTGAGCTGATGTTCCTTAGCAGGCCCCCTAAGACAAACTGTGACAATATAACTTACAGTCTCACTGATATAAGCTTACTCAGCAAAGGCTTTGCACCTTTCATTTACTGTTAGAACAGATGGCCACTCCAAGACAATCTGTCGTGGGGGTTAGCATTTGCTATATCAATTTCAAAAACTGTGTGCAGATACATAATTTGAAATCAAGGGAATGCAGAAAATGGAGAAAGGAAATCTCAAAAATTAGACTGGTGGATTCAATTCATTAACTGAATAATTTGTTTCACCAGAAGAAAATATACGTACAAAGAAATGTTAATACTATTAGTCAGGTTAAACTAGTTGTTCAAAGATCTACATTCCATATACTTAATTTAAACTCGCTTGTTCTTACTTGACTGCACAGGACCAGTTATTCTGCATAACAAATAAGACTGGAACTGAATATAACAGTACTCAACTATACAGAATTCTCTCAGTGCTGTATTAAATTATCATCTTTCATATCGGATTGTGCCTCATTTTTCTCCCGATTCACATCACGAATTTACCAATGAGTCATTATTCAGCTACAATCTACGTCTATGCTCCTGGAACTTGTGCCGGGCTAGAGAAAGTTGCCCATAGTCTTCCTGTTGAAATTACTCAGGTAGAAACTGCCATGTGAACTTCAGATGTCAGCGAGAAGGATGGATAATGCTCTCCTAAGTCAGTCCCTACCAACATTCTGTGGACTCATATGTACAATGATCAGGGAGATTCACCATACCTCAAAGCCTTTAAAAAGAAAAAAGGGAGCTAAAGCAGAAGAGAAATGCCAACAAACTCTGGAGGAACACCACTCACGTTGCTTTAATACCTTCTACCCTAATGGTGGAATGATCAGAACAATCACTTAAGTTGTCACAAACTCAACCATTCTTCAGATAATAAACTCGTGGCTTCTAATTGATGCAAATGAATTTTCTCCACTGTTGGAATGGGAGTTCTTTTTGCATTGAGTTTTATATATGAACAGAATAAATATTGAAGAGCAGTTTGCTTTCAGCTGTAAGTACCAGAGTTCAATTTTTTCCACATGGGGAGAAATCCACCACAGCTTGGAAAGTTTTTGGTGGTAGTTCAAAGACATCCTAGTTGAAGTAGGATCTACAAGAAGAGTTTAGCAAGTATTTGGGCTCCTGCTTATCACCAGGCCAGCCACATCCCTTTTTAAGTAGTTTATTTTTAACATCAAGTTTATACTACCTTCTTTTGCTGGCTTTGGGTGAGGAAGGAGGTGCCAAGAAGCTGCTGCAGCAGAGAATGCAGCATGGATCCAGCCATTCCTCATGGCTGCATCATGGTGGGTCCTTCGACTAAGCTGCTTCGGCAGTGGCTGAAGGAGAGGAGGATCCGGGTCTACGATTCCAATGGCCATATTTCCTTGAGGCTTTTGCAGCGTCTTCACAGCAGCATAGTTGGTCTCATCTCTCAGCTGCACTGGGACGCCTTTCAGCAGCAGCCCGAGTGTCCTTTCAGCCACTTCAGCACCGTCAGTCAGGATCTCCTTGTGGTGGCTTCAGTCAGTCTGTGACTCCACACAATGGCAAGTCCAGCACAGAATTCCAACAAGGGGTCGTGTCCTTAAGCCCAGAACCATGAAATGGACTAAGAGATTTTGTCTTAATTTCTCATTTTTAATAAATTGTTTCTTCCTTTGTTATATCATGGAAAGACCATTATTCTGAACTTTTTATATCTTTACTTTGATCATTTATTACTATAATTTTGTACTTTCAAAGGTCTGCAATACTGGACATTATATTTCTTTAGATTTTTTTTCCCCATAAGAATTTGTACACAAGAATCCATACCTAGGTACTTTGTATCTTAAGTTGATGGTCTGTAAACCGTTTACAGCTATCTTATGTGACAATAAAGCTAATTAAACGGGAGAAAAGAGAGTGAGCTCATGAGGAGATTGATTACCTTTGAGTAACAGTTTTACTTCGTAAATTCCAGACCTGAAGTGTTTGTTTAGAACCATGAACGGGTTATTTGAAGCTGAGAAAATCTATGTGCAGTCATGCGAATACTCAAGGGAATGACTATCAAACACTCTAGACAGGGAACTAACAGTTAAGTCAAAATTAGAGATATGATCAAGAAGGGAACTCTCTCTTACATTTGAGTGACGTTAAAAGGAATGCTGTTGGGACAGACAGAATATTGTATTTTTACTGTTTTTTTCAAAATCTTTCCAATTGTATATATAAATAACTTAGTAAAATAAACAAACAAACAGTTCTACGGAATAAATTCCTGCTTATTTGTTAAAACCTGACCTACAGCTCCACATGTTTATATTTCAGTGAAGCATACTTCATGAGAAGAAAATTGGGCTTGTTCAGTAATAACAACAGCTGGGATCATAACTACAAAATTTTAAAACAAGCAAAGAAACAATTTCCACTTGTATTGAAGATAACAAAGTGTGGGGCTAGATGAACGCAGCAGGCCAAGCAGCATCTTAGGAGCATAAAAGCTGACGTTTCGAGCCTAGATGAAGAAGGGTCTAGGCCCGAAAGTCAGCTTTTCTGCTCCTAAGATGCTGCTTGGCCTGCTGTGTTCATCCAGCCCCACACTTTGTTATCTTGGATTCTCCAGCATCTGCAGTTCCTATTATCTCTGTCCACTTGTATCGAACCCAGCACAACTTGCTCAAATTGCTCTACTACCAACGAAATGCTTAAGCGTGGCAACTGATGTAATAGTCTCCCTTCTTGGGATTGAGGATGGCAGTGTCTCAAAATAATGGAATGGCCATTTAGTTGCCAGGTGAAGAAGAATTACTTAACACCAAAAAAAGAGAGAATTTTACATCTTTGGAATTCTCTAGACTTGTTATGGATGCTTTATTATTTCAGGCTGAGATACAGAGTCTTGTGGGGAGTCTGAAGCCCAAGTTCAGCAGTGATCATATTCAAATCGAGGAGGAGATTCAGCAGATCATATTATCTGTTGTTTGACCTGCTCCCGTTACAGTCTGATGGGTTGAGATAAGTGAAATGAGCACCCTGCAGCCTCTGCCATATACAGAGCAGGCAAATTAATTGTTTGGAAGTGCTTCAGCTTCACCTCCACATAATCCTGACAAAACCTCTTCCCACTATCTCTGCTAGAATTTGAATCTTCTTGATTTGGCTAGCCACAAGCAAAGGACTCCCATGTGTCAAGGGGATATCTGACCTCTTCCAGGATGCTTTCAAGACATCCCAAAACACTTCACTATCTTCCTGAAAAAGTGTCCTGCTGCAATAGCAGTACTACGTACACCAATTACTTCAGGGGATTGACATCACGCACATCCTGCACAGCAGAGCTAGTTCCGGGTATAGCTGATAGTTTTTGACACAGCTCGTTAGCTTTGAGATGTTGCTGCTTTTGGATCAGATATTATCTTATGACCAAATTTGGAGAATCTTGGAGAAAGCAAGGTGGCACTTCTCAAGTGCTCTGGGGTGTCTATTGTAGGTTACCCAAGTAGAGAAACACATAGATGTGTAAATCACTGTAGCATACTAAACTTATTGATTGTTACAGCAGGACAAGAGGTGGTTTTTTGCACCATAATGTCCGCACTGGCCAAAGATCTGACTACACCAATTACATTTTCCAGCTTAAGGCCCAGACCACTGGAGGTTATGGCAAAACAGTGAATACTTCAACTGTCTAAATATTACGAGCATCTCTGACTCAACCAGCCATTAAGGCAACAACTTCCAGGTTCCCACCACCCTTAGCAAACAAAAACCTAATGTTCAACCGTCCCCTCTGATCTTAAATATAAGTATTGACCCAATTATTGGCCCATCTACTGATGGGAAGAGTGTACCCCTATTCACCCAAACTCTCCCCTCAATCTTACACACTTCCATCAGGTCCCCTCTCAACCCTTGCTGCTCCAAGGAAAGCAAGAGTAGCCTATTCAATCTCTCATCTTGGCTCATACCTTCCAACACACGTGACATCCTGATATAGGTCCCCGTACTCCTTTCAGTGCCATTATATCATTCCAATAATTCGGAGATTAGAACTGAACATAGTACGCTGATTGCAGCCTAATCAACATTTTATAGTGTTCCAGTATGACCACCCCCCCTTTGCTCTTGTATTCTATTCTTTGACTAATAAAAGGAAAGCATCTAATCCACCTTAACTTTCTGCAGACCTTGACAGATCTGTCGATAAGCACATTAAGGTCCTTCTGATCTTCATTATTTTCCAAGTTACTGCTCTGCATAAGCCATTGCCATCTGCAAGTCTAATACCTCAGACTTTCCAGGCTGAATTCCATTTGCTACTGCTCAGATGGGAAATGCAGTCTCTTGATATCTTCCTACCTGTTTACATCAAACTTTCTCACTACTTACCGTCCTGTCATGTCATCTGAAACTTCATGATCATACTTAAGTCTAAATAATTAATTGGGCGGCACGGTGGCTCAGTGGTTAGCACTGCGGCCTCACAGCGCCAGGGACCCAGGTTTGATTCCACCCTCAGGCAACCGTGTGGAGTTTGCACTTTGTCCCAGTGCCTGCAAGTGTCCCGACCCGAAACGTCAAGCTTTCCTGTTCCTCTGATGCTGCTTGGCCTGCTATGTTCATCCAGCTTCACGCTGTGTTATCTCTACTATTTCTAGGTGTCCAGTTAGAGAGTCAATAATAAGAGGTCCGCAGCACAGGAAAAAGACCAATTGCTGCTTTAATTCTAATCGCATTTTCCAGTACTTGGCCCACAGACTTGCATTGCAAGTGTACATCTAAATGTTTCTTAAACGTTGTCACAGTGAGTTCCAAATTCCCATCCGTAAAGTCACGATAGCTCTACTGGACCACAGTGCTGCTCTTTCAGTAGAGACATTTGGTGGTGACTTAAACAGAAGGTCACCATGCCTCAGGCAAAAGGAGTGGTCGAGAAGGAGCTGTTAAGGAGGAGCATCCTTCACAGTAAACTTAGTCAGTACGGGAATTGAGCCCAATTCCCACCAGCCTCTGGGGAAAAGTGTCATTCATCACTTCTACTCTAAACTTTCTGCCGCTTACTTTAAATTTGTCCCCTGGTCATTTAACCCTTCAAAAGGAAACATTTCTTTATGTCTGAGAGATAGTAGGGACTGCAGATGCTGGAAAATCTGAGATAACAAGGCGTAGAGCTGGATGAACACAACAGGCCAAGCAGGAAAGGTGACATTTCAGGCCTAGACCCTTCTGGAGAAACCTGTTTATCTGAATACTCTCCAGCCCAGGGAACATCCTGGTAAATCTCCTCTGCATCCCCTCCAGTCTTGTCACATCCCTCCTAGAACAGATTCCAGACCTGCATATAAGACATTAGCTGTGGCCTCAACACTACATTATATTTTTCAAGCATAACCTCTCTGCTGTTACCTTTCTTAGCCGAGGCATAGAATTTAAGTATCCTATGTGCCGTCTTAACCACTTTATCCACCTGTCCCGATGCCTTAAGGGATCAAGGTCCCTTGATCCTTGGTGCTTCCATTGTTTATTCTCATGCCTTGTTTATCCGGATTGAATTCCATTTGCACTGATCAATTCAGCTTACCAGCTTGTCTAATATACACTTGTGATCAAAGGCTACTCCTCTCATTATTTACCACCTCACCATCTGAAAACTTACTGGTCATTCTCCTTCATCCAAGTCCAAATCATTTATATACATGACAAACAGCAAGGGCCCAACACCGACCTCTGTGGAATGCTGCTGGACACAGACTTCCAGTTGGAAAAAACGCAACTCAACACTCGCCCCCCCTACTTACTCCCACTTACCCAACTGTGGATCCAATTTGCCGAGTTTCCTTGGATCCCATGAGTTCTGGCCTTTGCACTTTACTAAAAGCCCTTCTGAAGTCTAAGTAGTCCAGACCAACAGAGCTGCCTTGATCTACACACCTGCTCATCGCTTTTAAAAATTCAATCAAGCTGGTCTGACATGACCTTCCCTTAACAAAACTATGCTGTCTGTTCTTGAATAATCACTGCCTCTCCAAACGCAGATTAATTCTGCTCCTCAAATTACAGAAGTTACAATAAATCCTTTAGAGGATTCTTACTTTTCCCTATGACTAATGGGGAAGTATACCTTTTCAAAGAGGCAGGACAAGTATTACAATCTCTTGCTCATAAAAGTGTGAAGGCAAGGAGGTCCAACAGATTCACTGAGTGCCTTCTGTGTGTTCAAATTTATGGAGCTACAAGGGGACTGGGGTGGCCAAGCTTGCCCCAATTTTTTTTTGTGACTAGCAGGAGTTCAACAGCAATGGGTGAAGCCCAGCAGATCATTGTGCCAGCTAGGAAGCAGAGGGGCATCTCCCTCAAGAGGCCTATTCCCATATCAAGTAACTCCTCCCCTTCATCAATGTCTCCGTCAAGGTTCCAAAGATATTACTTGTACCGTAAATAACAAAGAACCAATAGATGTGATGCTTTTACATTTCCAGAAGGCTTTTAATGAGGTCCTACACTGGGAGGTCAGTAAGTGAGATTACACGTAATGTTTTCCGATAGACTGAGAAACAGCTGACAGACAGAAAACAGAGTAGGAATAACTGGGTCATTCTCAGGATGGCTCTCTGTTACTAGGGGACACTGCAGGGTCAGTGTTTGGCCACTATTGTTCACAACCTACATAAAACTCTTTGGATACGTGGGCCAATTGCAATATTTCCATATTTGCTGATGACAAAACTGGGTAAAAAAGGAAAATTAAAAGGGATTCAGGTAGGCTATACAAATTGGTAAGAACATGGTAGACGAAATATAACGTGAATAAGAGTGTTAAATTATCCACTTGGTAGAAAAAGGAGGCGGCAGAGTATTTAAATTTTTAAGAGTTTTGAAATTGATAATGTGTAAAAGGAACATTAGGGATCTTATTCACGAGTCATTAAAAGCTCGGGTGCTGGCACAACAAGCAATTAAGGCTGCAAATATATGTTGGCCTTAATTGCAAGTGAAGTTGAGCACAGGAGAAAGATGATTTGCTGCAATTTTACAGAGCCTTGGTGAGTCTACACCTGGAGTACCATGTACAGCTTTTGGTCTCCTTATCTAAGAAAGTTATATACTTGCCATACAGCAAAGCGCAATGGATCCCCAGGATGGCAGAATTGTCTTAGAACATAGCAAATAGAACTGTATAACACAGCAATAGGTTCTTTGGCCCACTAGGTTGTGCCAAACATGACACCAAATTAAATAATCCCTTCTGCCTGTCCTTGGACCCTAACCCTCCGTTCCTTGCATAGTCATGATCTAAAAAGCTGATCTAAAAAGTCCCTTAATTACCCCTATTTTATCAGCCTCCACAACCACCTCTGGCAGCACATTCAGACCCCTACCACTCTGTAGGAAACTAGCTCCTCACGTCTCTTTTGAACTTTACACCTCTCACCTTAAATGCTTACCCTCTAGTTTTAGGCATTTCAACACTGGGGGAGAAAAATCTGTCCATCAACCCTGTCTACGCAACTTTTCTGCCACGTGTCCCCTCAGTTTGTTCGGGTATTAGCCTTCTTCAGGGCTCATCCTGACAAACCTCTTCTGCATCCTCTCCAAAGCCCCCACATCCTTCTTGTAATATGGTGAGCAGATTCTAATGCTATACTCTTAAGTACAAGGCTTTGGTTAGGCTGCAAAGTTGCAACATAACATCCTGACCCTTGTACTCAATTCCCTGACTAATAAGGGCAGGCATGCCATACAACTTGTTTAACACCTATTTACTTGCATGGCCACTTTCAGGGAGCTATAGACTTGAACTCCAAAATCTTCCTGTATATCAATGCTGTTCAGGGTCCTGCCATTAACTGTATACTTTTCCTTAGCATTTGTTGCCCCAAAATCCAACACCTCACATTTACCCAGATTAAACTACATCTGCCATTTCTCCACCCATATCTGCAATTGATCCTGTATCCCACTGTGTCCTTTCACACCCTTCTGCACTATCTACAACTTCACCATTCTTCATATCGTCTGCAAACTTACTAATTCACCATCCACATTTTTATCCAAGTCATTTACATTACAAATAGAGGTCCAGTAATAATCCCTGCGGAACACCACAAGTCACAGACCTACAGTCTCAAAAACATCCTTCCACCACTACCTTTTGAAGGATTGCAGAGACTGGACTACATATTCTATTGTTAACAAGATGATTTTATTCAAACATGCAAATTCTTAGAGATCAGCAGGTTAAATACAGGAAGGTAGTTCCCCTGGGAGGGGGTTCTGAAACCAGAGGACTGTCTCAGATAACAGGGTAGGCCATTTAGGACTGAGGTGAGAATGAATTTAGTCAACGAGTGATGAATCTTCGGAATGTTTTACTCAAGGCGGCTGTAGGAAGCTCAATTACTGATGATGTTGAAGACAAAGATTTATTGATATCTACAGATCATAAACATCAAGGGATACAGAAATATTGCAAGAAAATGGTGTTTAAGCAGATAGTCATCATAATCTCCATGAATGGTGGGGTAGGGTCAAGAAGGTTGAATTGCTTATTTCTGTTATTTCACTTTAAGGGATCAGAGACCTTGCGGCGAAAATAACATGGAGGTCAATGAAAGCTAATTAACAAATAAATAAAATAGACAGACATTATAAATGACGAAGCAAGCTCAAGAGGCTGGATGGTTTAAAGCTGCTCCTACTTCAATACTTCTATGTATTGTGTTAAATGAGCATCCTGCAGTAATCTTCCACAGACAGCAGGTACATAAATTCATTTTAAAAACTGATTTAGACCTTTATTTCTACCTTTAGGCCTCAGAGTTCACAATATGTTTCCTAACGTATTTACTGGTCATTTAGTTCTATTGAAATTTTAAACTGCTCAAGTACACTAGGATTAGGTTCCAGTTCCAGTTCCACACCATGAGATTATCAAAACCCCAAGACTGTCACATCATCAAATTGGAAAATTCAGTGTCCACATACAATAAATCTGCAGAAGGCATGCAGGAATAACAAGGGTTAAAATAGCCCAATCACTCGCACTTCCGGATATCAGCTGACAAACTGCCTTTCACAAATCCTCAGAGTGACAATATTTTGTCTTAACATGGCACTTTAGTGACAAGCATCCGTTAACACTTCAAGGAGTCGAAGACATTAAGCTGTTAAACACAACTAGTGAAAACGACAGCTTTACGAAAGGCTTTCAAAGGGAATAAGAAAAAAACAAGATGGGAGGTAGTTCCGAAATAAGGGCTGAGACAGCTACAGAGACTATCACGTGGAGATGCAAGTTTGGACTGAGCGGACAAGATCAGAAGCCAAGCGATACTAGGTTATAATGCAACAGACTTATTTGAAACCACCAGCTTTATTTGAAGTCACTTCCACTCATGAAGGGGAAACTGTCTGAAAGCTTGAGTTTGCAAATTAACCTGTTGGACTATACCTAGTGTCGTCTAACTTCTGACCTCATCGAGACTATCACTAATAATGCAGCAAGGAATGAAAATAATGCATAGTTAAACAACTAAGGATACAAGCTGGGAAGCTTATAAAGACAACAGGGTAAGACTGTGGAGGAATTTGTAAACCTATTATAGATTCAATATACTGGGAACAGAAAACCAAAATGGGACCTTGTAGAGATAATGAAGACGACAGCTTATGAGTCGCATGGACTGAGTTGGATTCCATACAAAAATGGAACACAGGAGGCTGCTGAGGAACATGTTAAACAAACTGTTAACCAAAAAAAACTGAAAAGAATGCAAGCATAAATATTGGTTTGAAAGGTGATGGTATGAGCAAAGGCTATTGATGTGACGTTAGTGGCAGCAAACGGTTCTTGTTGGTGGTCACTACAGGAGTTTGATATTCAGCTGAAGATCAAATAGTACATGATGATTACAGGATTTTAGAATTCAGTCTCCAACCAGGTAAGAAGAACAATGAAATCAGGAACAAGGTGCAGAGTTTCTGGCAGGAAATACATTAGAATGGTTTACTCCTGCAAACCTTAAATTACATGAAACTTTCACTTTACCTGGTGTCTAATAATTGAATTAACAAAAATAAATGTTATGGAGTCAAAGATAGTAGCAGACAGGCAAACGTATGGAGACATTTGTTTCACATTTTAGAAACAGATTAATGCCCATGGACAATGAGGAGAAAGAGAAGGCCAAACACAGAATCCCAGTTTAAGGGTCAGTTAAGACAAACTCAATTTGAGAACAGTGCCTGAAAATGTTATACATCTCTAACACTAGTTTCTTTCAAAAACGCAAGAAAAAAACCCACTCAAGACTTATTCCAGAGGAAACATAAGAGAGTTCCTAGGAGGATACAGAGACGGTGAAGTAGTCTTTACAGCTCTGAGGTTTTGTGCCCAAGCTTCACTAGATTTTGATTTTCTTTCTCTAATCACACGAGTTAACTTTTTTGTGTAATTTGTTATCAAGCAGACCACGAAGCAACAAATATAAAAGACAACATCTGCAAATAGAATGGCTGAGGTTAGTGCCAGAGAGTTAGGTATATGCCAGAAATGCAAGATGCTTTTAGCCCACAGAAACCTAAAAAACAATACATTTCATAAATGAATCAAGAGGTGTAACTGTCACAATTGATGTTATCTTTTTCTTGCATATAATGTGTATCAGAGTACTGTCCACTTCCAAAACAGTTCTCAAACGAAGTGCATGCTTACATTTCTACTATCACATTACCTCCTGATGGTGACTCTTTGTTAATACTGTGCTGAAGTCATAAATAAAATGCTCGTGCTAAGACTAAAACTGAACATTATGGCAGAAAGTTAAATTTTCTATTTATTGTAGTTCACCAGCAAAACTCAAGGGGAGTCGTAATTATAACTCAACTATGTCATGTGTCTAACCTAAAATACAAAGGAAAGAATAGAATGCTGAAATCCACACTAATTTATTTACATAATATGTACATTTATGGAGCATACGTAAACTCTACACCTTGAGGTTAAGGAAACAAAAACATAGCTACCACTTGCTGACTCAGTTACAAGTACACCAAGTACAAGCCTATAAAGAACAAAAGAACAATACAGCAAAGGGACAAGCTGCTTGGCCTGCTGTGTTCATCCAGCCTCACATTTTATTATCTTGGATTCTCCAGCATCTGCAGTTCCCATTACCAAAGGAAGACAAATCTCTCAAAAAAGTTTTTTAAAAAAGTCAAAATAGTGCAAAGGTTGTTCACATGTACAATTAAAAGCACATTACCTGCAATACATTAAATATTTCTTACATATGAATTGTAGCCCAGCATCTTTTCACACTATTGTTTTCTAACAGGATGTCAATTTTTGACAAGCTATGGCAATTATGTCACCATATTTAGCCCATGATTCAAAATATAAGCAATATTTTAAAAAACAAATGTGCAACCTTTTGAAAGCAGATCTGATACCTTTCATCTTCAGCAATCGAGCTCAATTTCCTTGCTCTAGCAGTTAATGCATCAGCTGCATTAGGATTTTGCAATCCAACTGTTCTGGAAACCAAGGCTGCTGGACGCACACAATCAAAAGGTAGTGACAAAACTATTAACTTAACCTTCTGTTCCTGACAACACGTTCTAGTTTATCTCACCTCAACAATCAATTTATCAGAATTGGCAAAAGGTACAGGAGATCAAAAATCAGACAACTGTAGCACAATGGTGAGGAATGAAGATTAGAAGGAGAATGGAGAACTTGTGAAAAGGAATAGGCTACTTCGTCCTTTGCCCCTGTTCTGGTACTTAATGAGATCATGATTGGCCAAACACCACACATCTGCCTTAATGACACATCCCGTAATAACCTCAGTCACCAAAAGGAAAAAATCTTAGATTTAAAATCTATAACGCAGCATCAAAAAAATCTGCATACTAAAACTCCAAATTTCTACATGCTTTGTAGAAGTGTTTCCTATCTTCATCACTGAAAGGCCTTGGTCTAATTTTTAAACTGTCTCTTATTGCTAGGCTACCGAGTCAACAAAAACATTTTCATTCTGTCCATCATAGTAGTTCCCCTCAATACCCTACCTGAAAAGGCCAAATCAAATGATCCCTCGATTGAATTCAAGGGGACACAACCCTTATTTGTGTAATCCACCCTTCTACTTAAAATCTGAATTCTTCAAACCACACTTTACTCACTGCAAAGCTGCTAAATCCTCAAGTGTGACGCTCAGACTTCTGTGTTTTCATGGATGTGAGTTTGCTCGCTGAGCTGGAAGGTTAGTTTTCAGACGTTTTGTTACCATTCTAGGTAACATCATCAGTGAGCCTCCGATGATGCGCTGGTGTTATGTCCCACCTTCTATTTATCTGGTTAGGTTTATTCTGTTTACCTAAACAGATAAATAGAAAGCAGGACATAACACCAGCGCTTCATCGGAGGCTCACTGATGATGTTACCTAGAATGGTAACAAAACGTCTGAAAACTAACCTTCCAGCGCAGCGAGCAAACTCACATCCAGAACCTCAACCTGAGCTACAAATCTTCTCAAAACTCTGTTTTCATATTTGAAGAGTAGTATTTCATTCAAATTTCTGATTCTTGCAATCAAACTTAAGCTTTGAACTTATCATTTAAAGTACTTTTATCAGGTTTTTACAAGTCCAAAGTTGATGACCATAAACTTGCCCAAACTGAAATCTATTCAGTGTTTTGACCATTTCCCCATTAACATCCCTCTGTAACTGAATGATTGCATCTACACTGCCATCTACGAGTCATTGCTATCACACCAATTTTAATTGCATCCGAAGGCAATAGAGCTAACCGATAAAGAAAGAAGAGCAAGGATCAATGCGGGCAGCAGAATTTTGGACAATTTAGGGTTGATGAGAAAGGATGTTAAGACACAGAAGAAAGATACTGCAAAGTCAAGCCAACAGGTCAAGATGCATTGGTAAGGAGTCGATGGTACGGACCACAGCCAACAGTTTGGGTACACAGGTGAGTGGATTTTAAATTTGAAGTTCAACTCTCAGAAAAACGACTTATTTGCATTCAGTAAAATTAAGTCTTTGGGCAAGATATCATCTGAAAGCAGTGAAGGAGATGGCTTAAGTCATTAGCAAGCACATGAAATTCTTGATAGAAATTTTAAAAAAAAATGGCTTTTGTGCATCCCATGTTCAACTACAACAAATTCTGGACGATGAGACTCAAAAACTGAACACAGGAGATGGCTTGGACATTAACTGAAGCAGTGGAGAGGTACAGTTGGTGTCTTCAGTGTACATGGAAGCTGACAGACTTCACATTTACCAAGCAAGGGATGTAGAAATGGAAGAGAAATATTGTAGATGCTTCTGATCTAAATTTATCAGATATTTTGAGCAAAATTTGGAAGTATATTATTGATATAGAGGTAACATACGTTATCACATATTGCTGTCATGGACCATACATCTCACTATAATTCTCATGTAAAGGTTTTTCAAAAGTAGCATGCGATTCTCTTCTCCCCCACCCAAAGCCTTATCTATTTCAATTATTCACAATGGCATCCGTAAATCACCCCTTCACAAAACTAAGATGCATGACAAAAATGATCAGCTAACTTACCAAAACCACAAGAATTTACTGTAGTTCTTCAGGCTATAAAGATGTAATGTAAGAAAGCTTAGTTATTTTTAGTGGAGACATATATACCTTCAAACTTAATGTGAAATCATTACTAAACTATTATAATAGAATAAACTATTATAAAATAGAAATAAAGAAACTGTTTAACACTTCCTATCCTGGACAGGAGCCCTGGCTATCAATGAGTCAGAGGTGAATATGGAAGTAAGCATGGTAGCTAAAGAATTAGTTAGGCAGAGCACTGCAAAATAAAATGTTAACTATTTTGAAGGAAAAGCTATTTCCTCAGTGTATTCATACTTTTTAAAAAGATCAGGTTTGCTAATGAATGAATTATTTGTACTGTTCGCTTTCCAACTGCTATTACATCTTCTTTACAATCTTGGAAATCAGGGCATTAGAGAATTACTGATGTGAATTTTCAAGATATTTTTAGATAAGCGGTTCAAGAAGGCAGGTCACCACCCCTTCTCCAAAGGCAACTAAGGACAGGCAATAAATGATGTAAGTGACTATCCAGTCAGTCTAGAAATATGAAAATACCCCTTGATAAAATTATCCAGCTGGTAAAATAACCATCTCTTCAGAATCTTGCGATTTTTCTCCCAAACACTGGGCTGAAGAATGAGTTGCAAGATATCTGACAGGTACGCCCAACAAATTGCACAGAAGCCTCTGGCTGCCAACTCATGCCTCATTTCCAACACAGGGAATGCTAACAGCATTCACTTTCATGTTTTAGTTAACATAACCATGACAGTAAACTTGTTAAATGACATGCAGCCACCTGCCTCCGAACGTCTTGTTTCCATCTGTCTTAGTCACAGCCATATCTACAGTCTAAAACAGTGTTATAAAGAACATCTGTAGTCTTCACAAATACAAAAAGGATTACAAATACTTTGCCATGGCACGTTCTCCAACATTTTACTTATTTCTACACATACACTAGCTCTTCCTCACTGCCATCTCCCTGAACATCTCCACTGTCTGTAGTCTGTCATATTGGGTGGACACTATAATGAGGAAGAAAAGAATTTAATCCAAGAAAATATCAGAAAGCCATTACTTTTTGTCACCATGGCAAACCTTGGGTTCCAGCTACTGACTCAATCTCCCTCTCTTGCAACTGCAAGTGCTCTAATTCATTTGAGGCTCACAAGCCATTTAAATTGGGCAATGCCATGTACTTATGCTCCTCACTTTTTTAGATGAAATACAGAAAATGAACATTCCCTCACTGACTTCACAAAGCTCATTTCTTTTCTTGATCACTGTTTTGGTAATACCAATGTGCCTAAAACAAATCCTGGGCATTCTGAAGCACAGTGCACATTTTCTTAGGCATACAGTTTCCAACTAAATAACAACTAATTCTTTCAGATATACACTGTTAAATGAGGCATTACACACCAGAGCTACCAGTTTCTGCTGCTGACATACTCAGCTATACACACAATTAATTCTGAGATGAAAGCTACCCTTTTTCAGTCTCATGATGGCTCACATGGAAAACAGTTACACAAATTGAAGATCACAGGTTCAATTCCTATGCTAGTAAGAATGATAACATTCATTTCAATGCCCAAAGCTATGGATCTGGACTCTGCCGCCAAATTATGGATTTAAGACATTGCCGGTTCTCCGGCAAGGAGAAGCACTTGCTCGGACTGCATTTGAACAACTTCCAACGGTGGGAAGTGCCTGCAGGCTTCTGCCCCTCCCATGGAGACTTCCCACAGCAGCCCCCAGTGATCATGAACATCCTTCCTGTTTTCCCTGTCTCGTCTATTTAGAATTTCTATGAGATTACCCTCCAATTCTTCTAAACCATATAGTCCAAGTCCTTGTAGATAATACAATCCAATAGTCTGGTTAGTCATATTAATGACTGTCAAGACAGTTAATATCTTGACATCTGTAACCATTAGAATAAATAAGGAATGTATTTTCACAACTCACTTCATGAAGAGTTACTGTTTGATCACATTCCTTCCTAAATTACTACACCAACACAGTAATGCTTCTACTGCTGAGGTACTGCAACACCTTTAACAGCTGCAGTTAAAAAAGGAAACTCTTGCTCGAATCTACAGTGAAACCAATAAAACCACAAAGCACTAAACGTCATGTGCACCACACTTAGCAGAACATATCTAAACAGAAAGAACAGTAGCCAGGACACATGCCATTCCATAAAGATTTTCAGCAAGGCAGCTTGACAAATGTAATAACTTTGTACACCTGGCCAATGGCCTACAAAGCAAAGATACACAGTAGCTAACGATTAAGAGAAAACTACACACACACACACTGAAGCACCTGGGGAGTATCAAGATCAAGGGTGCTCTACGATCATTATTCCTCTCAGTATTATGACATGAATTGCAAAAGCAAATTATACATATTGATTTGGTGCCTTTGCCATCACGCCATCCTGTGAGATTAATACTATGCAAAATAATTGTTTAAAAAATTAGAAATAGCATCTGTTTCACAAAGAGAAATTAATGTTTTGGACATTTTTCTGAATTTGTTCACTTGTTTATTTGTTGATTCCTAATGGCCATTGAAAAACTACACTAAGAGTTTGTTCATGAAATGAGCAGAAAATGAGTTCAGTGGAGGCCGGGATGTTGGATGCCTTCAAGGCAGAGATCGACAAATACTTGATCTCAGAAGGAATCAAGGGCTACAGGGAGAGTGCAGGGAAGTGGAGTTGAAATGCCCATCAGCCATGATTTAAATGGTGGCGTGGACGAGATGGGCCAAATGGCCTTACTTCCACTCCTCTCATGGTCAAACTTTGTTTTTAATCCCTATCCCCGCCAATCCATTTCACGTCAGACATTTTAACCGAGAGGCCGAAATTCTGATCAGTTACACCAATGAGAACTTGATAATAGTCACTCACGACAAACGAAGGCAACTGAAATCAGTGTCTCAGTACAGAAATTCCCCAGAACAATCTGAGTGAAATGACAAAATGGTCAGGATAGTCCACAAAGCACAGGAGTCACAAGAGAAAAAGCTGCAGTACATTATTTTACTGTTCTCCGCTCCTGCCTGGAAGAGAAACTGATATTAAATTTTTGATTCTCTTTTCCCTTTTAAAAACGCAGGGTGGTGTTTTTCCCTGAACATATTTGTGAAATTCAATTTAAAATGGCCCACAGCAAATTCTTTAGCATGACTCTCCAGTGTCATAGAGATATACTGCACAGAAAAAACCCTTTGCTCCAATTCACTATGCCAACCAGATATTCTAAATAAATCTAGTCCCATGTGCCAGCATTTGGCCCATATCCCTCCAGATCCTTCCCATTCAATATACATTCAGATGCCTTTAAAATGAATGTTTAGCATCAGCGTTTTAGAGAATGAGAGGAAAGAGTGACATCTTGACAAATGTCCATATTAGAGAGTGAAAGTAGTGCTGGATGGCTTAAAATGCATAAAGATGGATAAATCTCCAAGATCTGATAAGGCATATCCTAAAACTCTGTGGGAAGCAAGAGGAGAGATTGTTGGGCTCCTGGCTGGGACATCTGTATCATCGATAGCCACAGGTCAGGTGCCGGAAGACTCGAGGTTGGCTAACGTGGTGCCTCTTTTAAAGGAATGTGCTAAGGAAAAGTCAGGAACTATAGACTGGTGAGCCAGACATTAATGGTGGATAAGTTGCTGAAGGGAATCCTGAGGGACAGGATTTACATGTATTTGGAAAGACAAGGACTTGGCTTATCAAAAGCTTTGTGCATGGGAAATCATGTCACACGAATTTGATTTTTTTTTTTTTACTGCTACAAAAATGCAGAGGTTGATGATAGCAGAGCGGTGAACGTGGTCTATACAGACTTCAGGTAGGCATTTGACAAGGGTCCTCATGGTAGACTGGTTAGCAAGGTTAGATCACACTAAATAGAGGGAGAACTAACTATTTGTATATAGAACTGGCTCAAAAAGCAGAGAGTGGTACTGGAGGATCACTTTTCAGGCTGCAGGCCCATGAACCTGCGGTGTGCCATAAAGATCAGTACACAAATGAGGTGCTGCATTTTGAAAAGGCAAATCAGGGTAGAACTTATAGACTTAATGGTGAGGTCCTCGGGAGTGCTCCTGAACAAAGATATCCTGGAGTCCAGGTTCATTGTTCCTTCAAAGAGGAGTCACAGGTAGACAGGATAGCGAAGGTAGCATTTGGTGGTCACTGCATTGAGTACGAGTTGGGAGGTCACGTGTAAGCTGTACAAGACATTGGTTAGGTCACGACTGGAAAGCTGTGTTCAGTTCTGGTTTCTCTGCTTTAGGATGGATGTTGTGAAATTTGAAAGGGTTCAGAAAAGATTTACAAGGTTGTTGCCAGGATTGGAGGGTTTCGGCTATAGGGAGATGCTGAAGAGCCTAGGGCTATTTTCCTGCAGTGTCAGAGGCTAAAGGGTGACCTTATAAAGGTTTATAAAATCATTAAGGGCATGGATAGGGTAAATAGACAGGGTCTTTTCCCCAGGGTAGGGCAATCCAAAACTGAACAGCATAGATGTTAGATGAGAGGGAAAAGATTTAAAAGGGGCCCAAGGAGCAACATTTTTATGCAGAGGATGCTGCATGCATGGAAAATGAGTTGCCAGAGGAAGTGGAGGAGGCTGGTACAATTACAACATTTAAAAAGGTATCTCGATGGGTATATAAATCAGAAGTGTTTAAGAGGAAATATGGGCCAAATACCGGCAAGCAGGACTAGATTTATTTAGGATATCTGGTCAACATGGACAAGTTGGACTGAAGGGCTTGTTTCTATGCTGTATATCTCCATGACTCAATGTTGCAACTGTACCAGAGATGGGACGGTATCAACGTTATAACTCAGCTAAAGGTCTGTATAACTCTTGATCCCAAAATTGCAAGTTGTGAACCCACCTCAAGATCCCAACCCCTAATCAGGAAGCCCTGGCCTAATCTTACTATAATGAAAAGCTTGCACATGTCTGTCACTCTCCTTTTATTAGTTTGTGTTTAGAAAGAGGGGATACCATATAGTCCAATGTGTTTCACAAGAGCAAGTCACAATCTAAAATGACTTTAGTTTTGTTTACTCGCTTGTTATGATGGCTTCGAATTTAATCATTTCTGCAGACTGGAGTTGAAGGATTATGGACATACATGGTTTATGTATTTTTTTCTTAAAAACAGGTCAATGAAAACACAGATTGGAATATTCTGTAAACAAAGTATTTCTTAGAAACCACATGATCCCAAATAGTTGCTGATCTTGGTTGTCCGAATCCATTTTAGGGAAAACTTGATAGCAATTATGTTTGAACAATCTTCTGCAGGCTTGGAGATGGCCTTGGATTTAAGGGAATGGAGCAGTGGGGGAGGTGTCTGCAAGAGAATAAACTGTTCAGCTTATGTCTCCTGCTTGTGATGCATTCAGTGTGGAAACTGATTTTTTTGACAAATGACTGGATGATTTCTTGATAGACTGCTTCCAGAACAAAGTACATCTGCCAAGGTCCCAAGGACAACAGTCTACATTTGGCGATACCATCTAAGTGTGCTAAGGTGACAGGCTAATCCAGTTGAACAGTTCAATCCTGTGTTTTTTTTTTGCTTATTGGTCAAGTATGCTTTTCTTTCCGCAGAAGTGAATTGCTACAGAATAAAATTCAGTGGGTGAGGGGAGGGAGAGAAGTGAGTGAGAAAAGTTTGCAATGTGAAACTATAAATTGAGTGCAATGACCAGTTTTATATTTTCATTGTTGTTTCATTTAAAAAAATACTCGTGCTCAATAAAGAAACCTAAGTAATAAAGCTTTAAGTCCAATATTGAGAAAACACAATGATCATAATCAAGAGCTTGGTAAAATTTATGTTGTGACCTATTGATTGGTGGAATTAAAGAAAGGCAAAGCACTCTTCTAGACTTTGTCATAATACATTTTTAAATTTTATTGTGAAATGGCCATTACTTTTAGTAGTTCTTTTGAATGGCATTCTGCTGTTTACAAATAATTTACTTCAAAAGAAGATTACTTTTCATCATCTGCTTTACTCATTCATAGAATTATGGGCTGGATTTTGCCAGATGTCAGGATGGGTACTAAGTTCATAACCTCTTTGCCATACCAGTAAAATTCCAGTCATGACCTTTAAATGATCCTAGGTGAGTTAATATGTTTTATATTTATAAAAATGTTTTTAAATATTTGCACATGCTTTTGGAGAGCTGGCCTATATTTCCTTGTGGTTCGATGTCAAACTTTATTTTACAATTACCCTAGAAGAATCTATGTTTTATTCACTACAGGTACTATACTATTTGTTGTTTACAAACATATGCAAGAAGTGATAAAGAGGAAAGGATAACCAAGTGTGGAGCTGGATGAACACAGCAGGCCGAGCAGCATCTTAGGAGCACAAAAGCTGACATTTCGGGCCTAGACCCTTCAACAGAAAGGATATTTGGTTTGTGCCAGGTAACTTGCTACTTTATTTTAGAAGACAATTAAGAGCTAACCACACTGCTGTGGATCAGGAATCACATGTCGGCCAGAACGGACAGTAGATTTTCTTTACATGACATTGCTGAACCAGATGGACTTTTAAACAGCCAATTTTGTGTAGTAATTGCTGCAGCGTAGAAAATAAAGCAACCAAGTTTCAAACTGCAAACTCCCAAAATAGCATGATAGTAACTAAAAATGTGTTACATCCATTTGGGAAGGCAGATAAGGCCTCTCCTTAACATCTCATCCAAAAGACCCCACAGGTCAGGGCTGTGCAGCATTCTTTCAGCACAGCATGGAAAGTCAGTGTAGAGTTTTGTGCTCAAGTTCATGAAACACAGACTTGATTTCATATATGTAACAATTTGGAAGCTACATTATTGGCCATTTCCAAAGTAGTTTTTACATCAATTTGCTTGCTTTCAAAAAGCTTTACTTAGTTTCGCACTCATATGCTGCCTTTCCCTAAACCGTACATCCAGCAAAAAGCCTACAGGCTCATTCCTGGGCAAGGTCACCTCATTTTCACAGCCCTCACCTTGTACATACCTTTCCTATGGTCATTAACAGAATTCCGCCACAAAGACAGCATAACATCCCAATTTTATTGACATTTTGCAAAGTAGTGCATTTTCAAGTACTGTGAGTTTATTGCCTACTGGGTTAAAGCAAATGAGTTCTCAATTCGTACATGTAACCGTGTACACCAAGTAAATGTGCAAGACTTTTCAGATACCATTTATATCCTATACTGACACGCAAATGAGTAATAAGAGCACACTGTGTGCCTACTGAGGTGGCAGGTGAAACCTCAAAAAAGGTCTTCCTTTGCACATCAGGACATGAAACTGAATAGTCAAAATCACATCCACTATGTTTGGCACAAATTCACAATCACACATTATTAACCAACATACTAGCACAAATGGAAAATATTGACTAACATACTATAATTAGCATGATACACAAAAAGCCAACAGGGAAAAGACTGTTTAACAAGCAAATCTCTTAGGTGCACAGTTTTTAAAGTGTTGCAGATCCTCAATGGAAGGACTTCACTAATTACTATGTTCTTTACCCTCTTCCTAATAGAAGGAACTGACTGGCCTTTTCCTTTAAACCAACATGTTTGGACACGTTATGACACACTTCTGGGTAGAATTTGAACTTTCTGATCTGAAAGGTAGGGACATTAGTCAAAGAGTCTTGTAGTGCTGTAGTAAAGTCAGGAATGCTGACAAAGTCAGCTGGATTCAAACCCGCAGAGCAGTCACCAATGGAATTCTAATTCAACACCTTAACATTGGGCCACAATCACAGGTCAGGTCACGTTCTTATTTAATGCACTTTACCAATAATACTTTGTTGGCAAAATAAACTCTACAAGGGAAACACAACAAGATACACTATGTGCAGAAGTAAAGGGCTTACACTTAACATTCTATGTCATTGGAAGTGCCTAAAAAACTGGCCTCAATGTTTTAACAGTAAATATAATGAAAACATTTCCCTGATAGGTCTGAATAGAAGGTGATCATGTAAATTTGTAACTGTAATTACACCATCCTACGTGATGTTACAGTACCTCAATTTTACATATGCAACATTCTCAGCCAGCACTGCAGAGAAACTTGTGTATACCAACCATAATTCTCTACATCTCTAACTGACATGTCGTTATCTAACTGAAAAACAACATCTGTCTTTGTAGTTAATATTAAATTTGGTATGGGTAATGATTGGACAGACAGTGGAGGAAAGAGGGCTTTAGATACCTCTGACACCAGGACCAGTTCTCAGAGATTTGGAATCTACACACAAGAGGGGAAGTGTGTTTTTGGGATGTGTTCACGATAATTTCATTAATCAGTACATTTCAAACTCAACGTGGGATCACTGGTGGAGGAACATTTATTGATTAGTGATCGTTGTATCACAATGTTTGGGTTAGCTATTTGAAAAAGGCATACACCAATCTGGAGTCATCATATTTAATCTGAGGGCCAATATCAGGAAGGAGAGAACCCCTTCAATAAATAAAATACAAAGATTGTTCCACTGCACCTCTGCCTGCTAATGAACTGCCATTGGAGGAAAAAAAGGCTTAAAGTGCTGCTGAAGTGTTTTTTCAACAGAAAAAGGTAGAACAAGTGAAGTCAGAGCTTCCCTGGAAGAGGAGATACAAAATAAGATGATGCAAAATAAAAAAAAGAGTATGCATGGCAGATTTCTGAATGACAATACAGGTAAGCACCACACTGAATACAGGACAAGTGAAAAGCCAGTAGAGGCAAGGAAAAAATGATAAAAGATCAATAGTTAACAGGAAAAATAAAGGGCCAAAATCTTTGAAGTATTTAAATAGAAACAATGGTAAATAAGGATGGGAGATAATGGGAACTGCAGATGCTGGAGAATCCAAGATAACAAAGTGTGAAGCTAGATGAACACACCCTTCAGAGAGGGGGGATGGGGAGAGGGTTCTGAAATAAATAGGGAAGGGGGGGGAAAAAAAGAGGCAGACTGAAGATGGACAGAGAAGATAGGGGAGGACGGACAGGTCAAGGAGGTGGGATGAGGTTAGTAGGTGGGAAATGGAGGTGCAGCTTGAGGTGGGAGGAGGGGATAGATGAGAGGAAGAACAAGTTAGGGAGGCGGGGACAAGCTGGGCTGGTTTTGGGATGCAGTGGGGAAAGGGGAGATTTTGAAGCTTGTGAAGTCCACATGGATACCATTGGGTTGCAGGGTTCCCAAGCGGGATAGGAGTTGCTGTTCCTGCAACCTTCGGGTGGCATCATTGTGGCACTGCAGGAGGCCCAGGATGGACGTGTCATCTGAGGAATGGGAGGGGGAGTTAAAATGGTTTGCGACTGGGAGGTACGGTTGTTTGTTGCGAAAGGAGCGGAGGTGTTCTGCAAAGCGGTCCCCAAGCCGCCGCTTGGTTTCCCCAATGTAGAGAAAGCCACAATGGGTACAGTGGATACAGTATACCACATTGGCAGATGTGCAGGTGAACACCAGCTTAATATGAAAAGTCATCTTGGGGCCTGGGATGGGGGTGAGGGAGGTGGTGTGGGGGGCAAGTGTAGCACTTCCTGCGGTTGCAGGGGAGGGTGCCAGGCGTGGTGTTAAAAGGACAAGAGGGGGGAACCTACACATACAGAGGTCACAGCTAAAACACTACACAAGCACTTCACATCTCTCTTTACTAAAGAAGGAGAAGCTGTCAAAGTCAAAGTCAAAACAGGAGACAAGACACTGGATGATCTACAAATTGATAAAGAAGGAACTAGTAGAAAGGCCACCCGAACTTAAAAGTCACCAGGACTGGACGAGTGCATCCCAGGGCAGAGTTAACTGATGAAAATCTTCCAATCCTCATTAAAAACAGGAGTGATGACAGAGGACCCTGCAAATGCCACACTTTCGTTCAAAAAACATACGCAGAGTTATACCAAACAGGCCAAATCAAGTACAGTGTGGGAGGAAGTTTTTAAAAACAATAATCTGGGAGACAATTACCAGCCACTTGGCCAAGTTTGGGTTCATTCCCAAATCCAGGCTTTCCTCCAAAGATAAACAAATATTTAAGTAACATGCCCCAGATATTCTGATGGCCATTCACTGGAGCAGTAGAGTACAGCTGTGAATCAGTACACTGTGGAATGCCAAAATCAGCAGACTCCAAGGACCTGCAGATTACACTTGCATCTACGGCCCTCCGAAAAAGCCTTTTCTGTTGGAGAATTCAAAGGATTCACTTTAATTAATCAGAGTTAACTACATCTCTCCTAACCTCTTATATTCCCAGGAGCCCTGACTGCCACCTCCACCCCAAACAAAGTCTCCCCAACTCAAAACAATTTCAACCTCTAGCAGTTGGCCTAAAGCCCACTGGGTACGCCCTTAATCCCCACGACCTACTCCTGCTGCCCAGACATACCTCCAGATCCTGATACCAGCTGCCACATCACCTGATCTATCTTAAGCAATCTGCCAACCTATCTTAAGCACTTCATCACTTGCCTTGAACCCTGCCCACATGCATCCTAACGCCTTAAACTGACAACCAAGCCCCACATTTGCATTGCAGATTTACCCCTAAGTTGTGTGTCTGGTTTTCTGGACATTTAAATCTCAGAACAGGGCATAATAACAGCTGCAAAAGGGGCATGATTTGTCTTCTCCCAATATCCTGAACTGCATGGGAACTGTTTCAGCAACAAGCCACATTTCTGAAGAAGCTGGGATTGTAATCCCCAGCTAGAAACACAAACTCGGTACTAACAAAAAAATGCAGATTGGCAATCTAACTGTCAGTGCCATTTCTCACAGTATCCAAATCCTTGACTGTTTTTTTAAATGCGTTGACAAAGAAAGATGACAAAGGGTGATTTGATTTATACACCTTGAGGCAGTGTCCAAATCTAAGCACTACACTAAGATGCTGGTGAAGACTTTAGAAAACGTACAGGGGAAAAAGAAAAGAATGAATAATTCCTGGCACGAGCAACTTCATTTAAGTGCACAGGTCAGAGAAGTTTGAGCTGTCCATCCTAAAGAGAAAGTTAAAATGCAGTTTGGTAGATGTTCAAAACCACGTGGGTGGTCATAAGTACCCAGAAGCAGAATACATCAAGAAATGAACTGCAAAAGAGCCAGTGGCAACATGAGGAAAAACGACTTACTCAGTATGGGATTAAAATCTAGAAAGAAGTGCTCAAGGAGGTGGAGGCAAATTCAATCATTCTATTCAAAAGGAGAGTAGATGACCACCAGAAGACAAAAATATTTGCAGTCACAGGATAGGTTGTGGATCAGGAGTAGTTAAATTTGCTCCAGCAGGAGAGCTAGCATTGAGGCTAATCAAATGAATAGCCTCCTCATATGCTGTAACCACGCAACAATTCTCTAGAACCAGTATATTTGTGTGCATAAATATCGTATGCAGCACAAATTTCTAATATCTAATGCAAGTGATATAATACCTACTTTCCTCATGAATGGCATCAGATCTCACTGCAAAAGTGCACATAAATATTTTGATATTCCATATTATCTGGACACTGAATTCCTTCAAATCACTTCATTGTACAACATTTTTCTAAAAGACTTTTTATTTAAAATCAACATTCAAAAAGAAAAAACGGGTTTGAATGAAATCTTTGTTAAAGAAAACCGCATCATATTGCACAGTAATGTGATTACTTGCTTACAGAATTGCCCCAGCGCTTTTGATAAGCAAATTCAAGATTTTCCTTGAAGCATCAAGTCTCTCCCAAAAGCTGGGTTTGCTTGATGCGTGCTGTGAGCTGTGGCACAAAGTTGCATTTAAATTGTACATGTGAAGCGTAGAGACGTTGGTGTTGTGGTAATGTCATTGAACTAGTAATCCAGATCCCAGGCTCATGCTCTGGGCAGAAAAGCTTAAATGCCACCTATTTTCTCAGTTAACAATTTATATTCAATTGATAAAACTGGAATATAAAGCATGTCTCTGTAATAGCAACCACAAAACTATTGTCATAAAAACCCATCTGGTTCACTAATGTCTTTTGGAATAGGGAATCTGCTGGGGGGGGCGCTGGAGATTTTGAAGCTTGTGACACCAAAACAGAATCCCCCTCGTTCTCACGAACCACCCCACCAACCTATGGATCCAACGCATCACCCTTCGACACTTCTGCCATCTGCAATCCAACCCCACCACCAGACATTTTTGCCTCCCCACTCTTATCTGCCTTCCGGAGGGACCACTCTCTCCGTGACTCCCTCATGCACTCCACACTCCCCTCCAGACCCACCACTTTACCCTACAACTGCAGTAAGTGCTATACCTGTCCCTACACCTCCCCACTCACCCCCATCTCCAGGCCCCAAGATGACTTTCCACATCTAGCAGATGTTCGCTGCACATCTACTAATGTGGTATACTGCATCCACTGTTCCCATTGTGACCTCCCCTACAATTGGGGAAACCAAGCGGAGGCTTGGGGACCGACATGCGCTAAACAACTGCACCTCCCAATCACAAACCACTTCAACTCCCCCTCCCAGTCTACAGATGACATGTCCATCTTGGGCCTCCTGCAGTGCCACAATGATGCCATCCGAAGGTTGCAGGAACAGCAACTCATATTCCGCTTGGGAACCCTGCAGCCCAATGGTATCAATGTGTACTTCACAAGCTTCAAAATCTCCCCTCCCCCTACCGCATCCCAAAACCAGACTAGCTCGTCCCCGCCTCCCTAACCTGTCCCTCCTCCCACCTATCCCCACCTCCTACCAACTAACCTCATCCCACCCCCTTGACCTGTCCATCCTCCCTACCTCCCCACTTACATTCACCTTTACTGGCTCCATCCCTGCCTCTTTGACCTGTCTGTCTATCTCCTCTCCACCTATCTTCTCCTCTATCCATCTTCTATCCACCTCGACCTCTCTCCCTACTTATTTCAGAACCCCCTTCCCCTCCCCAATTTCTGAAGGGTCTAGGCCCAAAACGTCAGCTTTCCTGCTCCTATGCTGCTGCTTGGCCTGTGTTCATCCGGCTCCACACCTTGTTATTCTGGATTATCCAGCATCTGCAGTTCCTACTGTCAAGGAATGGCCAAAACATTACGACCCACTGAATTTCAAGTGATCCTGAATGAAGCCTTGCAAATAAGTTTTAATCACACTACTTAAATGTTAGATTACCATTTCAATGAAAAGAAAAACTTGATTAAATTAATTTTCCCATGTATTCTTTGCAATGGATGGGATATTTAATTCCTATTCAGTGAAGAACTGTGTGTGGAGTTTGCACATTTGTCCTGTGTCTGCATGAGTTTCTGCCAAGTGCTCCGGTTTCCTCTTAACAAAAAAGTAGTGTGCAGATTAGGTGGATTGACCATGGGAAATGCAGGGTTACAGGGATAGGGTAGGGGAATTGGTTTGGGTGGGATACTCTTTGGAGGAGTGATGTGAACTTGATGGGCTGAATGGCCTGTTTCCACACTGTAGGGATTCTATGAATAGGTTTGTTGTACCAACACAAATTGCAATCAGTATACACTATGAATCGCACAGGGTTTCAGTTCTTTTCTAAGTAAATTCCCTTCTCACATTCAAAATCAAACACGAGAGGCCTATTCATTTGTTTAACTGAATGTTCAAACACATGGCTGATTTTAGTGAAGTGAGCTGCTAAAGACACTGTGCTAACACCTGATGAAAAGCCACTTGAATGATGCGGTAGGCAAGCAGGAAGCAAATTGTCAAAAGCTTTCTGCTACACACTTTCACACTTCCTTTTGTTATAGTGGACAATCCTCATTTGTTTTGCATTAAATTTTACTTATCAGCAAATTATAGTTGTTTCAAATGGGTTCAGATCCAAGTTCTTCATCCTGGCGTCACCTTAATCTCTTATGAGCTCTCATACAGCTGCACTGACATTTCTTTTTAATCATCTTCCTAAACATCTTTCACATGAAATTTTCTTCCTCTTTCTCAAATATCAAATTGTCAAACTAGTATCTCTTCAAGACTGCTTCTAATCACGTCAATTGCGATTACTTCTTCACAAAATCCCATCTCAATACTTGCTTCTCAAAAAGGTGCAAATGTAATTTCACATGCCTCAGCATCCTTTCCTCTAATATCCTGCTCAATATCTATTCTTAATATGTTAAGGAATGGCAACGTCTTACATGCCTCTACCTTTATCAACGAACATTCACTTACAAGTATCCGAACAAAAATTAGTTGACGTGTCTCTTCTATAGCCCAGTAGGGTTCAGTGAGACACAACAATCAACTGAGGCCTCAATTAAGATTCGCTAATCCAGGGCTAATCAAAGATCAAACCTGGGATCCTTTATGTCTCTGCCCAGATTTGCTTTTCCACACTGAATTAACCAACTGAGCCAGTGTCAAAGTTCCAAAAATCTTTCCAACTGTCCACACAGAGTATCAACAAAAACACTTGCCAGTTCCATCATTCAAGTTTTAAGTTTGGAACAACAGGACTACATGTCACTCACTTCAATTCAGTCGGCTGTAGACATAGAAAATGGGGCAATGATCTACAACTTCAATATTGCTCATTTCTCTGACTCAAGTCAATTGTTCATTCTTCTAAAATGACCTGAAGGAACCAGCTGAATGATTAAAAGGTAAAAACATAGCACTCCCATCACGATAATATATCAAAATGAAAACCTTAAGTGTCAAAAATTGCCAACTGTTTCAAGCAAGACAGAAATCCACTTAAAATGCTAAGTATAATATATTAGTGCAACACTAAATGCAGGCAATTGGGAATCTTCAGAGTTCATTTAGAACACTGAACATAGAACAATACATCGCAGAACTGGCTCTTCAGCGCTCAACGTTGCGCCGACCTGTGAACTAATCTAAGCCCATCCCCCTACACTATCCCATCATCATCCATCTGCTTATCCAAGGACTGTTTAAATGCCCCTAATGTGGCTGAGTTAACTACATCGGCAGGCAGGGCATTCCATGCCCTTACCACTCCGAGTAAAGAACCTGCCTCTGACATCTGTCTTAAATGTATCACCCTTCAATTTGTTGCTATACCCCCTCGTACAAGCTGATGTCATCATCCTCGGACCACTGATAATATATTTAAGCATTCTGGACTTCTAAATTCGTATTGGTAGGTTAGAAAGTTGTGGTAGAACCAGTGTATGTTGTCTCAAAATTACTAAACAGGAATTACTTCTTCAAACTGCACATGCCTAAAGAAATTCAAGAGACCATAGCAATGCACTGTGCTATTTCACTTCCCCAGGTCATCTCTTGGACTTCTGAGAGGCTGTTCTTTTCCAGCTGCCTGCCTGAAGATAGGTCTGACAATACCACCACCTCACTACAGGTCCCAAATCCACTCCAGCTGAAATGAGAATTGCATCCCATATCTGGGTACATATCTGATCCCCACCAGCAATTCAGTTAAGTACGCCAAATCAACCAGGGAGTCCAAGTTGTTGTGGCAACATACACTTTTGCATGCATGTTGTACGGCTGCAGAAAAATAATAGTCGAGATTTCAATATTCTTTCCATTACATGGCTGACCAGCCTACCAATGGCATATGTTGCAAGGATTTAGAAGTTGACACTCGAGTTGCTTGACCATGTGATGCATGCCCCCTACCTGGCCATCAAGACCTGCAGTGGGAGTTTAACTAGAGGTGCCGATTCAGACGGAGGGGTGCTCCTCACTGCATCCCTAGACCCTTCATGAAGATTACTGTGCAATAACATTTGCTGCACAAAATGCAAAAAAAAATTTAAATCCAGTAAGACAGGAGAGTGAAATTGAATCATATTCTTAGAAACGCAGTCTGAGCTATTTCCCCCACCCCCTCCCCACCACCCCAGCCCCCAATTTTTTTTGTTGGATAGCCTGTCTTGGTCTTCCGCTCTGAAGAAAAAGGCATAGTAAACAAGTTGCAAGTCTATTTCAGCTGGAACAGAATCGAACTCTTGCTATTGGCATTTTTCCGAACCACACGCGAGCCATAGCCAATTGCTTTTCATTTTCTTCATGTCAATGGCATCCTAAGGCACTTTTTTTTCTACCATTTGATTAACCCTCCTTCACAGGCCCATAGTGACCACATAACCAGTAGTCTGTGTTTTGGTAAAGAAGCATGCAATAAGTGTAATGATTTGGAATTTTAATCTTCATGATCACTGTGTCTCACTGAGAAATAAAAGTTACGTGAAAAGAAGTTCAACTATGGCAAGCTACAGAAAGAAGGATGATATTAGATTACGGTGTTAATAATAATATAAAGAATAGGTAACTTGGAGATTGTAAAGAATTTTTTAAAATCAAAGTAAAGCAAGAAAATCTACAATCAGGGAAAACAGGAAAAGGAGAATAAATTAGAAGATACTATTAAAAAAATTTACATAAATTGTGGCAACTTAAAAGGAAGAGACTGGTAAAGTAAACATGAGCTCCTTAAAGGGAGAGGCGAAACAAAATTATGATAGGGATTAACAAAAAATCAAAGAATTTGTGCTAATATTTTGAATTTGTCTTACAAAAAAGCACAAAAATCTAACTATAAACTTGGAGAGAATCATGGGCCTAATGGTAGCAAGGAACAAAAACATCAGTATGGGTGAAGGAAGGTACTGGAGAACTTAAAAAGGGACTCAGAGCCAACAAATTCCCTATGCCTGATGACCCACATGATAGAGGTTTAAAAAGGGGTGGCTGGACAGAGGATGACATTGGTTTATGGTGGAATATTCTCCAATTGATAGGCTTCAACCACACTAAGGAGGCTCGATACAATCCAGAATAAAGCAACTCATTTAACTGGCATTCCATCTACCAACTTCAACTTCCATTTCCTCCACCATCGGACATTGGCAGCAGCATGCACCATCTGCTGGAAGTACTGCAGCAACTCAACAACACTCCAACTGCATAAGCCTTTATTTGTCTTTATTCGCTCATGGGATGTGAGCATCACCAACCAAGCCAGTATTTACTACCTGTCCCTAGTTGTCCTCGAGAAGGTGCTATCAACTTGAATTCTTGAATCACTGCAGTCCAAGTGCCGTTGGTACATCCACAATGCCATTAGAGAGAAAATTCCAGGCTTCTGAACCAGCAACACTGAAGGAATGACAGCATATTTCCAAGTCACAATGGCAAGTGGCTTTAACGGGAACTTGTAGGTGGTTGTGTTTCCGGGCACCTGCTGCCCTTAAGCATCTAGATGGAAATGGTAGTGGATTGAAAAGTGTTGTCTAAGGATCTTTGTTGAATTTTAGCAGTGCATCTTGTAAAGAGTATACACTGCTGTTACTGAGCATCAGTGATGGAGGGAGTGGATGTGGTACTAATCAAGCTGCTTTTTCCTGGATGGTGTGAAGCTTTTAAATGTTGTTAGAGCAGCAGCCATGCAGGCAGTTGCGAATGTTCCATCACACTCCTGACTTTGCCTTGTGGACGACACACAAGCTTGGGGAGTCAGCTGCTCACTGCAGTATCCCCAGGATTTAAACTTGATTGAGTAGCCACTGTGTTTATGTGGGAGTCAAGTTGAATTTCTGGTCAAATGTAAGCCTCAGAATATGGATAGTGGGGTTCTCAGGGATGGAAATGCCACCGAAATACCAAAAAAAATGGGTAATGGCATTTAGGCCAATTCTTATTGGAGATGGCCACTGCTTTGCATTTGTGTCTCATGATCTTTACTTGACACTTATCAACTCAAGCCTGGATATTGTCCAGGTCTTGTTGCATATGAACATTGACTGTTTCAGTATCTGAGGAGTTACTAGCATTCCATAATCTTTCACAAAAACCCCGAATTCTGACTTTATGGTGTAAGGAAAGTCATTGATGAAGCTGCTGAAGATGGTTGAGCCTGTGCCCTACCCTGAGGAACTCTGCAGAGATGTTCTGGGGCCAAGATGATTGACCTCCAATAATCTCACCATCGTCCTATGTGCCAGGCATGACTCCAACCAGCAGAGAAATTTTCTTCTGATGTCCACTGATTTGTTTTTCTAGGATTCCTTAATGCCATACTCACTCAATCAAATGCTTTGACATCGAGGGCTGCCACTCTCACCTCACCTCTGGAATTCAGCTCTTTTGTTCACTTTTTGAGTTAAGGGTGTAATAAGGTCAGGAGCCATGCAGCTCTGCAAGAACCCAAACTGAGTGTCAGTGAGCAGGGACTGCTTGACAGCAGTGTTGATGGCACCTTCAATCACTTTACTGGTGATCAAGAGCAGGCTTGTGGGGCAGTAATTGGCCAGGTTGGATTTGGCCTGTTGTGTGTACAGGGCATACTTGGGCAATTTTCCACATTGTCAGGTGGATATCATTATTGTAGCTGTACTGGAACAGTTTGGCTGGGTTGCAGAAAATTCTACAGCATAAGTCTTCAGAACAATTGCTGGAATGGTGTCAGGGCCCATACCCTTTGCATTAATCAGTGCCTCCAACTGTTTCTTGATATCAGAGTGAATGGAGTTGGCTGAAGACTGGCATCTGTGATGTTGGGGACCATTGAAATGGAGTATCCATTCTACTTCTGACTGCAGATTACTGCAAATACTTGTTTATTATCTTTTGTTATATGCTGGGCTCTTCCATCACTGACAATGGGGATATTTATGGAGTCTCTTCCTCCAGTGAGCTGTTTAATAGTCATCTCCATTCACAACTAGACGTGGCAAGACTGCAGAGCTTACATCTGATCTGCTGGTTGTGGGATTGCTTAGCTCTGTCAATCATATGCTGCTTGGCATACAAATTGACCTGTTTGGTAGTTCACCAGCTTGACAGCTCATATTTAGGTATGAATGTGCTGCCCCTGGCATGCCCTCTTCCACTCTTCATTGAAGGGCTGATCCCCTGCTTTTTATGGTAATGGTAAAGTAAGGGGTGCGCTGGGCCATGAGGTTGCAGATTGCACTGGAGTATGATTCTTCTGTGATGGCAAACCGTACCTCACGAATGTCCAGTCTGGAGCTGCTAGATTGTTTTAATTTTGGATTTCCAACCAAACTGCAGTAGCTGGAAATATGAAACTGAAATAGAAATTGGAGAAACTCAGCAGATCTGCCAGCAAATGTGGAAAGAAATAGGAGTTAACATTTTGAGGCCTGTGGCCCTTCTTCAGAACTGAGTCCCAGACTCCACATCAATTTTGTTTTCTCTGTACAGATGCTGCGAGGTCTGCTGAGTTTCTCCAGCAATTTCTGTTTCTGTTCAAAGTATGCCTCATGCAGCACAGTGATGTTGTGCGGCACTATAATGAAGGGTATTCTCAATATGAAGGCAAGACTTCAACTCCATGGAAAATTGTGCAATGGTCTCTCCAATTTTTACAGATGCACCATAGAAAGCATTCTACCCTGGGTGCATAGCAGCTTGGTATAGTAACTATTCTGCCAGGCCCATAAGAAACTAGAGAAAACTGCATACACAGCCCAGGCCACACAAAAGCCAAACTCCTATCCATGCACTTCACTGACACTTCTGGTTGCCACAAGAAGTCTGCCAACATCAAAGACCTCTCCCACCCCAGTAATACTCTCTTCCAACCACTTCCGTCAGGCAGAAGATACAGAAACTTGAACACATACCGTCAGGTTTAAAAACTGCTTCTTCCCTGTGTTTATTAGACTGCTGAATGAATCTCTCCAATTTCAAATCTAATGGTGATCTTGATTTTGTGCACCACTTGTACCTCCGTAGCTGTGTGCCTCACTCAGTCTAAACACCCCATGATCTGTAAGACCTTGAACGTCAAGATCTGCCTGTACTGCTGGCAAAACAAAACTTTTCACTTGATTTATTGCTGTCCATAAGTAAAAGCAAATATGCTGCTGATAGATTGGTGGGGATGAGGTCAAAGTGTAAGTAGCCCCCTTGATGGTTCTCTCACCACCTGACACAAACCCAGTTTAGCAGCTATGCCTTTTAGGACCTGATCAGCTCAATCTTATAGTATTCTTGGTGCTGGATAATGAAGCACCTACCCCCAGAGGCCTTGCCATGCTCAGAGCATCCTCCACGTGTTATATCAGAGAAGTACTGATTGATGAGATGAGGGAGGACGGCACCTAGTAACCAGCAAGAGGTTTCCCTGCCCATGTGTGACCTGGTGCCATGAGGCATCATGGGGTCCAGAATCAACAATAAAGGACTTTCAGGGCAACTTTTTCCTGACTACATATCATTGTTCTGCCACCTTTGCTGGGTCTGTCCTGCCAGTGGGACAGGACATATTCAGGGATGGTGATGGTGGTGATGTCGAGGACATTGTAAGTATAATTCTGAGAGCATGACTACGTCAGACCACTGACTAATCTGCAAGATAGGTCTCCCAATTTGGTACTAACCCCTAGATGTCAATGAGGACTTTACAGGGTCAACAGGGCTGTTTTTTGCCAGTGATTTCTGGTGGCTAGGTCAATGCCAGGGTGTGTTGTCTGGTTTCATGTCTTTGTTTAGACTTCACAGTAATTGATACAACTGAGTGACTTGCTGCGTCATATCAGAGGGTATCAGAGTCTCGACCGCATTGCTGTGGTTGCTACAACTACTACCACACAGAAGGACAACAGCAGCAAATGCACAGGAACACCACTAGCTGCAGGTTCCCATCCAAACCCTAAGTCATCCTGACTTTGAACTACACCACCGCTCCATCTTAACCACACTTGGAGTTCACCTACATCCCAAGGACTGCAGCAGTTCAAGATGACACACATCTCCTTCTTGAGAACAATTAGTGATGATCAATGGTTGGTGGTCTAACCAGCAACATCCTCATCCCATAGTCAAATATTTTAAAAATTGCTGAAGTGCAAATGTTAATTCAGTTCATCACCTGGAACTATGTACAAATTTACCTAGCCTTTGAGTCCTGAGTAACCATCACCCTGTAGTCATCCTTGTACACCCATTTCACCAGCTAATGAGACACTAAAAACAGGTTTCCATTTGTCAATAAAACTGTAAATATCCTCAAGATGCTGAAGTGCATTTTAACATTAAACTAAACTCAAATTACTAGTAAGCTTTCCCTGGTAGGAAGCTTTGAAATCAAAATTAAGTTAGGAATGCCCTTGAGCATTGAGAGCATGAAAGCCTCGAGTTCGACTTTGTTTTGCTTCGCACATCTTATTGGATGATTTTACCACAAGCTAAAGCCAGAGACAATGAAATAAAGGTCAAATGTCTCAATTTCTCAACAATTTCTGAAAGTTCAGAAACACATGGAAAAATTGAAAAAATACAAAAATTGCCAGATCTTAATTTATGCTCCAGTAGCCCTTTCTAATTCCTTTTCAAAATTGCAGGCAACACCACTGTCTCAGTGAGGACCTTAATAAAGGTGCTGTGGAAGTTTTTATGTGACAGTGAAACCACTACATTAAATAATTCCTGCAGCACAACTCCAAGTGGATCTCTAGTACTAGGTATAAAGTATCCCATTCCTGTGGTCTCAAACCAGATTTCAGCAGCAATTCCTTATGTTGCTGGCAACAAATTTATCTTCCTATTTACTTTCAGTACTTGCATTGTAACTTTTAGTGATTCATGCACAAAAGTACACCTAATCCTTCCAGAATAAAAATATTAACTAACCACTATGCTTTTGAACAAAGTATATGATTCACTTTTCCCAGTTTCACACTATTCATTATACTGTGACCAATAAATTAACTTATCTACATAATTTTGTAGTCTCTTTGCATCCTGCTCACAACTTACTTTCCTACATAGCTTTATATCCTCATCAAGCCTTGGAGGTATGGCACACAGCATCCCTCAAGTGACAATGTGACTGGAGTAATAATCCAGGCTCCGAGACCAATTTTCTGGTGATGGAACTCAAACCCCATAAGACCATAAGACATAGGAGTGGAAGTAAGGCCATTCGGCCCATCACGCCCACTCCGCCATTTAAATCATGGCTGATGGGCATTTCAACACCACTCCCCTGCACTCTCCCCACGGCCCTTGATTCCTTTGAGATCAAGAATTTGTCGATCTCTGCCTTGAAGGCATCCAACGTTCCGGCCTCCACTGCACTCCGTGGCACTGAATTCCACAAGCCCACCACTCTCTGGCTGAAGAAATGTCATCTCATTTCAGTTTTAAATTTACCCCCTCTAATTTTAAGGCGGTGCCCATGGGTCCTAGACTCCCCACCTAACAGAAACAACTTCCCAGCATCCACCCCTTCTAAGCCATACATTATCTTGTACGTTTCTGTTAGATCTCCCCTCAAACTTCTAACCTCTAATGAATACAATCCCAGGAACCTTAACCGTTCATCATATGTTAAACCTACCATTCCAGGGATCATCCGTGTGAATCTCCACTGGACACACTCCAGGGCTAGTATGTCCTTCCTGACACAGTATTCTAAATGGGGCCTAACTAGAGCTCTATAAAGTCTCAGAAGCACATGGCTGCTTTTATACTCCAACCCTCTTGAAATAAACGACCACATTACATTCGCTTTCTTAATCACAGGCTCTACCTGCAAGTTAACTTTTAAGAGAATCCTGGACCAGCACTCCCAGATCCCTTTGTACTTCTGCTTTACGAATTTTCTCACCATTTAGAAAATAGTCCATGCCTGTATTCCTTTTACCAAAGTGCAAAACCTCACATTTGCTCACGTTGACTTTCAGCAGCCATTTCCTGGACCACTCTCCTAACCTGTCTAAATCTTTCTGCAGCTTCCCCACCTCCTCAGTACTACCTGCCTGTCCACCTATCTTCGTATCATCGGCAAACTTCGCTAGAAGCCCCCGGTCCCTTCATCCAGATCATTAATATATAAGGTGAATAGCTGCAGCCCCAACACTGAACCCTGCGGGACACTACTCGTCAATGGTTGCCATTCTGAAAAAGAGCCTTTTATCCCAATTCTCTGCCTTCTGTCAGACAGCCAATCCTCAATCCAAGCCAGTAACGCACCTCGAACACCATGAGCCCTCACCTTCTTCAGCAGCCTCCCGTGAGGCACGGTATCAAAGGCCTTTTGGAAGTCTAGATATATAACATCCATTGGTTTTCCCTGGTCTAACACACTTGTTACCTCTTCAAAGAATTCTAACAGGTTTGTCAGACACGACCTCCCCTTACTAAATCCATGCTGACTTGTTCTAATCGGACCCTGCACTTCCAGGAATTTAGAAATCTCATTCTTGACAACGGATTCTAGAATTTTACCAACAACCGAGGTTAGGCTAATCGGCCTATAATTTTCCATCTTTTGCCTTGATCCTTTCTTAAACAAAGGGGGTTACAACAGCAATTTTCCAATCATCTGGGACTTCCCCAGACTCCAGTGACTTTTGAAGGATCACAACCAAAGCCTCTACTATTTCCTCAGCCACATCCCTCAGAACTCTAGGATGTAGCCCATCGGGACCAGGAGATTTATCAATTTTTAGCTTTTCTAGCACTTTCTCTTTTGTAATGCCTCCCATACTCAACTCTGCCCCCTGACTCTCCCTAATTGTTGGCATACTACTCAGGTCTTCCACTGTGAAGACTGATGCAAAATACTTCAGCTATTTCCTTATCTCCCATCAGTAGCCTTCCAGCATCAATTTGGAACAGCCCAACGTCTACTTTTGCCCCTCGTTTGTTTATGTATTGAAAGCAGCTTTTACTATCATTTCTAATATTACTAGCTAGCCTACCTTCATATTTGATCCTCTCCTTCCTTATTTCTCTCTTTGTTATCTTGTTTGTTTCTGTAGCCTTCCCAATCTCCTGATTTCCCACTGCTCTTGGCCATCATTACAGATAATTTAATCTGAGTTGGGGTCCAGGGTGTGCTAGCTAGATGGATGAAAAACTGGCTAGGCAACAGGAGACAGAGGGTAGTAGTAGAAGGGAGTTTCTCAAATTGGAGACCTGTGACCAGTGGTGTTCCACAGTGATCTGTGCTGGGGCCACTACTGTTTGTGATATATGTAAGTGATCTGGAGGAAGGTGTAGGTGGTCTGATCAGCAAGTTTGCTGATGACACTAAGATTGGTGGAGTAGCTGATAGTGAAGGGGACTGTCAGAGATGACAGCAGAATATAGACAGACTGGAGAGTTGGGCAGATAAATGGCAGGTGGCGTTCAATCCAGGCAAATGCGAGGTGATGCATTTTGGAAGATCAAATTCAAGGGTGAACTCTACAGTAAATAGAAAAGTCCTAGGGAAAATTTATGAACAGAGAGATCTGGGCGTTCAGGCCCATTGTTCCCTGAAGGTGACAACGCAGGTGGTCACAAAGGCATATGGCATGCTTTCCTTCATTGGGTGGGGTATTGAGTACAAGAGTTGGCAGGTCATGTTGCAGTTGTATAGGACTTTAGTTCAGCCACATTTGGAGTAGTGTGTACAGTTCTGGTCGTCACATTACCAAAAGGATGTGGATGCTTTGGAGAGGTTGCAGAGGAGGTTCACCAGGATGTTGTCTGGTATGGAGGGTGCTAGCTATGAAGAGAGGTTGAGTAGATTAGGATTATTTTCATTAAAAAGACAGAGATTGAGGGGGGACCTGATTGAGGGGACAAAATCATGAGGGGTATAGACAGGGTGGCTAGCAAAAAGCTTCCCCCCCACCCCCAAGAGTGGGGGACTCAATTACTGGGGGTCATGAGTTCAAAGTGAGAGGAGGAAAGTTTAAGGGAGATATGCGTGGGAAGTTCTTTACACAGGATGGTGGGTGCTTGGAACGCGTTGCCAGCGGAGGTGGTAGACGCAGACACGTTAGCGTCTTTTAAGGTATATTTGGACAGGTACATGGATGGGCAGGGAGCAAATGGACACAAATCGTTAGAAAATAGATGACAGGTTAGACGGAGGATCTTGATTGGCGCAGGCTTGGAGGGCCGAAGGGCCTGTTCCTGTGCTGCAAGTTTCTTTGTTCTGAGTTCAATAATAATCCGTAATTAAATGCTCACCTAACGATGACCTTGTAACCATTGATGATTATCATACATATCCATCCAGTTCAGTCATGTCCTTCAGGGAAAAAAAAATCCGCCAACTTTACTTGGTTTGACCGAGCTATAAATCCAGACTTAAGCAATGTGGTTGACTTTTAACTGCCCTCAAATGTTTAACAAGACAAGACATTCAGTTCAGGGGAATCAAGAACAGACAACTAATGCTGGCCTTACTAGCAAAGCCCACTAAGTATGTATGAATTAGTAACAGACAGACAGACCTCTCCTCCTAATGGTTATGTAAATGGCTGGGGCCATGTACTGATTTTTAATCATAATCTATGGGTCAATTCTCATTCTGTGTAAATGAAATGTCCGACCATGAGCCATAAATTTGTTAATCATCTAAATATTTAGATACATTAGACCAACTGGTTCCCTTGTCTACCCTCTCAGTTATAACTTCAAACTAATAGGTGTTTTTTTATCATGATTTCTATTTCAGAAGATGATGTTTGTAACAATGCTGGTCCAAATATTTCAGTATCTAGATTGTCATAAGAGGAGACAGATTGGGAGCTGTGCATCAGGACACTGCATGAAGTTTCAATATACATACATTGAAATTGCCTAAGATTTAACCTCTTAGGGGTTGATTTTTGCTATTCAGGACACACGGACCTCAATATCTTAAGCTTGGGCCATATATCCATTTAATACCTGGTCTACTTCAGCCAAGATAACTCAACCAAACACAACAGACCTATAACAGATCTATAACCGACCCAAATTGGCACACTGCCACTCCTCCCGACCCAATTATCCACTTGTTTTGTTACAAATGGTAAGAAGGGGTGAAATAGCCCACAAGGTTTCAGTTTTTCCAATTAGTCTTTTTCCCCTCCATAAGAAACAATAAGGATACTTTAACAAGATTTTCCTGAGTGAAAGAAAAATTATTACCCGATAACTCAAATTTAGCTAAAAGACAATAACAAGCATATGATCTTTATGAAGTCGTGTGCGTGCGTGCGCACACACACAAGCTTAGTGTCACGTAACAAACAGTTTAGAGCCCTCCTGACACATGCTTAAGGCATAAGGATTGAATCGGAGACCAAAGTTCATCAGTTGGCGTTAGAACCAGTAACAAATATTGCAATTATCCTTTGAATTTCTTATGCTCTGACAATTTTTCCCAAATCAGAACTGCGATGAGGCATTTTTGCTTCTTGAAAGGACAGAAAAAATTCTCATCGTGTTCAGTGTGCATCCTTAGTTTCGACTCATGTTTCTGTCAGCTGCTTGAGACAGTAGCAGGTTTGTGAATTCCATGTCTGTGGAATTTGTGACATTTGGCTTGTTAATTGTAGGCAAGTTCTCTCTCTAACATGTGAGCTTTCTTGAAGATGTGAATTAAAATAGCAGAATAGGACCAGCCAACAGGTCCTCTGGAAGGCATCAAAGCCAAGCTGAAAATGACCAAGTCCAAAAGGGCAACCTCTTGTAATCCAAGTTGGTTTTGTGATACTTGGCCAAACCGGTACCATTAGCTGATCGAGTTGACCATTTAAGTCTGTTTGTCATCCCTTAATAAAAGGCATTTCAATCCATGGTAGTCTCAGATATCGAATTGGGCAACAAAATTCAATAATCAACAAGTCCATATTTAAAGGTACTTAGACCATGTGTAACACATACATTGATTCAATAACCAACTCTCCTACTTGGAGAGTTGGACTTTTAAAAGCTTACCCGAACACGGTAGACACTGTCACTAAAGCAGGTACGTCCTCCAGCAGATGTTCACCTGCACATCTGCCAATGTGGTATATTGTATCCATTGCACCCGGTGTGGCTTCATCTCCATTGGGGAAATCAAGCGGAGGCTTGGGGACTGCTTTGTAGAACACCTCCGCTCGGATCGCAACAAACAACTGCACCACCCAGTCGCAAACCATTTCCACTCCCCCTCCCATTCCTCAGATGACACGTCCATCATGGGCCTCCTGCAGTGCCACAATGATGCCACCCGAAGGTTGCACGAACAGCAACTCCTATTCCGCTTGGGAACCCTGCAGCCCAATGGCATCAATGTGGACTTCACAAGCTTCAAAAACTCCCCTTCCCCTACTGCATCCCAAAACCAGCCCAGTTCTTCACCTCCTCCCCCCACTGCATCACAAATCCAGCCCAGCTCATCCCCTCCCCACCACTGCATCCCAAAACCAGCCCAGCCTGTCTCTGCTTCCATAACCTGTTCTTCCTCTCACCCATCCCTTCCTCCCACCTCAAGCTGCACCTCCATTTCCTACCTACCACCTCATCCTGCCTCCTTGACCTGTCCATCTTCCCTGGACTGACCTATTCCCTCCCTACCTCCTCACCTATACTCTCCTCTCTACCTATCTTGTTTTCGCTCCATCTTCGGTCTGCCACCCCCCCCCCCCTCCCTATTTATTCCAGTTCCCTCTCCGATGAAGGGTCTAGGCCCGAAACGTCAGCTTTTGTGCTCCTGAGATGCTGTTTGGCCTGCTGTGTTCATCCAGCTCCACACTTTGTTATCTTGGATTCTCCAGCATCTGCAGTTCCCATTATCTCATGTCCTCTATTCCATTTCTTCCTTGGAACTCAATTATCTTTCTCAGGGTGAAGCTGTACCAACCCAATGATGCTGTAGTTGAGGTTGCAAGTTACAGCTGAAAAATTTGTACAATGGCTTGTTACAGAAATCTTCATATCCTGAAGATCTGTGCCATTATCAAATTTCAAATGCCCTTGCACCCTGTTGTGCTAACAGCAGATCCTAGCATTTGCCCACAAATTACGTTGATTGCCAGTTCCCAGTTTTCTCTTTCCCTCCTTTACTGTATAGTGGCATATGTCCGTTACCTTCTAATTTAGAACATAGAACATAGAATAATACAGCGCAGAACAGGCTCTTCAGCCCTTGATGTTACGCCGACCTGTGAACTAATCTAAGCCCATCCCCCTATACTATCTTATAGCAACAATTTTAGAATTTCAAAAACTCTTGAAACCTGTGCAAATAGGATTGAACTATTCCCCTCTCCCCAAACCTCCAGTGATTCCAAACAAGTTGACTTCTGCCATAACATGCAGTGAATGGTAGACTTCTACACAATATAGTGCAAATGTGCAACAATCACAGTCATTTACAACAGTCCCACACAATATCTGCATCTCCACTCTGGAAATGTATTATGGCATTATTATATGCAGCTGCAAAAAAAAAGTGTAGTAAATAAAAGTTTGCTCTCTGTAAATATAAGATGTATCAAGTTTCTGAAAATAATTCATCACCAGAAGCATCATGATTTCAATTTTCTTGCCCAATGCTATGTGCAGAATTATTGAGCCTGGGCAAAAACCTTCAAATAATTCACTCAGGTATGTTACGGAGATGTTATGACTACACAAAACATGAAATCACAACTTGTATAATGTGACAAATCAGAATATGGCTGATTGTCATGACAGTGAATTCCAAAGAATGATTCTCTCTCAGCATAATTACTCAACTGAGATTGAGAGATCTGATACTTGTTTGCCAAAGAAAGCATCACTACAGTGGAAATTTGAGAAGCTTTGTCATGAGCCATGTAGAATGTGATAGCAAATGGGACTAATTTTAAAATGGTGAGTAACTAGAATTAAAGAATAATGAGCCATAGAGCCAAATCTTCATATTGCTTTGATGGAGAATGATTAAAAGCTTACTTTGCATCTTTCAATCACATGCTGTAGTTTGCTCTTTAAGAACTGCAGGCAAATTAGATCACAGTTCATTTACTAATGTGCTTCCCTCTCTCACCTATCAAAAAATCAAACAAGTATGCCACATAATTAAGGTGTATGGTGAGTGAAGGTATTGATTTGTCATGGGATGATAGTAAGTCATTGGGGAGCCAAGAAATCATTCTTTAAAAATGTACATCTTTGATTCTGTTTAGATGTCTGTCTTACAGCATCAAAGTACAATAAGCTTAGATGAAACAGAAAAGAAGCATTTGACGAATGGCTTACAAAGAGTCACAATTTCAGACTTGAAGAAACAGCTGATGCGATTACTTAACAGTTAAGTTTAATGGGTAGCACTATGTTCAAGTCCCAAATGAGGAGCGAACACGTAACTTAGTCAGACAATTCAATGCAACAGTCCTGCATTATTAAATAACAAGAACTGCCAATGCTGGAGTCAGACATAACAGTGAGGAGCCGGAGGAGCACAGCAGGCAAGCAACATCAGAGGAGCAGGAAAATTAATATTTAAGGTAGGGAGAAGGGAGATCTGAAAAAAAGAGAGGAGGGGTGGAGCTGGGGTAGGCAGGTGGGATGGTGCTGGTGAGTGCAGGTACACAGTAGTGGGGATTGGTCAGAGAGGTGGGAGGAGCGGATAGGAGGAAGAGAAGATGGACAGGTTGTGTCGGGTCAAGGAGGCAGGGGTGAGAGGGACGGTTGGTCATGGGATGAGGTCAGGGGCAGGGAGATTTTGAAACTAGTAATGTCTACATTGAAACCATTGGGTTGTAGGCTCCCAAGGCAAAATATGAGGTGCTGTTCTTCCAGTTTCCCGCTGGCATCATTGTGACACTGGAGGCGACCCAGGATGAACATGTTGCCCTGGGAGTGGGAAGGAGAGTTGAAATGGTTCACGAATGGAAGGTGCTGCCGTTTGTCGCATTTCCCTTTTCAAAAAGGCCTTTGTGTTTCAACATAACTCAAAATTAAACTTGATGGTAATCTACAGATAGAACTGGATCTTTTGAACAGTCATCTTCTAGTGCACAGTTATTTCATCAATCTTGGCAATATCTGTTGGCCAGCACAAACAGTTCCATCCATATTTCCAATATGGATCGATTGATACACATTCTTCTCTCAAGATCGGTTGACAGAAGTGGAATTTAATGGCATTATTGCCACGTTCTGGAGCAGTGCGAATTTTTTTCAAATGAAATTTCAATCTTGCTTTTTCATGCTTTATCTTGAATTGTGAAATACCCTTTTTATTGGGTTTGGTTGCCACTGAATTGTATAGCTATAGTTGGTAATACAGTAAATTTTGCTGATGCTCATTAACCTTTTCTGCCACATTTAAGTTTACATCGAGTTACACAGAATAAAATCAATCTCAAAAGCATCCCATTAGATCATAAGGCATGTATTAATCTTGTAAATTGGTTGGGATAATGCTGTCAGAATTGGCAGGTGGTGTTTTTATTTGTTCATTCACGGGATGAGGTCATTGCTGGCTAGGCAGCACCCAGAAGGCAATTCAGAGTCAACCACATTGCCGTAGGTCCGGAGTCACATATGGGCCAGACTAGGTAAAGATGGCATTTTCCTTCCCCAAAGGACATGAGTGAACCAGATGGATTATTTCCCCCCCAACAATCAACAATGATCATCAATAGACACTTAAATCCAGATTTTTTTAAAACTGAATTCCACCATCATTCATGGCACAATTTGAACCCAGATGCCCAAATCATTATCTGGATCTCTGGATTAATAGTCCAACAACAATACCATTAGGCCTTTGTTTCAGAGTAACATTCTCACATATGCTTTTGAAATAATAAACCATAGCAATTGCCTGCAATTAACAAACTGCAATTGTGCTTTGACGGTTCAAAACTTCGAGTTCACATTTACAGGCATATAAGAATGTGGAGGCAAAAAAAAAAATCACCTCACAACTAGGCCAGCACAGTGCCTCAGTGGTTAGCACTGCTGCCTCACAGCACCAGGGACCTGGCTTTGATTGCACCCTCGGGCAACTGTCCGTGTGGAGTTTACACATTCTCTCCATTTCTGCATGGGTTTCCACCAGGGGCTCTAGTTTCATGCCACAGTCCAAAGATGTGCTGGTTAGGTGGATTGGCCATTATGTTCAGGGGTGTGCAGGCTAGGTGGGTTAGCCATGGGAAATGCAGGGGGAGTGAGTCTTGGGGAGGTGGAGGGTGAAATGCTCTTTTGTGGGTCAGTGTGGACCCGTTGGGCCTAATGGCCTGTTTCCAAACAGTAGGGATTCTATGATATGTAACATTATGTGTTCTACTTTTATCCAAGTATATGCAGTAATCTGATGGATCATGTGATGCTTCAGAAAGTATTCCAGCCTTCTTCAGTTTAAGTATGTTGCAAAGATCTTATTCAAAATCTAAGCATTCTTAGGCTTGCAACATACAACCCAATAACCAGTACTTGGAAGTGCACGCACATGACTGTCGAATTAAAGAGTGGTGCTGGTTGTTGAATTCTACTTAATGGAGAAGTCAATGTTTGCTATCTGGGCTCTCATGTTAAATCATGACTTGGCTAGGCAACTACAGAACTGTAAGATTAAATATGATTGTATTGACTGGAGGAGGCAGTTTGAGTATCAAACGTTATTCCTACTCCTATTCCATAAGCACTTGGGCAATTTATTTAGCCGAGTTCTGTACTACCAAATGGCCACTGAATTTACATACCCGAGACAGAAGTACAAATATCAAATTTAGCCGATTTACAGCTTAACCAAGAACCATGTATTAAATGCAAAGTTGTGCCAGTTTTCGTTTCCAAATGCTAACGCGAAAACTAAAGTGAAACAGTTCCAAAACTGAAATGTGCTTATGCAAGACAAGATTGAACAGACTGATAAAAGGATTACTAACTTACATGGTGCCCTATGCTGCACTTCGTTTGTAGTGTGCAGATTTGATCAGTTCATGCTGCTGTATGCCTTCCATAGATGACCACGCCATAACCTGTCCCTATTTAAAATATACCTGCACCACAACCTCTCAGAAGTGGAAGCAATTTGGAAACACAATTGAAGGCATCCCTAGTCAAGTAATAAATCCCTCCAGCCAAGTACTATCTAAAAACAAAGGATTTGTCCTTGCACACTGTTCCAATTTTGTTTTCAATTCAACTTCATTCCACATTAAAACAGGTTGAGGGATTTGGTGAATTCAAATTCAACTCACAGCTACCCCACCAAAAACCAGTATCCGAAGGGGATGGCAAATTAAGTGAATGTGCACTTAGTTGATCTAATGTGCATCTATTAAAGGCTTCCAAACAACATACCCAATTTTCACATGCAACGTGAATGTCTGGCAGTGTTGCAAGGCCTCAATGCTAACTTGGACGTAGAGCAGTTAAACTAACAAAGGGACTGGGATTGGCATCCTTAAATAATGTGCTTTTTTTTTCCAATGTAGTCACATCATTCTTAATGCCAGGTTTAAAGTTGTATGCAGTGAACCAGTGTGCAGCATGACCAGACAGTCTAAAAGAAAGCTGAAACTTGCCAAAATCTGTAAAAGATAACGATAAAATTTGCAGGAAAATTAGAGATACAGCATAAAAACTATACAGTAACAATAATTCAGGACTCTTATTAATTTAAATTATTCCAATACAGAAATAGGTTTACTTGGTGATGTAGACATTTGGTTTGAAGCTCATTGCAGAGCCAATTGGACACCAAGGTTTCAAGCAGTCTGATTTCACTTTTGCCAGTTGCCAGAAAGAAGAATGGAGATACTGACTAGAGAATAGGCCTGGTGGCAGGGACTGAAGTTGCTGGCTTCGGTCTTTCAAAGCAAAGGAATTTCTGCTTATCCAGAACTTTACGTTAAACATGCAGTACAGCAAGTTTGCCTCTAACAAACTGATGGCTATTGTGTAGAGCTGAGTGTTGCCAGTCTAATTGTGCCAAGTGATGCTGTATTCTTAGGTGTTACTATGGAGTAGCACATAGATGGAGAACAGATCTTTTCAGTGATGATGCACGAGTGGGAAGACAACAAATTATAGCTTGGTCACCCTTTGGCTACAATTGGCTGGCTAAGAATGGATCTGGCTAATTAATGGGAACTGATGTCTAACTCAGTCAGATAATGGAAAAGGAATACTGGAGGAGGGTAACGTGGACAATCTTGTCCAATGTCCCTGACAAGCCAGGGGGGGCAAAGTGTTTATTTTGGTCACAATTAACTAGCATGTTATTTTTAAACATTGAGAAGAACTATTGTGGCATGGTCCCAAAAGTGGGAAGCCTTTTGGAGGGATTCAAACATGGAGTTCCATGAAGTTGAGCAGAGATTTGTAAGGCAACAGCTCGTTCAAGAAATTGATACTTGAATGGGAGATACGGAACATAAGTTTGCAAGAACGAAAAGGACATTGCAGCTAACAACTGCATCCCAACTGCTACCCACTCTTCAGTCACTAATTCGGAAAGGATCCTCAGTGAAGACTTTATTTCTGAACCACGAGTGTAACAATATTTATTATGGCCATCTAGAAAAAAGTTTTCCTCACCAACTCAGTTTTCTTTTTTAAGTTCATTCATGCGATGTGGGAGTCACCAGCTCAGCCAGCATTTATTGCCCATATCTAACTGCCCTCAAGGTGGTGGTGGCGAGCCACCTTCTTAACTGCAGCATGCCATCAGGGAGGGAGCGCCACAATTTTGACACAGTAGCTCTGAGGCATGCTTAAAAAGTACAGATAACCATTACACTCCATTGGTGAAAATAAAAATATTGAGAGTGCATTCTCTAAGCAGACCTAAATTCAGTTTATAGTGATCTATTTGCAGTTGACATACAGCACAAGGTTATTGTTCAGTAAGGATCAAAGAGAATTGAACAAAAAGCTAAATTAATTGCTCAAGTTTCCCGTCTACATCATGTTCCCTTGGAGACATCATCTGAAATGTACATGAACATACAAAAATTATCAATAGACAGGTAAGCCTTCTGGAGTCTGCTCCCCGACTCAATAAAATCTTGGTTGATCTGTTTGTGACCTTAATTCTCTTTCTGATCTGCCTCAATCACAGGTCTAACTCAGTTTTGAATATATGCAATGACACAGCATCCACAGAATAACACCTCCAGAGAAAAACCATTTCTTCTTAACTCAGTAATAAATAAGAGACCCTAGATCTTATACTTCGTTCCCTGGTACCAGATGCCCTCCCCCATAACGGGAAACATCCTCTCAGGATTAATCTTTCAAGCCCACTAAAGATCTGATGGATTTTAGCAGCAATGTCTTTCTTCTGAACTCCCAGGATGACAGGCTGAGTCCACTCCATTTCTCCCTTATCCTCCTCCCTGGAATCCTTCTGAATTCTACCAAAGAATGAAGTTTTTAAATCAATTTAGCATTTTCTATCCTTCATTGTCTACATCCAACTTGATATCTCACAGGAGAAAAGCGAGAGAAAGTTGAAGGTTAAAAACAGATTGTTTTGAGTACAAACAAGCCAACTTCCCTGATATTTGTTAATACTGTGGCAGCTTTTAAAATACTTTCTCTCGAGCCCCGACTAAGGGATTAAAAACAAAACAACAGTGGCAGCATGGTTACAAAGCTATCCAAGTTGTAAGAAAGCCAAGTAACTATTAGTAGCAGTCGCCATAATTTATTTCAATTATACTTTGAAGGGCTAACATCATTGGGAGGGAGGGGAAAGACAGTCACAAAGATTTCACCTCAGAATGATAATAATCTAGAGTCAGTGCATGGAAGCAGACCTTTGGCCCAAATTGCCCAGCTGAGCAAGCCTCCTACACTGAATTAGTCCTATCTGCCTACATTTGCCCATATCTCTCTATACCGTTCTTATCTACGAAGCTGTCCAATCGTCTTTTAAGTGTTGTAACTGTATTTGTGCTATAACATACTGGCTGAGGTTATCATGAAGGACTCTCCTCCTCAATCTTTCCCGTCAACTGAGATGCGGCAACTGTATAGTTAAATCAGTTGTTAAGGCTATGGCCTTACTTTTTACCTCTCTCTCACAACTTTGCTCCTTCACCATCAAACCCAGCCCATTCTTTGGTCACTGTTGCAGCAAGAATTAACCATTTTTAATCTCAGCTGAGCTTTTGACATAATTTCTTTATCTCAAGGGCTGCTTGTTTCCACCTAGATACACTGTTTGCCTTCAGTCAATTTCTGCTGAAGCTTTCAGCTATCTTTCTCTGCTCAACTATTTTAAGGCTTTCTGGTCAGCCTCCATGAACTTAAGCTCACTCTGAAATCTGTTCCTATATCCTTTGTGGGCAGCACGGTGGCTCAGTGGTCAGCACTGCAGCCTCACAGCACCAGGGACCCGGGTTCGATTCCAGCCTCGGGCGGCTGTCTGTGTGGAGTTTTTACATTCTCTCCATGTCTGCGCAGGTTTCCTCCGGGTGCTCCAGTTCCTCCCACAGTCCTAAGATATGCAGGCTAGGTGGATCAGCCATGCTAAATTGCCCGTAGTGTTCAGGGGTGTGTGGGTTGTAGGGGGATGGGTCTGGGTGGAATGCTTCAAGGGACGGTGTGGACTTCGTGGACCGAAGGGCCTGTTTCCACACTGTAGGGAATCTAATCTAAATTAAACGTCTGTTCACGCATCTCCCTTGGGTTTGCTGACTTACATTAGCCCCTACTTCTCAAGCATTTCTAAACTCAAAATTCTCAAGTGTGTGTTCAAATACTTTTCTTTCGTCTCTCCCTTCCCCAGCTTTAACTTCTTCAAGCTTAACAACTTTCCAAAAGTCAAGCTTCCCACCTCCCCTCCTCCAAATGCAGCCTCTTGCATATCCCATATTGCACAGTCAATTGGGCTTCCAACCAGACTGCCCTCAAACTCTGGAATTCTCCCCCTAAAACTATCTGTTCTCTTTCGCCCTCTAAAGTACACCTTAAAACAAAAATCAAGGTCAATTTCAATCTGATTACAATAGTTTCCCGCATTTAAAAAAGTGCTGTAAAATTAAGTAATTTGTAAAGCATTACGCTAAGGTGAATTAAACACAGCCCTTCCCCTAATACTGACAGATCCAAAGCTTTGGGTGTCATTCGTTAACAAATCAGAAATAAGACCTGCTGATTTTTCTCTCCGCTAACACTTAAATGTGAAGTTAGCCCTACCACTAACTGGAAAGGGTTAAACCAGGCAGCTTTCAGGTCTGGATGGTTGTATACCACATTATTATTGTTTTAGCAACAGTTTCTAATAGGAACCATGGCTGAGCGTGAAATATTGCATTCAAAATAACAGCATTGTCATACAAAGAGCAAAGAATAAAGGACAAACTCAGTGCCTGTCTCGTGTACCTCCTCCTATCTTCCCCTGGAGCACTTTCCCACCATGACATATCAGGCCATTGTATCAACTATTCATCTAGTGACCTCCCCACCTCTGCCTAAAAGCTGATAGCCTCCCAGACCCGCACAGCTCACTTCTACCTTCTTCCAAAAATCCACAAACAGGATTATACAGGCAGACCAACTGTTTCAGCCTGCTCCTGCTTCACTGAACTCATCTCTTTGAACCTTGAGTCAGTCTTCTCTCCCCTAGCCCAGTCCCTGCCCACCTACACTCTCTAAACCAGTTTCAAAATTTCCACTTTGCAGGCTCCAGCCACTTGCTCTCTACCATGGACGTGCAATCCCTTTACACATCCATTCCCCACCAGGATGGTCTTAGGAGCAAAGGTCTGAGCCATGTGCACCAACCACCACCCTCCTCCGCTTGGCCGAGCTCATCCTCACTCTTAACAACTTGTCTTAACTCTTCTCATTTTCTCCTGGTCAGAGGAGTGGCCATGGATACCCAAATGGGGCCCAGTTACACTTGTCTCTTTGTGGGGTACGTGGAACATTCCTTGTTCCATTCGTATTCTGGCCCCCACCCACACCCACACCTCTTTCTCCGATATATTGATGATGTCATTGGTGCTGCTTCCCTCTCTCATCCAGAATTGGAAAATTCATCAATTTCACCTCTAGCTTTCACCCTGCCCTCACGTTCAACTGGTATATCTCCGATTCCTGCCTTCCCTTCTTTGACATCTCTGCTCTATTTCTGGGGGATGGAGTGGCCACAAATATCCACTATAAACCCAATGACTCCCACGGCTACCTGGACTATATATCTTCGCACCCTGCTTTCTAAAGCCCTCTGCTTCTTCCTCTCCCGAAGGCCCAAACGGTCCCCCTCCACCAACAGCTTCACCCATTTAACTGAGCTCATCCTTACCCTTAACAACAACTTCTTTAACTCCTACAGTCTAAGGGGATGGCCATGGGCACCCACATAGCCTATAAAGAGGCAGGTGCAACTTGGGCCTATGTGGAATAGTCCCTCTTCTGCTACTACAGTGGAACTATCCCCCACCCGCCACTATATTGATGCCCATTTCAGCACTGATTGTGCTCCCACAAGGAGACTGAACAATTGATCAACATTACTAACACCTTACACCCCAACCTCAAATTCATCTGGACCATCTCTGGTGACCGCCTCAGCACTGACATCGATTTCATGCTAATGACTCCCACAGCTACCTGGACTACACCTCCTCTCACCCACCTTCCTGCAAGAAAGTATCACCTACTGCCAATTCCTCCACCCCCACCACATCTGCTCCCAAGGTAGGGCATTCCATCCCAGATGTCCACCCATTTCCAGACTGTAAATTCCCCCCTTTGATGATTGAAAATGCTCTCAACCACATTTCCCACACTTCTGCCCTCACATCCCCTCACCCCAACAAAAAATAAAGACAGAATCCCCTTTGTCCTCACGTATTACCCCACCAACCTCCACATCCAATATATCGTCTTCTGCCACTTCCGTCACCTACCACCCGACACCACAACCAAACAGATATTTCCCTCCTTCCCCCATCCGCCTTTTGTACGGATCACTCTCTCCGCAAATCCCCCGTCTGCTCCACACTCCCAAGCCCCACTACCCCCGACAGCCACAAGAAATACTACACTTGCCCCTACAACACCTCCCTCACCTCCATTCAAAACTAACCTTCCACATTAAACAGCGGTTCACCTGCATAGCCTTCAACTCGGTCTACTGCATCCACTGCACTTAATGCGGTCTTCTCTACATTGATAAGACCAAGCAGAGACTCAGGCCGTTATGTAGGGCTTCTGCGCTTTGTACACGACAAGTGACACCTTCCAGCTGCCCCTTTTAACTCCTCCTCCCACTCTCTGGGTGACATACCCATCCTGGGCCTCCTCAGTATCACAACGACACCACCCGGAAACTGCAGCAGTACCTCATCTTCCACCTCGCCAACCTACAGCCCGATGGCCTAAACATGGAATTTACCAGTTTTTAAATCTCCCCATCCTGGCTTCATCCCTCTGCTTCCATCGTATATGTTCAAATTATGCCATCTTTGATAAGGAAGGTTCCCAAATGTCCACCTTCTTCATCAACCAAGTATTCCACAGCAACTTGTCAAATGGGCTCTCAACCGGGTCTGACCCATCTTCTGCACTTTGCCAGTTAACTCCCCCTCCCCCACCCCCACCCCCACCCACCTGCAACAGTGATAGGGTTCACTTGTCCTTACGTACTATCCTACCAGCATCCACATCCAGAATATCCTCAGGCACCATTTCCACCACTTCCAGACACATAATTCCTACCCCTCCCTTGTCCGCCTTCTGCAGGAACAATCCCCTCCATGACACCCTGGTCCACTATTCCTTCACCTCCAAATTACCTTCCCTTGCAACCTCCCAAGTTGTAACACCTGCCCATTTACCTCTTCCCACTTCAGTTTCCAAGGACTCAAACATACCTACCAGGTGAAGCAACACTTCAAATTCACTTCCCAGAATCTAGTCTACTGCATTCACTGCTCACAATATGGTCTTCTCTACATTGGAGAAACAAAGCACAGAATGGGCAACAGCTTCACAGAACATCTACACTGTGCCCGCAAAAAAGACCCGAAGCTCCGAGTTTGCATGCAACTTAACACACCACCCTGTTCTCTGGGCAACATTTTTATCTCTGACTAAGTGCTGTGTTTCAGTGAAGCTCAGTGCAACCTGGAAGAACAACACCTCATTTCCAATTGGAGACCCTGCAGCCCTCCAGGCTCAATATTGAGTTCAGTAATATAGGGCCCAAACTCTCCTATGTCCTAGCCCCCTACCCCCACATACCAGGCCTTGTTATCACATAATTGTTCACAACAGGTAATGTGTAATGCAGGCTAACAGTACCCATTAACAGGTATTCATCCTCCTAGCCAGATCGTTATCAACTCCTTTGTCTATCCAACTGTTTTTCTCTCTCTGGGCTCTATCCTTTATCCTATCATTTACTCCGTAGCCCATCACCCATCCTATTTTCTGCACATTAACCAACATTTCCTGCTACCGTCAGCTCTGGGGAAGGGTCACCAGACCCGAAACATTAACTGTGACTTTTTCTTCACAGAAGCTGCCAGACCTGCAGAGCATATCCGGCAGCTTCTGTTTTCAGCCCCGATTTACAGCATTTGCAGTTCTTTTGGTTTTCATTAAAGAATATAGAACATAGAATAATACAGCGCAGAACAGGCTCTTCAGCCCTTGATGTGGCACCGACCTGTGAACTAATCTAAGCCCATCCCCCTATACTATCCCATCATCATCCAAATGCTTATCCAAGGACTGTTTAAATGCCCCTAATATGGCTGAGTTAACTACGTTGGCAGGCAGGGCCAATTTGTTGCTATGCCCCCCTCGTACAAGCCGACATCATCCTAGGAAAAAAGCTCTTGCTGTCCACCCTATCTAATCCTCTGATCATCTTGTATGTCTCTATTAAATCCCCTCTTGGCCGCCTTCTCTCCAATGAGAACGGACCCAAGTCCCTCAGGCTTTTTTCATAAGACCATCACTCCAGACCAGGAAACATCCTGGTAAATCTCCTCTGCACCTTTTCCAATGCTTCACATCCTTCCTGTAATGGGGCGACCAGAACTGCACACAATATTCCAAGTGAGGCCGCACTAGTGTTTTGTAGAATTGCAGCATGACATCACAGCTCCGGAACTCAATCCCTCTACCCATAAAACCTAACACACTGTAAGCCTTCTTAACAGCACTATCAACCTGGGTGGCAACTTTCAGGGACCTGTGTACATGGACACCAAGATCCTTCTGTACATCCACACTACCAAGAATCTTTCCATTGACCCAGTATTCTGCCTTCCTATTATTCTGCCCAAAGAGAATCACCTCATATTTATCTGCATTGAACTCCATTGGCCACCTTTCAGCCCAATTCTGCAGTTTATCCAAGTCTCCCTGCAACCTGCAACATTCTTCCAAGCTGTCCACCACTCCACCGACTTTGGTGTCATCTGCAAACTTACTAACCCATCCATCTATGCCTGTGTCCAAGGCATTTATAAAAATGACAAACAGCAGTGGTCCCAAAAAACAAAATTGAGGCACACCACTAGTAACCATACTCCAGGCTGAATATTTTCCATCAACCACCACTCGTTGCATTCTTACAGAAAGCCAGTTTCTAATCCAAGCTGCTAAATCTCCCTCAATCCCATGCCTCCGCATTTTCTCCAACAGCCTACCGTGTGGAAGCTTATCAAAGGCTTTACTGAAGTCCATGTACACCATGTCAACTGCCCTACCCTCATCCACGTACTTGGTCACCTTTTCAAAAAACTCAAAATGAGGTTTGAGAGACACAACCTGCCCTTGACAAATCCATGTTGACTATCTCCAATCAAACTGTTGCTTGCTAGATAATTATAAATCCTATCTCTTATAAACCTTTGCAAAACTTTTCCTAGAAAGGCTCACAGCTCTAGAAATACCCGGGTCATCTCTACTGCCCTTCTTGAACAAGGGCACAACAATGCGCAATCCTCCAGTGCTCTAGTACTAAACCTGTAGACAATGATGACTCATAGATCAAGGCCAAAGGCTTCACCATCTTCTCCCAGCTTCCCAGAAAATCCTTGGAAAAATCCCATCCAGCCCAGAGGATTTATCTACCTTCACACCTTCTAGAATTGATAGCACCTCCTCCTTACAAACCTCAATCTTTTCAATTCTAATAACCCATAACTTAGTCTTCTCCTCTACAATATTCTCCTTTCCCCGAGTGAAAACAGATGAGAAATATTCACTTAGCACCTCTCCGATCTCCACAGGGTCCACACACGATTTTCCACTCTTGTCTTGGACTGGCCCTATTCCTACCCTAGTTATCCTCTTATTCCTCAAATACCTATAGAAAGCTTTAGGGTTCTCCTTTATTCTACCTGCTAAAGTCTGCTCATATCCCCTCCTTGCTCTTCTAAACTCTCTCTAAATCCTTCCTGGCTAATCTGGAGCTCTCCATCGTCTCATCTGAACCATCTCATCTCAACGTCACAAAAACCTCCCTCTTCCACTTAATAAAGAGATACAATTTCTTTAGCAAACGATGGTTCCCTTACCTTATCACTTCCTCCCTACCTGACAGGGACATGCCTATCAAGGACACGCAATATCTGTTCCTTAAACCAGCTCCACATTTCGATTGTCCCCATCCCCTGCATTTTGCTACCCCATTCTATGCCTCCTAAGTCTTGCCTAATCATAATCACATTATAATTGCCCTTCCCCCAACTATAACTCTTGCGCTGTGGTATGTTCCTATCCCTTTCCATTGCTAAACTAAACGTAACTGAATTATGGTCACTCTCTCCAAAGAGCTCACCTACCACTAAATCAAACACCTGGCCTGGTTCATTACCAAGTACCAGATCCAGTGTGGCCTCCACTCTTGTTGACCCTTTGACATTCTGTGTCCAGAAACCCTCTTGCATGCATTGGAGAAAAACTGATCCATCAGACAAAAGACACTTGTCATGAACATTAAGGACAGTGTTTGAAGGAGCTCGAACAGTTCATCCACTTTACTAACATCTTCCACTGCCAATCTTAAGCTCACCTGGACCATCTCTGATGCCTTTTTCTCCTTCCTGGACAACTCAGTTACCAGAGATGGAGACAATCTGGAAACCGATAGCTATTTCAAGCCCACTGACTCCTACAGCTACCTGGACTACACCACCTCTCATCCACCTCCTGCCATCCCCTATTCCCAATGCCACCTCCTCTGCCCCCAAGATGAGGTGTTCCACTCCCAGACGTCAGCAGGGGAGAAACTGCAGTCATTGAAAAAGTGGTTGAAAATGCCCTTGACCACATCTCTCGCGTTTCCCACACCTCAGCCCTTACACCACCTCTCTGCAATAACAACAAAGACAAATCTCCTTGTTCTCATGTATCACCCCATCAGCCTAGAGATTCAACGCATCTTTCTCCACCACTTCCACAACCTGCAATCTGACCCCACTACCAAGGATATATTTCCCTCCCCACCCTTATCTGCCTTCCAGAGGGACTGCTCTCACCGCAACTCCCTTGTCTGCTCTATACTCCCCACTAGCCCCACCACCCCCTGGCACTTTTCCCTGCAACCGCAGGAGGTGCTACACCTGCCCCTACACCTCTCTCCTCACCTCCATCCCAGGCACCAAGAAAACCTTTCACATTGAACAGATGTTCACCTGCACTTCTATTAAGGTGGCATATTGCATCCAATTTGGCCTCTTCTACATCGGGGAAACCGCTTTGTGCAGCACCCACGCTCGGTTCACGACAAACGACTACACCTCCCAGTCACGAACCACTTCAACTCCCCTTCCTTGGGCAACATGTCCATCCTGGGCCTCCTCCAGTGTCACAACGATGCCATCCAAAGGCTGGAGGAACAGCACCTCATATTCCACTTGGGAACCCTGCAGCCCAATGGTCTCAACGTGGACTTTACTAGCTTGAAAATCTTCCCACCACCGACCTCATCCCAAGACCAGCCCATCTCATCCCCCGCCTCCTTGACGTGTCCATCTTTTCTCCCACTTATCCGCTCTTCCCACCTCACTACCAACCCCCACCCCCACTTCCTACCTATTGGCCTCATCCCCACCTCCTTGACTTGTCAGTCTTCCCTCCCACCTACCCGCCCCCTCCCTCCTCACTGACCAACCCCCATTCCAACACGCTAGCTACACACCTTTACTGGCTTCACCCCTGCCTCTTTGGCCTGTCCGTCTTCTCTCCACCTATTTGCTCCTCTATCCACCTTCTATTATTGGCTCCCCGTCTCTCCCTATTTATTGCCGACCCTCCTTCCTCTCCCGCATTTCTGAAGAAGGGTCCAGACCCAAAACGTCAGCTTTCCTGCTCCTGATGCTGCCTGCCTGCTGTGTTCATCCAGCTCCAAACTTTGTTATCTCAGACTCCAGCACTGGTAGTTTCTACTATCATTAAGGACGGAGTTGTGTTGTATGGTCTTTTACCCTGTATTGTGTGAAATAGTTCTAGTAGTGTAATGGCTATCATTTTTCATTCAAAACCAGGGGTGAACAAAAGTTCAATGGCTCACTTTCATTATGAACTGTTAATGGAGCACAGCACCATATCTCACGTTATATCATTACAAGTCACATCTTTCTCAAATTTAAATTATAAAATTTCTTATCTCTAGATAAATTTAAGTTCTCAAAAGTTGTTTAATCAGCTAGCCAACTAAAACTATAGGAGCAAATTACTGCAGACACTGGAAACCTGTACTGAAAATTGACAGTCAGACAACATCCTTGGAGAGACAGCAAGCTAACATTTCAACTGAAGATGGCACTTCAGAAGTGGCATGAATTGTGGAGATGCAGCATTTATGTAATGATAGAGTCCGGGGGAGGACTGCTGAGGGATAAAGGGTGTTGATAGTGCAGATTAAATTATTGAAATGTGAGAATGGCAGAACAATGGTGCAACTGATTGCCAAACTGGAAAGGACAGAGTCCCACTGGAGGTTGGGGCAGGGGATAAAGAAGACAATATAAGCAACAGAGTGCAACAAGTAAAGCTAAAAGATAGATAAGGAACGGGATTCCAATCACTTACTCTGTGCTATCAACACCCTTTCTCCCCCAGCAATCCACTCCTACCAGCTATTGCATAAGTGCTGCCTCCTCCACACTACACATCAGCTCTGAAGTAGTCATTGGACTTGAAACATTAGATTTCTTTCTCTCCATGTATGCTGCCTGAACTGCAATGATTTCCAGCATTTTCTGTTTTCAAGTAAAATGATACCTGGAAATTACCAACATCTTCACTATCGTACAATGGCTGCTCGATGAAAAAGGGCAACAAAATATCGCAATTACCTGAATAAGTGCACACATAAAAGTGTTTTGGCACAAGCAATGCCTACCCTTATCACCACCACTGCCAGCCCTACAGTGAACTTTCCTCCCGTAGGGTTTCTAATAATATTCAGAGAGGAAAAATAGGCATTTTGACACTAAGTGGTATTTTTTAAAATCAATGCAGCATTGAATAACTTCATTTTCTGTACGGCAATTGACTGATAACAGATTAGGGCAAGATACCCAAGTTTATAATCCCACTACTGTTTGTGAATCCCAATTTTAATTCCCAACTGCATACTAGTCACAGGGTTATTACCTCAAGTGTTCATACGAGACATACTGAGCATATTACCACCAATATTGCCTGGGGAATAAAATTCTAGGTTTAGTCACATGTGCTAACACCCATCTTCTAAAACAACTCATTGCATTTGTTGCTCTCACCACTACCCACCCCAACTCTAAAAAGGTTCAAAGAGCTTGTGGAGATAAAACCAATTGCCAGGCATTTGCTCACAGCTCAAATTTCACAGCATAAATGTCTCAAAAGATCATAATTATGCTGAACAGAAACCCTAGTGACAACAATGATCCCAAGTGGCTCAGCTGTACAGCAAGACAGCAGGAAAATTGGGAAAGCAACAGCAACTGCAAATTCTGTATTTAGGAGAAGTAAAGACATTTCTGCAGCAGCCAAAAATTCAGGATGGTATGTTGGTTCACTGATACCAGGGTAAAGGACTTCTTAGCTAGAGACAAAAAAAACTGCAGATGCTAGGATCCAAGGTAGATAAACAAGAGACAAATATCACAGCAGGCCAGACAGCAACTGGAGGAAAGGAGCAGTTCATGTTTTGGGTATTCCCCTTTTTAGGACATAGAAAGGCTGCTGTACACTAAAGGCGAGGAAGAAGTGGTGGGGTGGTGAACAGGAGCGCTTAAGGTAACCACAGCTTAGACAGAAGGAAGTTTGGGATCCTGCAGACAGATTTTAAGCAGCTGGCAGTGTATTCTATGTTTATTTACAACATTACTAAAGTCTGAATGACCCCTAGTATCACATGCTAGGAAGCAGAAAAGTAGGATGACAGAGTAAATCAATACATGTTTTCAGACATCATGCAACAGGGAGGGCTTTTTGATTCTTGGGACATTACAGCCATTTCAAGGCATGGTGAAGCCAGTTCAAGACAGGGTTTAAACTAACTTAATGGGGGGGGGGGAGGGTGGTGGTGGAAACAAGGGTGTAACATTGAGCAAAGCCAGGTGTACAATGAATTGGAAGAAACAAATAGAACATAGAACATAGAACAATACAGCGCAGAACAGGCCCTTTGGCCCTCGATGTTGTAAGTCATGTTAAGATATTATAAGAAAGGGAAATGCAAAATGATCTGGATTAGATTTACAGTGCATGAATACAGAGTGCAGTGACTAAGGCTGCTGAGTTGCAACCATGGGTACTCAGCTGGGAATATGTTGTGGCAATAATGCAATCCTGGTTCAAAAAAAAGACTGAAGACTATCAAATATACCCAAACAAAATGTTCAACAAAGATTGGGTGACAGAGCTATAACAGTTGTTTCTGAAGAGCTGATTCAGGTACAGTTGAGTTACATTCCCAAGAGGGAGAAAGATAGGACAAACAAAGCCAGAGGTCCCCATATGACAAGTGGGAGAGATAGTAAAGCAACACAGAAAAGAAAGGTTGCATTCAACAGACACCAAGTCAATAGGGTTCTAGACAGTGAATAGGGAGAAACTGCTCCCACTAGCAGGTGGCTGAAGGATACCAATTTGAGGTAAATGGCAAAAGAATTAAAGACTACACAAGGGGAAAAAATTTTACACACCAAACGATCAAAATCTGCCATTAACATGGAGGAACCAGTTTCAAATGGTAGCCTTCAAACAAAATGGGAATATTTCCACACTTTTGGTGAAAAGGCAGGGGAATGGGATTTGCTCTGAGAGCCAGTACATCTACTAAATGACCCCCTCTGTGCACATAACCATTCCTATGAATCTATAGGGAACATGGCAGTCACAATTTTCAAAAATATTCTTTTTCATTAACTTTCACAGTTAACACTATTATTTCTATACCATCGCAGGTACAACTTTCAGTTTATATTGCAACATAGTTCATGTTTTGCAAACAAACTAATCCACCTTCTGTTTCAAAACATTTACAACTGGACATCAGGTCTACAAATCCTAACAAATCTAGCAGAGCACATTTGCACATGGATCTTGGAAAAAGAACATAAAACTTATCACAAAAGACATGCAACTTACATGCATGCCAACACCACAAGTTTAGAATTGATATTTACATGTAATACTCATTCATGCCATGCTCATTTTATGTAAGCTATTCAGTTAACAAACATATACTTGAGATAACACAGCGTACAGCTGGATGAACACAGCAGGTCAAGCAGCATCAGAGCAGCAGCAGGGGTGTCTTTTCCATGTTCCTCTGATGCTGCCTGGCCTACTGTGTTCATCCAGCTCTACACCGTGTTATCTCAGATTCTCCTGGATTGGCAGTTCCTGCTATCTCTGCAACATATTATATATACACACTTGGGACGTCCATTTCTCAGTTTAATCGTTATCTTTATTCAAAGTCTTCAAGCCACCATACCATCACAATCTCTCTTCTACCCACCTACTTGTTTTTGATTTGAATTTCAGCAGGGGTCAAAGAGTGAAACAATGTCTGACTGCCAACAGCTTCAGCAATAACCAGGAAAGAAAACAACAATTCAGGGTATAACAACTTTGGCTTATGGAAATGATAATGGTATAAAGACCTGGATGATTCTTTTTGCTCACCCTGCGCCGGGAGCATGACGACCAACTACACCAGTTACCTCCAGAGAAGTTAAACAACAAAAGGCTTAATTGGGAAACTTCCATGATTAAAAACATGTTTGAAAAACAAAGTGATTGCTAAAACTTGAAAAAAAACCGTTTCGAGTTTTAGGTGTAGACCCATCGCCCAAAATCTTAACATCTGAGACGCTGAGGGAAACTTATCCTTTTGATAATGGACATAATCTCAATGGACTAGCCAGGCCATGTTGTAAACCAGCATTTTCTGTTTGGAACTAATCTGCATTTTCTGGTTTTGCCCCAGATTCCCGTTTAACATAGCACCTCCTGTGGAGAGGACAGCAAGAAGGGAGGGAGACACCCATCAGCAACCCCCCCACTTTGTCCGTTAAATAAGACGCTGATGATTAAAGCCATAATGAGGGGTGTACAAATTAAAAGCACCCCCCACCCCAGGCCCCCACAGTTACTGACACTGACTCGGAGTGACCCTGTCTGGGCCTGACCCTCCGCCGCCCCAACACCAACCGGGTGCACACAACTCGAAAGGCCGCTCTCGGCCGTTACTCACCGGCAAGGGGGCCAGCTGACCACTCACTCCGGTAGCAAACTACTCACTCGGCCAAAGGATAAAGATTTTGGGGGATAACTGGTAGGCGGGAATTTGAAGTCGGGGAAGGAATAGCTTCACTGAAGCGCAAAAGAAAATAAATGGGGGAAGCAGAGAGAGGAAAAAAAAACTCAAACACAACCTAACCTGGTGAAAGACACGCGCCCTATTGCCTTTTCCTACTGGTTGTTCCAAGTGATTGACCGACAGCGAGATCTGCCGATTGGATAAGCGCCACGTCAATCCATCCCAGAGTAACCGCCCTCAGCGGAGGTGCTTCCGCTTATCAGGCTTGGTTGCAAAGCGCAGAGCCTACGTGAGAAAAGCGGTCCCAGCGCAGCTGACATACCATTCCGCGCTGCGAAAGTAGCACCGCAATTTTGCCCTCAAGGTGTGCTCAAACGCCTGCAAAAACCTCGAGCGAGGAACCCTTGTTTTAACTAGGGAATTTCCATAGTTTCCTTGTTTGTGTTCCTGGAAAATGCGTCCTCGTTGTCACATTTGGCAAAGGAGCAGCCCTTGCACTGTGGCAAAATATTATTTCGCCAAGATGAGTAAAGCCCCTCACCCCAGCTGCTGCCATTGGTGGAGGAGAGGCATTGGCAACATTGGGGATGGTTGTTGTTGGCAAGGGAAAGGTAATTGAAACTTTTTTGCAGCCACCATGCAAATCTAGCGCCACATCTTCTGGTGTTGACAGGTTCAAGGAGTGGTGGGAGGCAGCTTGTAGGACGACACACATACAGCTCCCATCATTAATGATGTGCTAGAAGTATCGCCTTCTATTCCATATGCTTAACATTCCATGTGCGTTAAATGTGCCTCATCATCTCTTGCTAAAGGGTTAATAGCATACCTATGCAAAAAGTTCCATCTGCAGGGATAACTGGATAAAGAAAACATTCCAAATGAAAATTATCCTAAACTTACAATTGTTTTGCATTCAGGCTTATGAGAGGCTATTGAAGTTTCCTGAACAAATAATAGCACAGACAGTATGGAAAGGATCAAGAATCTAACTTCAGGCACTAACAATAAGGGTGCAACTATCAGAACAAGAGATGATCACTGCTGAACTGAGGGTGTATTTAAATAACATTAGCGTCACAGCTGTGATAGCAAAGATCAGGGCCCAAAACCAAATATCCAAGGCTACATGAGAAATGAATTTAAATCAATAGTAAGAAGCGATATTGGGTAGAATGCATAGAAGTGGCGTGGGGAGAGTTGAGGTCCAAGCAAAGGGGGAAAAAACACAAAACTATGTATAAACTGCTGAAAAAGCTCAGCAGGTCTGGCAGCATCTGTGGAGAGAAATCAGAGTTAATATTTTGGGTCTAGTGAGCCTCAGAATACTGAGATTCTGAGTGCTGTTTTTGTTTCTGATTTACAGTTCCTACAGTTCTTATGGTTTTTAAAGGGAAAATCCCTGTTGGGAGTTATATCCAAGCCTCTGAGCAGTCATCAGGATTTGCAGCAGAAAATAAATCAGGATATACAAAAAGCATGTAAGAAAGACACTAGGACAATAATTAAAGGGGGACTTTAATATGCAGACTGACTAAAAAAATCAAGTTGGTAGTGGATCCCAAGAAAACAAATTTGTGGAATATCAACGAAATGGTTTTTTGGTAGAGGTCATTGAGGAACAGGCAATTCTGGATTTGGTACAAGGACCTGAAGGTAAAGAAACCCCTAGGGCACAGTGAGCATAGAATTCACCCTTCTGTAAGAGTGAATTGAATAAAGGCAACCACAAAGGCACGAGGGAGGAACTGGCCAGAGTTGATTTGAAGGGGAGCCTAGCAGAGAAGACAGTGGAGCAGCAATGGCAGGAATTTCTGGAGTCAATTCAGCAGCAACAGTAGAAATTCATCCCAAGGAAGAAGAAACAAAGAGGAAGACAAAGCATAGCTGACAAAGGATGTCAGGGACAATATTAAAGCAAAAGGAAAAGCAAATAATGTGGTGAAGATGAGCAGGAAGCCAGAAGATTGAGAAGCCTTTAAAAACCAGCAGAGGACTAAAAAAAAATTCAGAGAAGATGAAGTATGAGATTAAGCTAGCAAGTTTTTTTTAAAAAAGATCTATAAAAGTTGAGAGGTGCTAGAGTGAACATTGGACCACTGGAAAATGAGGCTAAAAATTAAATTTTAAAAAAGGTGGTGGAACTGAGTGGGGGCTTTGCATCTGTCTTCACTGTGGAAGACATCAGTAACATACCAGAACTTCAAGAGAGTCAAGGATCAGTGAGGAGTTTAGTGGCCATAATTAAGGAGAAGCAGCTGGGGAAGCTGAAAAGTCTATAGGACCAGATGGACTGTACCTTATCTTCTGAAGGAAATGGCTGAGGAGATTGTGGAGGCAATAGTGGTGATCCTTCAGGAATTGCTGGAGTCAGGGAGATTCCCAGAGGACTGAAAAATGGCTAATATACACCCCTTTTAAGGAAGGAGGGAGGCAGGAGATGGGAAATTATAGGACTGTTGGCCTTGCCTCAGACATTGTGTAAGTATTTTCACTGTTAAATTCTTACCAAAAGATTGCAGAGTACTTGAAATAGAGCTGAGTCAGCATAGCTTTGTCAAGGAGGAGTCTTGCCTGATAAACCTGCTTGTATTCTTTAAATAGGTAATGAAAAAGTTAGACAAGGGAGACTCAATGGATGTGATCCATTTGAACTTCCAGAAAGTCATGACAAGATCTCACACAGTAGGCTGCTGAATAGATTAAGAGCTCATGGTGTTAGGGGTAAAGTACCAGCATGAACAGAGAAGTGGCTGATTGGCAAAAGTCAGACAGTGGGGATAAAGGGATCTATTTTTTGGGATATCAGCCAGTAATTTGTGGAGTTCCACAGTGGTCAGTATTGGGACCACATCTATTCACATAGTATTATAACAATCTGGTCGAAGAAATTGCAGGCATTGAGGCTAAGTTTGCCAATGACACAAAGATCGATGGAGGGACAGGTAGTTGGGACAGGCTGGGAGAGGGGGCAAAGAAGTGGCAGGTAGAATACAATATCAGAAAGTGTAAGTTATGCACTTCGGAAGGAAGAGTAGAAGCATTGACGATTTTCTAAATAGGGAAAAGCTTCAGAAATCTGAAGCACAAAGGGTCTTGGGTATCCTAGTTCAGGATTCTCTTAAGATTAACACACATATTGTCAGCAGTTAAAAAGTCAAATGCAATGTTAACATTCATTTTGAGGGGGCTAGTTTACAAGAGCAGGGATATACAGCTGAAGTTGTATAAAGCTTTAGTCAGACTACATTTGGAATATTGTGAGCAGTTTTAGGTCCCATATCAAAGGAATAATGTGCTGGCCTTGAAGGGGGTCCAAAGAAAGTTCACAAGAATAATGCGAGCTTGTCATATGAGGAGCGATTGAGGACTTTGAGCTGAGTCAGTACTTATTGAATTTAGGATTCTGAGAAGAGTGAGAGGACTGGATAGAGTGAATGTAGGGGAAGATATTTCCACTAGTACAGCAAGGCTGAATTAGACTGAAGGCTGTTTCTATGCAGTATGACTCTGTGACTCTAGTAGGAGAGACTAGAACCGGAGGGCACAGCCTCCGAGTGAAGAATGACCTTATACAACTGAGATAGGGAGGAATTTCTGCAGCCAGAGGGTGATGAATCTGTAAAACCCATTGCCGCAGAGGACTTGGAGGCCAAGATACGCTCTTGATTAATCTTGATCAGGGATTACAGGGAGAAGGCAGGAGAATGTTGCTGAAAAACACACCAGTCATGATCCAATGGCAGAATATACTCTTATGAGCCAAATCAACTAATTCTGCTCCTATACCTTATGGTCTTATTCTGAGCAACAAATAGGAATATAACAGGAACAGAGATATGCCATTCTGCCTGAGTCTGCTCCATCTATCACCATAATCCTTTGTAGATCAAAAGCCTACCTAATTCATGTTTTCAATGTATTTAATGACCAGCCTCCACCAATGTGAGTTTGAGAATCCTACAGATTGAGATCATTAGTGTAGGACTTCTGTATCAATCTTATGTGGAGGATCCTTGCGATGTGCAGTAGCAAGACTCTCCTAGTTTATATTCCATCCTCTTGAAATAAAAGCCAACGTTCAATTTATCTTCCTATATTCTCACAGAGCCTGCATGCTAACATTGATGAATCTACAATGATACCTTGGTTCATTTCTACAACATTCTGTAACAGCTTTCCTTATAAATAATCTGTTCTTCCATGAAAATGGGGGATTTCAATATGCATGTGGACTGGGAAAATCATGTTGGTAGTGGATTGCAAGCAAAGGAGTTTGTAGAATGTCTATGAGATGGCTTTTTGGAGCAACTCATGGTGGAGCCCACAAACTTAATAAGGGACCTTAAGGTGAAGGAACCCTGAGGAGGCAGTAATGGCCGACTAAGGAAGTCAGGATAGCATAAAAGAGAATCCAAATAATGTGGCAAAGGGCAGTGGGAAACCAGAGGATTGGGAAGCTTACAAAGACCAACAAAAAAAAGGAAGAAGATTAAATAAGGGTAAGCTAACCAGTAATATAAATGAAGGCTGTAAGAGTTTCTTTAGTTAGATATATAGAGCAAAAGTGGGCATTGGACCTCTGGAAAATGACGGTGGAGAGATAGTAGTGGGGAACAAGGAAATAGCTGAGGAACTGAATAATTACTTCACGTCAGTCTTCACGGTGGAAGACATGAGGTAATATCCTAAAACTTCGAGAGAGTCGGGGGCAGAGCTGAGTGTCGTAGCCATCACCAAGGAAAAGGTCCTAGTAAAACTGATTGGCCTTAAGGTGGACAAATTACCTGGACCACATGGACTACTCCCAGAGTTCTAATGGAGACAGCTAAAAAGATGGTGGAAGCGTTAGTGGTGATCTTTCAGGAATCGCTAGAGTCACAAAGGGTCCCAGAGGACTGGAAATTCATTAACATGACACCCCTGTTCAAAAAGGGAGTAAGGCAAAAGACGGAAAATTACTAGCTGATTAGCCTAAACTCAGTTGTGGGTAAGATTTTGTAGTCCATTGTAAAGGATGAGATTTCTGAATATTTGCAAGTTTATGGTATAATAGGGCAAAGTAATCAAAGGAAGGTCATGCCTGACAAATCTACTTCCTTAAAGAATTCTAGCAATGAGCAGGATAGACCAAGGACAGCCAATGGATGTTATCTGCCTGGACTTCAAGAAGGCATTTGATAAGGTGCCGCACAGGAGGCTGCTAAGATAAGGGCCCATGGCATTAGCAGCAAGGTACAAGTGTGGATAGAAGATTGGCTGTCTGGCAGAAAGCAAAGAATGGGGATAAAAGAGTCTTTCGCAGGATGACAGCCAGTGACAAGTAGCGTTCTGCAAGGGTTAGTGTTGGGACCACAACTTTTGACTACATTAATGATCTAGATGAAGGAACTGCGGGCAGTTTGCAGATGATACAATGATAGGTGGAGGGACAGGTAGTATTGAGGTGGTGGGGAGGCTGCAGGAGGACTTGGACAGGTTAGGAGAGTGGGTAAAGAAGTGTCAGGTGGAGTACAACGTGGGTAAGTGTGAGGTCGTGCAGTTTGATAAGAATAAAAGCATGGACTATTTTCTAAATGGAGAAAATTCAGAAGTCGGAAGTGCAAAGATACATGGGAGTTCTAGTCCAGGATTCTCTGAAGGTAAACTTGCAGGTTGAGTCAATAGTCAGGAAAGCAAATGCAGTGTTGGCATTTTTTTTGAGAGGACTTGAATGTAAAAGCAGGGATGTACTACTGAGGCTTTATAAGGCCCTAGTCAGGCCACATTTGGAGTACTGTGTGCAGTTTTGGGCCCCATATCTCAGGAGAATGGACTGGCCTTGGAGCAGGTTCAGAGGAGGTTCATGAGAATGTCCCAGGAATGAAAAGCTTAACACGTGAGGACCGTTTGAGGACTCTGGGACTAGATGAGGGGGGAATCTAATCGAAACTTACAGAATACTGAATGGCCTGGACAGAGTGGACGTTAGGAAGATGCTCCATTGGTTGGAGAGACGAGGACCCAAGGGCACAGCCTTAGAGTAACGGGAAGACCTTTGGAGAACAGAGATAAGGGAAAAACTTCTTTAGCCAGAGGGTGGTGAATCTATGGAATTCACTGCCACAGAAGGCTGTGGAGGCCAGGTCATAGAATACATTTAAGACTGATATAGATAGGTTCTTCATTACCAAGGCGATCAACAGTTTCAGGGAGAAAGTGGGAGAATGGTATTGAGGAACTTTTCAGCCATGATTGAGAGGCAGAGCAAATTCGAGCAGAATGGCCTAATTTCTGCTCCTGATTTATGGTCTTAACATATCCAACGTGGGTTTCCAAACATTAGAATTAAGGTTAGAAACATGTGAACTCTGCTGGAATCATACTTTCCTAAACAGCTTTGAGGGAAATTATGTCTCACAAACAGAGTTTTTGAGGAAGCAGCCAAATAGATTGAGGACAGAGCAGTAGACATTGTCTACATAGACTTTAGTAAAGCTTTTGACAAGATTCCATATAGTAAAGTTAGATCACATGGAATTCCAGATCTTGCCAATTGGATACAAAATTGGCTTAACATCAGGAGATACAGGGGTGTGGAGGAGTATTATTTGGATTGGAAGCCTGTGACCAGTGGTCCACTTTTGTCTGTCACCTATATAAATGATTTAATGAGAATTTAGAATGGGAGAGGAAGTAAACGGACAAGTGTTATACCTTCAGAGATAATGGGAACTGCAGATGCTGGAGAATTCCAAGATAACAAAATGTGAGGCTGGATGAACACAGCAGGCCAAGCAGCATCTCAGGAGCACAAAAGCTGACGTTCTGGGCCTACGGTTGCAGGGGAAGTGATGGAGGAGTGGACCAGCGTGTCCTAGAGGATACGGTCTCTGCAGAATGCTGACAAGAGGGGGGAGGGGAATATGCATGTGCTGATTGCATTGTGCTGGAGGTAGTGGAAATGGTAGCTAATGATCCTCTGGATGTGGATGCTGATGGGCTGGTAGGTAAAGACAAGAAGGGACACCATCACCGTTGCAGGAGGGAAGAGAGGAGGTGAGGGCCAAATTGCGGCAGATGTGCTGGAACAGCCTGAGGGCCCTGTCAACAAAGGTGCTGGAGAATCCTCAGTTAAAGAAGCGGGTGGACATTTGGAGGCTCCGTTGTCAAAGTTGGCCTCATCTCAACATATGTGATGGTAACAGCAGGGTGGAAATTGATAGCAAAATCGATAACTTTTTCAATTTAAGGTGAGAAGAAAGTAGCACCGATGGTATTATCAATATACCAGAGAAATAATGGGTGGGGGCCAGAATAGGACTGAAACAAGAAATGTTCCATATACCCTGCAGACATTGAAGCATGACTGGGACCCCTGTGGATACCTATGGAGACCACCCTCACCTGAAGAAAATGAGAAGAGTTGAAAGAAACGTTGTTCAGGGTGAAGACAAGCTTGGCCAGGTTGAGGCTGGTGGTGGATGGGGACGATTCAGGCCCTTGTTCCAGTAAGAAGCAGAGCCCTGAGATCATCCTGACATGGGATGGATGTATGAAGTGATTGCTCATCCGTGGTAAAGAGGAAGTGGCCAGAGTCCACAAACTGGAAATTCTGAAACTGGTGTAAAGCATCAGAGAAATGACAACGTAAGTGGGTAGGGACTGGGGAGAAAAGACGAGTCAAGGTAGGAAGAGATGAATTTGTGCAGCAGAAGCAGTTTGAAACAATGGGTCTGCTTGGGCATTCTTGTTTCTGGATTTTAGCAAGGAGGTAGAAGCGAGCTATGCGTGGTTGGGGGACTATCAACTTGGAGGCAGGAGGATGGAGTGTCACCAAATGACATGAGGGCACTGACTAATTGACACAATAGTCTGATGTTCCATAGTGGAGATCATGGTCCAGGAGGAGCTAGGAGGTATCTGAGAGCTCATGCTCAGCCTCTGCAATGTACAGATCAGTGTACCCGACTACAACAGTAGCACCCTTATCAGCAGGCTTAATTACAAAGTCAGGATTGATCTAACAGCATGGAGTGGAGTTAGTTTCCAGGAGGATCAGTTGGAATGGATATGGGAGCAGAGAAATTGAGACAACCTATGTCACATCAAGAGTTCTCAAAGAACAGATTGAGGTCAGGTAAAAGGCCAGAGGGAGGGGGTCCAGGTGGGAAGGGATTGGGGAGGAGCGTTAGAGGTGGGCAAAGGGGTCTTGGGGACAGAGAGAGGACTCTTGTCCAAAGAAATGAAACAGTGGTGAAGGAAGAAAAATTCAATGTCACATTGTGCCCAAAATCTATTGAAGTGGGGACACAGCGGGATGAAAGAGACCTTTGCCAAGTACAAAACATTCAGCTTCAGAGAGCAGAACGTCAGGAGGAGTAGTGAACCTCACAGGAGGTGGGGGTGGGGGAAGGGATAGAATCAGAGGGAAGGCGAGGGGAAGAAGTTTCCAGCGGGCCATGGGGCATCTAAGTTGTTGCATCTTGTGTGTCTTGGTGCCTGAAGGGAAATAAAAAGTTCCTTATTAGCTCGTCAAATGTGCTACAGAATGAGGTGGAACTGGAGAATGGTGCAGCCCTGAGCCAGCATGATGCAATGCTGTTGAATAGAGAGGTCAAGAATGTGTATATGACAATGCATGGCACAGCACGGAGTGTGGATCTCAGAATGCAGCAACAGCAGTTGTCTGTGGAATGTTGAACATCGCAACAATACCTATGATCCTGGGTGGATGCAAAGCACAAAGGATGAAACTTGGGTTGAAATCCTGGTAGGGTAAGCCTAAGCTGGAGGTAGTCACTGAAGAAAGTGTTGGGGCTGTGGAAATGAGTTTTAGCAAATACATCAAACACTAGGAGCAACAGGGAAATTAATGATGGTGGACAAGAAAAGAAGTTTGGAATGGAAATCCTGTCCAAGAGAACAGCAGAATGTCTTCAAGGTGGGCATGCCAGAAGAGAAGTGGCAGTGAGTTAAATACTAAAAAACCAAAAGAACTGCAGAGCTGTAAATCAGAAACAAAAACAGAAACTGCTGGCAAAGCTGAGCATGTCTGGCAGCACCTGTGGAGGGAAATCAAAGTTAACATTTCGGGTTGAGTGATACTGCCTCAAAACTCTAACAATAATAACCCATTTAATGCTAACATAAGTTACCACCACCCTGCTTTTGAGAAGACAACTTATCAGACTATGTGCATTAAAGGTCAGTCTAATGAAGTGTATGCATTGGTATGGCGCTCTGTCTATATTTCATCACAAGAGATCATTTGTAGAGGTGAAAATACTGAAGATGTGTCCCTAAAGTTTAGTACAAGGCTGGCTAGGAAAAAAAATCATGACTGCAGACTACAGACAAAATGACAGGTTCAAGTACTATCGAGAAACTATTGATGCATCAATTTAACAGTTACTAGAGTAAAAGCCCACCAATGTCAGTGTACTTAACATCTAAAAATGAATTCTGCTATATATTGCCAAAGTACAAATTTGCAATTTGGTTATGTTGATCATTGCATTATCCTCGCATGAAATCAGAAAAGGCTGATTTGTGGTCTCTTCAATGATGATGAATCCAGCAGAAATTGGTACAGTAATTACATTCACACTAAACTCCAAGAGATCTTTAGGCACAGTTCTCGTGCAACTTTAGGAATCACAACAAGCTCAAGCCTATCCCCTTAATGCTCCAAATGAAATGGGCTCACCAGGACCTGATGAAATGGCAAATTTGAAGATTCAAACCTCAAAACAAAAAATCAAATATGAAATATTCACCATCTGTACATGCAAAAAACTGTTTGATCCAAAGTAGAACTCTTAACCTATTTGGTGCTTCTCAGATGATGAAAGCAGCTGTTTGATCGTACTGTACATTTTGTTTTCCCAAACTTATCAGTTGATGTGACAGTTCAGCAGGAGGTAATTTTTTAACAATCCAGTCTATAGTACTTTCCAACAAATGCAGAAAAGATCGTACGTGCTTAACAATGGATCAGTGAGTTCGCTCTGCCTTGGTGAGGAAACCACCTGCCATATTCTGATACCAAACCTTACACAGCCCAATATCATTAGTCTCAAGCCAGTATCAACTGGGCACAAGTTAGATTCTGAACAATGAAGGAATGGTGCAGAAAATGGTGGAACGTTTGCTGCCTCACAGTCAGCAATGAAGCTAACATCAGATTAGGTACCTTTCAAAGTCAAGTATATTCACAACTGACATGTAGTCTCAATTTAAGCTCAAAAAATGTAATTTTGCTATCAGGTAACAGGAGGCTGGAAGTAGTGAAAAAGGCAGTTGGAAGCAAGTTACTGCCGAGCTGAAACAAGTACTACCATATTTCCTTTCAAACTTTTAAAGAAAGAAATGGAAATGGAGGACTGCTTGATATCTTATAAGAAACAGTGCACATTGGCACTAAACTTATATACTGTGGGACAAAGCAAGAACTACACGCCAGCATGTTCCAGCTCTGATGCAGTGAGAAATAGATGATAGGTACTACAATTGCAGTGCAGCACATATTATCCTGGCAGGATTTGTGCATTACCCAATGATAACTCAAAAGACAACATGTTCTCCTGGGTGGCCTCAAAGCAAAGGCCGTTTTTATACCATATAAATTCTTCATCCAGAATCAGAAAAGGATATTTAAGCTTAAATATCCAAAATTAACTATAACAATCAGGGGGAAAAAAAAGGTCAAGATCACAAAATTCATCCGATTTTCAAGGCAGACTAGCATATTTAATATCACTACCCACAAAGCTGACACTTCAGAGATTCAGACAAATAAAACCATAAGTGAAAAGCAAGAAACTTTATTTTAAGGCAGCATATAGACACAGTATATACCAAGTGAAAAAAATTCTTTTGGAGTTCACAAGGTTCCACAGCCTTTTAGTATTGATTTAGCACCCTTAAACAACATTTTATAAAAAGAATTAACAAATTAGATTATGTATGGTCTAACTCCATAAAAGCCTAAATCATGTATGCAATGATGTCTATGCAATGTTGAGGTACCATACTGCATCCTTTGGTATTGCCATTGGAGAAAGAGGGTGCCTGTATGAAAAATAAATTTACAAGTACAAACATATACGTTGCAGGTCCTCTTTTGCCCAGGTTACATCCCCCTTTCACAAATTTCAATTAATAAAGGATTGCTTTTCACAGTTAACCAGGGTGGAAAAAAGACCATTAACAGTTCAATAAGTCAATAAATGATGAAGACCACAAATAAGAGGTTACTGTTCTATATAAAAAAAACAGCAAAAAACCTGTATATTCCCTGTTAAAATAATTTTGACCTGCACAACTAAGTTTGTCAACAAATGTGCTATTTGCAGTTTAAAACAAAATCAGTGCTAGGAAGTCAATCACAGCCCAGCCTTCAAGAAGACTAAGGCACTTAAGTGATGGCTTAACTTATTAAGCAAAGAGAATCAAGGCTGACTAGATAGGCAGTGTTCAGCTGAACCTACACTGGCCAAAGAAAATCCCAGAAAATTATCACCACTTTGAGGTAGCAATTTTTAAAAGTTTTTTTTTGTTACACCAATAATATTGGTCTGCACATCTAGACAAGCTCCTAGACTAAAAACAAAAAAAAAGCACAAAGATTTTGAAGTTCATATGTGCTATACAGAAAGATTGCAGAATAGAAAGCCAGTTACCCTGGATTCATTCGTCAATCTTTCCTCCAGTCAAAATACACAGGCCAGAATAGCCATGTTCTTTTAAAAAAAAATCAAAATCGGCACCAAAAAGGCAAGAAATAATCTGAAGACAAAGGCATCACCGTCCATTACCATATCCTGGAAATAGTTGGGTAAGAAGAGTCTGCAGGCATTTGTTCACTGCCAAGTTGCAATTTTTGCCAATGTCATAGCGGCAAGCAGGACAGGTGTACACATCGGCCTTGAAGGAACGTTGTAAGCAGCTCTAGGGAAAAGTAATAATTCATAAACAAACTTGCATTTCATTGTCAACCAGATCACCAATGCACTCGAACAGGAAATCCTTTCACAGCACATAATGTTCATATTTCATACACTTTTAAGATTCCAGAGGATTACTTAAAATGTTAGGAGGACTGGATGCAAGACAACTGCAATCCTAAAAATACAACACAAGAGTTAATTGTGATGCTAATCTGGGAAGCTATGTTTTTAGATTCCAGACAGCGCAAAAAACGTATGCTCAGCCGCTACGAGGTGCTGAAGGATTGATCAGACAACCAAAAAAGTCGGAGGTTGAGAGGTTGCTGAATTTGAACTGGACAGCACAAGCAACCCTGTCATCAGCAGTTTCTTGTCCCACTTTTATTCTGTTACCCCGTGATTCTATCTTGATTTCAAAACTCTATTAACCTGTGAATCAAACTTGGGCCTTCCTTGCACTGTATTACTCAACTGTACTCTTTTACCATAGTTATTCGTACATTTACATTCTAATACTCCTATTTGCACAAATTGATTTTTTAGAGGTATCATGCTTGAGTCAATGTTCCCATACTGTTCCCAGCCCCTCAGTTTTAGAAAATAGGTTTCACAAAAAGCAATCCATAACCCGAATGTCACCTGTGACAAGGCAATATATGGATACATGCAAGTTTCAGGTCTCCAGAACACAAATTTATTACACGCAAGCTTTTGGTTATCTAGATTGCTTCCATCAGTCTGTTGATAAATTTATTTGCTGGGTAATTCTTGATGTACATAAAAGCACTTGGGGAATGAGGAGGACAGGAGCAAGTGATGCATGTATTGCTGTCAATAGTTGCCAGAACAATCGCTGCCACCTAGACTTTTAATCCAGAAACCTAGGTAATGTCCTGACAGCCTGGGTTCACATTGCACCATGGCAAATGGAATTAAGGGTCTGATGATGACCATTAAACCGTCTGGATTGTCATTAAAAAAAAAATCTGGTTCACTTCCTTTGGGGAAAGAAATGCCATCTGGCTGATTTACCTGATCTAGTTTACATTTGATCCAGGCTCATAGCAATGTTGACTCTTACTTGCACTCTAAGCAATTGAGGACTAACCAATGACACCCATACTCAATGAGCGATTGTTTAAAAAATTTCACGAAGCAAAAAAAGCACTTCAAGACTATTGGGAAAAGACGGAGTTTTGAACTAGATGGAAGCAGAAGACCTAGCTGAAATCTATCTAGGTACTACAGCTCCTTTCACCCTATCTTCTCCTTTATCCATCTTCTATCCACCTCCCCCATCTCCTATTTCAGAATCCCTTCCCCTCCCCCATTTCTGAAGAAGGGTCCCGACCCAAAACATCAAACTTTCCTGCTCCTCTGATGCTGTTAATCCAGCTTCACACTGTGTTACCTCTGAAATCTATCCCTTCCATGATTCTATGAAAATTTATCATTGGGAAATCATTTAGATGCTAAAATTATAAATCAGCAGTTTTAGATGCTAAAATGAAAGAAAATAAATACTTATTCTTCAAATAATACTAACGCATTCAATGGCAAAATCTGTCATTTCAATTCAACGGAAAACTGTATCTAATTAAACTTTCATATAGTCACAAGACCAAATACTTAATTAAACTTACATTTAATTGTTGGGTTTGATATTTTACTTGAGACAGCTTAATGTAGCTTTCACCAGTGTGAGTAGTTATTGATTTTATTAAGGTCTTTTGTGAATGAATAACTATAAATTTTGAATTGAAAATAGCACTGCTGCAATAAAAGATACCAATGTGATCACAAATGTTTTGCAGGTCTCTGCTAGTTAAAATACAATTCAGTAGTCAAAATGATCTAAAATTAGTTTTGCTAAGCAATCTTCATTTAATGGTTACAGTACTTACTTTACAGACATTGTGTTGACAGTCTGTTGTAATTGGCTGGAATACCACTTCCTGGCAGCAAATGCACAAGAATGCTTCCTCCAATTTTGATAGGAATTTCTAGAAAAAACACATTTCAAATGATCAACATTCACTGAATATTTACAGATTGTATCCACACCATCTCACAAAAACATGTTTATCAAGTCAATAGTTCAGTATTTTCACTTACAGTGTAAAATGTATGTGACCCCTGGTGCAATTTAAAAATGCTAAATTCAATTATACTTGCTTAGGACTATTTCATTGAGAAAATTTTCGAAAGCACCTTTAATATGAGAATTCAATAATCAAAAGACCCCACCAGGTCAAGGGAAAATTTGCATTATAATTCCAATCTTATAATACAAAATTTGAAGCAGAAAGAAATTCTTACTGGACCATCCTTAAGGGACAGAAGTGCTTCATCCCATACTTTCTTGTTAACTTGATCATCTTTTATGAGTTTTTTCTGTTCTGCTGTCAACTTGAATGCTTCCACCTTCAGCTTTTTGGGTGTGCCTTTTGGTGATGGGGTTGATGAACACCTGTCCACACCTGAAAAGCATTAACATTTACCAAAATAGGCATCAAAATACAAGAACTGGACCATAAGACATCAGATTTTGATAATAAAAATGTCACCAAATATATCATGTTTCCAGAAAGCATTTGGTGGCATGAGCACTCACAAACAGGGGTGTGACAGATGTTGGAGTTCCTATTCTTTGTTAAATGTTGGGTTTCATCAGCTTGAGTAACTTGCATTTTTCACCTAAATATCCAATGCTAACATGGAAGTTAATTCTCAATCCAGAAGTTCTATAAAACTCACCAAACTCTTAGATCAATCATTATTCCATCCTGTATAAATATTGTTTGTAGACATCAATTTGCAACTGCTAAAACGTTTCTCAAAATTCATATTACTTATTCTTGTGGCACTCTTACTGATTTATCAATCTGCATGTGTAATTTATTAACTAAGAAAATTGTTTTCAACTGACTTGCTATCATGCTGAAATTAGAGAGGGGTTGTGAAATAAACCCAGTCTATTTGAGACGGAGAATGATAACAGCAACAAGGCACATTACAATTTCAACATTCCACAAGCAAAAAATATAAATCAAATTCACAATCATGATTATTCACATTCAACTGCTGTCTCATCAATCACATTGATATGGTTTGGTAATATTGTTAAGGCTAAGAGAAACAGGGTGGATAGTAATTAACTTTCAGCATAAATAAATAGGGAACAACAATGATACTGGGGATGTTATGAGAGTTGCAATACAGAGGAGATCAATAACATTCTCCGCAAAGAAAGTCTGTGTGCTTTTATTTCCATAATCACCATCTAGCTTGGATTCTATTAATGCAAAATTCCCATCTTAGTGAGTTTGTTTCTGAAGTTTAAACAAAATCAGATCTTGGAGTGACTACCTGCATGCTGTTAAATTTTACTTCATTGGCATACTTGTCCAATTAATAAGGTGGTGAGATGTCTGGTATATTTTTAATTACCAAATACTGTTATATAGCTTCAATAAAGACACGTGACCTTCAGGAGTGAAGTGAAGGCATAGATACATATGCATATTTTGGCTCCACCACATCTAACTTAGCTAAAGAAAAAAAATCTAAATACTGACTGGTCTATGGGACCTTTATTCAAGGAGCACACGTCAACGATAGAAGTTCATAGTTTAACAGTTAGAGGGCCCTCTTGTAGCTCAATTGTAGTGTCCCTACCCCTGAACTAAAAGGCCCACCTTTAAGTCCCACCTGATCCAGAGGAGCATAATAACATCTCTGAACAGTTGATTAGAAAAATAAGTTAAAATTTTAAAAAGCAGTTAGAAGGCCACTTGTGGCACAATTGATATGTCCCGAGCACTGGACCGGAAAACTCAGGTTCAATTCCCACCTGTTCCAGGTGTGTAATAACATATCTGAACAGGTTGATTAGAAAAAATACATTAAATTTTAAAAATTTAGCAGTTGGGAGGGTGGGGCTTTGTGGCTTTATGGTAGCATCTCTACTTCTGAGTCAGAGGCCTGAGTTTAAGTTCCACCTGTCCTAGCAGTGTGCGACAACATCTCTGAGCATGATTAGGAAAATACTGAGCAATTAGAAGGGATGGACTGTTGTAGCACAGCAATAACATCCCTACCTCTAAGCCAAGAGGCCTTAGTTCAAGTCCCACCTGCTCCAGAGGTGTGTGATAACATCTGAACATATTAATTAGAAAATATCTAGTAGTTACAGCAGATGCTGATGTAGCAAATCTGATTGACTATAAGAATGACATTGGGACTAGTTTTGGGGAAGCAGATGTATTTAGGATCTCCTGTTAGAGGAGATACAAATTAGGATCAGATTGTTTACGGAAGACAGAGTACTCTTCCAATAGGTGAATATAAATATTGGACTAAAAGTCTTGTTAAGTTGACATGGGTACACAAATTGCACTAAATATTTTAAAGCTACCTGCTTTGTCTCATGACACTTGCTGAGATGGATTTATCCATAGAATTAGGAGATCTTAACACTTGCTAGGAAGTTAGCACTTGCATAGTAGCATAATGACAGTCAGTTGTCTTGCATTGAGGAGTTGCAGTAAGAAGCCAACACAAGATGCAATTAGAGATCAGTCAATCCAGTACAGACCTGGCAGAAAAGGGGAGAGAGGAACACCAGAATTGCAATCTTAAAACTGCAAGTGAATTTGTATGTAGGTTATAGTTAATGAGTTGAGGTGGCTAAATTAAATTCCAAGGATGTGGTGAATTGAGATTGTTCAAGGAACCTAGATAATAAAGAGTTTGTAAGTTCTAGAATCTATGGGAAAGATAGTTTAACAGATATAACCTGCCATACCTTGACTAGTGAAATGTTTAAATATCAATCTTTATCTTGCAATAAAATCTTGTTAATTTTCATTCTAAATTCACAATTTTATTGCTCTGGGGGTTCGTATGGATTTGAAATCCCTGTACTATTCAGAATGTCACTAGGAAACAAATTTCACAATTGTGTATGCAACATGCTCATCCAGAATATTACGGATGGAGGTATATAAAAGTATTAACTTTGGAATATTTTTCTGCACAATCAACCATTTAAGCTAAACGTGCATACTCATGAAAAAACTAGGTGGTCACAGTTGCCACGCATACTGCCAGAATGATTAGTTTAGGCATCTGGATTAGAAACTCAGTACAGTACTGTAAGCTTTCATTTACTATCCCTTAAATGGAAAATAAATCTTGAAAATGCAAAGGGGGCACTGCATAATAAATACCAATTCCTCATTTTCCCTCTCAGCCTGAAGTCACAAATCTTCTGGAGCCAGCAAGGCAATCTCAGTGAAATCAGTAACTGAGAATTGCCTTTTTATAAAGTGTGAACTTAAAACTGAGTGACATTTGAAGTGCCAAGACAAGGTGGACAATTTCAAGTGTCATTCTATTAATGCATAAAAAAAATACAAAACTGAATTGTGAAGATGTCCCCCACTTCTACTTGAAAAAATGGTTTCATCAATGCAGTACTCCCATTCTAGTAAGATTTATGAAATGAATATGAACAACAGCTATTTAAATATGCACAGCCATTCCTAACTACACATGGTCTATGGGAGGTCAAGAAGACCTTAATTAAAATCAGAATCTATGCAAAACAAAATTTGTGTCAGTATTTTGTGGACACGTACTGACAGAAGTGCTCCACCAGGCTGAACGGTAGGACATTTGCCAAGTGAAAACGCAGCAACACAGCTTGGAGTTCTCCAACTTTAAAAATCAAAGCGACAAACCTGCATCAGATTTTCTTTTCCTTTTGCTCGGTGTTGGCTCAGGATCATCATCTCTCTTTTTATTCTCTTTCTCTTTATTGGCAACTGAATCAAGGTAACCTTCGGGGTACTGTCAGGTAAGATTTATTAATGCAACACATTCCACAACTAAAACAACTCAGTCAGAATTTGCTGTCTAAGTGAAAAATTTTGGATAACCTGCATAGTTAAACCTAGCTTTTTCATCCTCTCCTTGCCATCTTTGGTCCATGGAGCTGGTTCATCATCATCTCTTTTCAATAGGTATCTCCATACCAAAAATCCAGATTTTCCCTTCTCAGGCCAGTATTTCACCACCTAATTCAGAAATATAAAGATAAGCATGCTGGAAAGAAAAAGAATTATAGCACTTTATGATCTCCACTAAACAAAAATGCTAAGCCACTTCACATGGTATTCCTTTATTTAACTTCTATCACCATTAAGACTATGGGCCAATGCCACAGTCAGTGACTAAGCACTCCAAGAAAAGACACAAGAATGCTGCAAATTTTATTTGTTCACAGAACACGGAGATTGACTATGCCAGCATTTATTTCCAAAGCCTAATTGTACATGAGGAGATGATAGCAAGCTTTCTGCTTAAACAACTGCAGTTTATGAGGCTGGGTATGCCCACAGTGCTGTTCTAGCATTTTGACCCCCAGTGACAAAGGAATGGCAAATGTTTCCAGATCGCATTAATGTGCCACTTAGACAGAAACTTATTCCCATATGTCTACTGCTCTTGCCCTCCTAAACATTCGAAGTTGTGGGTTGAAAAGACTTGTCCAAGGAACCGTGGTGAGGTCCCAGAGTGATCTGTCAAATAGTATACAATGCTACCACTTTGCATCTGTGGTGAAGAAAGTTACTGTTGAGGGTGATACATTATTGACAATTGAAAGGACTGCTTAGTTGGCATCAGGATTCCAGGTAATGGATTTAGGCTCCAGTCTCCTAAAAGATCCCCTTGTGATTCAGCAGTAGTGTCCATATCCCTGGACCGGAAGACCCAAGTTCAAGTCCAACCTATTCCAAAAGTGTGTAATAACGTCTCTGTACAGGCTGATTAGAAAAACAGGGGGAAAAAGTGTTCCAGAGTGGTGGTGCAGCTGCATTCACCCAGACAAGAGGACAACATCACATCACATGGCTGACTTGTGCCTCCCAGATGATGGAGCAGCTTTGGGGAGTCAGGAGTTGAATTAATTGATTCAGAATTCCTAAGTCTTTTTTCCTGCTATGCCCTTGCAGCTACAAAATTTATATGGTTAGGTCAGTTGGACTTCTGGTCAATGGTAACGCCCACTGTTTAATAATGGAGAATGATGTAATGTTAAAGCTATTAACTGTCATCGGGAAATGGTTAGATTTTCTCTCCATAAAGACGGTTATTGCCTAGCACTTGTCAGCTCGAATGTTACTAGTTAATTATAAAGAAAGTCAGTTCTGAAGCACCCTGAATAAAACTGGTGACACATGAGCAAAGCTTATACTTCAAAAGAAATTTGAGAGATCTATCCTTTTTGTATCAGCTATTTAGTGCAATTTATATTTACCACAATATTGCTCGTTAGTGAATGTTCAATTTCACTTTATTTTGAAGATTATCAAGTGATGAAATGTTATCTGTTGGCTTTTCTTTGACGTCATTCAGTAAATTTGATTCCTTTGATTGACCGATCTTCATTGTAACATAACATAAACCAGTTATAGCTTACGACTTCCACCCAGAAATTATTTAGACGTAACAGACAAGAAATCAGTTATTTGTGTTAATAGATTACTACAGTCATACCTAGGGATGAATGAATTTCAAAAAGCAAAATTCAAAATTAAAATGCAAGTGACAAACATCTGTTTGACTTGGTGCTAATGACTAGAGGAACTAAGCTCGTTGATCCAAGAAAACTTTTTCCATGACTACCATTCTCAACAAAAATGAAAGCAAAATTACAAGCATCACCGTTATTAAAATTCCACGTTCTGAAAGCAAAAGGAAATGCACAAATTGAAATCTTCTCAGTTAACTGGTACACACCTTATAAATACCATCATAACGGTTGCCTTCTTCTGGTGCATACTTGCTGTGTTTACGGCCTTTGGCACTTCTCACAACCCTGACTGATTTTCCAGCTCTCCAATCCTTAGCATCGGCTCCCACTTTATCATTAATGGGAGCGTTACAGTTAAGAGCTAGAGCCCTTCAAAAGAAAAGGTTTGTCTCAATTATTTATTGAAGCAAATGGTACATTCACACACGAGAGTGTTTAATCATAATGTGTTATTTCAAGATATATGTCTAGTAGTATTCTGGAATGTACAAAACATTTGGAAAAAAGCTAACTGTGTTTTTGATGGGGAAATTCAATATTGTGCACATTCTCATAAGTAAATCTGCAACTCATGAGAAGTTGGGTGGGAAGTGGATATCAAGGCATGAACTAAATTGTATTGTAAGAAAGAGTAAAATATGAGGCTTGAATATCAAAAACTCACATATTTTTATCATTTAAAACGAAAGCAAACCATGTTCTCCAGTAATAGGCATTTATCTCTGAATAAATTCCTACGTATAGATGATGATGTAAATCAAATTGTTAGTCTGACCCATATACCAGAATGAGACTAAAATCTGGGCTTTTTGTTTTAATAATCAACTATCAGCAAACCAGCACCATAAGAGCACAAATACATAACAAAATATTTTCTTTATTAAATAATAGCAAAATTAAAACTCATTAGAGAGATATTATAAAAAAAGGGGCAACCTGTTCATATTGGTCAGTTTCTGATCACACGATTGTTCTGCTGTACGTTTGTTTCCAGAAAGGTCACGTCCACCACTTCCGGTATAGGTGAAGTCACTGCCATGATCCTGTGAACGAAAAGGTTCAACAGTCATCTCTGCCCTTTCAGCAAAGTACTGAGTTTGCTAAATGTATTTGTTTATTAAATGTTATTTGCCAGTTTCTACAGGTTAATCAGCTCCCATACAGGGCCTGCATACCCACTACTGTCAAATCACAATCAGTTGAGTTGTGGGAGAATTTACAAGAATTTCCCTGCCAGCCTCCCCCAGGTAAGCAGAAAGAGCTCAGTCATCTGATTAGTTGGTGTCAGCCTGCTTGTCCTAGTTGTTACTGTCTGCAAGAAAGACAATGCCTTGCCTCATCTTGATAGGTAGGTCCAGGAATCCTTCGCAAGAAAATTCATCGTGGCCCATTTTTTCCCCCTGCAGCAACAGCCCTTTCCTGTAGGATTGGACTAGGGATGGGAATATTCACTGGCTGAGTTACAGCAAACCACTTTAGGAGAGCTTGTTAAATGGCAGAATAGGTAATCATTCTCAGCATCTTTCTTGCTAGAGAGAAGGCCAATTTGTCAAACGTTCTAAAATGTTTGCATTGTTCTTCAGAGTAGTTGACAAGACTCTAAGATGGAATCTTCCATTTCTTTGTGATTTCCATGTTATACTTTTGCATACCATTTTCCATTTGTCGTAAGACCTTCTCTGTGTAATTAACAGCATTTTTTACTTCCTCACTGGAGTACGCCATCTTGCAATTTCACTCTAACTTGGCTCACTTTTGTTGAGAGTAGCTGGTGCTGACAAATCACAAATGCATGTGTTTGGCTAACCTACAGTTGCCATCCGCAACTCTGACGTAGCACTGATTACCTTCTATTGAATTACCTACTCTCCAGACAGGAAAAGTTTAAAAACTTTGCTACAATCAGTTTTTGGCTATCTGAATTTGACTTATCAGACTGGCTGTACCTTCAATTGAAATCCAATATCCATCTCTTAAACCACCCCCAACTCTCAATGCAAAGCTGGTCTGCTGAGATTTATGCCAAAATTACATTTTTGCTATTGAGTAACTATTATCTCTTAAAGTAATATTTGAAGACTCCAAAGCTGAGGAAATATTTCAAAATTGATCAAAAAAGAAATACTGCTACATACAGAAAGTTAATGGCTAGTGACAGCAATAGCAGTTAGACACTTTATAAAAGTTTTCACAATGTTCTGCCCATAACGCATTGCAGTTTGATAACCATTATGTTTAGATGATGCAATTGTTTATGTACAACATACAAAACAATAGTTTGGTCTGACTTTGGGTAAAACCAACTAATGTATATTTTGCAGACAAGCTAAGACAATACTGGATTCAATTTCCAGAAATCATTATAGCAGAATCAAGTCTCAAACAATTATGCAGTTAGCTGAATTAAGAAATTGCCAATATGCATTGACAGGGAGTTGAAACAGGTCCCAAAGTTTACAACGGAAGGGTTTTCTCTCAAAATAATGCTTACTCTATTATCTTTCTTTATTTTACCACTAACTGTCTGGCTTGGTTTCCTATACACATCAACTCTAGGTGACTCAAAGCATACAGAAAACTGCATCACCTTTAAGTGACAGAAGCAACTGCCTGTTCAAAGATAGCACTGCAGAGATGTGAAACAAAGCAGATGCATCAAAGTCAATGGAATTACCATCACTGAATTATCATCACCATCATCATGAACAGGGTGGGGGTCACCAGTGACCAGAAACATAACTGGACCAGCCATATAACTGTCATGATTACAATCGATGATCAGAGGCTGGGAAATCTCCAGCAGATATTGTGGGTGGCACAGTGGCTTAGCACTGCTGCCTCACAGCGCCAAGGACCCAGGTTTAGTTACAGCCTTCGGCAACTATCTGTGAGGAGTTTGCACTTTCTCTCTATCTCTGCGCAGATTTCCTCTGCAAGCTCTGGTTTCCTCCCACAGTCTGAAGATGTGCAGGCCAATGTGTGGATTGTCCATGCTAAGAGTTGCCCTGTAGTGTCAAGTGATGTGTGGGTTAGCCATGGTAAAAACCATGGGCTGAAGGGGTTGGGTCTAGGTCGGATACTCTTCAGAGGATTGGTGCAGATTAAAATGGGCCAAATGGCCTCTTTCTGCACTGTAGGAAATCTATAACTTCTTTTAATTCCTTAAAGCTTGTGCATCATTTTACAAAGCACAAGTAAGAGAGTGGTGGAATATTCCCTCCTTGCCCAAATATGAGCAGCTCCAACAGCCGTCAAAATAAAAGATACTTAAACATCCCCCAAACAAAGCAGCCTACATAATCATCAGTCCAAAACTGTAAACTTTTATTTCCTATAATATTACTGCACCACAGTGGCAGATATGTGTACTGTACCATCTACAAAAGCGCCCTACAACAACTTGCCACCACTTTCTATCCCGGTAGGTCAATTTATTACTTCCTGTTAACTAAATCTCTATTCTTTGATTTACCATCTACCTTACTAAATTTCACTCCTTGAACGCACTATTCAGTTTCAAGCCTACTACTTTTAGTTATGTGGCTTGCCAACACACTCACCCGAGCACAGTTGAGGTGTAGTCCATCCCAACAGTACTGATCTACTTTTCATTGCACCAGTGGCAGTGGCTGACAACTGAAAGTGACATCTACCACATCAGTCTTTGAGACACATACTAATGTTTTCTAATCTGGTTCGGTCTATGCTAATTTGTAGATGGTATGGTTTTAGTTTTTGCTGCCTAGCTACTCATGCTTGCTATATACTATATCTTTCCTGGTACTGCCTATATCAATGGTACCACATGGACTATGATGACTCGATCCTACCTCTCCAACTGTAAGGTCCTCTCCAACCCTGAGCGGACAGCTAAACTCTGGCAGACAGGCAACACTGACTTCTGAACTCTTGCTCTTTTGGTATAAAAAAGTGTCAATCACCCTCACTATACCATCCCCTTTCACCACTACGTTCTTTTTAAATGAAATAATGACATTACCCACACCCCACTAAATGGTTACTTGCACAATGGTGTCATAGCTAGTCAGTTCACTCACTCTGCAGTACTCACTCTTGCAAAACAAGCTGAAAGAACCCCAAATCAGTTGGACAAATGCGAATGCTCAGGCTTCCAACTGCTGGGAACACCAAGGAGTCAGTGAACGCACATCTGACCAAATGGCCATTTCCCATTCCCAAGATTCCTGGTGCACGTTTTGTTAGAAGAGTATATGCACAATTTAGAAAAAAAAAATTCAGATCTCTAGCCTAAACATTAATTCATTTCACTCACCACATCATCTTCATAGCCACCGGCAAGCACAAGGGAATATGCTCCATCATTACTTCGGCCATGAATTCCTGCCACATGCGGCCTGTGAACCCCAGATTCACTCACCTTCAAAATTGAGAAAACAAGTAGAAACATCATAACAAGATACCTTATAGTGCAAGCAATAAAACAAATCAAGCTTATCCAATTTCCTTCCCCACAATTACACAATATAAAACATAGCAAGTCTGCCAAAAGGGCAGGTGGGCCAGCAATCCGCAACTGGGCTTTATTAAAACCATTCTGAAGCACAGGGGGGCCAGTCTCTGCTGAGAAGTCCTGTTAAAATTGTATTCTTTACATACTGCATAACCCTAAATTAAATTCTTATATCAGTTCATACAACACATTAGCTAAACCAACTAAATGAAGCATTCTCTCGCGTTGACTAGACATTAGATCACGGCTGATATGTTTCTCAACCCCATTCTCATGCCTTCACCCCATAATCTTTGATCCCTTACTAATCAAGGACCTATCAATTTATCTTTACCTTAAATACTTTAAACAATTTGGCCTCCACAGCCTCCTATAGAAATTAATATCACATTAACCACACTCTAGCTGAAGAGTTTTCTCCTCATCTCAGTTCAAAAGGGTTGCCCCTTCACGCTGAGCTCTGCCCTTCGGTCTTAGTCTCTCCTACTAATGGATTCATCTCCTCCTCATCCACTCTATCCAGGCCTTGCAGTATTCTCTAAGTTTCAACCAGATCCCTTGTCTTCCTTCTAAATTCTATCAAGTCCAGACCCAGAGTTCTGAAATACTTCTCATATGACAAGCCCTTCACCTCCAGAAACATTCTTGTATACCTCCCTCGGACTCCATTCAAGGCCAATACATCCGTTCGTGGGTATAGGGCACAAAATTGGTCACAATATTATAAATGTGCTCTGACTAGACCTGTATGAGACCTTAAGACCATAAGACATAGGAGCAAAAATTAGGCCATTTGGCCCATTGAGTCTGCTCCACAATTCAATCATGGCTGATAAGTTTCTCAACACTATTCGCCTGCTTTCTACCCCTAGGTTCTTGATTATCAAGAACCTATCTATCTACCTCAATCTTAAATGTACTCAATGTCCTGACCTCCACAGCCCTCTGTGGCAGTGAATTCCATAGATTCACCACCCTCTGGCTGAAGACGTTTCTCCTTATCTCTGTTCTCAAAGGTCTTCCCGTTACTCTAAGGCTCTGCCCTCAGGTCCTAGACTCTTCTATTAATGGAAGCAGCTTCCCAACATCCACTTTGTCCAGGCCCTTCAGTGTTTTGAAAGTTTCAATTAAATCCCCCCTTCATCCTTGTAAACTCTGATGTGTATAGTCCCAGAGTCCTCAAACGTTCCTCACATGTTGAGCTTTTCTTTCCTAGGACCATTCTCGTGAACCTTCTCTGAACCTACTCCAGGGCCAGTCCTTCCTTCCTGAGATATGGGGCCCAAAACTGCACACAATACTCCAAACGTAGCCTGACTAGGGCCTTATAAAGCCTCAGTAGTACATCCCTGCTTTTACATTCAAGTCCTCTCAAAAAAAAATACCAACACTGTAATTGCCTACCTGACTGAGTCAACCTGCAAGTTTACCTTCAGAGAATCCTGGACTAGAACTCCCAAGTCTCTTAGTACTTCGGACTTCTGAAATCTCTCCCCATTTAGAAAATAGTCCATGCTTTTATTCTTACCAAACTGCATGACCTCACACTTTCTCACGTTGTACTCCACCTGCCACTTCTTTACCCACTCTCCTAACTTGTCCAAGTCCTTCTGCAGCCTCCCTACCTCCTCAATACTACCTGTCCCTCCACCTATCTTTGTACCATCTGCAAACTGCTCACAGTTCCTTCATCTAGATCATTAATGTATGATGTGAAAAGTTGTGGTCCCAACACTGACCCTTGCAGAACACTACTTGTCACCGGCTGTCATCCTGCAAAAGACTCTTTTATCCCCACAGTTTGGTCTATCCTGCTCATTACTTCCTTGAAGAATTCTAGCAGATTTGTCAGGCATGACCTCCCTTTGATGAAACCAGGCTGACTTTGCCCTGTTTTACCATACACTTCCAAATATTCAGAAATCTCATCCTTTACAATGGACTACAAAATCTTACCCATGACCGAGGTTAGGCTAATCGGCTTGTAATTTTCCATCTTTTGCCTTACTCCCTTTTTAAACAGGGCTTTCACGTTAGCGATTTTCCAGTCCTCTGGGACCCTTCATGACTCTAGCAATTCCTGAAAGATCACCACTAAACGCTTCGACTATCTTTTTAGCTGTATCCTTTAGAACAATGGGGTGTAGTCCATGTGGTCTGGGTGATTTGTCCACCTTCAGGACAATCAGTTTTACTTGCACCTTTTCCTTGGTGATGGCCACCATACTCAGCTCTGTCCCCTCACTTTCTTTGAATTTTTGGGACATTACTCGTGGTTTCCACCATTTCCTTGTTTCTCCCTATCATCTCTCCACTGTCATTTTCCATTGGTCCAATGTCCTCTTTTGCCCTAAAGAACCTCTTATAGTCTTCATTTGTATTATTGGCTACCTTACCCTCATGTAATCTCCTCCCTCCTTACTTCGTTTTTTTGTTGGTCTTTGTAAGCTTCCCAATTCACTGGTTTCTCACTGCCCTTCGCCACATTATACGCTTTCTCGTTTGCTTTTATGCTATCCCTGACTTCCTTAGTCAGCCATGGTTGCTTCACTGTAAATCTCTGCTCTTGAAATGAATGCTAAAATTGCATTTGCCTTCCTAACTGCCAATTTTTTTAAAAATTGACTCTCATGAGGTGAATGTCTCTGGCTAGGCCAGCATTTATTGCCCAGAGGACAGTTAAGGGTCTGCCATATTGCCATGGGTCTGGAGTCACATGTACACCAGACGAGGTAAGCCTAACATATTTCTTTCCCTACATGGCATTAATAAACCAGATGGGTTTTTAAAAATAAACACAAAAACAACAATGGCTTCACGGTCATCATTAGACTCTTGCCTCGAATTCTTTATTGGGTTCAAATTCTACCATCAGCCATGGTGGGATTTGAACCCAGATGCTCAAAACATTAGCTGAGTTTCTGGATTAATAGTCTAGTGATAACACCACTACGTCCTTGCCTTCCCCAAGAGGGTATTGAACTAGGACTCCTATCCTAAACATCTTTTTAATTTGTATTATCAAAGTCTTCTCCCATTTAGAAATAGTCTGCACCTCTATTCTTCCAGCCAAAGTGCATAACATCACACTTGTCGCCGTTGTTTTCCATCTGCCGTTTCTTTGCCCACTCATTATGGAAAATGAACTCATATTTTAAGGCTTGGACATTTTCCTTACCATTTGGCTTTCTTCTTTTGTTGTTTTATTTTGATTTCTGCTGTTGTAACCAATGTGGCGCCAGAGAATAGTGACCTTGTACTATTTGCACTGTATTAATGTACTCCTATATTTCAGTACACATGGCAATAAAATCTAATTCTACTTTCATGTCATTCATGTGGGTTTGGATTGTGAAACAGATTCGGGTATCAAGAGAAAATTTAGAACAAAAGGAAATAATCTAGTCCTTCACGTGTGCAGTGGTGTAGTCCAAGCAGAACAGAAATCATTTCAGGTATCACTGTTTGTACACCCACCTTGAAATCACTGCACAAAGGTATGTGCTGATCACAGTCTGTCATGGTATGCTTTTTGACTGCTGGAAAGAGGTAGTGGGGCTAAGAACGGAGCTCCAATCCTATTCCAGTGCAGTATCTACATTCAAAGACGTCCGGAGAGATTTCTGAATAGGAATGTAGATATAAAATCCCAAGTAATCTCCCTCTCTTCTCAGGTTGACTTTAGTTAACCCATTTCAGATCTTTAGAGATCAAGTGCATACCGATGTATCAGAGCTGATGGCCTAGTTACATTATTGCTAGGTTATTAATCAGAAAGCCAATGACATTATAGGAACACAGGTTCAAATTCCACCATGGAAGATGATTGAATTTGAATTCAATTAAAAAATACATGAGTTAAGCATCAAATGATGACAATGAGACCATTTTCTGGGTAAAAAAAAAAATCTGGTTCACTGATGTCCTTTAGGGAAGGAAGCTGCTGCCCTTCCATGTGACATCTGGCCAACATATGACTCCAGATCCACAGCAATGTGGTTGGCTCTCAAATGCCCTCTGGGTTAGGAAAGACCAATAAATAGCCAGCGATACTCACATCCCATGAACGATTTTTTTAAAAGGCATATTTCACAGAATTTATCACCCCTCACTTAATGCAAATTTGAAATTGAATAACAAGATTGTCAATGATCTCTCCACAAGAGTATAAACAACTGCCGCTCACTGTAATTATTCACACATAACTTTTATCTTTTGATTTACATAAAATAGAGCTGTAGAAATAAATTAACTGAAGCCAAATTGATTGACTAAAATATGCTTCAATGCAAAATTTCCAGCTTACTTCAACTATCCAAAACCTCAGCCAGAAAGCAAGCATACCTGGACTCTGAATTTCCATTGAGTGCCGACTGGAACACCAGGAATAGGCCCATAGTGGTTAGAAGGAACAATTGTACATTCTTTAGTGCGGCCTACACAGGCCATTCCCTGAAATAAACCATATTAATTAGTTACATTAAAAGGCTATAAACACACAGCAAGGCACTGGTTGCATATTTAGTGTTGGGTGTACATGAAGGTGAAACACAACTGAAAATCAAGGTAATAATCATAACTATGTGTATCACTATTATAGGTATTAATGCTGCTCATACTTTTAAGTTTTACTATAGAGGCTAAACTGAAGCATTGTCGACTTCAGGTATTTTAAGGTTAAGTGATCACTTAAAATCATTCGATCCTGCAGAAATTCACAGTTTCAGAAATGAAAAATGATTATGTGTTATTCAAAGTAAATTCTTTCCTTTTCCTTCATTCCTGCCTTCATTAAAACTTCAACCTCCGTTTGAAATATAGTTGCTTCAAACTTTGGCACTATCGCACTTCACTTTAAATTTTACTCACCTTGCCCCAGTCTCTCTGGCAGGCAGTGTTAGCAGAAGCCATCTTAGCCTTCTTTTTGCTCTCTTTCAACTTCTCACCAGCTAACACAACTTCATTAGCATCATTCTTGCATAGAGGGCAATACCTGTGATCAGACGTACATCATGAATTGCCAACAAGGTTAGTTACTATCTGCTCCACAAACGTGGCAAAAAAGACAATTAGCTTTCAACAGGTTAAAATCCTCAACATCAGTAGGAAGTGTGTATATGCATTCGTTGAACGCAATCATTTTTTTTTTGATTGACATGTTCCATTGCCTGGGGAATTTCCATAGATCAGTAGGCTATATCAAAGGAAAAGAAACAGCCAAAGATGTGGGTTTTAAGAGGGTTTCTTTTAAAATTCACATGATGAGCACATCACTGACTAGGCCAGCATTGATTGCCCATCCAAGAGGGTAGTTAAGAGACAACCACACAACAGTGGGTCTAGAGTCACACATAGACCAGGCAAGGGTGGCAGTTTCCTTCTCTAAAGGACATTAGTGAACCAGACGGGTTTTTCAGACAGTTGACAATAGATCCATAGTCATCATTAGACACTTAACTCCAGATTTTTCATTAAATTCAAATTCCACCATCTGACATGGGATTTGAGCCTGGATCCCCAGATCATTATCCAAGTCTCTGGATTAACAGTCCAGCAATAATACCGCTAGGCCAATGTCAAAGGAAGAAAGATGTTGAGAGATGTTCCTAGAACATTGGGTTGAGGTAGCTTAAGATACAGGCACTAATATTGTAGCAATAAAAATTGGGAGCAGCTAGAATTAAGACAAGCACAGATATTTAAGGACTGGGATGGCTGGACGGCATTACAAAGATGGGGTGGTAAGGTTAAGGTCATGAAGAGAATTAAAAACAAGGAAGAGAACTTTAAAGTTGATACGGTGCTTGATATGGAGCAGAAGGGTGATAGCTTGAACAAAACCTAAGTAGTGAGTAGCAGAGTTTAAAAGTAAGATTGAACATGGGGACCAAACAGCATTGTAGCGCAATAATCAAGTGTGGAGGTGAGAAGAGAGTTGGTCTCAACAGTAAAGGAGCAAGAATGGCAGATTTAAATGAGTGATCAAAAACACCTGAAGGGAGAGAACCACTAATAATATCTGGACCTGGAAGGGGAGTTGGTGGTTAGCAGTGGTGAGTTTGATGGTGTAGGTGATGGGTCTCTTAGGCAAGGTAGGCACGCGATTTTATGAGAACAGATAGAAAGTAAACTAGAGAAAGCTGTGGTTTCTAAGCTGGGACAAGGAAGCCTTAAGGAAAGTTTGGCCAGAACAGCATATGGGAGGGTAGGACAAGACATGGAAGGGGTGACTGATCAACGGTCTTGATCATGGTGACACAAGCTCCTAATGCTGACAATGAGAAAAATGTCTACAAGTGTGTACTCTCAGGAGAACTGATAATGGAACTTTTGTAATGTATAAATTGGCATCAAATTTGTTTACATAACTGTGACTACACCCTACGAAGCATTTTAGCTCTAGTCTAAAATCTTATGTGGTTGAGCATAGATAAATGCAGCTCTTCAGTTATAGCAGAAATATTATTTAAGGAGTTCGGTCAAAGCTGCTTCTCAATTGCCATTCCCACAGGTAGGAAACTGTTCTCAAAGACAAGATAGTTTGATAATCATGTTCAGACATAAATCAGGCACACATCTCCAACTGCAAGCAAAAGATCCAGGCTAATAAAAAAATTATCAGCATGCCCCCTCCCCCACATATTTTCACTCAGTTGTGAGCTACCTGAGGAACTAACAATGCAAGGAGCATTAAAGCTTATTCAACACACTAGAAAAGGTTCAGACTTTACTCATGTTCTTTTCTTTCCTCAACCAAAGCAAAACTAATGCAAGAGCTGAGGCAGACATACCAGTCTTCAACTTCTGGAATACTAGCGAGAGGAGGATTGAGGCAGTAGGTATGATAGGCCATATCACACTCATCACACAACAGTTGCTTCTCTGGGTCACTCTTCCCACCACATATGTGACAGGCACATTGCTTGCAGTCCTTGTTAGGGTTATCTTTGCAATGCTTACACTCAGGTCCATTTTGCCCTACAGGGAAAAAAAGTACAAAAACACAAAAGAAGTGTAATCTAACATGCAGTAATGGGATTCTGTACACCTCTAAGTTACTTAGGAAGGAAAGTCGGCAAAGTACAATAGGCATCCATTAAACGTTCCATCTGCTTGACCTTCCGGAGTGTCCTCAACTATAAAATAATAATAATAATAATAGAGTTCAAGAGCTAACTGCACTCCGTTAAGAGGTATAAAAGCCGACCTACACTTGGTACTGTACAGGGATAGGCAATTCACTATGCACAATAGTACACATTGACCAGTATCCTACTAAAAGAATTCAGAATCATCGAATTCCAACAGTTACAGATAGATGTCATTCAGCCCATCGGCTCTGCACCAACTTTCTGAAGACTGTTCCACTGAGAACCACCCCACCAATCATCATAACTCCATATTTAGTATGGTCAATCCACATGGCGTGCACATTCTTAGACTATGGGAAGAAACCAGAGCACCCAGTGGAAACGCACATTGTATGTTTTCCTCATGCCCAACTCCATAAAGGCAGTCAGCTCAGTTCAGAAAGCTCATTTATTACATGGCCACTTGGAGTAACAAGGAAAGGTGGTCTCAGTACAGAAAGCAAGCCTAATATTCACTAAAAAAAAGTAAATTGAACAAAATAAGTTATAGTTTCAATCAAAGGACCCACTTACATGCTGAAGATTTAATACATCCCATCAGCTATATCAATTAGAGGCGGGGCAATCCTCATAGAGATGTACATCATGGAAGCAGACTCTTCAGCCCAACTCATCCATGCTGACCAGATATCCTAATTTAATCTATTCCCATTTGCCAGCATTTCGTCCATATCCCTCTAAACCCTTCCTATACCTGTACCCATCCAGATGCGTTCAGGACAGGAAATGCAGAACTCAAATTCAAATCCCACCATGGTAAAATGTGAAAAGGAATTTTTAAAAGTAGCAATTTAGGTCAGAACCACACACACCACACAAAAATAAATTTAGGTTTTCACAGAAATCGAGCTGTTTCACGTTCATGAACTTGTCATCCCTATTCAATCTGGAATTTGCAGTTTGACTGTATTAACTGTCAACTACTATTAACTGAGAGTAATTTCAATAGCATGAGAGTAAATTTTCAAACAGAAAATGCAGACGTATAGATACTATACATTAAAAAGATGATTTCTCCAAACAGGAAATGTGAAACTTTTGTCCTTTTTTTAAAAAAGTGACATTGATCTCCAACAGCTCAACATGATTCATTTGTGCTTTTTCTTAGATCCAAGTTTTTACTTAATAAAAAAAATCAACAAACCTTCTCCTATATAAACTATGATACCAAATCCAAATTAAGATATGTGAGAAGAATACCCATCCTTCTACTCAGTCCAAGAACAAGTATATGACGTATCAACAATCCCAGCAAACTTACTTTTCACAGGACTTTCAGATCCATTGATTCCATTACTTCCTGGTTCCTCAATCTTGTAGACTTCATCCACCAGTGAGATCCTACAATCATTCAAAGAATCACCAGCATCCCTATGTCAAAAATCAAAAATGGTTACGTACATGAAACAGCAAAAGACAATACCAACAACTTTTATTCCTGATTTACAGCTTTCGCAGTTCTTTCGGTTTTTATATTGCAAAAGACAATACGTCTGGCTACTACATGCTAACAGCTGGATTCCAGCATACATCCATTGGATACATCAATGGGAGAAATAAAAGTCTGACATTACAACGGAACTGTTTTTCTGCAAACATTGTAGCAAATTGTAAGTATTCTAGTCAACATTTATAAATGTTTAATGATGCTCCTCATGGCACATGAGAATGGTCAGTGGTTTATAAAAAAGGGTATGCTGTGTCTGTTGTGGTATACACAAAATGGGTTACAGATTTACAAGTATGTACCACGTAACGGAACATATTGCAGGATTTAACGCTCAAACAAAACAGCCCAACATAGATGGCAATCCCAATTCGTCTTTCATGAAGACCATCCAATAATTCACTGACTACCCTAGGAACTGTTATTTTGTCTGCTTTGTGAAACCGATGAACATGAGTTTTAAAATATTTTCACAATAGACTATTCCAAAAGAGAAAGTGTTGAATGAACATGAGCAAAGGCATGGAGTTTGAAAAGTAAAGGCAAAAGTTTTGAACTTCACAATATTTGTGTGTAATATATTTGTTAAAGCCTCCAACACTTTTAAATACACACCAGGAAATTGTTCAGATCAGACTAAGTCAGACAATCCACCCCATTTTAAAAAGCCAAATAATTGATAATTCATCAGCAGCTTAATACAAATACTGCTGAAACAAAGGTCCAAAATTTACAATAAAATATTCAGATCCTTACCCCAGAAGAATTTTTGCATAGATCTCTTTTGTAGTCCTGGTTTCCCTCTTCCGCAGAATTTCTGCATCATACCAGTATCCTCGCTCTTTAGGTTCATCTGGGTTGTAGTTCACCATCACCACATGTCCAACATGAAGCTGGTGCCACTGCAAGACCACCCTCGCTCGCGGTCGAATATCTTTCGATCGCAACTGCACAATTCCATTTTCTGGATAACTTCACAGATTCAAACAAATAAGTTTAGCTTCTCAATTTTTATTTTATATTGTTATATATAACTACATAGAGTATAGCAAAAATATTAATGACATTTGGTTCAACCTTAACTCTTGAAGATAATGCTCAACGTTTAAGACAAAAATAAGATTGGTATTATCATAGACGAACAAACGAGGTCTCATTTAATGCAGTCAGTGGGGATTTCACCTGTTAGCTGGGGAGCAGAAAGAGCCTTGCGCCAGTTCCTTCAGAGAAGGCCCAACATCAGTAATTGCACCCAGGCTTTCAGTGGTCAGCAGTGAGCTTTCTGAAGATTAAGGGTGATATGGGAGTGAAAAATCTATCCCCTAAAACTGCCAGCCAAAGGGCAGTAGCTCTCTGTTGCAGGGAGCACCACTAGGAGAAGTCGCATCTGCCATCAATAAACGCAACTACAGGCAAGCAATGGCAGGACTTTTTAAATTTGTATTTTTCAGGGGTAGTCAGAAAGAAAAGTGTCAGATAACTGTCACCAGTCTAGTTCTGCCACTTGCCAAGCCATTCCAATTAAGCACAGATGCTGCTAGTGGCAGTGGCACAAGGGCAGCACCGTGGTTAGCAGTGCTGCCTCAGTATGAGGGATCCAGATTAGATTCCAGCCTCTGGTGACGATCCATGTGGAGTTTGCATATTGTCACCGTGTCTGTCTGGGTTTCCTTCCACAGTCAAAAGGTGTGCAGATTAGGCGGATAACGTAGTAAACGTGGGGTTACGGGCTAAGGGAAGGGAAGCAGGTCTTTGGGGGGGGGGGGGGGTTGCTCTTCAGAGGGTTGGTGCAGGCTAAATAGAGTGAATGGTCTCTGTCTGTATTGTAGGAATTCTATGAACGAGGGACACAGATCCGTTTCCAGCAGCCATCAAACAGCTCTGACAGTTTGCTTTTCAAGCTTTCCAAATGACAATTAACCTGTCTGCTATTGGCTTAAAGCCAACTGTGGAGATATTAATTGCCTGATTAAGGTCCTCAAGCATCAGCAGGGAGCAAAGTGTGTCCAGGAGCCATCTTGTCACAGATTAATGTAGAGCAGAAACTGAAACGTACTGGCATCCCTACCCAACATCCATTGCCCAATTAATTATCTCCTACCTCCAAACCCACCTCAGCCCCAAAGTCCAACCATGCTACTATGTCCATTATTTTTAATAGCTCACGTCAAATCTAATTTATAAATTCACCAGATAGGAAATACAAATCAGTCAGAAAAGTAGGTGGAGAAATTGGAGAGTGCTGTCCTACTTCCAGCACTTACGAAAAAAGGCAATAGCGGAAATGAAAATAGTGTTCCCTTTATTTAGTCATTTTAACGTACTCTTCATATTTAATGTGATAAATCACATCTTCAGCAGCAATCTTTGATTCTGTAGCTTTGCTTGAATGTGCAGACTCTTCATTACTGGTTTTAGTTGCACTCTCATCCTGTGTCACATTAACGACAACAGCTTCAAACCAAGCACCCATATGCATGTCTCGAGCATCAATCAATTCATTTATCTAAAAAAAAACACAAATTCAAACTCTCAAATTGCTCTGCAGTCACATATTACTAGGCTTCCCTGTAAGAAGAAATTACTTAGCCCACTTGAAAACACAGACCTTTCAAGGCAATAATATAAAGCAAAATGACACATTTGCCGTTACTAAAATCACCCAACATAGTTACACTGCCAAATCTTCCATTTAAACCATGCAGTCTCCATATTTAATACAAGAACAGGCAATTTCCAAATTAGTGCTGTCTGGTGTTATATAGGCTTCTGCATTATCACCAATTCTGCCTGCTACTAAGCATTTCCATAAACCAATCAGAAAAATGTTCTACAGCATTATATTTCTGCAGGAGATGTCACAATCTGTGAATCGCAACTTTTCCAACCCAGTAATATTCAAAGTACAGGCATGCTTCAGAGCTGAAGGCTAGAAGAATAACTTAAATATATGATACCACAACACAGTTGCTGTACAGTCATATTTATGACTAATGTGGAACTCTGAGTCTAAACAGCAAACTGCCCTACATTCTGGATCGCACCTTCACCACTCAGTAGAACTAAAAACTCGCTAAATCAATGTTTTCCTGGCATTCATCAATGCTTTTTCCTCCAGCATCTACATGCTAACATCTCCAAGTGTGTGAAGAAGTTATCGAATTCTGTTCAGTTGATTATGGTAAGACCCACATTATTGAGTTCTGTCAGAACCATGTAACTCCAGATCTTATTGCATTGGTCTAAAAGTAAACAAAAGACTTGAATATCAGACGTGAGGTTTGGGCAGGTTGAGGCAAAATTTGACCAAAGTGGCACTATGATATCCAGACACAGGTGGGCGAGAGGTATGTGGTTTCCCTCTTTATATTTCTTTAAAGTGTGCAATCAGAAAATGGAAATATTCAACAATCTGGCAACATTTGTAGTGAGAAAAACGGTATTATTATTATCGCTCTGGGATTTTTCACGAGGGTAGAGGAAGCTGTTATCCGAGGGCCAATCATCTCAGACAGTTTCTGAAGGCAGTGTGCTGCTCGGATCAGTATCTTTCACGATGACTTTCCTCCAATATAAAACTAGAACTGTTCTCTGATTGCAGTGTTTAGTTGAATTCACAAACAACTTGTTCCTGAATATGTAATAAGTCAAAACCCAGGCAAACATTGGTGAGCATATTATAAATGCCATTTGATAGCATCAATGACATCATCACAACTACGATAATGAGGGAGTAAATCTGATGGAGCTGTAACTGACCAGATTTGATTTGCACTGGTTATATTTAAAGAGGTTTCCACTGTCAGGCAGATGTCACTGTTGCAGTTGAACAGAACAGCTTGACTACAGGTGAGGCTAATTCTGAAAACAGTTCTTCAGCACATTCACTGGCATTTTAATGTATCTCTGTATTGATCTCTAAAATATTAAAGACAATACTCTTGTATATTAAAGAATCGACATGGCAAGTTCAAGATTCCCATGCAAACTGGTAATGTTATTTCTGCAATTATGATAGTTTGAGATGCATCTTAAAATTGAAAACTCTGATTATTTAATGACACACAGTTACTTAGAACTGTACGTTGATAAGACAGACTCTTTGCTTACCTTATATAAGCCAAACCCTGGGTCAATGAGATCCGACTGAGTGGACGTTCCTGCCTGACCATCCAAGTCCATAGCAGCTTCACCACTATTAGAGTTTTTATCTGATTCACTTTGGGCAGAACCACATCCAGAGTCTGTGTCAGAGAGCTCTGCATCTTTTTCCTTTCTCATGTTGCCTTTCGATACAACTTGATCAACCTGACGAATTAGCAGCTGGATGATGTCATTAAGTCCCACGTTATAGTCAAAAAGTGAATGGGCATCCTCCATCTAAACAGGCAAAAGAAACAAAGTTCAACATCTGCTAAGAAATTTTCCGAATTAAGGCTCTCCAATCTTTTTTCATATGTAAAAGCTACATCACGTGGAAATTTTCTAAGTTCAAACGCATTAAAAACAGAAGCAGTAAAGAGAAAAGATTTAATTTTCTTAATTATCAAAAGAAGTATTACAGTATTTTAGTAGAAAAGGCATTTACCACATGAAAATAACTTGCATTTAGGAAAGCTCTCAGACAACAGACTGCAAAAGAATTTACAGAATAATTGTCATTGCATAATCTCTGGGCCGTTAACAATAATTGCCTTTAAGATCCTAGGCTAGGGAGAAAAATATTTACTATAGCTGTGACGCGCAATCTGGCCTCATGGAACCATGAACCTACAGGGAGCTGACAGTTTACCAAGGCAAGATAGTTGGGGGAAACAAACTGGAAAATAAGCCTCCTGTCCCAATGAAATCAAGAAATTAAATCCAAACTAGCAAGTTTAATAGCTGGTGCAAAGAACAGTAAGAGAGTTAATGCAACACTTGGCCTTGCCAACCAAGTTTCCCCAAAGTAAACTAGCCCCTTTGCCTGCATTTGGCCCATATCCTCCTCAACCTTTCCTATTCATGGCACTGTCCAAAGGTCTTTTAAATGTCGTAATTGTACTCGCCTCTACTATTTCCTCTGGCAGTTCATTCCATATACAAAGCACCTCTGTGCAAAAGAAGTTGCACCTCAGGTCTCTTTTAAATCTCTTCCCATGAGTCACAACCACAGACTATGCTGCTGTCACACTAACTCATCATCGATACTTCAATGATTTTGTTCATGATGTCAGTCGGGTTTCGAGTATCATTACTTTCCTGATTGAAGCCATGTTACTGGAGGACAAACTGTAACCTCACATAAACACAGGAGACGCTGGAGAAACTCAGCAGTTCTGGCAGTACCTGTGGCAATTTATGTCCATTAAGAATCTTCTTCAGAACTGGACCATAACCCCACAACTGGATTTTAATGAGGTTTTTTTTCCTCATCATGGTGAAAGAACAACCTGAAATTACAACTCTCATTTCTTCACATATGTTATCTGACCTGCTGGGTACTTCCTGCATTTTCTTTTTATTTCAGACTTTCAACTTCTTTGGCACTTTGCTTTTGTTTTATTTAGGTGTTTATTCTTGCATTTAAATACATTTCCAAGATATGAAAGGAAACACAGTTTCTTTGGGAACAATGAAAAGAGTACAGAAAACAGCATGGTGGGACAGTGTTAGAGTGGTAATATTACTAGATAAGATAACAGCTAATGACTCTGGAGGCACAGGATAACATTTCACTATGTTAATTAATAAACCTGATGCGGAGATGCCAGTGCTGGACTGGGATGGACAAAATCAAAAATCACACAACACCAGGTTATAGTCCAACTGGTTCATTTGAAAACAAACCTTTCAAAGCTCAACCCCTTCCTCAGACACTACACCGATAATGCACACAGATAAATTATGTTGATCAATACGAGTCTTTTAAGAGGGCAGCTTAGACGCAATGGGCTAAAAGGTCAACTTTGGTGTTGTATGGTTCTATAATCTAGTCTTTACTTTAAACATTAATGTTTTTAATGACGGAGTGTGTATATACTTAAAAGTTGTTTATCCCTCCCGTTTTCTGTTTCTGATAAAAGATCAGCCTGAAGCACTAACTGAGATCCTCTTTCCAGGCACGGTACCTGCTCTGCAGAGTATTGCCTGTACTTTCTGTTTTACCACCAGATTTCCAACATCTGCTGCATTTTGATTTTGTACCTTTTAAAATTGCAGAGGAATACAGCACACCAGACCATTTAGCCCATCACGAGCTCTCATTACTGAATCACAAGGTTCTGGGATTGGATCCCATTCCAGGGCTCAAGGACAAAACAAGACTGACTTGACAGTGCAGCATTCTCAGAAGTGCCGTACTTCAGATGAAGTGAAGTCTCCGCTGCCCTTTCAGTGGACATAAAAGACCTTATGCCACTATTTTGATGAACAGTGGTATGCATCTGGCATAATGGCCAATATTTATCTTTCAATCAACATTAAAAAACAGATTATGTGGGTATTATTACGATTTGTGGGATCTTGCTATGTGTATATATGATGCTGCATCTCCTTAAATTGACATAGTGACTACATCTCAAAAAATTGTGTGTTGCTGGCTGCAAAGTAGTTTAAGATGTCCAATGGGCATGAAAAGCATTATATAAATGCAATCTTCCTTTTCTATTTGTTCAATTCTCTTTTGAAAATTGTTTTATATCTGGTTTTGCTACCGTTTCAGGCAACTGATGCCAGCTCACAACTCAATATCCACTGTGCTTAAACTAAAAGGTTTCCTCCTGTTGTCTCGTTTAGACAATCATCCTAAATACACATTCTCTGCTTATCTATTTTTCTGCCATTCAAAACAGTTTTATCTTTATTAATTCAAAGCCATGATTTTGAACACTGTAAAATCTCCTTGGCTGTATGGAGAAAAAATTCCTGCCTCTTTACTGAACTCATACTTCCATTCTCTGCAGCATATTGAGCAATATTTCATGCATACCATTTGATACTGTCATCCAAAGTATTTTAGCTCTTGCCTAGTTACTCACCTGGCATTCCAACAACACCTTTGCAATCTGTTCAGCTCTGTAGTGGAGGTTTTATAGTTGAAGGACCTCCTGGTTGCTAATGACTGCTCCACATCCTCTATAAGTGGCCATAGTTTTAGGGTAAGAGGTAGCAGAGTTAAGATAAAGACATGGGCAAGTTATTTCTCTCAGAGGTGAGTGAATCTCTGGCAGTCATTACCCCAGAGTACAATGGATGCTGGGACATCGAGTGAATTTGAGATGGGTATAATTTTTTAATTAGTAACAGGCTGAAGCATTACAGAAAGTGGGCAGGAATGTGGAGTTGAAGCAGAGATGAGATCAGCCATGATCATGCCAAATGGCAGAGCAGGCTTAAGAGTCTGAATTGCCTATTCCTGTTTCTAGTTCTTCTCTTCTTAAATGATGCTTTCAGTCTCCTTCTGCACCACATATAATCTTGGGCTGTCCCAAAGGAGGACACAGGACATCTGAACTACAGTCACTGCTGCAATGGAGGGCACAAGGCAGCCAATTTTTGCACAGCAAGATCTTACAAACTGCAGTGTGATGGTGGCCAGACATTCTAGTCAGCTAATTTAAAAATCTAATCTTTAAAATCATGTGCAGGATACTACATATTCAAAAGAGACAGGACTATCATGCTCTGATATGGCTTACCAATCAGAGTCTTCGGAATAATTGAGAAAGAAAAGCATATCTCCATACCTGATCATTACAGCCAAAAGAAAATGAATATATATACGTATGTTATTTAAATATACTAACTATCCTACGACTGCAGTCATTATTGATTAAAAAGCAAATTCCACTATTGTAGGAATGAAGTTTAATTTTGTGACAGCATCATCCTGTGGCAAGGATCTAACTTTTCACCATTATGGTTTCTCTTCGCTCTGGAATATGAAACATTAAACGAATTGGTGGCACAGGCGCAATTATTTAATTCTTCTTAATATCTATATTCTGCCAACGAAAGAAACTTTTTCTTTTTCGGAATGGCAACCGGTGACGAGCGGTGTCCCGCAGGGTTCAGTGTTGGGGCCACAGCTGTTCACCTTATATATTAATGATCTGGATGAAGGGACTGGGGGCATTCTGGCGAAGTTTGCCGATGATACGAAGATAGGTGGACAGGCAGGTAGTACTGAGGAGGTGGGAAAGCTGCAGAAAGATTTAGACAGTTTAGGAGAGTGGTCCAGGAAATGGCTGATGAAATTCAATGTGAGTAAATGTGAAGTTTTGCACTTTGGAAAAAAGAATACAGGCATGGACTATTTTCCAAACAGTAAGAAAATTCGCAAATCAGAAGTGCAAAGGGATCTAGGAGTGTTGGTCCAGGATTCTCTAAAGGTTAACTTGCAGGTAGAGTCCTTAATTAAGAAAGCGAATGTAATGTAGTCGTTTATCTCAAGAGGGTTGGAACATAAAAGCAGCGATGTGCTTCTGAGGCTTTATAAGGCTCTAGTTAGGCCCCATTTAGAGGGGAGATCTAATAGAAACTTACAAGATAATGTATGATTTAGAAGGGGTGGACACTAGGACGTTAGGCGGGGAGACTAGGACCCGTGGGCACTGCCTTAAAATTAGAGAGGGTAAATTTAAAACTGAAATGAGATGACATTTCTGCAGCCAGAGTGTGGTGGGCTTGTGGAATTCATTGCCGCAGAGTGCAGTGGAGGCTGGGACGTTGGATGCCTTCAAGGCAGAGATCGACAAATTCTTGATCTCAAAAGGATTCAAGGGCTGTGGGGAGAGTGCAGGGAAGTGGTGTTGAAATGCCCATCAGCCATGATTTAAATGGCGGAGTGGACTTGTTGGGCCGAATGGCCTTACTTCCACTCCTATGTCTTATGGTCTTATTCAAGAGACATGGTAGCTAAACCATTCCCAAATTTTCACCAATTCCTGTGAATTACAAATAGAAGCTGCAAGCGAGCACAGATCATCTATTCACCACACTTCTGTTCTCTCATGGGAGATAAAAGCACAAATGCTGCACTAAAGCAGTACCCAAGAATTCGTGACACTCTTAATCCAATATTTTGATACATGACTCTTCAAGTATGATTGGAAGTAATGCCGCCAAGCTGCTGTTCAAGTTTTCTTTACATACCTTATCATAATTAGGTTGCTTTAATATGCCCAATTGAACTATCACTTGCTAGACAATGTTGAACAGAAATTGGAGAAGCAATAGCCATTTAAAGATTTTGAGAAGATTTGTGGCTAAGGTCATGGATGAGGTTGCAGACTAGCTCGCCGAGCCTGTGTGACTGATTGCAGATTTTTCGTTACCCTAATAGGTAGCATTGTCAGTGCGTCTCCAGTGAAGCGTTGGTGTTCTGTCCTTCTTGTTATTTATATGCCTCGGTTTGCTGGGGTGGTTGGTATTACTTCCGGTTCTGGTTTTCAGTGGTTTGTATATCGGGTCCAGTTCAATTGTGTTTGTTGATGGAGTTCCAGCTGGAAAGACAGGCCTCCAGGAATTCCCTGGAATGTCTCTTTTTGGCTTGTGTTTTTATGGATGTGTTGTCCTAGTTAAAAGGAGGACACAAATTCAACTGGGACAACACGTCCATAACAGCATAAGCCAAAAAAAGAGACATGCTAGGGAATTACTGGAGGCTTGGCACTCCATTGGAACTCTGTCAACAAACACAAATGAACTGGACCCGATATACAAACCACTGAAAAACAAAGAAAAGGTGGACGCTGGGACATTGTTTCCATTAGGCAGAGAGACTAGGACCCGTTGGCACAGCTGTAGAATTAGAGGGGATAAATTTAAAGTGGAAATGAGGAGACATTTCTTCAGCCAGAGTGGTGGGCCTGTGGAACTCATTCCCACAGAGTGCAGAGGAGGCCGGAACGTTGAATGTCTTCAAGGCAGAGATCAATAAATTCTTGATCTCACAAGGAATCAAGGGCTACGGGGAGAATGCAGTGAAGTGGAGTTGAAATGCCCAACAGCCATGATTTAAATGGCAGAGTGGTCTTGATGGGCCAAATGGCCTTACTTCCACTCCTATGTCTTATGGCAAGTCACTACTTACCAGTTTGTTGAAACGGATACTGAACTTTGAAATTGGTCTTAAAACCGGAAGTAATGCCAACCAACCCAGTAAACTGAGGCATCTAAAGTAACAAGCAGGGCAGATCATCAACGCTTCACCAGAAGCGCACTGACGATGTTACCTATCAAGGTGACAAAACAACTGCAATCAAACACATCAGCTTGGCGAGCAAGTCTGCAACCACAAGCAATAGCAGTATGGGTAGCTGAATTGTTTTCATGAGTGGGAAAAGTCAAAAACACATGCAAACACCCTGCGATCTTTCACTACAACTTCAAATAGTTTAAAAAGATGCAAAATTAAAACTTAAATCTTGAAACTATGTCAAATTAAATATCTACCAGTTTTCGAATACTATCTACAATCTACAAATGAATTAGCAAGTCACTACTTACCAGTTTGTTGAAACGGATACTGAACTTTGAAATTGTCACAACACATTGATGTAAGTAAAACGGAGAGCAAGGATTTAGGTGCTATGTCAAGTCAACATGAGATTGTAGTAGCAAATCATGCACAAGAATGCATTAGCAACAACTACTCATGTCAATTTAGCTGTTCTAAATATCTACCCATTTTAAATTTTAAAATTTTAAAGTTAAATTTGGAACACTGGTTCATACATATCTATGAGGACTAAAACAATAGCAATGATTCGAGCTGGAGAATGCTCTTAGAATTAGGTTTATCATTGTTAGAAAACACAACAATCAAAATGTTCAGTCACGTGAGCAGACGTAGCCCATTCTACTGCAGCTGAGCACATAGACCTGGCCAACAATAAATATGGCAAGCCTTGGCCTACTTTCAGATTGAAAGGTTCATCTCTTTCATTTCTCATAAAGCTGCAAGAACTACCGTTCCCATTACTTGAAACCATCCACACTCGACGAGTATAAACTTAAAAAGATGAAAATATCTCACTGAAGTCCATTTAAGGGAATATTATTAGCTTTATCAGTTGTAAATATCTCGGTCAATTACCAATGTCTACAAGATAATAAAATGTGAGGCTGGATGAACACAGCAGGCCCAGCAGCATCTCAGGAGCACAAAAGCTGACGTTTCGGGCCTAGACCCTTCATCAGAGAGGGGGAATGGGGTGAGGGTTCTGGAATAAATAGGGAGAGAGGGGGAAGCGGACCGAAGATGGAGAGAAAAGAAGATAGGTGGGGAGGAAAGTATAGGTGGGGAGGTAGGGAGGGGATAGGTCAGTCCAGGGAAGACGGACAGGTCAAGGAGGTGGAATGAGGTTAGTAGGTAGGAGATGAAGGTGCGGCTTGTGGTGGGAGGAAGGGATGGATGAGAGGAAGAACAGGTTAGGGAGGCAGAGACTGGTTGGACTGGTTTTGGGATGCAGTGGGTGGAGGGGAAGAGCTGGGCTGGTTGTGTGGTGCAGTGGGGGGAGGGGACGAACTGGGCTGGTTTAGGGATGCGGTGGGGGAAGGGGAGATTTTGAAGCTGGTGAAGTCCACATTGATAACATTGGGCTGCAGGGTTCCCAAGCGGAATATGAGTTGCCGTTCCTGCAACCTTCGGGTGGCATCATTGTGGCACTGCAGAAGGCCCATGATGGACATGTCATCTAAAGAATGGGAGGGGGAGTGGAAATGGTTTGCAACTGGGAGGTGCAGTTGTTTATTGCAAACCGAGCGGAGGTGTTCTGCAAAGCGGTCTAGGCCCGAAACGTCAGCTTTTGTGCTCCTGAGATGCTGCTGGGCCTGCTGTGTTCATCCAGCCTCACATTTTATTATCTTGGATTCTCCAGCATCTGCAGTTCCCATTATTACCAATGTCTACAAGTTGTTTTCAGTGGCTTGGCTGAATTTGGTGCCATTGGATAATCTCTACGGCTGACATGAGAAATCAAAAACATCAATTGTGTAATGGGTTTTTTTTCATGCTGTAAACAAGACTAAAGGAATTGTTTCATTGTGTAGCTGATTGTGCTACACTTGAAAGAAAATCTGGCAAACATACCAGGTTGTTCCAAAGAGTTTTAAAACTAGATTTAAGTGTAGTCATTATTGTAAAGTAGTAAATGTGGCAATCAACTTGTATGAAGCAAAATCTTAAAGGGATGAAATTTATTTCTCAATTCTAACATACCTCGCTTGATGAATACTTTAAAAAAAGCCGTTTGGAAGCATCCGGCTAGGATCAAAGGAGCAAGTTGTATGTGCATTTATTAAATGTAGAAATACACAGGCAATAATCTGCGATCCACTATCACGAAAAAACAACCGTTCATGAAGGCGAACGTGAGATATTGAACTAGGTGGCGCACAAAGATTCTTTCTACAGTTAAAAGCTTGGAGCAGTAAAATAAACTGTCACTAGTTTGCCCTACTGCAATATATATTAACGGCTCATTTTCTTCGTGGGTTCATCAATTGCGGTAATGGTGAGAATGTTGTCTGTAGCAGAATTATTCTGAAGAATTAGCCTCTAGTTCAATATGATCCTGTACCTAACTAAGAAGTTGCCAAAGACTGGCGCCAACTAACACTTTAAATTTTCCTCAGAGATAATGGGAACTGCAGATGCTGGAGAATCCGAGATAACAAAGTGTGAAGCTGGATGAACACAGGTCAAGCAGCATCTTGGAAGCACAAAAGCTGACGTTTCGGGTCTAGACCCTTCATCAGAAAAGCCTTTAATTTTCCTGGTACCCGAGTATTTGAATGAAAATTGTTGATGACTATTTCAAACATGATAAAAATATGAAGATGAAAACTTCAGCAAAATGTACAATTGTTCAGAAGAGTACACATTCCTTCCTTCCTTCCCTCCACCCACCCCACTCCTGAATACGTTGTAGTGAAATGTTATTCCGGTGGATTATTGAGAATAAATCGACAAACGGGTCGACGGACATTTAGCGCCTTTTTAAGTACCCAACACCTCCCCGCGCAACTAAACGCGAGGGGGAGGAGGGATAGGCTAGACAAACTGTGACGGATCGGTGAACTAGCCAATCGGATACAGGGGAGCAAGAGACAAGCCCAATAGTAATGCCACCGTCAGCAAGCTGGGTTGTGGTGTAAACAGCCCGCCTCTGGATGCAGTTGGAAAGCCATGAAGTGTTTAAACCATTTAAAAGTAGATTTAACACAGAATTATAATGTCAAGGAGCGGATAGTCAGCACACAAAGGGTAGCCCTCTTTTAGATCTATTCGGGGACGGACGTCGTTTTGACAGAGTGCTAGCCCCAGAGAAGCCCCGCTCAGTCAATTATTGCTTAACGGAGGCGAATCCTCTTCTCCCGCGCGTAGGGGTAGATATTTTAACCCTCCAGTGCCAGTTGCCGAATAGTAGTTTATGTGGACGGCCGTTTATTCCCTATTGGGTTGTCCCATTCAAACTGGGCGCCCTCCTGTTAACTTTCTACTTACAACCCTCTGGTGTAGAATACCTGCTTTCCCCGATAGAACAGCCGTTGCCGATCCGCCTCCACACCAAATGCTTCCCGGATCTTTTCCCTCAGCTCCTGCACTGGGGTTAGTTTGGAGAGTCCGTCAATGTGCCGCGTCTCCCTGCCGTCCATAGTTCGCACCTGGATCCACATCTTCAATCTCAATGACTTTAACAAAAGCGAATAATGATAATCACTTCGGACGTGCTAATGTTTGTTTTTCCCCCAATCTCCTTCTTAGTGACGGGGGGGTGGGAAGCTTTCCCGCGAATTTAATTTTTTTTAATCTTTCCCCCCTCCTTGAATCCAACGGATCTGCTCCGCGCGCGCAGCGTCCGATTCAAACCAACGTTCTCCCGCCTATTGCAGCGCGCGCACTGCAGCCCCGCTCCGATTGGACGACGACCTCTAGCGTCCCCTCCGTACACACCAAAGATGTCTCCGCGCCCGGCCGATGACTTCACTGCGTTGGACGGCCGTCGCTCTTGCCCCGCCCTCTGAGGGGCAACTCGGCGGCGCGAAGCAAATCACGCGAGGTCATGAGGACCGCCAAGGGTTGACTACCTGAGGAGAAGTGCTCAGCTGCCTTAGAGAGCGAGATTTAACTGATCGATCTAGGCCGAAAGATAATGAAGGAAGGGCAAAAACCTTCACAAAACAATGCCACGTGTGAGACATGTCTGAGACAAAAAGTAGATGTCACCCATTCTCTATCAGCACACGCTTTGGCGCCAAAATCTCAGGTGGTTTTTGTTGGCTTGGCGGGAAATGCCTGATCCCAGTGAGTCAGATATGGAGCCGCTCCTCTCACATAAACCGCAAATATTCTATTGCGGAACATGGTACAGTATGTGTCATTGAGAAAAGCACAGCAAGGACCCTCATCGTTAACTTTGGCTACACGCCTCTGGCAAGTGTTCCGTAATTCTGCTCCATTGAATCAACAATTTAGTTACATATCCTTTTCAAACCTTCTTTCTGATTTTCTCGCTCCTCTGCTAGTGGTTTTGTATCCGATCTTGTGCTCGAGATTATCAGTTTACAGTGGTGCACATATTCGTCTGAAATAGATTATGAGATGTGTGTACTATTTGAAGTTCCAATAAAAAGAAAATGCCATTTTGACACAAATGAATTTTATACCGCACCCTCAGAGGAATGAAAAAACTAGAAGCTCCGTTAAACACAGATCAAAGCATATTTTAAGATGTACCTTTCTAAACAGTAGAACCGTAACTTAAAATGCTGATTTTTGTTGGTTATGGTTAATTGTACGAAAAATCTTTGACAGGGTGAAATTATGCAATACGGCATATTGGAATAGCAGTAAACTGTTCACACCAACAAAACAGAGACAAAGGACATTCATGCAAACACGAACAGGCAATTACTCGGGTGTAGTAAGTGAACCAGCACATAAGCCTTGGAAGTGATGCAAGGCCAAAATTGGGCTACTTTTCATTATCCTTTACTTGTTAGCTGATCCTTCAGACTTGTGAGATTCAATGAGTGATATTCAGAATATTCCAATGTGTTTGATGGTTACAATAGTCACATTGAACTTTAAAAGTCATAGAGATATACTGCACAAACAGACCCTTCAGTCCAACTTTAGCTTGTATAGCTAGCATGTATTGTCCATTTCTATATTTGCACTTGAGAGGGTGATTGTGTTGTCGGCACATCCTCAGTGCTGTTACACAGGGAGTTCCAGGATTTTGACCAACAGCAGCAAAGAATTGGCAGTATATTCCAAATCAGTGTTCTGTGTGACATGGGAGCTGGAGGTCTGGACAGCTTATAATTATTAGTGTTTCCAAGCATCTGGATTTATTTGGACTGAATGTTGAGTTACTCTGGCTAAGTCTGTTTTTTGGAGGAATTTGCGCCACAAGGCCCAAAACGTTCTCTTATCATAACTTACCAACTTGCTTCATTAATCACCTACCACACCTCCATGGTGTCTGTCATGTCCAGGTACTGCCTCAGTTACCAATTATCATTCCAGAGACAACTTGCCAGAACGGATACCCCAGAATTCACTGGCATCCCTGCACTTACGCCATCTTTAAAAGCGTGTTGTGCATCATCAATCTGAAATTGCCCTGCACCATTGCTGAAATTTGGCCTGGACATAATAGACGGGGAATATGACATCTATTTTCACAATAGGAACCTAGGGTGGTTTCAGTATGAGACTTCCTCTTCCTCTAGGACTGACACTGAAGTTGATACAAACATAGTCTGAGGTTGCCAGTCTGGTCAAAGCACTCCAAGCTGTCTGGAGGAATGCCCAACACTGTAGGAAGAAGGTCAATGAATGTCTTTCTCGACTCCCCCTGGGTGTTTCCCACTATCTTCTCTGCAATACCTCATACTCACTCGATCTTTGCTGTTATGTCTATTCCCAAGCTCCTCTCCCACTCTTGTTACTACCTTCAAGATCTTCCCCACACATTCTCACCCACCCCAACCTTCATAATACCACTAACCCTGCACACTATCTGTGCTCTTTACTCACACGTGCAGGAGACCTAACCCACGGTAACAGCTGTACCACCCAGTTTTATCTCCCATAATATCCGCCTTTCTGATTCCACAAGAAAATCAGCCTGCAATGTGTCAGAAAGCATCAAGACAGGTATTGGCTTGTCTGCCATATGGCCCTTCATCCCATGTGAGGAGAGAATCTTGATTAGCCACCTGAAGCATGGCCTGGATTGGTATTAGAGGCTGCTCATCACTTAGAGCGCAGGAAACCCCTGACCAAAGGCATGCCCTTGACATGCCCGAGGCTTGTTGACAGCTGTAACAAATGGCCTGGCTTTGCATTCATTAAATGGCACAGAATGACAGCAGTAATATGAGCCTCATCACTCTGATTGAGGTGCCAAATTGCAAAAAGACAAGGCAGAGATGGTGCGAACATCTAGGTAGGGTCAGAGTGAGTGAGAGCCTTAAGAATAAGAAGAGAAACTTCAGGTATGGCTTGATCCAATTCATGAGCTGAGAACATGCTCCTGAGCACACAGCGTTCTTGCCACAGTGTTAACAATAGTTATCCTCGCAGCCAAAGGTGCAGCATTGAAGCGAAGAAGCATCCTGTATGTGCCATGAAGGTTGTTAGAGGCTGCCAATGTAGATGTCAGTGGAGGTGGGTTGCATGTGGCTGGTGCCCCCAAAGCATTCCCTCAGATGTATGAATTCATGTATATTCGGAGCAAAAAGTGAGATGAGTCTGCCAAGTGCTTGTTGTTGCTTCCTTGTCAAGTTTTCTGGACTAGTTTGACAAGTATAGTAAGGTGGGAGAGGAAAAAATTATGTGCTGTTAATACAATTTAATTTAATTTAACAAGTAAACATCTCTATCAGTTGACAACTTTCCACTGTCATATGGGAATGTTGCCATACCGCTTGTGAAAAGTGGAAAAGATGGAGCAACTTGCTCCCAGGATTGCTACACTGGTCGCTCAATTCACCTCATGAACTGGATCAAGCCGTACCTCAAGTTTCTCTGATAATGGGAACTGTAGATGCTGGAGAATCCAAGAAACAAAGTGTGAAGCTGGATGAACACAGCAGGCCAAGCAGCATCTTGTGCTCCTGAGATGCTGCTTGGCCTGCTGTGTTCATCTAGCTTCACACTTTGTTACCTCAAGTTTCTCTGCTTATTCTTGTGGCTGTCACTCACTCTGAGCCTACCTAGATATTCGCACCATCTCTGCCTTGTCTTCCTGCAATTCAGCCAAACATCACAATATAGCCCATGTCACTCAGATCTTACAGGTTTCTGCCCATTAAATCAATAAAAAAATTAGACAATGAACCAAAAGAAAAGCGATTTAACTGATTTGGAAAATAGATGAAAGAAACACAGCTTTAACAAAATGTACAATGTTTTGATAAAATGTAAATATAATCAATGACAAGTCTATTTATTTATGTATTAAATTAGTTTGCAATAATCAATTTATTTACATTACATTGTTATGTGTGAAAAGTCTGTTTCCATGTTGTATGACTCTATGACATCATATTACTTTAGATCCAAATTATATAGTTGTGCAGCAGAGAGACACGCCCTTCAGGCCAACCCAACCTGATTTCCTAAACTGATCTAGTCCTATTTGGCCCATATCTCTTCCTATTCATCCTCCAGGTCCCCTTTAAACGTAATTGTACCTACCTCCACCTCCTCTGGCAGTTTGTTTGACACATGTACTACCCTCTGCAAGAAAAGTTGCCCCTCAGATCCCCTTTAAGCCTTTCTCCCATCACCTTAAGCCTATGCTATCTAGTTTTGGACTCCCCAACTCTGGAGTAAAAGCCCTTGGCTATTCAACTTATCCATGTGCCTTATGATTCTATAAATCTCTATAAAGTCACGCCTTAGCCTAAACACTCCAGGGGAAATAGTCCCAGCCTATTCAACCTTTGCCTGTACCTCAAACCTAATTCCAGCAACCAAACTGGGTGAAATAGTTAATGAGTGCTTTACATTCATATTCAACTAAGAGAGAAATGTGAGGGATGTTCAGGTTAAGGAAAGTTGTGTGAACACTCTCAGGCAGGTCAGCATAATGAAGCTGGGAGTGTTGAATGCTTTGAAATACATTAAGATACGCAAAACCCTGTGCCAGAATGGATCTATCCCAGGATATGATAGTAGGCAAGAGAAGAAATAGCTAGGGCCTTAGTGGATATCTTTGCATCCTCTTTGGCCTAAGGTGAGGCTCTAGAGGACTGGAAAATGGCCAACGTTGTTTGTTTAAGAAGAGAAACATATATTCAAGGTAATTACAATCCGGTGAGCCTGGCCCTCACTCAGACCCTACCGGTTTCTGCCCATTAAATCAATCATTGAGTCGTAGAGATGTACAGCACAGAAACAGATCCTTCGGTCTATCTTGTTTATGTTGACTAGAAATCCTAAATTAATCCAGTCCCATTTGCCAGCATTTGGCCCGTATCCTTCTAAACCTTACCTATTCACGTACCCATCCAAATGTCTTTTAAATATTGTAATTGTATCAGCTTGCACCCCCTTCCTCTGGCAGTTCATCCCATACATGCACCTCCCTCTGCGTGAAGAGGTGTTCCCTTAGGCCTCTTTTAAATTTTTCCCTCTCGCTTTAAACTGATACTCAGTGGTGGCAAAACGGTTGGAGAAGATGCTGAGAGACAGGATATGTTTACATTTGAAAGCAATTAGACTTGTTAGTGATAGGCTGCATGAGTTTGTGCAAGGAAGGTCATGTCTCATCAACTTGATTGAGTTTTTTGAGGAGACGACAATGATTGATGAGGGAAGGGTAATGGATTGCACACGTAAGGCATTTGATAAGGTTCCTCACGCAGGCTGGTAGAGAAGGTAGAGTATCGTGGGATCCGGGGTAACCTGGCTGGATGGAAACAAAACTACCTTGGCCGTAGAAGACAGAGAGTGGTGGGGAAGGACCCTTTTCAGAATGGAGATCAGTAATTAGTGTTGTTCTGCAGGGATCAGTGTTGGGTCTTTTGTTGTATACATATATATGATCTGGAGGAAAATGTAGGTGGTCTGATCAGTAAGTTTGTGGATGACACCAAAATTGGTAAAGTTGCAGAGTGAGGAGGATTCTGTGGTTGTTCACTCACCAAGCTGGTTCATTAGTTTGCAGAGACATTTCATTATCCTGCTGGGTAACAGCATCAGTGCAGCCTTCAATAAAGCGGACAAACTCCCTATCACTAACAAGAGATAATGGGAACTGCAGATGCTGGAGAATCCAAGATAACAAAGTGTGAAGCTGGATGAGCACAGCAGGCCAAACAGCATCTCAGGAGCACAGAAGCTGACGTCTCAAGCCTCGGCCCTTCATCAGAGAGAATGAAGGACTCTGTGATGAAGGGTCTAGGCTCGAAACGTCAGCTTCTGTGCTCCTGAGATGCTGCTTGGCCTGCTGTGTTCATCCAGCTTCACACTTTGTTATCCCTATCACTAACAAGTCCACTTGCTTTCAGATGTGAACAAATCCTGTCTCTCGGCATCTTCTCCAACAGTTCTGTCACCACTGAGTATACTATACTGCCCTCATCTACTTTCTTGAGCACCACTTCACACAAAACAGGGATGGACCATAGAGGACAGATGCACAACACAATCATAATGGGCATATGTGAGAGCACAGGTATTGTAGATTGATGACAACATAACAGTTTGAAATGTGATAACATTGGACAATAAATTTAAATGTTGTAAATTGCATGACAATTATCGCATTACAAATGGATAATGTCACAACAGGGGTAAAATTTGTTCCATCAATTTTCAATGTCTAGCTCTAATTTTAATGTTACCTTTGTTTGAGATGGCCACAGAGGTCTCATGAATCGATTGAGTTAACTTCATGACACCCATAGGAGATAAACAAAGACAATCTAGCCAAAATTAAGATTTTGGCAAAAGGCACGAAAGTGCAGTCAGGTGTAAAGAAATCCTTGGTTCCTATTTTTGATTTACATCTTTCTGAATATTTCATATGCTGGTGGCCTGTAGATTACCTAGTTTGGGGAAAAAATCAATAGAAACATAGAAGATGGGGCATAAGGAGGCCATTCGGCCCTTCAAGCCTGCTCCACCATTCTTCCCAATAATGATTGATCATCCGATTCAATACCTTAATCCCGCTTTTGCCCCAAGTGCTATATGCACCTCTTGAATACATTCAATGTTTTGGCATCAACTACTTCCCATGGTAATGAATTCAATAGACTGACCAGTCTTTGAGTAAAGAAATGTCTCCTCATTTCCATCTTTCATCATCTACTCCGAATCCTAACACTGTGACCCCTGGTTCTAAACTCGCCCACCATCAGAAACATCGTCCCTACTTTTACTCTGTCTAGTCCTGTTAGAATTTCATAAGTGTCTGTGAGATTCCCCCTTAGTTCATCTGAACTCTACCAAAAACAATCCCAACCTTGTCAATCGCTCCTGATACGTCAGAGTCAGACATGGGAATACACAAGTGAACTATGTATTTCAGAAAAACAGCCATAGGCAGGTGGGAGAATGAACAAAGATTGGTGATAACAATCACCAAAAAAATTCTCTTTCTCATTATTTTCTTCTCAACATCTTGAAAGTCTGCACCAATGACAGAACAAATCAGAGAAATATTAATTTACCAAGAACCTAAGGATTCTAAACATTTCAGGATGCAAGACATTATACTCAGACTCAAACATAAAAACACAAAGAATTTTTCAGAATTCTTAAACTGCATATTCTTTGGGTTCCTGTTGTAATATACACTCACCTGTTTTAAAACTTTGTACCTGTATTAGTGTATCTGTATTTGGAGTCATATTTCATTATTTTTCTTAGAGTTAATAATTAAAGTGTCAGTCAAGAAAATGTTGAATTAACTGCTTAATTTTGACCAGAACAATGTACTAATTGCAGTATGAAACAAGCAACATGCTAAAAAAATTTAAAATATTTATTGCAACCATCTGCTGAAGTTAAAAAGAGGGGAGTTGATTTCTCCCCTCCTCACCCGGTCATAACTGTATTAATTCAATATGAGTGGGGTTACCATATATTAAGATCAGAATGCTAGACATTTAAATTGCATATTGTAAGCATAGATTTGTTAAAGTCTAGCATCTGATACGTGTGGTCAAATGTACTTAGAAATTGCCTCAGCAACAATGGCATTTTAATACTGATTATAGCTTTGTACATTATTCCACTGATATATTAAATTGCAAATGCGTAGTAGCATGTACAGTATAATTTATCACTGGAAGTGTAAACAAAATGCCTTTGAGGGCATTTATTATTGACATAATGAAGATTGGTACTTTTTTATGAAGTAATCATTTGCAGTATTCCTTGAGGAATATTGCAAATAAATGACTGGAATCATATCCTGTTGCAAACTTGGCAGAGGTGCATTCATTTTTTGAATTATGGAATGTCTTTTTGGGAGCTGGCTTCTCAAAAGGCACTCTGGATTAATATTTAAATTTTAAGCCATTTAAACCCCTCAAGTCTATGTTCAATTAGCTGAGAATAGCTACACAATGTTTGAAGCACAATGAGAGTATCCCTTAGCTTTGAAGGCAAAAAAAATCAAGCTTCAATTTTTGAAAACCTTTCACTGTCGCCTAAAACATGGAGTCTCCACAAGTATACATACCCTGCAGTGGCTATAAGTTTAATTAACAGGATCTCCGAAAAGCGAATGCATGAGTTTACATCTATGATTCCTCACAAGCTGGATTTGGAATTGCGGTTGGAAGACATCAGACAGAACTCTGCATTGGGAAGGCACAGAAAGGAAAAAAAACAGGCTAATTGTACTTCCAGTTGTACATTTTCTTGTGGCCATTTTTCAGTAGGGTGGCACTTGTGATCACTGCAAGTTAGCCCAAATGGTGTCTCAGACCAGATGATATATAGCACTGGCAGAAAATTGAAGGGGAAAAGTGTGTGAAGGGTCATTTAAAAAAACAGGAAGTTTTGAGGCCTTTTTTCTGTGCCTCTGTTTTATGTATGTAGCCCATGACAAATGAGTGGATTAAATTTCCTTTTGAAGATATACTTGGGCTTCAGACTTCCCGTTACCAGTTTACAGTCATCTAATTTCTTTTATTTGTGCCTTTTATATCTTTGTTTGAAACAGAACTTTATTGTTGAAAACAAGCAATTTTATCTGAGTCATAGCACAAAGCTAACATGACTTATTTACAACTCGTGTTTGACTCAGTTACTTGAGAAAAAATGGCATGTTTTCTCACTTTTACAGATTCATTCTTCATAAAGATATCCAGTATCAGCTTCCAAGTGACTCACTGCCAGTATGATTACAACCCTTTTCTGTAAAGCACTACTGATCTGTACCAATAAGCAATGTAATAGATATCAGATTGTGTGATAATATTTTTTAGGAACTTAGCTTCACACAGGATTAGAACTGAATACTAAGTGCAGAAAAACAAGAGGGTTTCTGTAGTGGAAGAACATTTAATTTATCCATGGAGGTGCTCATGTTTCAAACTAAGAATGTTTAGCATGATCTTCATTCCCTTTAACTGTTTCATATCAGTAACACATTAAGGCTTTGTTCCACTGTCTGTTAACTGTTTCACAACCCAGGCGAACTCCATGACTCCCTTGTTCGCTCCAACCCCACCACACCCGGCACCTTCCCCTGCAACCGCAGGAAATGCTACACTTGCCCCCACACCTCCTCCCTCACCCCTATCCCAGGCCCCAAGATGACATTCCACAATAAGCAGAGGTTCACCTGCACATCGGCCAATGTGGTATACTGCATCCACTGTACCCGGTGTGGCTTCCTCTACATTGAGGAAACCAAGCGGAGGCTTGGGGACCGCTTTGCAGAACACCTCCGCTCGGTTCGCCACAAACAACTGCACCTCCCAGTCGCAAACCATTTCCACTTCCCCTCCCATTCTTTAGATGACATGTCCATCATGGGCCTCCTGCAATGCCACAATGATGCCACCCGAAGGTTGCAGGAACAGCAACTCATATTCCGCTTGGGAACCCTGCAGCCTAATGGTATCAATGTGGACTTCACCAGCTTCAAAATCTCCCCTTCCCCCACCGCATCCCTAAACCAGCCCAGTTCGTCCCCTCCCCCCACTGCACCACACAACCAGCCCAGCTCTTCCCCTCCACCCAATGCATTGCAAAACCAGTCCAACCTGTCTCTGCCTCCCTAACCTGTTCTTCCACTCACCCATCCCTTCCTCCCACCCCAAGCCGCACCCCCATCTCCTTCCTACTAACCTCATCCCACCTCCTTGACCTGTCCGTCTTCCCTGGATTGACCTATCCCCTCCCTACCTCCCCACCTATACTCTCTCCACCTATTTTCTTTTCTCTCCATCTTCGACCCGCCTCCCCCTCTCTCCCTATTTATTCCAGAACTCTCACCCCATCCCCCTCTCTGATGAAGGGTCTAGGCCCGAAACGTCAGCTTTTGTGCTCCTGAGATGCTGCTTGGCCTGCTGTGTTCATCCAGCCTCACATTTGATTATCTTGGAATTCTCCAGCATCTGCAGTTCCCATTATCTCTGCTGCTTGGCCTGCTGTGTTCATCCAGCCTCACATTTTATTATCTCGAACATATGTACAGTTGCTATCATGGGTCACTTCCATACATACGCCAGTGGTATCTAGCACTATGGCTCCATCACATCAGGATTTCTCAATTAACTACTTGTCATACGTCCAGCCTTGAGTGATTGAGTAATGCCCCTCCAGTTCAGCATTGGCAAGATAAAATTGTCTTCATTTCATTCTGACCAGAAGCTGCAATCTGTTGTCACTAATTCCATCCCCTCAGGTTTATTGATTCTGAGCTAAGTTTTAAACTCCACTTCAGATCATAAGCCACTAATTCAATTGCCTCTAAAGGGATGACATCACCAAACATATATTGCCCTCTCTCCCCTTGTCAGTACTCCACAGGGGCCATTCTATCAGGGACACCCTGGTCCACTCCTCCTCCACCCTATGCAATTTTCCATGCAATTGTCGAAGATGCAACACTTGTATGTTTACCCTCTCACTATCCAAGGCCCCAGACACACTTTCGAGGTGAAGCAGCAATTTACCCAAACTTCATCAATCTAGTCTACTGTATTTACTGGTCACAATGTGATCTCAGCACTGGGAAGACAAAACGCAGAGTGGATGACCGCTTTGCAGAACAGTTATATTCTGAACATAAAAAATGATTTCGAGCTCCAGTTGGCTGCCACTTCAACCACCATGTTCCCAGTCAAATATTTCTGTCTCACTGATGCAATGCTCCAGAAGCTCAACACCAGCTGGAAGAACAACACCTGAACTTCTACAACCTTCAAGGGTTAGTGTTGAGTTTAACAACTTTAGAGCATGACCATGTCTTCCCATGTCTATTATCCACCCCCGCACCCCAGGTTCTGTCATAAAATAGGTTGCTTTCAGTACAGCCATACAATTTTCACTTACTCATAGCTCCCATTGTCACCAATCTAGCTTATCTTCTTCTCTGGCTTACAATCAAAAGTCCTTTTGTCTGCCTATCTTTCTGCCCTCTGTCTCTCTGGGCTCCATCTCTAGCTATCCCCTCACTCCTCCCATGATCTCCCTCCCCACTGTCAAGATAAATATCACTTCTTCCAAGATGCAAACAGTTCTGAAAAAAGTCAGTGGACTCAAAATATTAACACTGTTTTCACTGCACAAATGCTGCCAGACCTCCTGAATTTCCCCAGCAATTTCTGTTTTTCTTTATTGTAGGTGCCGCTTTCCTACTACAGAATGTCTCTGGTCCTAACTACATCAGTCTGCAGCTAAAACTGTTTTATATGGCTTTGCTATCTCTGAGCTCAACCAATCCAACACCTTCCCTACTAATCACTCATCTTTCTGCCATTCTTAAATTTCAAATAACTGCTGCATATATTAGATCCCTTTACCAAATTTTCCCAGCTCCCATTTTCTTGCTGTCTTAACTCTGATTAATTCAATTTTAAAACACCACCATTGCTTCAGCTCCTGTCTAACTTCCGGAAAGAAATGCAGACTTCTAGTTAACAATTGAAAAGATGGCACCACAAGACATTTACCATAACAAAAGACTAGAACACTGAAAGTTCAAGATAGTAAGAACTGCAGATACTGGAGTCAGAGATAACACCACGTGGAGCTGGAGGAACGCAGCAGGCCAGGCAGCACCAGAGGAACAGGAAAGTTGATGATCCGCCTTTATGAACTTCAAGATGTCCAGCGCCATCTCCTCTGTAATATGACACTTTTTATGATATCAACATGCTGTTTTTATATTTTGTGTTCATTTGCATCTGTTTTTGTTTCCTCCTTATCATTTTTTTTTGCTAAGTCTTTGCTGGATTGTAAATTATACAATCCTCAACCTTGCTCTTCTTTTTGACAACAATTTAAGCCATTTTTTAAAATTCACTGCCATCCGACCCGAAACGTCAACTTTCCTGCTCCTCTGATTCTGCCTGGCTTGCTGTGTACCTCCAGCTCCACATTGTTATCTAAAAACTGAAACTTGATTTGCTGGCAATTTCTATTTTAGACCACAGAACATTGTACTCCTTTCTGATTCTTAACACAGCTAAAACCACTTTTTGCAAGTATATGTTATTGGCCTATAAATTATAATCAATTCTCCCAAAATCAATTAGTAATTTTTAGCTTTTGAGGGTTAACGTCTTTTGTTTTCCTTTATCAACCTGATAACTTCTTAACCTAGAATTGTCCTTATGGTGAGAGTATTTTCTGAAGATCTTGCCCTAGTTTAAGCCAGACAAATCTTCCAGCATCATTTAATCCTCATTAAAGTTTTCTTTTCAATTACAATATATCATTATGCTGTGGTGAACCATTTAGCCTCTAGCTGCTGTCTCTCCCAGACTCTGGCATTCTGAACTGTCTGGGATATTCAGCGTTAGTTTAGGAAAGCCTGTAACCCAATATCACAAATCTCTCTGTAGTCTTCCCATTTCAAAGGCCATCACCATGACAATGTGAATCAAATGAGCCTTGTATCTAGGTAGTAATGCTAATTGGCCATGCTTGAAACTTCAGCTTTCTTTCATTTCAGAACTAAACAGAAGGATAATTGTTTTCAACCCAACATACTCAACATTTTTTTTAATGTTGGGGACATAGTCAATCTATTTTTAAGACACGAGCTGCGTGCTGTTTGCAACTATTGGACTTCCTTCCCAGAAAAATAATCTGGATGGACCCCCTTTAATTTCTAAAAATCAATTTGAAATCATTTTAAATTTAAAGTCCGAAAACATAACAATCATCCAAATCTCATAATTGTGACAAGTATTCCACTTGGAATCCGATTACTGGAGAATCAGAGATAGTAGGAACTGCAGATGCTGGAAAATCTGAGATAACAAGGTGTAGAGCTAGATGAACATTTTCTGAAGAAGGGTCTAGGCCCGAAACTTCTGTTTTCCTGCTCCTAAGATGCTGCTTGGCCTGCTGTGTTCATCCAGCTCCACACTTTGTTATCTTGGATTCTCCAGCATCTGCAGTTCCCATTATCTATAATCACACTTTAGTATGATGTTGATAGTGTTTAAAATGTTGAAACCTACAAACCAACACTTTTTAACACTGATAGTAGGAACTGCCGATGCTGGAGAATCTGAGATAACAAGGTGTGGAGCCGGATGAACTCAGCAGGCCAAGCAGCATCAGAGGAGCAGGAAAGCTGACGTTTCGGGTCGAGACCCTTCTTCAGAAATCTGAAAGTTGAAATTGTTCATGACTGGGAGTGCAGTTGTTTGTTGCAAACCATTTCAACTTCCCCTCCCACTCCTTAAGACGACATGTCCATCCCGGGCCTCCTACAGTGCCGTAACAATGCCACCTGAAGGTTGCAGGAACAGCACCTCATATTTCACTTGGAAATCCTGCAGCCCAATAGTGTCAATATGAACTTCACAAGCTTCAAAATCTCCCCTCCCCCAAACGCATCCCAAAACCAGCTCAGCTTGTCGCTGCCTCCCTAACAATCCTTCCTCCCACCTACACTCCCCCACCGCAAGCCGCACCCCCATCCCTACCTGCTAACCTCATCCCACCCCCTTGACCTATCCGTCATCTCTGGACTGACCAATCTCCTCCCTAACTCCCCACCGACACTCCGCCACCTCTGACCTGTCTGTCTCCTCTCCACCTATCCCCTCCTCTATCCATCTTCTATCTGCATCCGCCTCGCTCCCTATTTATTTCATAATCCCCTTCCCCTCCCCCACTTCTGAAGAAGGGTCTAGGCCGGAAACGTCAGCTTTCCTACTCCTCTAACACTGCTTGGCCTGCTGTTCATCCAGCTCCACACCTTGTTATCTCAGATTCTCCAGCATCTGCAGTTCCTACTATCTCTAATGTGAAACTTATTCTTGTTTCATGCCTCATTCAGTAAGCAGATGCCTGAGTTATTTTTATCCTGATTCCCTTTGCTTCCCAGGTGTCTTAGCTCAACATGTTAAAGGAACAACAACCCTGTGGTGAATTTGAATAATAGTGGGATTTGAATGCTGCCTTTCTTTATCATTTTCCTAATTTATTTCCAGCACCAATCCTAGCAATAAATTATTTTTCCTCTGTTATTGTTAAGGAACAAGAGTAAGCCATTCAGTCTCTCAGTCCTTTGAGTTATTCAGTTAGATCACATGTAATGTATACCTCAGTTCCATTTACCCATGCAGCCTTACTCAACATGAAAAAAGTCCAATTTCATAACTCCTTACTGTGTCTTCCAGTTGTTGCATAATTGTCACATAGATAAGCTGCAGAGCTGGGCTGAGAGATGGCAAATGGAGTTTAATGCAGACAAGTGTGAGGTGATGCACTTTGTAGGAGTAACCAGGATGCAAAGTACTGGGTTAGTGCTAAGATTCTTGGTAGTGTAGATGAGCAGAGAGATCTCGGTGTCCAAGTACACAGACCCTTGAAAGTTGCCACCCAGGTTGACAGGGCTGTTAAGAAGGCATACAGTGTTTTAGCTTTTATTAATAGAGGGATCGAGTTCCAGAACCAAGAGGTTATGCTGCAGCTGTACAAAACTCTGGTGCAGCCGCACTTGGAGTATTGCGTACAGTTCTGTTCACCGCATTATAAGAAGGATGTGGAAGCTTTGGAAAGGGCGCAGAGGAGATTTACTAGGATGTTGCCTGGTATGGAGGGAAGGTCTTACGAGAAAAGGCTGAGGGACTTGAGGCTGTTTTCGTTAGAGAGAAGAAGGCTGAGAGGTCACTTAATTGAGACATATAAAATAATCAGAGGCTTAGATAGGGTGGATAGGGAGACCCTTTTTCCTAGGATGATGACGGCGAGCACGAGGGGGCATAGCTTTAAATTGAGGGGTGAAAGATATAGGACAGATGTCAGAGGTGGTTTCTTTACTCAGAGAGTAGTAAGGGAATGGAACGCTTTGCCTACAACGGTAGTAGATTCGCCAACTTTAGGTACATTTAAGTCATCATTGGATAAGCAAATGGACGTACATGGAATAGTGTAGGTTAGATGGGCTTCAGATCGGTATGACAGATTGGCACAACGTCGAGGGCCAAAGGGCCTGTACTGTGCTGTAATGTTCTATGCATTTTAATTGCTGCGTTACAGCTGTTAAGCAAATGATTAAAACAAAATAAATGATATTTAAAATAAGGATAGTAGGAACTGCCGATGCTGGAGAATCTGAAATAACAAGGTATAGAGCTGGATGAACACAGCATGCCAAACAGCATCAGAGGAGTAGGAAAGCTGATTTTTCAGAAAAAGAGTCTAGACCTGAAATGTCAGCTTTCCTGCTCCTCTGATGCCGTTTGGCCTGGTGTGTTTATCCAGCTCTCCACCTTTTTATCTGATATTTAAAATAACGTTTTCTCAAAAATGAAGCTTCCAATTTTATATGCTTCGCCTGTAAAATCAATTTTAAAAATTGTTTCATCAATTATAAAACTATCTTTTCTGTCTTGCAATGCTTTCCCATATCAGGACTTATTCTGTCAATTTTTAAATGATCAACGTTCTACGGGAGAACACAGAAATGCTGTGTTCATCCAGCTCCACACTTTGTTATCTTGGATTCTCCAGCATCTGCAGTTCCCATTATCTCCAGTATTTTCCACTGCCCCTTATTATTTCTTGTCTCCATACAGAATCTATTTCCTGATTTTCTGAGCCAAAATCTCTCCTCATAACTGACCATTCTCATCCTTTAGTGTCATGCCTACCAACTAACCCACTCCCTACCAACACCATCTTTCATATTTTCAGTTGTTTCAAACAGTGTTCATCATGTGCAAACAGATTAAAGTTTATCGTCGTACAGAAAGCCGTGATCTGGTGGTGCCAGTATTGGACTGGGTGAACCAAGTCAGAAGTAACATGACACCAGGTTATAGCTCAACAGGTTTATTTGAAATGACAAGCTTTAGCAACACTGCTCCTTCGTCAGGTGAAGTGGTCTTGTGACCTTATGTCATGTGACTTCTGACCTTGTACAGAAAGGTAAAGGACTTTTAATTCCCAAAGAGACAAGGGTATGCATGTAAAATGCAGCTTTATTTTCTCACATCAAGTTTTACATTTAGAATGATAGGAATTTTTTAAAACAGCTTTTAAGTTTGATTAGTACCAATCCATTTTTCTCGACTGTCAATTTCTATTCATTCTAACTGAATGAAGTGAATTTGATTCCCATCTGATGATAGTCTCTGAATGGGAATTACAAAGCACAACAGTATAAATTAAAAACACAAGAAGTTTAATTAACATGAGGAACTTCCAACAAGCACTTTGAAATTATTGTTAAAAAAATCATTGTCGTCGTGACTGTCCCTCAATTTGTTGATGACAGTTACTCAAGGTCACATGACTCTGTCATCACGCATCATAGAATCATACAGTGCAGAAGAGGCCCTTTGGCCCACCATGTGACTGAACAGTGGCAAATTCTGACCCACATTGCTTAGGACATGTAGCAAGGTAAGGGATCCAGTGTGAAAGATATGATTCAGTTTCTTTCCTTCTCTACTGCTGGTCTGCTCATCATTGAAATTTCTGAGCTCAAGCATTGTACAGCATGATGTACAAGTTATCGCCATTATGATTGTTTGGTATTAAGGTCCTGCTAGTCATTAATATTAATATTACTCAGGCTACATTTCAAAGTGTCTTTGAAGCATTTCTGTGTTCTCCCGTAGAATGTTGATCATTTAAAAATTGACAGAATAAGTCCTGATATGGGAAGATTATTTTCAGCCAATGAGTGCCCAGTCTGTCAAATTTGCATGAGTTTTGTCTGGAGGCTTGAGAGTTGACTTCAAGAAAGATACTAATGTTTGTTCAATGTCCTCATATTGAACCTTGAGAATATAGCAAAGGTATTGCTGATGGAACAGGGCATCAATATATTTCAATAATTATTTTCGCCATAATTTCAAAACAATTGTTAAAGGTTTGCTTTAAATTAATGACAAATTAGTTAAACCAGAATACAGATGAATATTAACTGATATGCTAGCATGTTTATTATCAACACCAGAGAATAATTGCAGTGTGAAAATTCCTTACACTTTCAGGTTCATGTTAAATCATTCACGATGTGCTCCCATTTTATGGAAGTCCTAGTCTAAGCATCTCAAACATAGAAACTAAACTCTCACAATTAAGTCTGTTTTTTTATTATTAGATAAATAATTCTCTTCTTAAATATTCCAACCTTTATCATCTGTTTCTTATTGTTATGGTTTCAACATTCCTTGGTAATTTATTTGAGCCAGCTGCACTGCAAAAAATGATAGCTAAATCCTGTAACTACTTTGTAAAGCCTGATGTGCCAGGTCTCTCCTTAGCTGGGAGTGAAAAATGTTGAATAGCACACGTTTATGATGATTTTCTCCAAAATACTGGATTCTTATTCAAATCTGATGTTTCACGGTAAACGGGAACCTGGTCAGGTATTCCACATCAAGCATCTGATCTTAAAGTTACTGTACTTGATGATAGTCTTTTTGATGAATTTCACATGCCTCACCCAGTCAGAATTAAGTTTTGAATTTTAACAGTACATCCTTATTTCCCTACAGCTGTATATTCCCCAAGGCTGTCTAACCTTGCATGAGGAGAGTGAAATGTGAAAGCAGTGGTTATGCTCCATTTGCAAAGTAACAATGAACTGCTAAAGGTATAATCCCCTTTCTTTCCCTGTCCCCAACTCTTGCTGGATGTGCTGAATAACACTGGGGTACATTTTTGTGGCTATCAGGAGGTTCTCGCTCAAGCAGCTGTCTTCCACGTGTAAAGGTACTACAACAGTCAACTTCCTGTGTCACTGCCTCAGTCAAGGGCTGTTCTTCATGTGATCTGCTCAGCATTCCCAGAATATTGTGGAGTTGGAGGAACCGAGCAGGTTATACAGCATCGGAGGAGCGGAAAAGTTACCCTGATTAACGGTGTAAACAAAACGTCAACTTTCCTACTCCTCTGATGCTGCCTGACCTGTTGTGATCCTCCAGCTCGACACTGTATTGATTCTGACGCCAGCATCTGCAGTTCTTGCTATCTCTGATCAATAAGTTTTATTTTTGGCTTCCAGCATCCACAGAATTGTTATTTTATACTAAGATAACTATAAGGCTGTCTTTTTCTCACAAGGATTCATACTGGCAAGTAGTTTGCACAGGGCAAAGCGGCAAATTCTTATATACAAATAAGTAAACGTGAATTCTGTGGATGCCAGAAATCCAAAATAAAAACAAAAAAAGCTGGATGTACTTCGCAGGTCAGGCAACAACTTTCAGGAGAGAAACAGTTAACATTTAATGTTGATGACCTTCCATTAGACTGGAGGAAGCTAAACATTTAGTAGTTTATCAGCAAGTACAAAAGACTGGAGAGGTGTCAAAATGACAAAGGGTGTAAAGAAAAGGTCTGTGAGGGTGGAGCACAGAAATAGTTAAAATACGAAAGGGATTAAAGTGCACAGCAAATGGAACAATACAAAATCCAATCGAACAATGCAAAACAAAATAAATGGATCTAGAGGAGGTGTAAATAGCAACATCAAGACCGGTGCCAGGATCTGAAAAAAGGGATAAAACAAATTACACTGAATTGAGATAACTAGGTAACGAGGTGCAGAGCTGGATGAACACAGCATCAGAGGAGCAGGATGACTGACGTTTTGGGCCTAGACCCTTCTTCAGAAGTGGGGGTGGGGAAGGGGACACTGAACTAAATAGAGAGAGGGGGAGGCAATGATGGAAGGTGGATAAAGGAACAGATAGGTGGAAAGAAGACAGACAGGTCAAGGATAACAAAGTGAAGCTGGATGAACACAGCAGGCCAAGCAGCATCTTAGGAGCACAAAAGCTGACGTTTCGGGCTTTGACCCTTCATCAGAGAGGGCAGGTCAAGGTGACGGGGATGGGTCAGTAAGGGTGAGTGTAGGTAGGGAGTTGGAAGGGGGGATTGCTCAGTTGGGAGAGAGGGGTGGGTAAGTGGGAAGGAAGATGACAGGTCAAGGAGGCGGGGATGAGGCTAATAGGTAGGAAGTGGGGGTGGATGTTAGTCAGTGAAGTGGGAGGAGCAGATAGGTGGGAGAAAAGATGGACAGGTCAAGGAGGCGGCGACGAGCTGGGCTGGTCTTGGGATGCAGTCGGGGTTGGGAAGATTTTGAAGCTTGTGAAGTCCACATTGAGACCGTTGGGCTGCAGGGTTGCCAAGTAAAATATGAGGTGTTGTTCCTCCAGCCTTCGGGTGGCATCGTTGTGGCACTGGAGGAAGCCTGGGATGGACATGTCGTCCAAGGAGTGGGAGGGTAGTTAAAGTGGTTCGTGACTGGGAGTTGTAGTCATTTGTCACGAACCTACGTTCACACCTACGCTCGGTTCTACAGCAGCACCAGTTCCTACTGTCTCTTACACTGAATTGATAGCCAGGAATGTTGATATATGCATAAGGAGCTTTTCTTTCCAATTCCAGTTAATAGAACAGATTATATGATTAGAAAGCTTCATTCCACCACCATGTGCATCTTGATTAAAATTTATTTGATCACGAAGGAAAAATGTTTGAGCACCAAAGTGAAAGGTGCCTTTTAAACTAAGAATATCTTGAATCTTAAATTCATTCTCATTGGGCTGCGGTTTAATCATAGAATTGTAGAATCCCTACAGTGTGGAAACAGGCCCTTCAGCCCAACAAGTCCACACCAACCCTTGGAGTATCCCACCCAGATTCATTCCCCTCTCACTCAGCTAAGCTACATATCCCTGAGCACTACGGGCAATTTACCATGGCGAATCCACCTAACCTGTACATCTTTGGACTGTGGGAGAAAACTGTAGCACCCAGAGGAAACCCACGCAGACACAGGGAGAATGTGCAAACTCCACATAGAAGTCACTGTTGTAAAATTCCTGCCAATCAGCTAAGTGTCAGTGTTATGAGCTTAACTGAGGGTTACTGTCCATGAGCCCTAGTGAACTTTCTTGTGTTATTCTCCACACTTGCCTGTTTAGGTATACACATGTCCCCATGACACCCCACTCACCCTATGTTTCTCCTGCCAAAGATGGAAATACTTGTTACTGCTGGAAACATCTAGTATTTCCGGTGCTGGATCCATTTTTAAAGCCCAGCCATGTATCAAGTCAAGCATTGTCAGACAGTAGTTGCCCTTCATGGAGAGTGAGAAAGTAACCAAAAAGATCGGCTTATCAAGGCACATAGGTGACATGGCTAACACTTCATTGCAAATACAAGTGCACATTTGTCAATATACTCTGATTTAACAGCCAAGCTTTAAAGGGTAGTATCATCCCTTCTTACAACCCTGTCTAAGGGAGTGCTACTCTTTTTTTTAATGCCAGTGTAGCGTAATATCTTCTCATCGTTCAATGTGACAGCATCACAAACAGGAAAGCTTTCAAATGTTTCAAATGTTCACTTTTACTCTGCCACAGCAAAACCAAAAAATATAGAAACAAACTAAAGGTATATTCTGGGAATAGGACAGACTTCCTTTTTGAGCGGCAATAAATTTACAGTCTATGATTATTGTGCCAAGCTCACAGCAATTTGAACCCGATGTCAATTGACTCCTGTCAGGCTTGTTGCATTCGACACTGCATTGTTCTAGCATGCTGCAGATGAATTCTTCATCTTCTTCCTCAGAAGATTGTTGCTGCTCTCCCAGCTCTTCAGCTTCCAACACACGTTGTCTGCTCCAGTTATGCAGAGCACAGCATGCTTGGAATATGCAGCACATTGTCTCTGGACTGTACTGACAGTCCCCGATCTCATTAATCCAAACAGTGGAACCTCATCTTCAGGAGGTCTATCATCTACTCAGTGTACTTGTTGGAAGAATGGGTTGCAATTCTATCTATGCTCGGCCTCAGTCACAGGTTGTGTAACAGAATCATCAGCCATGGTTGCAGAATGTAGCCTTTGTCCCTACGTAACCATTCTTGTTTGTCTTTTGGCCCTTGAAATGAAGCAGGAACATGGGAGTTCTCAGAGGTGGCAAGAACTACAGATTCTGGAGTCAAAACGCACACAGTGAAAAGTTGGAGGAACTCAGCAGTCAGGCAGCATTAGAAGAGCAGGAAAGTCAATGTTTCGGGTCAGGACACTTCATCTTTCCCGTCGACTTTCCTATTCCTCTGATGCTACCTGACCTGCTTTATTCCTCCAGCTCCACAACATGGAAGTTCTCAATAATATTGGCATTCTATCAGCTCCCATTTCTGATGTATTGATGATTACAGATGGCTTGCACGTTGATAGTGATGAAATCACTCATGATATGGCACTCTCAACATGACTTGTGCCCAGTCCTTGGAACCTTGCAGTTGGGGGTTGCCAGTATTGCTAGCAAAGCCTGCCACCCAGGCTGCAGCACTGACCTTGTCAAGGGGAAATGAAGCGAAGTGGTGTGATCTGGCACAAATGCTTCAGGAACAGCCTTGATACATTTGTGGGTCAACAGTTGAGAAGACGAATGCTGCACAACACAAATTAGAGATGGCACAGTTGCAAACTCAGCCTAATAATCATGGGCTCTTCTTCAAACTTCCAGGTTCTCATCTTCCTTGCCCTCCCTGAAAAGTCCCTTCTACACATTCCCACACACTCTTTGAATTACAATTTCATCTGTCAATGTCAGCCCTGAATTTCATCCCTACAACTTAGTCATGCCAATCATCACACTGCACTGTCCAATGGAGGCTAAGGTAGTTGTGATCATCATTATCACTTCCCCTTCCTATCATAACTTATGTCCTCCCCTTATGTGCAGTTACCTTCCTTCACAATTATTAACTTGTATACATCCCAGCATGTTTCCTCCAATTCCCAGAAATGAATTTCCCAAATTAACTACCACAGCAGTACTCTCTAATAACCACCCTAGACTTTCACTGGGCTCCCAGACTGACCGTGGTCCAATCTTGTCTGAAGAGTGACTAGACTCTTATCTGGTTAGTGTGCAGCTCTCTGACTGACTTACTGTGACCCTCTGAACTGGTTGCACTGGACCTGCAGGACTTACTGTGACCCACTCTCTGAATTGTAATATGGACCCCCCAAACCCTAACCATCCTAAGTGTCTTATTTACTGTGTCCAAGGCCCTGGACTGGTATCAGATGATGGCCTTGAATTACTGTACCAGGATCCCCTGATTGAGTCCTATGGTATGACTGAGGACTGTACCCTTTAGACTTTGAAAAATGGTCACTTGGTAGAAATACATGCAGTGTAAACAAAGAGGGATCAAAGCTCAAAAAGGGCAAGTCAAGGCAGAGAAGTTATAAGTATCCAAGCAGGCACAAAGTGAGTGAGCACTATGACAGCTAAGCAAAGGGCCCTGATTGAATCCATGAATAGGTGCAAAGTGATCTGGCAGAAATATTATAATAAATGGTGTCGGAGAGCTCCAAATTGCAGCATGAAAGGGCAGAACAGCATTATAGGTGGGTTAGAAATGTGGCATGAGGGTGCAATGAGGTTGACGTATCTGAAGCCAATGTTCATGGACTGGGCATGGGTAGTCACTGCCCATGGAGCATTCCCTGAGATGTTGAGCACTGCTGATCAAGATGGATGCCCAGAGGAACATGCAGCATGCAGGAGTTCCCAGGTACCCTGTATAAATTTCATGTTGAGAAATGTCTTCATTTATTCACTAGGTAGGAGAACAGGAAGGATGCATTTTAATGAGGCAAAATTAATTAATGATAGCATTAAAGATATGCCAATAAGCCTCAAGATTCTCATCTCACCATTCAAACATTGGTTGGAAAACCAACACCTTTTTTCTTGACGTTGAGAATCTAAATTCTGCTAATCTCCCCGTAGTTTTGAAACATATTCATCAATGACCACCTCATTCAGGAAAAGGGAAGATCCTGCTCATTTTTTTTTGTAAATATGAATCATTGGTGAGAACATCAGAGACCGTTATTGAGAACTACAGAAGGATAAGAATTTCTTCAGAGATATTGGGAACTGCCGATGCTGGAGAATCTGAGATAACGAAGTGTAGAGCTGGATGAACACAGCAGGCCAAGCAGCATCAGACGAGCAGGAAATCTGACATTTCAGGTCTGGACCTTTCTGAAACTTCAGCTTTCCTGCTCCTCTGATGCTGCTTGGCCTGCTGTGTTCATCCAGCTCTACACCTTGTTATCACAAGAATTTCTTTCGTGTTTTAGGAAAATTGTTTGCTTGGAATCTTCATTATATTTTTACTTTTGTACATTCAACCATAAACAAGTCTGACAATTAGTAAAGTCAGTTCTCACATGTATCATTTTAAGCAGCCTCCTTAGAGTGACTAATGACACAAAGATGCAGTTTGATGAAATGGATAGATTTAAATTTAAAGCACAGAAGTGCAGTGTTTGGTGGAAACAATGAGGAGAGGCAAAAAACTAAATTATGAAATTTTAAAGATGGCTCAGGTATAGTGAGAGATGGGGAAGGTGATGGGACAAATTTATTGAATTATCTTCTGAAATCCTTGAATTTATAAACAAATGTGTTGAGTTACACTAAATCATTGTGAATCACTGGTTAGGCCTTGACTGGAATTAGAGGCCTGGATTATCCAATCGACGAATAAATATTTCTAAAGCTTGGGAGATGGGAGTTGAAACTGGGGACACTGCTGAATCCCTGCTACAGCAAACTCTGAAGGAATAGCCCAGGAAATCGAAGCTTGGAACCGCCCAAAAATATCCATTTAAATTGGAAAATTCAGAGCGTTCCGCTGAAGTTAAAAGTTACTTGGAGAAAATTAGGGTTTTAAATTCCTAGTCTAACTAAATGAATATTTAACTGCCCACCCCTCCCACAACTTACAAACACCCCTACATCTGGGTCCCGCCATCCCCTGCTCCCACTGTGAGTCGACTCATCAACCACCACTTCAACTGGCACCAAAATCCACTCTGGACCTAACTCCTGTATCTCCTGAATCTCATTGCATGAGAGTGTGGTTTGTCTTCCCCTGACAGTTCTGCACTATGAGACACTTGTCAGAATGGAAGTACAGCTCCACAATTCAGAAGCAGCCCTGATTGAAAACTCATATCAGAAATGCAGAACTCTTGTTTCATTAAAAAAAAGAGCCATATAGCAATCTGTATGTGATTGCCACTCCTTTGAAAATCTGGCCCATTGTGTCTAATTCTGGGCATAATCCTTTAGGACAGACGTCAGGACCTTGGTTGTTCTCATTAGGACAGAGAAGGTTGAGAGGATAGCTAATGAGTATTCAAGATTATGAACAGTTTTATTAAGACAAATAAAAAAATTATTTCCAATGGCAGAAAAGTTAGAACTCAAGGACATAGAATTAAAATACTGTAATTAGTGAAAGGAAAACAACATCATGAGACATACATATTCCTCCTCCAGGACTTCCAATTCCCTGGCCCCCAACACCTCATATTCACCATGGACGTCCAGTCCCTGTACACCTGCATTCCGCATGGAGATGGCCTCAAGGCCCTCCGCTTCTTCCTGTCCCGCAGGCCCGACCAGGCCCCCTCCACCGACACTCTCATCCGCCTAGCGGAACTCGTCCTCACACTCAACAACTTCTCTTTTGACTCCTCCCACTTCCTACAGACTAAGGGGGTGGCCATGGGCACCCGCATGGGCCCCAGCTATGCCTGCCTCTTTGTAGGTTACGTGGAACAGTCCATCTTCCGCACCTACACAGGCCCCAAACCCCACCTCTTCCTCCGGTACATTGATGACTGTATCGGCGCCGCCTCTTGCTCCCCAGAGGAGCTCGAACAGTTCATCCACTTCACCAACACCTTCCACCCCAACCTTCAGTTCACCTGGGCCATCTCCAGCACATCCCTCACCTTCCTGGACCTCTCAGTCTCCATCTCAGGCAACCAGCTTGTAACTGATGTCCATTTCAAGCCCACCGACTCCCACAGCTACCTAGAATACACCTCCTCCCACCCACCCTCCTGCAAAAACTCCATCCCCTATTCCCAATTCCTCCGCCTCCGCCGCATCTGCTCCCACGATAAGACATTCCACTCCCGCACATCCCAGATGTCCAAGTTCTTTAAGGACCGCAACTTCCCCCCCACGGTGATTGAGAACGCCCTTGACCGCGTCTCCCGCATTTCCCGCGACACATCCCTCACACCCCGCCCCCGCCACAACCGCCCCAAGAGGATCCCCCTCGTTCTCACACACCACCCTACCAACCTCCGGATACAACGCATTATCCTCCGACACTTCCGCCATTTACAATCCGACCCCACCACCCAAGACATTTTTCCATCCCCACCCCTGTCTGCTTTCCGGAGAGACCACTCTCTCCGTGACTCCCTTGTTCGCTCCACACTGCCCTCCAACCCCACCACACCCGGCACCTTCCCCTGCAACCGCAGGAAATGCTACACTTGCCCCCACACCTCCTCCCTCACCCCCATCCCAGGCCCCAAGATGACATTCCACATTAAGCAGAGGTTCACCTGCACATCTGCCAATGTGGTATACTGCATCCACTGTACCCGGTGCGGCTTTCTCTACATTGGGGAAACCAAGCGGAGGCTTGGGGACCGCTTTGCAGAACACCTCCGCTCAGTTCGCAACAAACAACTGCACCTCCCAGTCGCAAACCATTTCCACTCCCCCTCCCATTCTCTTGATGACATGTCCATCATGGGCCTCCTGCACTGCCACAATGATGCCACCCGAAGGTTGCAGGAACAGCAACTCATATTCCGCCTGGGAACCCTGCAGCCATATGGTATCAATGTGGACTTCACCAGTTTCAAAATCTCCCCTTCCCCCACTGCATCCCTAAACCAGCCCAGTTCATCCCCTCCCCCCACTGCACCACACAACCAGCCCAGCTCTTCCCCCCCACCCACTGCATCCCAAAACCAGTCCAACCTGTCTCTGCCTCCCTAACCGGTTCTTCCTCTCACCCATCCCTTCCTCCCACCCCCAGCCGCACCCCCAGCTACCTACTAACCTCATCCCACCTCCTTGACCTGTCCGTCTTCCCTGGACTGACCTATCCCCTCCCTACCTCCCCACCTACACCCTCTCCACCTATCTTCTTTGCTCTCCATCTTCGGTCCGCCTCCCCCTCTCTCCCTATTTATTCCAGTTCCCTCCCCCCATCCCCCTCTCTGATGAAGGGTCTAGGCCCGAAACGTCAGCTTTTGTGCTCCTGAGATGCTGCTTGGCCTGCTGTGTTCATCCAGCCTCACATTTTATTATCTTGGAATCTCCAGCATCTGCAGTTCCCATTATCTATGAGACATACGTCTTGTGTTTTATGACCTGGTTGACAGTTAATCATCATAATAACTTTCATTATGGAATTTTGCAATCATTTGCAGCACCATTTAACAAAAGCAGGAAATGAGACAAGGTCTTTTGCAGGCACAACGGGCCAAGGAATTGGCCACCTTCTGCACTGTCATTTTGCAAATGTATGCCTTCACAAAGCTTTGGTGGTAGAGAGAATAGTTACCTCATTCCTTTTTTTTGAAACAATCTAGTCTTATTTTCCCATTCAACATCTGGAGAGGTAAATATTTATTGAACAAGGTATTATTGATGAAGGCTACGCACAAATGGTACTACTATATAAATTTCTGATGCTGCACTCAAGTTTTTGAATCAATCAGCCTGTTGGATTTGCCTTTGCATGGTTCAAGAATTAAATTCAGTAGTTAAATGGAGTAAAAATTCTAGAAACAGTTGATGTTGTGGAGAGAAAAAAAACAGATAATGTTTCAAGTTCATGAATTTTCATCAGAATTAGTGCGATAATATTCAACTTTCCTGGTCACTGTGAAGTATTTCCTATTGGATAGAGTCTGTGTGTGAACATTGAATAATAACAGCCTTGACACCCCAATTAGGAGAGATGGAACTGCTGAGGCAATTCATAGGCTTCATGGGAAATCCTATAAAGAATTCAACAAAATAAACAGTGGCAACTGCTGCCAGGCGATTACTGAAGGGGAAGCTGTGAGAAGCCAATGAGCATTGGAACTACAGGCTGCAGCAATGTCAGGAGACCTGTTTTCAAATGGTAGTAGATTGCTGCTCACAATGCAGTCTCCTGGTGGGACCAGGTGCAGTCCAGATGACTGCTTTGCGGAACACCTCAATAGGAATGATGTTGACCTCCTAGTTTCTTGCCATTCTAATAACGTACCTTGCTCTGGTGCTAACACTTCTGTCCTGCAGCAATGTTCTAATGCAAAGCACAACATAAGCTCATGGAACAACATCTCATTTTTGGCTGAAACACTTTACAGCCTTGAGGTCTCAACATTCAATTTAATAACTTCAGAAACTGACTGCATTATGTTCTCCATTTATCTTACAATTGCTTCTCCCCTACTCCCTCATCCTTGTCTTGTTTGTGTCTTGTTACTTTGCTCTTAATTGAGTGGAGGCCCATTCTCTCTTTTCACACCTTCATTTACACCTACTTCACACCTTTATACCTCTCACCACCGTTAACAACCACTTTGTCTTTTGCAGTGGGCCTCACCACCATCTGCTCCCTTGTTCCTCCTCCTCCTCTTCTCTCAAAAGTATATATTTTTAAAATTCCAACATCTTTCAATTCTGAGGAAAATTCATACTGGACTTGAAATGTTGACTCTGCTTTCTCTCGCTTTAGACACCACCAATGCAGAGTGGAAAGCCATCACCCCAGAAGATGTTTCCCTGAAAATGCAGCACAGGCATGATCATAGCCACAGACTAGCACACTTTTCCAGTGTCATGTGGACTATTGGTCTCACACAGAAAGACACATTTGGGCTAGATGCCAAAAGCCTGATATCACAGCAAAGCACAGCACCCTTAAAAGGGATAATGTACCTGATGAAAGAAGAATAATTGCAATTCCTTGCCCTTGCCCACCCATTCACAGTTATTGTATCTTTTTAAACCTAACAGCGATTTTGTCTAATTTTATTATGTTTAGATTTTTAAGGTCTTTACACAACAACAAAGGACTAACTAGATAATAAAATGTGAGGCTGGACGAACACAGCAGGCCAAGCAGCATCTCAGGAGCACAAAAGCTGACGTTTCGGGCCTAGACCCTTCATCAGAGAGAGGTTGCCAGTGTGCCAACAAATCCAGAACAAAGACTAAAATGCATAGATCACGCTTTACTGAACCTTCACAGATGCTGCCAGACCTGCTGAGCTTTTCCAGCAACTTTGTTTTTGTTCCTTATTTACAGCATCCGCAGTTCTTTCGGTTTTTCTTTACTGACCCTGACTGGACTCTTACTGTTGAGTCTTGCCTGTGCATGGTTTCAGTTTTCATTGAAAATTTATAATTCTATTTTCCCAGCAGATAAAACCCTGCTAAACTTTATATTGCTGGCACAAATGATTGTTCAGAGTCTCAGGCATTTCATAAAAGAGCCTGTCAGTTGCAGTGAAAAATATGAAACATAATCAGGACTTTTTGGAATTTCAAGACCAGTGTAGAACTAATAAAGAGACTTGTATTTCACTGTGCAAATTAAAGGGGCTCCCTTCACTGCGCACTTATCTTTGTTAGAGAGGGAACATTGGCTATGATCCAAGGGAGTACAATGAACTAACAGGCTAACACGATTTGCACACATCACATCTCACAAAGGCATTTAGTCAATCATTGAAGAACATATGGGATCTGAGAGCATGCTATGCTTATATAGAACCAGCACTGTCTGTGTGTGTGTTTTTGCCTTCAGGGAGGTCACTTACAGCTGATTCCACACAAGTCAATACCTGATAAGTGAATGTTTCCACTAAACAATTTGAGAACAGGAAACCCAAACCCATTTTCTGTCTGCGGTCTCTTATTCCCACACATTCCTAATCGGTGAATATTTTCAACTGCACATTTGTCACATCTCTTCTGGGTTTGATTGGTGCCAAAGAAAACCCCACAAAACAAGTTAGTGAATAGCTATTCTGAACAAGCAACATACAACAGACCTGAGGAGCAACAGGATATAGAATATGTTGAGGTTCAATATATATTTGCAACAGCAAGTCCCAGGACTGTTAAAGAATAATGATAGTGTTGCTGAGTTGATCAGAGGTACATAGCAACAGGCCAACAGCTCAGTTGTGTTCCAAAACAGATGTACTCATCAGCAAATTAATAGCATCATGGAATCCCAAAGCAGAAACAGTAACAACAGGATGCCAGCTGTCCTATCAAGGGAGACAATTATCATTTAGCTCTTCAAAGCAACAGCACCTAACATCAAGATTTTAGCTCTAGTAAAACCTAACAAAGAATAATTGCTTAAATGATTTTACTTGCTTTCCACAAAAAGACAAACCCAATCATCTGATGGATTTTAGCTCCATTGAACTGATGTAAGTCTCAGTAAAATGACTTTATTATGTCTCAAAGGTAGAATGAAATCATATCAGCATAATTTTGCTGAGGCAGAATAATGGAAAGAGACAAAGGTCAGAATCTTCACAGCCACTGAACAATATAGGATTTGGTGAGAAAGTGGGAAAATAGGGTGAGACCACATTTCAGGAGATTCTCACAGCTGAGGGGAAAAAGTCCCATTCTCTAAACAAGTGCTATAAGATGAATTGGAACTCTCATGGTGAGAGATGTATTTGCATCCGTTGGCATCAAACCTTTATGGTACACTTCCAACCCAGTAATAAAATGGTCCTGCAGCTCAATGCTGCACTTATAATTCCTGTCACTGGAATGCTGCTGCCAGGACATTTTGCAAGCAAAGCCGGACAGCTGTCTCATGGATTGGGTCAGGGTGCACCTCAAGACTCCTCACTTTGTGCCTTGACCTTCATTAATTTGGGGGGAGGGGAGAACTGGGCTGGTTTGGGGATGCGGTGGGGGAAGGGGAGATTTTGAAGCTCCCCCCACTGCACCACACAACCAGCCCAGCTCTTCCCCTCCACCCACTGCATCCCAAAACCAGTCCAACCTGTCTCTGCCTCCCTAACCTGTTCTTCCTCTCACCCATCCCTTCCTCCCACCCCAAGCCGCACCCCCATCTCCTACCTACTAACCTCATCCCACCTCCTTGACCTGTCCGTCTTCCCTGGACTGACCTATCCCCTCCCTACCTCCCCACCTATACTCTCTCCACCTATCTTCTTTTCTCTCCATCTTCGGTCCGCCTCCCCCTCTCTCCCTATTTATTCCAGAACCCTCACCCCATCCCCCTCTCTGATGAAGGGTCTAGGCCCGAAACGTCAGCTTTTGTGCTCCTGAGATGCTGCTGGGCCTGCTGTGTTCATCCAGCCTCATATTTTATTATTTTGGATTCTCCAGCATCTGCACTTCCCATTATCTCTCCAAGGCTCATAATACTTATGTCTTTCCTTCACTTTTAGCGTAGACACAAAGCCTCGCTGTAGTCATGTTTGTCAATAGTCATCAATCAAGGACAAGTTGTTGTACAATACCATACTATATCAATCTCTCACATGCACCCTGTGCAAGTCGTGTATGCAGTAAACAAACTGTACGTGCACCAATCAAATGGACATGTCTTAAGTTCAAAGCAAAGTAGTCCTCTGTCAAGTCAGTAATGCCCTTCAGTCCGAGGGTCCCAGCAGAATAAGTGAATATATCAGACCAATATCAGTCTAGGGGCTGCTTAGGGTTGTCAGGGTCAGGGCTCTGTATCTCTACAGTTCAGGGAGCAAGCCACAGTCAGCCCTATGAGCCCAATGCAACTAACCTAAAGAATTGCGGTAAGTCAGTTAGTAAGCTGCACAGAGATCAGTCAGGGCTGACCATCTAGTCTAGATGGTCAGTCCTGGGGTCCATGAATAAAAGTCAAGGGGTGTTATTGGGGCCACAGCAAGAGAGAAGCAGGGGATCCCAATTGTGGGATAAAAGGCAGCATATTGAGATGCGGAAGGGATAACAATTGTGAAAGACTGAGATGTTAGACCAGGGAAGGAAAAGGGGTAGTGTGAGATTGGGGTATCATCAACTGTCAGCATCCTGGCTTCGATGGGGATCAATGCTTTACTGTGTTTGGCACAATGACTTAGGCTAAAGGGTGAAATGTGGAGACAAACTTTTAAAAACATCTGAGACTACTTAAGGAAGCTGCCCTAGATATAGAGGATGCATTGGTGGTCATCTTAACAGATTCTTTAGACTCTGATAGAGCTCCTATGGATTGGAGAGTAGCTAATATAACCCCACTATTTACAAAAGGAGGTAGAGACATATCTGATAATTACCTGTCTTGGAATTTGTTAAGTATTTTTTGTTAGTAGTAAATAGTTATTCCTGGTTATGTAAAACAAACGGTGTCACAAATCTTTGTAATAGTTATAGCTTGGGGGCATTAAATTGAGAAAGAGGTTGACTAGGAAAAGTTATTGGGATAAGTTGACAAAACTTTCAGCACATCTTATGGACCTATGGTTCTCCACTTTGTTGTATCTCCACGTGGATAATTCAGTATCCATGACATAATTAACCAGATGGACAAACTCAAAATAGAGATTATAAAGACTTGTGATGCCATTTGTCTTACATAAGACAGAAATAACTATTGATTACTAAGGAAAAGATACAAATTCTTAAAAGCTACTAACTACCAAGACAATTAGCCCAAAATCCTACTTTTTCTCTAACCTGGCACTTAAACCTGATAGACAGGACAAAGGTTTAGTAGTGGATAGATATTGGTTTAAAGATAGAAAGGGAGAAAGGTGGCAAGTCAAGTGGCTGGACTCAACGGTATTTGAATCTCAGGTTAGCAGTTCTAACATCCAAATGTGCTAAACCCCTCTGTGTAGCTCTACCACAGTTTGGTGATGAAACCTTTGAAAGAGTTACTGAGTTGGGTTGGTTCTTTCTTCTGGGCAGTTTACTCATGATACCCCACCAATCATACACCTGTGATACGGCTCCTCACCAAAAATGGTTTTCCAGTTTGACCTTTACTGTTCCAGTCACCGTTATCCGTTCTTTGCTTCAAGCAGTGTCTCCGTGGTTACCTATCAGCTGGGCTCTCACAATTTGTTTCCTCTCCAGGTGCAATTCTTTCTCAGACCTCAATGCTCAAGGTCTAGTCATCACTTCCTAACAAGGGGCTAGAGGGTTTGGCATCACAACTCTGGCTCCTCATTTCTACCTGTATTTGTACTTGTCGTGAGATCATAGGGCTAGACACCCTCTGAGCTTTGGTTGACTTCCTGCAGCGTGGGAGTGACTGATCAATGGCCAATCCTGATCTGTGCTAATTCCAGCTGTCTCCAAGATTGACTCCTCAGCAGGGAGGGACAGAGTTGTCTTGTTCAGTGAGTCTAATGCTGGTAGTAGGAAAATGCTACAGTCTGTTACAGAAGATTTAATTGTGGAGCACTTGGAAATAGTGACAGGATTGGATAGAGTCAGCATTGATTTACAAAAGGGAAATCACTCTTAACAAATCTACTAGAAGCTTTTAAGAATGTAACTAGTCGAATTGACAGAAAAGTTAATAGATGTAGTTTACTTGGACTGAGATGGGTAGAGCATTTAGTTGGCAGAAAGGAAACAAATAGTAGGAATAAAAGGGACTTTTTTTCCAAGTGGCAGGCAGTGACTAGTGGGGTACCATGGCAAAATAACTCCACCAAGTTGTTCTATATTTACATGTGGAGAGTCCCTGGCACTGATCAAACTCTATCCAAGCCTTCTGTCAGGCTGAACAAGATGTCTCACACTTCTGTTCTTATCTATCAGTCAGGGCTCCCTGATTGTACCAGTTAAAAAAGCTCCAATCAGGGAACTCATATTCTATGAGGTGCAATCACTACAACAGGGATCAGTGCTTAGATTTCAGCTATTCACAAAATATATTAATGATTTAGATGAGGAAACTAAATGTGGGCAGCGCAGTAGTTCGTACTACTGCCCCACAGTACCAGGGGCCCAGGTTCAAATCCAGCTATGGGTGACTGTCTGTGAGGAGTTTGCGCATTCTCCCCGTGTCTGCCTGGGTTTTCGGAATGCTCTGGTTTCCTTGCACAGTCCAAAATGTGTGCAGGTTAGGTGGTATGGCCATGCTAACTTGCCCTGTACTGTCCAGGGATGTGGAGGCTAGGTGGATTAGCCATGGTAAGTGCAGGCTTGCAGGGATAGAATGGGATGCCTTTTTGAAAGGTCAGTGTAAAACTTAATGGACTGAATGGCCTCTTTCTGCACTGTAGGGATTCTATGAACAGAATGTAATATCTCAAATTTTGCAGGTGATACAAAGCTGGGTGTGAGGGTGAGCTGTCAGGAGGATTTCAGAGATGCTTATGTGTGATTTGGACAAGTAAGTGGACAAATCCATGGCAGTTGATCTATATAAATATGAGGTTATCCACCTGGTAGCAAAAACAGGGAGCCAGATTATTATTTGAATGGTGATAGATTGGGAAGGGGGGAGCTGCAGCAAGACCTGGGTGTCCTTCTACATTAGTCACTGAAAGTAAGCGGGAGGTGAAGAAGGCAATTGGTATATTTGCCTTCACAGCGAGAGGATTCAAGTACAGGAATAGGAATGTCTTGCTGAAATTGTGCAAGGCCTGATGAGCCTGTATCTCAAGAATTGTCTATAGTTTTGGTCAGCTTATCTGAGGAAGGATGTTCTAACTCTGGAGGGAATGCAACAAAAGTTGACAAGACTAATTCTTGGGTTGGCAGGTCTGCGATATAGAGAGACTGAATTGGCTAGGAATATATTCATTGGAGTTTAGAAGAATGGGGATGGGGAGTGAAAATCTCATAAAAACCTGTAAAAATCTAACAGGACTAGACAAGGTAAACACAAGAAGGATAGTTCTGATGACTGAGCATATGGGTAGACTATTTAGGACTGAGATGAGGAGAAATTTGTTTACTCAGAGAACAGTGAGCCTGTGGAACCCTTGCCACAGAAAGTGATTGAGGCCAAAATATTAAACATCTTCAAGAGGGAGTTATATGTGGTTGTTAGGGCTAAAGAGATCAAAGGATTTGTGCAGAAAACAGGAATATGATACTGAGTTGGATGACTAGCAAAGATCATATTGAATTGGGAATAGGCTTGAAGGATCAAATAGCCTATTTCTGCTCCTATTTTCTATGTTTCCATGTTTCTTTGTGTTCTCAACTCTACCGTAAAAGACAACTAAAAAACTGCAGATGCTGTAAATCTGAAACAAAAACAGAAATTGCTGGAAAAGCTCGGCAGGCCTGGCAGTATCTGTGGAGAGAAACAAAGTTAACTGCATTCTGAGAAAGGGTCACAGACCCAAAACATTAACTCTGATTTCTCTCCATAGAGCCAGACCTGCTGAGCTTTTCCAACAATTTCTGTTTTTGTTACTACGTTAAGACACCTGAGGTCACAATCCAGCTGACTTTCCAGGTCAGTGCTTACAGTGTGCTGTACTGTTGATAGTTTTGATAGATTTCTTCCAGGTATTCTCACCACCATTTGTCTTCTCAATTAGCATCATGAGGAGATAAAAGATGGTTATCCAGTGATAATCACATTGCTTTTGTGGAATCTTGCTGTGCACAATTTAGCTTTTGCATTTCCTATAGATTTGGAAAAAAAAAGTAAAACCATTTGTCTGAAAAATGCCCTGAGCTCTTAAAGACACAGCATGAATGCAATATTTTCATTCAACTGGGAGAGTTTAAGTAGATGTCAGTCAGCTCCTCCTCATCCCATTCCAACTGTCCATAGCACATACCTATCCTCACAGTCTACATTATGAACAGCAAAGAAATATGGAAAAAGACAGCAACAAATTTTGGATTAACATCACCAATCTCCACACATCTTCTAAATACAGAGGATGTATATGTTAAGTGATTTTAATTTCTGTTTTGATGCCCACTGTTGTGACATCAGATAAATAATTACACAACAAAAGAGTTTGAACTATTAATGCTGTGAGGCGAGTTATCATTCCATTCGCGACATCATAATCATCTCTGACCTTTGAGCAGAGGAGCTCCTAAACTGCTTCTCAAGGTATCAAGAGGCCCATCCCTGTCATGGGAACAGTTTCTGTATTTGTCCCCATACCAAAGGTCACAAAATTGGAACTGGTTTTTAAAGATCAAGTTTATTTGGCTGGTGAGACTATTGATGGCAAGGTTGTCTTGGAACTGAATGAGCCTTTGTTCCTTTATTCGGTGAAGTTAAAGATAGCAGGAAAAGGATTTGTGGAGTGGATTGGAGAAGCCAATGAAAATTTGGATTACACCAGGAAAATCCACTGCAGTAACAGAGAAGATTATTTTCATCATATCTTCACACTTTGGGGAGCAGGTACAAAGTTGAGATCAATAACAGAAAACAGGAGCACTGTATGGACCAACATTTAGGGAGGGGTGTGGGAAATCTGAGAAACAGGGTTATTCATACTACGTTGTAGAAAAAATACTGTGCCTGTCTTTCAGATTCTTTTTAAAATTTTGACGCACTGAAGTGAGGTCTGGAGTATAACATAATGTGATACTGTATTGTGCAAATCAGAGAATGTGGCAGAATAAATTAGCTTGGATTATAATTATTTTGGGATGATTGTTAAAAAAAATCTGGGAATGGATATGGGTGACTGAACGCATGTTAGATCAACTCGTTACGGGGAGTAAATATTATAGTCACTGCATGCAATATAATATAAAACTTTTAATGTATTTTAGGTAAACGCAGAATTTGAAAAGATATGTCTTTTTTTAGCTGGTTCATGTTGGTGTAATGAAAGATAAGTCTTGCCTTATATAAAAAATATTCTTTAATGGCTGCATGATATCCCAAAGCACTTTAAAATCAGTTAAACATTTTTGATGTTAGATCACTGTTATAACAGAGGAAACACAGCAGCTAACTCGCTTGCAGCAAGATCCCAGAAAATATAACATGGTAAAGATTGGAGATTTGATTTTCTGTGATGTTGGTGAAGGAATTAATGTTCGTCAGGATACTCAGCAGAACTCTACTTCATCAAAGTGACGTGAGATGTTTTAGATCCACCTAGAGGCACAAACAAGGCATCATTTGAAAGTCGGCATCACTGACAATGCAGCATTGAAGTGTCAGCCTAGATTTCTGTACTCAAGGCTCTTGAGGTGGATAACAACTCCTTGATAAAGAGCTGAGAGTACCACTACTGAACCTTTAAATATTGCAAAAAGTACTCAAAATAAAACCTCATTCTGTTAAGATTTTACACAGAACATAGAACAGTACAATAGTACAGGCCCTTTGGCCCATGATGTTGTGCCAACCAACTATCCTACTAAGATTAAACTATCCTGCATTCCCTACATTATACTATCCTCTGTGTGTCTATCCAAGAGTCACTTAAAAGTCTCTAATGTGTCTGACTCCATTACCACTACTGGCAGCACATTCCAAGTGCCCACCACTGTCTGTGTAAAGAACCTACCTCTGAAATCTTCCCTATACCTTCCTCCAGTTTCCTTAAAATTATGCCCCCTTGTAATAGTCATTTCCACCCTGGGAAAAAGTCTCTGGGTATCCATTCTATCTTTGCCTCTCATCATCTTGTACACCTCTATCAAGTCACCTCTCATCCTTCTTCGCTCCAATAAAAAAAGTCCTAGTTCCCTCAACCTTTCCTCATAAGACCTGCCCTCCAGTCCAGGCAGCATCTTGGTAAAACTCCTCTGCACCCTCTCTAAAGCTTCCACATCCTTCCTATAATGAGACAACCAGAACTGAACACAATATTCCAAGTGTTGGCTAACCAGGGTTTTACACAGGCGCAGCATAACCTGGCAGCCCTTAAACTCAATTCCCCTGCTAATGAAAGCCAACACCCCATACAACTTCTTTACAACCCTGTCAACTTGTGTAGCAACTTTGAGGGATCTAAGTATATATGTATTCTTTAAAGACAAATAAGAACAAATAAAATAGGAGAAGGGGTAGGCCATCAGGCCCCTTGGGCCTGCTTTGCCATTCAATAGATCATGGTTGATCTTATCGTGAACTCAGGTCCACTTACCTGCCAGCTCATCAGAACCCTTAATTCCTCAATCTTTGCCTTATAAACATGCAACAAGGCCATCTCAACTGATTTACTGAGCAGGGAATTCCACAGCTTCACAACCCTTTGGGTGAAGAAGTTCTTTCTCAATTCAGTCGTAAATCTGCTCCCCACTATATTGAGGCTCCGTCCCCTATTTCCAGTTTCACCCTCCAGTGAAGACAGCCTCCCTGCTTCAACCTTATCTACTCCCTGCATAATTTTATACGTTTCTATAAGATTCCCCTCCCATTCTTCTAAATTACAATAAATATAGTCCCAATCTACTCAATCTCTCCTCATAAGCCAACCTTCTCATCTCCAAAATCAACCAAGTGAACATCCTCTGCACTCCATCCAGTGCCAGTACATCCTTCCTTAAGTAACGTCGTAATGTATTGCATCAATCTTGGAAAGTGGTTGATTAAAAGTTTTAATGAGTAGGATAATAAGAACAAAAACACAATGAATCAATTTCAAATAAAACAGAATAATATTGGTTTTGGTATTATCCAGCTTTCAAGTTTACAGTTCCCTCTGCAAAAAGCTGCATGTCTACTTTAGTATATCACCTAATATAGTTAAAACATGGTCCCACCCAATGTTGACAAGGTTACCTGTTTTTGGATAATAAAATGTGAGGCTGGATGAACACAGCAGGCCAAGCAGCATCTCAGGAGCACCTGTTTTTGGAGGCATTTCTACAGATTTGAGGTAGCATCAATTGCCAACTATCTACCCCAATCCTTTTGAAATAAAGATATTTGGGAAGAAAATAATAGAAGGATCACAATGCAGAATTAATTTGCAATTGTTCCTTTTAGTGCAGGCAGCCCTTAAAGCTGACATTGCCTGATAGTTTTAGTGACAAGTGCATGCAGCCCAGTGCTGAATGTGCATTGGAGGGGCTGATGTTCTTGTGATAAAGAATAATAATTCAAGCTCAGGTGCACCCCCTAAAGGGGGATGTAGTGAATTCTGGCTGTAGAATGTGTTGAAAGAGGCTGAAAATAAAATTCTTGGAGAAGGAGATTTGTGTTGTCAAAGGAAAGTCACTGAGCTTCCAAAGAAGGGTTCCTGAAGAAGGGTTCTGACCCCGAAACTTTGACTTTCCCGCTCCTTGGATGCTGTCTGACATGTTGTACTTTTTCAGCTCCCCGTTTTTTGACTCAGTTCTTGAGATCGTATTGTTAGAGGTGGACAGAAAAGAGTGTGGTCCTCTACTTACCAGGGATAAAGAGGAGTACATTCCATCCCTCTTCATTGCCAGACAGACACAGAGAGTGGAAGCTTTACAACTGAACCACTCATCTGCACTACTCAATTCATCATGCACCAATGACTCACTTACTCACAACTTTTTATTTAAAGCAGGACTTACTTGTTGGAAACTCATAATTTCACATCATTCCCACATACTTAGTATTGCTGCATGACTCACAACCACATTTCACAGCTTGCACACACTGCCAGTTATTCAACCAGGATAAGATACAGAATCCAAGACACAGCTATGCTCATGCTTAATCCTCCTCTTTTCCCAGTTCCTCCGCAGCCCAGTAGGGCTCTGAGTGGGTGGGGTTGGGGGTGGGGGTTGCAGGGAAGCTGATGGCTATTGGATTCACACACACATGGCCATGGTCACCTTCACATAATGCTATCCTTTCCTTGCTCCCATGCAGCAGCTTTGCTTGCAACAAGTAGCGGGTTTCGATGAATACTGAGTTGGAGGCTTCGTATCAACCATCTGTTTGGGATTTGACAATAGGATTAAAAGCCAGATGTCCTTCCTGCTGCTAAATCTATCAATTTATCTGTGCTGAGAAACCACTCTCATATTGGATACGAAGAAACGAACAAGGATGCCTCCAGGAATATAAGGATTTTTACTCTGCCTCATAAGTTTTACTATGAAACAGTATACTTGCAGGGAAAACTACAGATAATGTCAGATGTGCAATCCAGAGCAACAGGCAATTGTCTTACCAAGCACAACATTGAGTTTGTTTACAAAATTAAGACGTACACACTGTCCATGGCAACATAATGGCCATGAAGCTACAATTGACTTAGTTAGATCCATTAGGAGCAGTTGAGGGGTCCGGAATGTCCCTATATCCATTGGTATTTTGTTGAGTGTTGGCCAGACCAAAGGCCCAGGAAGCTGGCCATGAAAACATTTTGAGTACAACAGTATTTTACAATTGTTGAGCATGTTTTAGGGTCACTCGGGAATCAACAACTGCAGGGTTAGAGTTTCATGTGATCGTCTTGGATCTCCAAAGACATTGAGGAGCTCTTCATCAATTGAAAGATCTATGCCGTCCACAGACTGGAGTGATGAGAGCTGTTGCTCCCTACCATATTCCCCAAAGAGGTCCATGTGGCAGGAAAAATAATTTGTGAATTTCCCTGTTGAAAAGAGGTTCAGAAGATACATAACACAGCTGTTGTTATCCAAGTCTTACATTAGATACCTTCAATGTCCTTGATGTGGTCATTTCTGACAACAGGCCACATTTTACTAAAGAATGCTTCAGTCAATTTGCAGCTAGGTCTGGATTTGAAAATGTCACAAGCTCACTGAGATATCCACAATTGAATGAGGGACCAAGCTTAGGGTCAGGACAGTTAGATGGCTCTAGAAAAAGGATGCTGGTATCTGTGTGGCAATGATAAATGATAGATCCACTGCACTCCATTGTGGTGTAGCTCCATCAGTATTGCTGATGGGCAGCAAGCTGGAGTCTTAGTTCCATTTTCCACAAAACATGTTCATTCTATATTTACTCCTACAGAACTATCGAAATGTTTACATTAAGGAATCTTTCCGTGGTGTGCAACTGGTCACACCTTGTGATAGGCTTCACTATGCAAGCCAATTGTAGTATTTAAGACGGGGGACAGGATCTGAACAGAAAATAAATGGTCATACAAAGGAGCCACAGTAAGTTTATCCCAATACAGGTTAATTGACCAACATACTGATTGATTGGGATGAACGCAGTGTTGAATTTAATAATACAAGTACTCCTAAAGCCCTCAGACTGTCAGGAAGAGGATCAAAGGCAATGGTCTTCCACCCATCAAGCTACCTGTCTTCCCAGAGAAAACTGAAACCTTCAGATCACCTGAGTTTTTAAAGTTATAGACTTGGAGGTAATTGTGATTATACACAAATGCATAATATTTATAATGTGAATAAACACTTATGGAGATGTGGTATAAGGATATAAACGGATCTGAAAGGATTAACATCCAGGAGTGCTATAAGCATCACCCTATGATGATGTGATATGGACTTGTGAGTGGATCAGGTGAGGATCTCAAGGAGTGAATCCAAACAACTAATGCTCTTCTTAGTATCTGCAGGAATATCTGTCACTGTGCACAGTGGGAAAAGCAGGAAAATAAAGCTGACAAAAACACCAAATAGGGCAAACAGCAGCAAGAGAGTAGCTGCCAAAAACATGTCTCTGTTACATGGAATCAATACTATGGAGCATATTTGAGGTAGGATAACAATGAAGGAATGATGAGGATCTACAGAACCAAGTGCACAGGGGCTTCTGAAAATTTTGAAGCAAACGATAGAGGAAACAATAAAATCTTTGCATCCATACTGCAACTTTAAAGTAGGCGAGTATTCTAAGGTGGCTTCACAGACAGAGAAAATGTAGGAACTGATGGAATGCACTGATGAAAAGTGAGGTTTTAAGGATTTTAAAAGTGAGGAGTTTGTAGGGAGAGATTTTCAATGTGATGATGATGTTAGAGTGGAATGCCAATGGTTGTGAAGAGGTAAGGGTAAAATCATGATAGACCAGTTAGAGCAAAGTTAGGGCGGTTGTGGCGGGGACGAGATGTGAGGGATGTGTTGCGGGAAATGCAGGAGACGCGGTCAAGGGCTTTCTCAAAGGTTGCAGGAACAGCAACTCATATTCCGCTTGGGAACCCTACAGCCCAATGATATCAATGTGGACTTCACCAGCTTCAAAATCTCCCCTTCCCCCACCTCATCCCTAAACCAGCCCAGCTCTTCCCCTCCCCCCACTGCATCCCAAAACCAGTCCAACCTGTCTCTGCCTCCCTAACCGGTTCTTCCTCTCACCCATCCCTTCCTCCCACCCCAAGCCGCACCCCCAGCTACCTACTAACCTCATCCCACCTCCTTGACCTGTCCGTCTTTCCTGGACTGACCTATCCCCTCCCTACCTCCCCACCTACACTCTCTCCACCTATCTTCTTTACTCTCCATCTTCGGTCCGCCTCCCCCTCTCTCCCTATTTATTCCAGTTCCCTCTCCCCATCCCCCTCTTTGATGAAGGGTCTAGGCCCGAAACGTCAGCTTTTGTGCTCCTGAGATGCTGCTGGGCCTGCTGTGTTCATCCAGCCCCACACTTTGTCATCATTTAGTCATGTTGGTTGCAAAATAAATATTGGCCAGCACATCGGGGAGAACATCCCTGCTCTTCATGCCCCGTCTGAAAGACAGCACCTCAACAGAGCACCCACAGTTTTTCACCGATTGTCAGTGTAGATTTTCTGCTCAAATCCCTGGATTGGTGGGTCATAAACACACAAGCTTCTGACTCAGAGGTGAGATTGTCTTTGACTGAGTCACGATTGTCAGTATTGAGAGATAGAAAACAGAGGTGAATAGGCTGAGCAGGGCACGAAACTGGGAAAGTCAGAAAATCCAGGGGACTGAGGCCAGACTGCTACCACGAAGGCTTCCTGCTGTTGGTTACAGCCTTGGCATTGATAGGCCTGCAATCCTGTCCAGGGTCATTATAGGCCATTAGATATAGACCTATATCTAATGTAGATCCAGCGGCTCCTGGCGGGTCTCGGCCTGGTCACTCAGCAGTGGGTCAGCCCATCTCTTGGTGGCTCATTGTGGTGTCTCAGCTCACTATGCAAGTGGGTCCTACTCAGGCATGTTCCCCAGGCACTGAGGTAAAGCAGAGAGGAGGCAGCTTCAGCAGCAGCGATGGTACCTGCTATGGTTGTGTCAAGAATGTGCAGCTGAGGTCTCCCAGAGAGCAAGATAAGAAGAGGTCTTATTCTGAAGAGGACTGTTGAATTTTTAACTTGTTTTTGTTCCATTATTTTCTTAGGTTACATTCAGGGAGACTTTAATGTTAACTATTGCCTTTTTAAATTTTTCTACTTATTCTATGTAGTAACGCTTAACTTTTTAAAGTCTGTTTTTCTTACTGCTTTGTGCTTAAGCTTTTTGTACCTCAGTACCTAAGATGGCATATTGAGGAGACATTATACACTTTTCACTGTACTCCTGTGCTTCCGTACTTGAGTACATGTGACAAATAAAATCTGAATCTAAAAAAATCTAATTAGAGGAGCAGAATAAGGCCAATTGAGTCTGCACCACCATTTGATCATGACTGACATTCCTCAACCCCCATTAACCTGCCTTCTCTCCTTAACCCTTGATCTCCTTATTGATCAAGAACCTATCCATCTCTGTCTTAAGTATATGCAATATCTCCACAGCCCTTCTGCAGCAATGAGTTCCACCGATTCACCAATCTCTGACTGAAGAAATTCTTCCTCATCTCAGCACTTCAACTCATTCTGCACAGGAAAATCTACAGAATTGTACACTGTAAATATAGGATGATGTTTGGATGTAAAACAAAAGTGCACATTTACATGAACACAGCAGGCCAAGCAGCATCTCAGGAGCACAAAAGCTGACGTTTCGGGCCTAGACCCTTCATCAGAGAGGGGGATGGGGGGAGGGAACTGGAATAAATAGGGAGAGAGGGGGAGGCGGACCGAAGATGGAGAGTAAAGAAGATAGGTGGAGAAGGTGTGGGTGGGGAGGTAGGGAGGGGATAGGTCAGTCCAGGGAAGACGGACAGGTCAAGGAGGTGGGATGAGGTTAGTAGGTAGCTGGGGGTGCGGCTTGGGGTGGGAGGAAGGGATGGGTGAGAGGAAGAACCGGTTAGGGAGGCAGAGACAGGTTGGACTGGTTTTGGGATGCAGTGGGTGGGGGGGAAGAGCTGGGCTGGTTGTGTGGTGCAGTGGGGGGAGGGGATGAACTGGGCTGGTTTAGGGATGCAGTGGGGGAAGGGGAGATTTTGAAACTGGTGAAGTCCACATTGATACCATATGGCTGCAGGGTTCCCAGGCGGAATATGAGTTGCTGTTCCTGCAACCTTCGGGTGGCATCATTGTGGCAGTGCAGGAGGCCCATGATGGACATGTCATCAAGAGAATGGGAGGGGGAGTGGAAATGGTTTGCGACTGGGAGGTGCAGTTGTTTGTTGCGAACTGAGCGGAGGTGTTCTGCAAAGCGGTCCCCAAGCCTCCGCTTGGTTTCCCCAATGTAGAGAAAGCCGCACTGGGTACAGTGGATGCAGTATACCACATTGGCAGATGTGCAGGTGAACCTCTGCTTAATGTGGAATGTCATCTTGGGGCCTGGGATGGGGGTGAGGGAGGAGGTGTGGGGACAAGTGTAGCATTTCCTGCGGTTGCAGGGGAAGGTGCCGGGTGTGGTGGGGTTGGAGGGCAGTGTGGAGCGAACAAGGGAGTCACGGAGAGAGTGGTCTCTCCGGAAAGCAGACAGGGGTGGGGATGGAAAAATGTCTTGGGTGGTGGGGTCGGATTGTAAATGGCGGAAGTGTCGGAGGATAATGCGTTGTATCCGGAGGTTGGTAGGGTGGTGTGTGAGAACGAGGGGGATCCTCTTGGGGCGGTTGTGGCGGGGGCGGGGTGTGAGGGATGTGTCGCGGGAAATGCGGGAGACGCGGTCAAGGGCGTTCTCAATCACCGTGGGGGGGAAGTTGCGGTCCTTAAAGAACTTGGACATCTGGGATGTGCGGGAGTGGAATGTCTTATCGTGGGAGCAGATGCGGCGGAGGCGGAGGAATTGGGAATAGGGGATGGAATTTTTGCAGGAGGGTGGGTGGGAGGAGGTGTATTCTAGGTAGCTGTGGGAGTCGGTGGGCTTGAAATGGACATCAGTTACAAGCTGGTTGCCTGAGATGGAGACTGAGAGGTCCAGGAAGGTGAGGGATGTGCTGGAGATGGCCCAGGTGAACTGAAGGTTGGGGTGGAAGGTGTTGGTGAAGTGGATGAACTGTTCGAGCTCCTCTGGGGAGCAAGAGGCGGCGCCGATACAGTCATCAATGTACCGGAGGAAGAGGTGGGGTTTGGGGCCTGTGTAGGTGCGGAAGATGGACTGTTCCACGTAACCTACAAAGAGGCAGGCATAGCTGGGGCCCATGCGGGTGCCCATGGCCACCCCCTTAGTCTGTAGGAAGTGGGAGGAGTCAAAAGAGAAGTTGTTGAGTGTGAGGACGAGTTCCGCTAGGCGGATGAGAGTGTCGGTGGAGGGGGCCTGGTCGGGCCTGCGGGACAGGAAGAAGCGGAGGGCCTTGAGGCCATCTCCATGCGGAATGCAGGTGCATCTCAGGCAACCAGCTTGTAACTGATGTCCATTTCAAGCCCACCGACTCCCACAGCTACCTAGAATACACCTCCTCCCACCCACCCTCCTGCAAAAATTCCATCCCCTATTCCCAATTCCTCCGCCTCCGCCGCATCTGCTCCCACGATAAGACATTCCACTCCCGCACATCCCAGATGTCCAAGTTCTTTAAGGACCGCAACTTCCCCCCCACGGTGATTGAGAACGCCCTTGGCCGCGTCTCCCGCATTTCCCGCGACACATCCCTCACACCCCGCCCCCGCCACAACCGCCCCAAGAGGATCCCCCTCGTTCTCACACACCACCCTACCAACCTCCGGATACAACGCATTATCCTCCGACACTTCCGCCATTTACAATCCGACCCCACCACCCAAGACATTTTTCCATCCCCACCCCTGTCTGCTTTCCGGAGAGACCACTCTCTCCGTGACTCCCTTGTTCGCTCCACACTGCCCTCCAACCCCACCACACCCGGCACCTTCCCCTGCAACCGCAGGAAATGCTACACTTGTCCCCACACCTCCTCCCTCACCCCCATCCCAGGCCCCAAGATGACATTCCACATTAAGCAGAGGTTCACCTGCACATCTGCCAATGTGGTATACTGCATCCACTGTACCCGGTGCGGCTTTCTCTACATTGGGGAAACCAAGCGGAGGCTTGGGGACCGCTTTGCAGAACACCTCCGCTCAGTTCGCAACAAACAACTGCACCTCCCAGTCGCAAACCATTTCCACTCCCCCTCCCATTCTCTTGATGACATGTCCATCATGGGCCTCCTGCACTGCCACAATGATGCCACCCGAAGGTTGCAGGAACAGCAACTCATATTCCGCCTGGGAACCCTGCAGCCATATGGTATCAATGTGGACTTCACCAGTTTCAAAATCTCCCCTTCCCCCACTGCATCCCTAAACCAGCCCAGTTCATCCCCTCCCCCCACTGCACCACACAACCAGCCCAGCTCTTCCCCCCCACCCACTGCATCCCAAAACCAGTCCAACCTGTCTCTGCCTCCCTAACCGGTTCTTCCTCTCACCCATCCCTTCCTCCCACCCCAAGCCGCACCCCCAGCTACCTACTAACCTCATCCCACCTCCTTGACCTGTCCGTCTTCCCTGGACTGACCTATCCCCTCCCTACCTCCCCACCCACACCTTCTCCACCTATCTTCTTTACTCTCCATCTTCGGTCCGCCTCCCCCTCTCTCCCTATTTATTCCAGTTCCCTCCCCCCATCCCCCTCTCTGATGAAGGGTCTAGGCCCGAAACGTCAGCTTTTGTGCTCCTGAGATGCTGCTTGGCCTGCTGTGTTCATCCAGCCTCACATTTTATTATCTTGGAATCTCCAGCATCTGCAGTTCCCATTATCTCTGCACATTTACATATTACCTTTCATGACTTCAGGATATGTGAAAGCACTTTTAGGCCAATTAAGAACTTAAATTAGTTACTAACAACAATTACTGCTGTAATTTAGCAAATATGGCAGCCAATTTGATCACAGCAGAGTCCCTCATACAGTATTGAGACAATGACTGGATAATCTTTCTTAGGCGTTAGTTAGAACTAACTGTTAGCCAGGATAGTAGGAGGGCCATACGAAAAGATAGATGTGGCTTCAACTTAGTGTCTCATTCAAAAATTATGTCTGCAACAGTGTGGTACTGGAGTGTCAGATCAGATTTTATGAATAAGCACGTCCAAAAGTCACCATCTTCTAACTCAGGGGCAGGCCCCAAGAAATTCTTCTTGAGGTGAAATATTGTGAAACTGTCTGTTTTTCTCTTCAGTGGTCTGTTAACATTTTCAGAAATGACACTTTTAAAAGTCTGTATATTCTGTATGTTTCATTAACAGAGAGCATTTTGCTACTGTTTTTCATTAAAAGAGATTTTAATTATAGAGCTGGCTTTGTTTTCTGTAGAATAGGTTTTCAGATTTGATAGAAATTCAAAATCATGAGTGATTATGTCAGAACAGATAGAGAATGCCTGTTGCCATGGTTGGAAAGGTCAAGAACCAGACAACACCAACTTAAGGTGTTTGGCAAAAGAAAAGCCTGTGACATAAGGAAAAACACTTTTATGAAGGAAATTTTTAGGATCTAGAATGATTGGTTGATAGTGTAGTGCATGTAATTGGGGTTTTTTACGCAGAATTTGATCAGCAACTTAAGAGAGAAGTATGTTCCCGGGCTACACCATTGAACTGGCATTGAACACAAGTAGAGGTTTTGCATTATGGCATCAATGTGTGCTTGAATCCTTCCATTGAAGAATGAGGTGGAATCTCACTAAAGCATTTAAAATTCTTAAGATCTTGCCTAATTGAACCAGGAAAAATACTGTCGTTCACACCCAAAAGAATGGCATACGAGGTGGGGGGGGGGGGGTGGAGGTGTTCAAAGAACACAGCTCAGAAAAAGGGGAAAGTAAATGAAAAAGTCAAATGTAAGTACTTCACAGAGAGGATAGCTGTTTCAACAGGGTTGCAATGGAAGATTATCTAGGTTGATACCAACAGAAACTTTAAAAATGATAAATGGGGATTCAACAAGAAAATGAGGGCCATCAGTAGTGTATTCAATTTTCAACTCATAGCAGTAAATTTCTAAACTGTAGAGTGAAAATAATACATCTATCTTACAGCTGCCCCCTAGTGCTCTCCTCTTCTATTAGACTAACTTTTGAATTCTCACAGTATTGTTCCAACGAGTAACTCTAAACAGGAAATAGCTGAGTCGGTGAGAAGAAATGATTCACTATAGAGACATTCACTTAATGCTGATCATATCAGGAAAATATTAATTGCTAGCTTTTGTTTTAATTCATTCAGGAGTGAGTGTTGCTGCCCACACAGCAGTGATTGCCCATCTCTAGTTGCCCTTGAGAAGATGCATTGAGCTGACTTCTTGAACTGCTGCAGTTGTTGGGTTGTTGGTACAGCCAGTACTGTTAGGGAAGGAGGTCTGGGATTTCAACGCAACAAGAGTGAAAACAAGATATTTCTAAATCTGGATGGGGAACACTTTGAGAGGAACTTGTAGGTGATATGTGCCTCTCTTGTCATTCTAGAGGATAATTGTTGTGAGTTTGGAAGGTGTTGTTTAAGGAGCCTTGGTGAATTTCTGCAGTGCATCTTGTAGATAGTACACACTGCTGCAATCATGCATTTGGTGATGGAGGGAATCAATGTTTTTGGAAGTGGTGGTAATGAAGGCTGCTTTGTAGTATCAAATCCCTTGATTGTTGTTCAAGTTGCGCTCATCCAGGCAAGTACGGAACATTTCATTACATTCCTGACTTGTGCCTTGTACATGGTGGACAGATTTTGGGGTGTCAGGATGTGAGTTATACACTGCAGGATTTCTTGCATCTGATTTGATATTTATATGGCAAGTCCAGTTCAATGCCTGTTCGATGGTGTAGCCCGGAAACATATTTTTCTCTTAAGTTGCTGATCAAATTCTGTGTAAAAAAACCCCAATTACTTCCATTACACTCTCAACCAATTATTCTAGATCCTAAAAATTTCCTTCATAAAAGTGGTTTTCCTTATGTCGCAGGCTTTTCTTTTGCCAAACACCTTGAGCTGATGTTCTCTGGTTCTTGATCTTTCCAACCATGGGAACAGGCATTCTCTATCTGTTCTGACCTAATCACTCATGATTTTGAATTTCTAACAAATCTGAAAACCTTTTCTACAGAAAACAAAGCCAGCTTCTATAATTTACTCTCATAGTTGAAGTTTCTTGCCTTGAAACCATTCTTATAAATCTTTAATGCATCCTCACAAAAGTCTTTATACTCTTCCCTTGTGCAGTCTCCAGAATTGGACACAACCTTCCACTTGAAGCCCAATGAGTATTTTATAAAGGTTTATTATAACTCACTTGCTGTGTAATCGAAGTCTCTATTTATAAAACCCAGGATCTCATATGCATTTTAACCCCATTGTCAACCTACCTGGTGACCATCAATGATTTGTTCACATAATCCCACAAATCCCTTTGCATTTTGCTTTTTCTTCCTTTATATTACTTCTTCTTGTTCTGCCAAGAAACATTTATCACTTCACACTTTGCTACATTAAATTTCATCTGCTACTTGCTGAGTGCTGTCTGGTCCCCAGGTAGGTCTCTTTTCCAGACTTCTACAATCCCAATGATGTTCCCTGACATCTTGGAGATACTGAAGAATTTTCTTTATTCCCTTCATGACTGTGAGGCTTACTAGAATTGCATTTGATGTCTGAGTTTGCCTTTTCCACTTCCAGCATGTTTTATTGTCTATGTTTTATTGTCTAACGAACTTTAATCTCCAAGTACCATTACTTGATTTAGAGACACTTTGTTAAATAAGAGAATCCCTAAAGTGTGGAAGCAGGGAATTCAGCCCATCGAGTCCACACTGCCCCTTCAATTTGCAAACTGCCCAGACCCACCCCTGTAACCCTACATTTTCCATGGCTAACCCACCAGTCAACACACTTCTGGCCACTATGGGCAATTTAGCATGATCAATCCCCCTAACCTGCAGATCTTTGGACTGTGGGAGGAAACTGAAGCACTTGGGGAAAACCCACGCGTCACAGGGAGAATGTGCAAACTCCACACAGGCTGTCACGCAAGGATGGAATTCCCAGGTCCCTGGGGCTGTGAGGCAGCAGTGCTAACCACTTCCAAAAACATTGATTCTCTCCATCACCAAATGCATGATTGCAGCAGTGTGTACTATCTACAAGATGCACTGCAGAAATTCACCAAGGCTCCTTAAAGATCTGCAGGTTAGGGGGATTGATCATGCTAAATTGCCCATAGTGGCCAGAAATGTGTGACTGATGGGTTAGCCATGGAAAATGTAGGGTTACAGGGGTGGGTCTGGGCACTTAAAGCTCTTTATTTAAAACATAGGATATTTACTCATTCTCTTAGATTCTGGTAGCAATCAGTGCTTCCTTCCAAATCTCTCCCAATTGTAATGACCCATTGAGAGAGTTTGAATTTTTAAAAAGTGGTATGACCAGTTATATATTAAACTATATAAAGTGAAATATGAGAAACAAGAGATTTCTTCCTGCATCAGTTACGGCTGTTTCAATATTCCTTTTCAGAGGAAGTGGTAAATCTGACTTCTCCTTTAAGATGAGGTCTTCCAGTGGGTTTTCGTACAGTCATATAGCACGGAAACAGGCCTTTGGCCCAACTCGCCCATGCTGGCCAGGTTTCCTAGTCCCGTTTTCCTGGCTCATATCCCACTAAACCTTTCTATCCATGGATCTGTCCAAATGTCTGCCACCTCTGCCACTTCTGCTGTTCGTTCCATATACATACCAGCCCCGTGTGAAAAAGTTGCCCCTCAGGTCCCTTTTAAATCTTTCCCCTCTTACCTTAAATTCCCTCTGGTTTTGGACTCCCCTACCCTGGGGAAAAGATCTTGGCTAGTCACCTTGTCTATGCCTCTCATGATTCTAAAAACCTCTTTAAAGTGTTATGGACCAGACCAGAATTCCTCAAAATACTTTAAGAAGGTAGCCTAGATGCTAACTTTTTCTTATGTGAAGTGTGTGTTCTAGATGTGATGCAACTGGACAAACCACTCGACATTGAGCAAAACACAATTTATAACTGTGATTAAAATTATACAAATGAAAGACGAATTTATAATGACAACTATTGGATAATTTAGCCAAACAATAATACGGCTGTTTCTAACTGCTATAACTTAGTAACATCCCATAAACACACCCCTTGCAAAAAGGTAAATTCAGAGACAGATTCTTACAGGAAATTCTCCAATCCAGAGGGAAACAGCGTTGAGAGATTTCAGAGAATGTAGCAGCTAGGAATCATTTTACAGAAGCTCCAACTCTTCTGGGACCCAAACAGCTTCTGACGGCTACAGCTAAACAAAACTAAAAAGCTTGATCTGTGAGAACTGGCCACTCCCCTTCCACTGTTTGAAAAAAACCTAAAGGCCTCCTCTGACTGTTGATTTAGGCCATATCCCATGGCCACTTTGGCGCCTCAACCTCTCTTCAAAAAAGACCCAGAACAAAATAACCTTTTCCAAGTGACAGCATTGTCACTCATTCCCCCTTAAAAAAAAGGAACCATCAATAAAGAAAGATGGCTTCATTTTAAAACCCTTAGTCTTATTCTATTAGTTTATGGCAATAAATATACATTACATTGACTGTAAGCATGCAAACATTCATGACTACATTCTGTTTCAGTCTGTTTATTCCTGCCACCAAATGTCTCCATCCTTCTTCATCCAAGTTGCAACAATACATTGGCAACCTGCTATGTGCATAACTTTCAAATTGAACAGCTGCAATAATAAGCTCCAATTGAACAGTCTAGAACTTCTGTCCTTAAATTCTCCAAAAACTTTAATGGGCTATGGTCAGTGTATACAATTGGCTTAGACACATTATTGCAATATAAATCTTGAGATGTTGTGATGCCAACACCGCTCAAGGTCTCCTTCTCAATGATGGAATATTTCAGTGGATGAGTATTCAATTTTCAGGAAAAATACCCAATAAGCCTTTCTATCTTCTCGTAGTCTTCTTGTGAAATTACAGCACTGACACCCACATCACTCGCATCAATAGCCACTTTGAATGACTCTGCATAATTAGGTGTGGCTAACACTCGAACAGTGGTTAACACAGTTTTCAGGCTGTCAAAAGCCTTCTGACAATCCACCATCCACTGAAATTTTCTGCACTTCTTCAATAAGTCAGTCAGTGGAACAATGGCACTGCTGAAGTTTGGAACAAGCTTCCGATAAAACCCACTCAATCCCAGGAATTGTAGTACTGCTTTCTTTGTCGATGGTATGAGAAACTCCCCAATAACCTTTGTTTTCACATTCCATTGGGCCACTTGTCTATGTCCTATAACGTGGCCCAGGAATGTGACTTGGACATTTGCAAATTCACTCTCACCAAGTTTACCAGCAAGCCTGTCTCCTGAAGTTGATTAGATAATTCTGATCAATGCTGCAAATGCTCCTTCCATGTGTAACTAAATATCACCAGGTCGTTGATGTACACCACACAATTGGGTAATCCAGAAATGACTTTATTAGTTAGTCTCTGAAATGTGGCTGGCTCATTTTTCATACCATTTGGCATCACTTTAAATTGGTATATTCCATTCAGTATCATGAATGCCAAAATTATCCTTGCTCTTTCAGATAAAGGTACCTTCCAGTATCCTCTCAGTAAGTCCGACATAATATCACACCTTCTCAACGCAGTCTTCCAAATGTAGAATAGGGTATGAATCAGACTTTGTAACTGTAGTCCACATGTAATCTTTGGGTACCATCTGGTTTTGGCACCATTAGTACGGGTAAGCTCCAGTCACTGCAACTCTCTTCAATTATGTTGTCTTTGAGAATGCATTCAATCTCTTTCTGAAACTGTGTCCCTAACTTTAGAGGGTAAAGTCTATAAGGATGTTGTTTAATTGGAATAGCATTTCCTCTATCCACATCAAACATCATTAGATTAGTACTTCCCATTTTATTCCCACATATCTCCCCATGCAATAATAATAACTCTTTCAGGTCATTTTGATTTTCCTGTGAAGGCAACGCAATAATTTATCTCAATTTTAGAGAACTTCCTCATTATCCAATTTAATTTGAAGAATCCTCTGAACTTGGTTCTTCACTCTGTGTTGTAGCCAGTGACACATTTCCTTTGCTTTCCTTTCCTATCAAAATATCTTTTGAGCATATTCACATGTCATACTCTGTGAGATTACTTTCTATCTGGAGCTCTTATCAAATAATTCACCTTACTCAATCTCCTTTTGATTTGATAAGGTCCACGAAACCTTGCTTTTAAAGGTTCACCTATCAATGGAAGTAACGCTAATACTTTATCTTCATTAGCAAAATTGCAAATTTTTGATTTCTTATCTTTGTGTTTTGTCATATGCTGTGCTACTTTTAAATGCTGTCTAGCCAACTTACCTACTATATTTAATTGTTCCCTAAAATATGTCACATAGTCCTAATACGTGCTGCCTCAACTCTGACTCACGAATTTCTCCTGAATTTATTTTAGTGGCCCTCTAACCTCATGCGCAAAGCCTAATTCAAATATACTGAAATTGGCAGATTTACTTGATGAATCCTCGATTACAAAAAGTACATTCGGAATTCTTTTATCTCAATCGTCTGGATAGTCTTGACTATAAGCCCTCAAAATAGTCTTTAAAGTTTGATGCCACTGTTCTAATGCTCCCTGTGATCGCGGATGGCACACAATTAATTTGAATTGTTCTATTCCTAAACTATCCATAATTTCCTGAATAATTATGATGTAAATTTTGACCCTTGATCTGACTGTATTTCTGTGAGTAGTCCATACCGCCTGAAAAGTGTGAGTAACTCTTCTACAATCCTTTTAACTATGATATTACATAATGGAATGGCCTCTGCTAATCTAGAGGACACACCCATTATTGTCAACAAATACTGATTCCCATTTTGATTTAGGTAGGAGTCCTATGCAATCAATTAAGAATCTTGTAAAGGGTTCCTCAAATGCAGAAATGAATATTAAAGGTAATAAAATGTGAGGCTGGATGAACACAGCAGGCCAAGCAGCATCTCAGGAGCACAAAAGCTGACGTTTCGGGCCTAGACCCTTCATCAGAGAGGGGGATGGGGAGAGGGAACTGGAATAAATAGGGAGAGGGGGGAGGCAGACCGAAGATGGAGAGTAAAGAAGATAGGTGGAGAGAGTATAGGTGGGGAGGTAGGGAGGGGATAGGTCAGTCCAGGGAAGACGGACAGGTCAAGGAGGTGGGATGAGGTTAGTATGTAGATGGGGGTGCGGCTTGGGGTGGGAGGAAGGGATGGGTGAGAGGAAGAACCAGTTAGGGAGGCAGAGACAGGTTGGACTGGTTTTGGGATGCAGTGGGTGGGGGGGGGAGAGCTGGGCTGGTTGTGTGGTGCAGTGGGGGGAGGGGACGAACTGGGCTGGTTTAGGGATGCAGTAGGAGAAGGGGAGAGTTTGAAACTGGTGAAGTCCACATTGATACCATATGGCTGCAGGGTTCCCAGGCGGAATATGAGTTGCTGTTCCTGCAACCTTCGGGTGGCATCATTGTGGCACTGCAGGAGGCCCATGATGGACATGTCATCTAGAGAATGGGAGGGGGAGTGGAAGTGGTTTGCGACTGGGAGGTGCAGTTGTTTGTTGCGGACTGAGCGGAGGTGTTCTGCAAAGCGGTCCCCAAGCCTCCGCTTGGTTTCCCCAATGTAGAGGAAGCCGCACCGGGTACAGTGGATGCAGTATACCACATTGGCAGATGTGCAGGTGAACCTCTGCTTAATGTGGAATGTCATCTTGGGGCCTGGGATGGGGGTGAGGGAGGAGGTGTGGGGACAAGTGTAGCATTTCCTGCGGTTGCAGGGGAAGGTGCCGGGTGTGGTGGGGTTGGAGGGCAGTGTGGAGCGAACAAGGGAGTCACGGAGAGAGTGGTATACTGCATCCACTGTACCCGGTGCGGCTTCCTCTACATTGGGGAAACCAAGCGGAGGCTTGGGGACCGCTTTGCAGAACACCTCCGCTCAGTCCGCAACAAACAACTGCACCTCCCAGTCGCAAAAAATTTCCACTCCCCCTCCCATTCTCTAGATGACATGTCCATCATGGGCCTCCTGCAGTGCCACAATGATGCCACCCGAAGGTTGCAGGAACAGCAACTCATATTCCGCCTGGGAACCCTGCAGCCATATGGTATCAATGTGGACTTCACCAGTTTCAAAATCTCCCCTTCTCCTACTGCATCCCTAAACCAGCCCAATTCGTCCCCTCCCCCCACTGCACCACACAACCAGCCCAGCTCTTCCCCCCCCACCCACTGCATCCCAAAACCAGTCCAACCTGTCTCTGCCTCCCTAACCGGTTCTTCCTCTCACCCATCCCTCCCTCCCACCCCAAGCCGCACCCCCAGCTACCTACTAACCTCATCCCACCTCCTTGACCTGTCCGTCTTCCCTGGACTGACCTATCCCCTCCCTACCTCCCCACCTACACTCTCTCCACCTATCTTCTTTACTCTCCATCTTCGGTCCGCCTCCCCCTCTCTCCCTATTTATTCCAGTTCCCTCTCCCCATCCCCCTCTCTGATGAAGGGTCTAGGCCCGAAACGTCAGCTGAGATGCTGCTTGGCCTGCTGTGTTCATCCAGCCTCACATTTTATTATCTTGGAATTCTCCAGCATCTGCAGTTCCCATTATCTCTGAATATTAAAGGTGTTGGCTTTATTACATACCTGAGGTGTTCCAATTACCTGCCATGTATGACATGTCTGGCAAACTTCAACGACATCCTTTTGCAGTCCAAGCCAATAAAAATATTTTTGTATTTTGGCTTGTGTCTTTCTTACCCTTTAATGACCTCCTGCTGGTAATTCATGTGTTATGCGCAACACCTCGTTTCTGTAACCTATGGTAATCCAAATTGATGAACTTCTGAAATAACATGGTGTAGAACTGGATGAACACAGCAGGCCAAGCATTATTAGAGGAGCAGGAAAGCTGATGTTTCAGGTCTGGACCCTTCTTCAGAAATGGGGAGGCAAAGGGGATTCTGACGGGACGGCATGGTGGCTCAGTGGTTAGCACTGCTGCCTCACAGCACCAGGGACATGGGTTCGATTCCACCCTCGGGCGACTGTTTGTGTGGAGTTTGCACATTCTCCCTGTATCTGCATGGGTTTCTTCCGGGTGCCCTGGTTTCCTCTCACGGTCCAAAGATGTGCAGGCTAGGTGAATTGGTCATGTTACATTGCCCGTAGTGTTCAGGGATGTGTAGATTAGGGGGATGAGTGTGGGTGGGATGCTCAGTGGGTCAGTGTGGACTTGTTGGGCCGAAAGGCCTCTTTCCACACTGTTGGGATTCTCTAAAAAAAATAGAGAGGGGGGAGGCAGATGGAAGATGGATAAAGGAGCAGATAGGTGGAGAGGAGACAGACTGGTCAAAGAGAGAGGGATGGAGCCAGTAAAGGTGAGTGTAGGTGGGGAGTTAGGGAAGGGGGAGGTTAGTCCAGGGAAGACAGACAGGCTAAGGAGGTGGGATAAGGCTAGTAGGTAGAAGGTGAGGGTGGGAGGAATGGACAGGTGGGGGAAAGACGGACAGGTAGGGGGCGGGGGACAAGTTGGGCTGGTTTTGGGATGTGGTGGGGGGAGGGGAGATTTTGTAGCTTGTGAAGTCGACATTGATACCAGTGGGCTGCAGGCTTCCCAAGCGAAATAGGTGGTGCTGTTCCTGGAACCTTCGGGTGGCAGTGTTTTGGCACTGGAGGAGACCGAGGATGGACATGTCGTCCAAGGAGTGGGACGGGGAGTTGAAGTGGTTTGCGACTGGGAGGTGCAGTCGTTTGTCGCAAACCAAGCGTAGGTGTTCTGCAAAGTGGTCCCCAAAGCGGTTTCCCTGATGTAGAGGAGGCCACATCAGGAACATCGGATACAGTATACCACATTAGCAAACATGCAGGTGAACATCTGTTTGATGTGGAAGGTTTTCTTGGGGCCTGGGATGGGGGTAAGGTGGGGAGGTGTAGGGGCAGGTGCAACATTTCTTGCAGATGGCGGAAGTGCCGGAGGATGATGCATTGGAACTGGAGGTTGGTGGGGTGGTACGTGATGACGAGGGCGATTCCGTTTTGGTTGTTATTGCGGGGAGGGAGTGTGAGGAGTGAGTTGCAGGAAATGCGAGAGACATGGTCGAGGGCATTTTCAACCATTGTGGAGGGGAAGTCGCGGTCCTTGAAAAACAAGGACATCTGGGATGTACGGAAGTGGAATGCTTCATCTTGGAATTGGGAATAGGGGATGGCATTTTTTCAGGAAGGTGGATGAGAGGTAGCTGTGGGAGTCAATAGGCTCTCTCTTGATGAACTTCTGTCCATTTTTGATCCTCCTGAATATGTGATCATGTCCATTTCCTCATCATGTCCATTTCCTCAACATTCTGGAATACACAGATTCTTCTATGTACGTATTTGATACAATTGCTTCAGTCTTTCATCTTTCTGTTGTAACTTAGTTATTTTCTGTTAACTAAAAATATCCACTTTGACCTCCATCTGTTCTTGTTTTGGCTCAACTATTTGATCAAGCATGGTCTTTGATAATTCTATTTCAACTTTCTTATCTTTATTCTTTGATTTTGCCTCCTGTTTCAAACTGTGACATTGTGACCTTGTTATCACAGTCAGGAGAAATCCCAGGACGTACTTCCTGTAGTACCTCAGTTGTCTGATTTTCCACTGGCTTTTCAACCACAGTAGGAACCTGTAACGACAAATCGTATGAGATAACAGGGTCTAGAACTGGATGAACACAGCAGTCCAAGCAGCATCAGAGGAGCAGGAAAGCTGACATTTCAGGCCTAGACCCTTCTTCAGAAATCCTGAAGGTCTACACCGTGTTATGTCAGATTCTCCAGCATCTCCAGTTCCTACTATCTCAGGACAAATTGTATTCCTAGTGCAGAGAGTTCCTTCAGTACTCTGACAACCACTTCTCCGCTTTTCACCATACACTTCAACCATAGTGCAGCACTTCCTGTCTCACCATGAATTTCACATATTAGCACTTTTTCTGACAATTGTTCTCTGAATTACATATCTTCTCATCTTTCAACATCAAAGATTGACACACTCCCATATCTCTTAAACAAGTAATTTTTTACCTTCTCCTCCTGGCATATGTGAGTAAACCTTACCCTGTCAAGTAAATTGTTTAAGAAGATCTGGCACATTCTTCTCAAGCAACCTCTAACCAGGTTGCACATTCTGGTGCAGTCTTTTAGCCTCTACTATGCTTTCTTTTACCACTTTAACAAAATTCACTGGCTTATCCTGTTTTCCTACATCCATCTTCCCAGTGCTCTTTCTAAACCACCAACACTGTTATTTCATGTGGCCTACCTTATTGCAATGAAAACACATGAGCTGTTTTATTTCTCTTTCCCCTTCAATATCTTCAATGAGATCTATCTTTCTCTTACCATCTGAGGATTTCTCTTTTCACCAACTTCTATCCCTCACGGATTGAAATTGATGTCAGAAGCCAAACTTTGATTTATGAGCCAACTCATAATCATTAGCCATTTCAGCTGCTGATCTAGCTGTAATAACTCTCTGCTCTTCCACACAAATTCTCACTATTTCAGGAAGTGAATTTTTGAACTCCTCCAAAGTAATCGTCTCTGTAAGAGCGTCATGTATTTGATCTGTTTTTACTGCCCTTATCCACTTATCACAATTACTTTGTTTGCTCCTTTCAAACTCAATGTATGTTTGACCAGGGTCCCTCCTTAGATTCCTGAAATTTTGTCTGTAGGCTTCTGGCACTAGCTCATATGCACTTAAGATGGCTTTTTTCACCTCTTCATACTCCCGAGATATCTCCTCTGATGGTGATGCAAATATCTTACTAGCTCTACCTACCAACTTCATTTGGATCAACAGAACTCGCATGGTCACCAGCCTTTCATTGTTTAGCTACTTTCTCAAATGAAATGAAAAATGCTTCTACATGCTTCTTATCAAATTTAGGTAATGCTTGGACATATTTAAACAGATTCCCACCAGCCTTTTGGCTATGATGGATTTGCTCACCATCACTATTCTCCTCACTAAGTCTACCTTGTATTTTCACTTCTTTCCAGTCTAATTGCCAACTTCTGACATTCAAACTCTCTCTCTTTCTGCTCTTCTTCTCTCTCTTTCTTCTGTAAGGGCCATCCTTTCCTTTTCTTTTTGTTCTGCTAGGGCTATTCTTCCTTTGTTTTGTTCTGCCAGGAATATTCTTTCCTTTTCTTTTTGTTCTACCAGGGCTATTCTTTCCTTTTCTCTTTCCTCTGCTTTTAATCATAATTCAGACTGTTTCAGCTCCTTTTCATGTTCAAACTGCTTCATCTGCAGCTGAACTCTAGCCATTTCCAAAGACTCTGATGGGATTTCTAACAAATTTAAATGCCAAGCTATTATTGTAATTATCTCCCCTTTTCTCACAGACAAAGGCAATCCTAACTCAAGCTTGACTGCCAATTCCAATTGCTTTGCCTTGCCTACTTTTGGTATAACTCCCAAAGTCACTTCATCCATCCCCAAAAAACTCTCAGTGACTGAAAAAGCCATTACTACACAAAGCACACCCTGTTGAAAACCAACCGAATTCAACACCCGAAACAGAAGACATTAACACCCAGCACCCACAGCCTTTGAGTCCAATGACCCTAAACCCAAATTGCAATTATAGAATTATATCCCAACAAGAGCCCCCAACTTGTTATGGACCAGACCTGACCCCCTCAAAATATTTTAAGAAAGTAGCCTAGACCCTAAGTTTTTCTTATTGTAAAGGTAGTTGTTAAGTACGTGTTCCAGAAGTGATGCAACTGGTCAAACTACTTGACATTAAGCAAAACACAATTTATTTAAATATTATAGTTAAATTATAAACAAGAGAGAGAGGAATTTAAAATAACAACTATTGGAAAACTGAACTGAATAATAGATACAATACTAATTAACTGTTCCAATATAGTAACATCCCATAAACACACCTCTTGGCAAAAAGATGAATTCAGACAGATTCTTATGGGCAGTTCTCCAATCCAGGAGGAAACAACATCAAAAGAAATTTCTGAAAATGCAGCAACTCAAACTCTTCTGGGATCCAAACAATTTCTGACTGCTACAGCTAAAAAAAACTAGAAAGTTTGATCTATGAGAACTGGCTACTCCCAGTGTTACAACTGTTTTATAAAAAAACCTAAAGGCCTCCTCTGATTGTTGACTTGGGCCATCTCCCATATCCACTTCAGAGCCTCTGCTTTTACAAGCTGTCTTCAAAATAACCCAAGACAAAATAACATGTTTAAAGTGACAGCATCATCACAAAGGTCAGCCCTCATCCTCCTATGCTTCAGTGGAAAAAGTCACAACTTATCCAGCCTCTCCTTATAACTCAAATGCTCCAGACTCAGTAACATCCTTGTAAATCTTTTCTACACCCTTTCCAGTTTAAAAACATTCATCCTATACCATGGAGACCAGAATACTACACAGTATTCCAAATGTGGCCTTAACAATGTCTTGTATAGCTGTAATATGACCTCCTGTATTCAATGCTCTGATGAACGAAGGCAAGCACGCCAAACATCTTCCGCACCACCCTGTCAACCCGTGACACCACTTTCAATGAACTATGTACCTGCACCCCTTCGTCTCTCTGTTTGACAACACTCCCCAGAGGTCTACTATTAACTGTGCAAGACCTGCTCTGGTTTGTCGTACCAAAATGCAACCCCTCACATTTATCTGCATTAAACTTTATATGCCACTCCTCAGCTCACTGGCCAAGATTAAGATCCCATTGAAATCATAGATAACCTTCTTGATTGTTCAGTATACCATGAATTTTGGTGTTGTATGCCAACTTACCAACCATGCCTCCTATATTCTCATCCAAGTCGTTTATATAAATGATGAGCAACAGTGGACCTTTCCTTGCAGCACATGGTGGTCACAGGCCTCCAAATCATAAATTTTGATGAGAGGGGTTTCAGAGAAAAAGAGAGAGAAGGCAAAGGCTGTTAGCCCTGTGAGAAGTTGCCTCTGGCCATATTCAAAACTAATCCTTTTTCACCCATAAACAGTGTCATGTGATTTGTGCCTAAAGTGTTGTGGACTTGGTGCATCCATTCGTATAGCTTGTTATTTGAAAACACAACATTGTTGCTGCTGTAGCCAGTGTCTATTGCTTTGAAATGTGTTCTTTCCGAGGAAGTTTGTAAATTCCAGTCAGATATTATAAATTGATATTTTCGATAACACATCATAATAATGTAAACATGAGACACTGACAGTGTCATTAAACATTCTGCTGATGAATCATTATTCTACACCTTCCAATTAAGTATTTTAACTCTAGATTGCACATTTTTCTTTCTATATATAAGCTAAACCATATTATTCAATGATCACTGTCCCCTAAATGTTTCCTGACCAATCCCCGACCTAGCTGGAACCAGATCCAGCAATGCATTCTTCCACATTGGGCCAAAGCATATCGATCAATACAAGTATCCTAAATGCAATTCTTAACCCTCTCTATCCTTTACCATGTTACTATGCCAGTTTATATTAAGATAATTAACACTTCCCATTATCATAACTTTATAGTTTCTGTACCTCTCTGTAATTTCGTCGTAAATCTACTCCCCTATTATTTCTCATAAAAATCATACCAGTAATATATGGGCAACCTAAATGTTTCTTAATTCTAACACCAAAGAGTTGTTTTTTATACCTCCCAGAACATTTTTTTCTCTCCAGTACTGTAATATTCTTCATAATCTTTTCTATCACCCTCCACCTTTGTTTCCCACATTGTATTACTTGAACACCTTCAACCTAGGAATATGTAATGCCTTGGTCCTCTCCCCTTTTTAAAGGGTCCAGTAACACACCATGTTATAATCCTATATGTTATTTGAGACTGGCTTATTCATTTTATGTATTGTGCTTTATATATCTGTATGCATATAAAGCACATTTACTTAGATCTTATCACAATCTTTTTCACTGTGGCCCCACGAATACTTTACTGTCTTTTTCAGCTATCTGCCCCTGTCAAACCTTCTTGTCTCTTGGTTCTCCATTCTAATATCATTTTACGTTTACTCCACCCTCACATTGCCCAACAGGATTTGCAAATCTCCCCTCTTGGACATGAGTCCTGGCACCATTCAGGCACAATCCTTCTAACCTCTACTAGTCGCAACTTTTCAGATTTGATTAAATGTAGTTAAGAGACTGTGACAACAGCAATTCTTAAATTGCTGTTTTTGAGTAATAATAAGACAGCAAAAGAAAGGAACATTGATAAAATAAATAACAAGAATGAAAAAGAAAGGACAAAAACAATAAGCCTCATGCTCTTCAGCCTGTCAGGCACCCCTCAATGAACGGCTGGTCTGGAGGCTTAGATCATTCCTGGCACCAGTTGCGATCCCAGTCCCAGGTAAAGCCCAGCAACTTAGAACGAAACTGTCTCTTATACAGTGTAACAAACAGCAAGGCATAGAAAAACACGTTGAGTGTGCCATCTTCAGCATGTATAGGAATTTTCACAGGACTCATTCAAAGTCGCGCAGCTGTCGAATATCATCAATAAATTTAGCCCTTCAGCCCATCCTATCCAATCCATCCTGATGATACCTGACAGTGCAATGTTACAACTGAAAATGTAGTCACAAATTGGCAACACCTGCGTGAGAGTGTATAATATGTAGTATGTAAACTACACCAGAAGATTAAAACAACAATGAAAATTAAAAACTATCATCAATGTGAATATTATAACAATAGGGTGGATCACCAAATTAATGGTCACAGTGGCCTTTGGGGACCAACCCTTAAATACACATCATACCCCTAGTGTATGGCCAAAGCCTTGATGGAAGCAGCAAGTTTTGCCGCATGCTGGTCTGCCTCTGATTGGCTCAAAAGTGAGAAGAACCCACAGAGAATTAGTGTTTTCATGCTTACGCTAATATCAGTAATATCCCTAATTGCAACTGCTACGCAACTGTGTCATATATATAATGCAACTTAATCTATTCCAGCTTTGTCTTGTGGGTCCTGAAAGCCTACAAGAGGAAGAGAGGAGGAAAAGAGAGTGCCAGACCAGCTGGCTATTAGTCAATTCCTTTCTGTTCTGGTGTTTGGATCTTTGTGTGCACTTTAATTTCAGTTACTTCTGCTGCTGGGCACGTGACTATGGACTCATGTCAAACTGTACTACCACTCAAAGTAATATAACTTCCTCTTGTCCATGCCATCATGAGTCATGGAGAACACAAAGGCATTGTTTCAGAGAAGAATGGTCTAGGCCCGAAACATCAGCTTTCCTGCTCCTATGATGCTGCTTGGCCTGCTGCGTTCATCCAGCTCCACACCTTGTTATCACAAAGGCATTGTTAATGTTTGTTTAGACGTGTCCTTTTCCTAACTGGAGGGCAGCAGTAAGTGCTTTTAATTCAATGCTTTTAGTTCGGCTATCTGGGTGGAGTAACACCATTCTTTCTGTCTCCTGCCAAAAGTTCCTTTTTCAAATTAACCACAGTCCACGCAGTCCAGGCGTCACCATCATAGTACTTCCACGCCCCATCCATAAACATGCATTTCACATCCAGCCTCTCTAATGGTCCTTCGTTAACTTGACCTTTTTGCTTTTCTTCCTGCTCCATTGGGGGAAGCAATTAAATGTGTCTCTCTTTCCTGATTCACATAGCTTGCCAGGCTCTCTCTATTGTTTTTAACTCCTTTCACAGCTTGTCTCCTGGCAACAGTATGGTTTCCCATTTGGCTCATCGACTGTCCATAACACCTCTCAGTTTACCAGCTTGTAATAGCTGGACTGTACTATGTAGGGAGTGTATTACACCTTCCCAAATGTGTCGAGGGGGAGGATATCGTTAGCGCCCAGGTAGCACCTTGGATGACTCAGACACACAATTGTTGTCCCATCATGACCAGATCCACTTTGCCTGAGTAGGTCCCAAAGGCCAGAGCTTGTCTCTGTGTCTCTGTAGCACTACTGCAGAATGATTGCTCTTGCTTTCTCTGCAAAAGGGGTGAAAGGGATTTTTCACGTCATGGAGTCCTATTGTTGGTGTGAGGGCCAGTCTCTGTTTGATTTTGACAAAGGCTGTCTTTTGCTCAAGTCCCCATTAATTGCCTCTGAGCTAGCTTGTCCCCTTTCATAAGGTCTTGCAGTGATCCAGCAAGGTTGCTGTAATTTTCTACCAACTTCCTGCAATAGTTAAATAGTCGTAAGACTTGTCTTACCCCTTTAACAGTAACCTGAAAGAAGTGCGGATGATGCAAATCAGGAAGAAAAACAAAGTTCCTGGAAAAGCTCAGCAGATCAGGCAGCATCTGTGAAGGAAAAAACAGAGTTTCAGGTCCAGTGACCCTTCCTCAGAACAGACGACCGGACCCGAAACATTAACTCTGATTTTTCCTTCACAGATCCTGCCAGATCTGCTGAGCTTTTCCAGCAACTTTGTTTTTGTTCCAAAATATTGTCTACATTTTATCAGTTAATAACTTGCTGTAAAATTCAGTATGTTCCAGATTCAGGTTCTTTAATTTGTGTTTTTGTTATCCTTCAGTTCACTATCCACAGATCACTTCACCTAATAACAATAAAATAACATTATACATGGATCCAAAATTTCTCCAGCTCTTTTCATCTGTTTCCATCTTGAGGATACTTCTTCAATACGTTTCCTTCCTTGCTAACTTTCTGAATGATTGAGTGGTAACTACCTACCTATGCAAGTACCCACTTTGAGCTACAATATACATGGGATCAAACAGTACGGTTCTAATGTTCATCAGGCTTTACCTGCAGCTTATGCTTCCCACTTTTTACTTTTCCCGGGAGTTCCCTTACTACAGACCTCTACACCACCTGTCTTAGCTCAGCCTTCTTTCACACACAGTAAGCGTCCAAACACATTACAATTTCACCTACTGGTTTAATCATACACTCAAAATGCATGTCATCTGTGGGCCCTTTCACTCTAGCACAGGTGGAGAAGATCTTGAAAATACAGGAAACATTCAACCTTAATCTTGATCCCAGTAATAAGGTACCTCCGAGTTATGAGGGATTCCAGAATGAGCTAACAGTGTAACCAAGGATAAGCTTGCAGTAGCAGAGCTAACAAAACACTCCTGTCTCCTTGACTTCTCAAGGCCAAATTGTATTTGACTGGTGTGCTTGAGTTTTTTGACCAGTGAACAGAAAGGTAAAATGAAATAAAATGTGACATGGACAGATTTCCAAATGGCATTTCATAAAGAGCAGCACAACTGACTTGTCAGCAAAGTTAGAGCTCATGGAATAAAAAAAGTTATCAAAACAATATGAAATTCCTGAGCAACAGGATGCAGAGAGTCGTAGCAAACAGTTGCCTTTTTAGATTAGAGCAAAGTTTATATTGGAGCTCTCCAGGAATCAGTATTGGGGTCTCTGCTTTTCCTGACCTACATTGATGACCTAGACCTTGATGTGGAGGGAACAATGTCAAAATTTTGCGACGATACAATACTTGTAAATATTGTCATTTAGGAGGAGGATAATGTAGAACTTCAAAAGTTAGAAGTAAACTGGTGGAATGGACGGACTGGTGGTAGATAAACCTTAATGCAGAGAACTGTACAGTGATCTACTTAAAAGCAGGAAGGTAGTATAAAAGAAAGGGAACAATTCTAAGTCATGTGGGCTGGTGGTGATTGTTCAGGAGTTTAGGGGCCTGGATGTGTATATACTTTTCATCTGTTTCCATCTTGAGGATACTTCTTCAATATGTTTCCTTCCTTGCTAACTTTCTGAATGATTGAGTGGTAACTACCTACCTATGCAAGTACCCACTTTGAGCTACAATATACATGGGATCAAACAGTACGGTTCTAATGTTCATCAGGCTTTACCTGCAGCTTATGCTTCCCACTTTTTACTTTTCCCAGGAGTTTCCTTACTACAGACCTCTACACCACCTGTCTTTGCTCAGCCTTCTTTCACACACAGTAAGCGTCCAAACACATTACAATTTCACCTACTGGTTTAATCATACACTCAAAATGCATGTCATCTGTGGGCCCTTTCAGTCAGTCCTCCCAGAGGCCATATTCTTTAATTTTTGTAGCATTTTAACATAATAGCCAAACATACTTTTTATTTTAATCGTGATTCTTCTTACATCCCTTTCACTAATACTACTTTCCTTGTTTTAAAGTCAGTTTCTCCATGGATTTTGTGTCTTTGTCTTCATTTAAACTATGTTTTTGTGCTCTTCCGAACCACACTAATCCTTTCGTCAAGTAGGTGTACATGCCTAAGACGTGTTCTTCAGTGCATGTGTTTTCACCGTCGCATATTTGTTATCTCCGAGGTAACAGCCCCTTTTGCGTACTTACATCAGCATCCCAAGGCCATGTCACACATTCTTCACTCCCACATGATTTTATCAAATGATCTATGAGGTTTTAGTTATCTCTCCATGTATAGTCCTGATGCCTTGGGCAGCGGCTTGATCACCAATTCAGCCTTCTTGAAAAAAAAGGACAAGGACTCAAACATCACTGAGATAAAACTATCAGTTTGGTGATCTCATCTAAACTTCTTGTTGTCTAAAATGTATTTTAATCTGAATTGCTTCTGCTACCAGTCTCCACCCTTAATTACTTCACCTCATCCAATTTTGCAATTTAATTCCAGAGTTGTGTAGAGACGTGTAGTCCTTGGAACATAATCTTATAATTTTTTAAAACACAAGTCAAACATTTCTGTTTGATTCAAGCACAATGTACTTTGTTTGTTATTTCTCTAAGAGGAACCACATTTTTAAAAAAGTTATTTAATTACACATTCTAGATATTTGATATATCTCTATGTAAATTTGTTAAAATTCAATATGCTGTTTACTCCCTTAAAGTTACTCACCATTTTTAAGTATTGAAACCATTTAGACTTTGTGCATGCACTTTATAATTTGCCAGAATCATTTTAAATGTACAGGTAACCATTCCATTTAAATGTTTTGGAATACCAGGGCATGTGACTCTTGATATAGTTTTTGTCATGATGTGCTTAATTGCACCCAGGCTCAGTGGTTTTAAGATTTCTGACACTTACTACAATTAATATTTCCACAGTACTTCCCCAACACTGAAGTTTGTTATTGATAGATGACTTGATGGGTTGAGGGTTGCTCATCCATCACTGTGTTGCAAAGTTGAAGTTCTGTAAATAGGTTCGGCCTTAAGTGTCTCCAATTTCTTTAAAAAACACAAACTCCATCCATTCCACGTCAAGCAGAATGGGTTAATTAGTATTAATCTACCACAGATTCAAAAAAGGGGGTAGGGCATAAACTCCTGTGTGTAACTACATCATCCATCTCTCCTCCTTCTTGAAGCAAAGGAAAGCCCACCCCTTTGTTAAATTTGACTTTCCTAAACTCCACACTCACGGGGAGTTGCATTTTCAACATTCCACCGTCTCAATCACTTGGATATTAACAATGAGTCAATCTTATCATCCAGAATTAAAGGTTCACTCATGTGTTAAAGTAGTAGCTGGAAGTTCAATCTGGCCAGAAGATAGAATTCCAGACATGGTAATTTCTGGAATTAAAATTTACCCAAGTCCAAACATAACACGGAGCCAATCCCAACAATCCCAAATTTTACTAAGCTTTACAAACCAAATTTTTGAATCAACATTTTGCAAACTTTTGTCTTAAGCAATGACTGATGGCTTCTTAAAAGGACACTACATTAACCATACACATTCCACATTGATACAGGCACACAACACACTTTCAAATCTCCATCCATTCCCAAAATGCAAACTAATTTCAAGATATCCGCAGATCTCAAGCTCCAGGTAACAAAAACACACAAATTGCACAAGACGACATTGAGCAACCAACAAACAAAGGTGAATTCAAACCAGATCACAAAGAGTTAACACTTCTACCAGTTCAGTGTACTGCACAGCACAGAAACCCAGGTTCCAGCTCTCTCTTCTGGTTATAACTGTCCCCCATACTGTCAGGGGCCCTAATTGTGCTAATATATTAGCTATAGACCCAAATCCAGAGTCTGCCACACTCCACCCCTCAAAACAGGTCTCCAGAGCATCAGGTTGCTTTTCCCTTCTCTTACACATTTTCCCAAATCCCATTCTCATTTGCCAAAAATGTCTTGGATCACAGAGTGTATCCACAAGGGGTTCTTTTCAGATTTGGTTCTTCAGAGAAGTTGCGATAACAGCAATTTGCTTAAATATTAGCATTTATTGAGTAATAACAAAAGATGGAAAAAGAAAGGAAAAAGAAATTAATGCTCACACCCTTCTGCCTGTCAGGGACCCCTTCAATCAACGGCTGGTCCAGAGGCTTAGGTTGATCCTGGGACCTTTCGCGATCCTGGTCCGAGGTGAAGTCCAGCGACTTGGAATGAAACTCTCTCTCTTATACAGTGTAACAAACTGCAAGGCACAGCAAAACAACAACAGCAAAACACGTTGATTGTGCAGTCTTCAGCATGTGCGGGAATGTTCACAGGACTTATTCAATGTCACGCAGCTGTCAAATATCATCAACAAGTTTAGCCCTTCAGCCCATCCTATACATATCCCAGGAATCTAAAGCCCTTTCTCCTGCACAATCTACCCATCCATGCATTTCTCTCAGTTGGGTGGCCAGCTAGTTTGCAATACCAACGTGTGGGTTTAATTCTTACACCAGCTAAGATCATCAAGAAGGACTCTCCTCCTCAACCTCTCCTCTTGCCTGAGAGGTGGTGACCCTCAGGTTAAACAACCATCAGTTGTCTCTCTGTAATGAGAGAGCAGCCCAATGGTCTGGCACAACTGTGACAGCTTCACCTCACACTTATTTGCTCCATCCTCCCACATTTGTACTTACCAGCATGTGGGACTGGGAGTAATTCAAAATGCTATTTCTGTGGTCCTGCTTGCTTGCCTCTTTCCCAGCTCCCTCAAATTAGCTGGCAAGACCTTTTTCTCTTTTTATGGATATTGTTGGTATCAAATGGGCCATGGCCTCAAACTGTTCACCCTTCACATTAGAATGATTTGCAGCCCTCGGTTCCATCTTTGACTATAACAGCAGTGAGGCAGTGTATCAACATGCATTAATTTCTGCTGCTAGAGACAGACACGTCTGTTTCTCTAACCACAAAATCTCTTGTCAAAATTGCTGTCCCAATCTATAGCTGATCCATCCATTGCTGAAGCTGCACTCCCCAGAAGCCACTTCCCACTTGCACCAGGGGCCTGTTCTAGTCCTTCCCTTTTCTTCTGTCTTGCACTCTCTTAAGTTGCAATGTGACTACATCCAGAAATATATTAATCACATAGTTCACATACTGGTGCTGCTGTGAAACCAGCTGAAAGTGATAAGAAGTATCCTGGAACAGGACATGCATTTCACAGATCTGATGTGGTCTGCCTTAATTTATAAAATTCAATACAAATATATTAATGAGCTGCAAAAGAATAACATTAAGAAATCCTCTCAGCACCCTCCTTTGTGTTGATGTCACTTTTAAATTCTTCTAACCTCCATCCCTGACACATGTTCTCACTGTACTTAGCTGCACCGTCCCTGAAATCATTCAGCAGCTAACGTCCAGGCTTTCTGAATTTCTGAAAGGAAGAAATTACTTTGTTGTTTACTTACCCGTCCTCAGAATTCCACCGGCTTAAATACTGTGATGTCAATTTAAACTCCAAGTGTGCTCTGGTGTTTGTATTAGATAACTACTCCCTCCCTTCTATTCTTTTTCAACTTGGCTGACCTCCTCCCTTGGTCTCCACACTTTCAATTTATATAATTCAGTCATTGTCAGTCCTCCTTTATGGGCTTTGACCCTTTACCTTGATTTTTCAACTAAAATAACAATATCAACATCTGATACTGTGCTGATTACATTACAAAGTCTCTACTGTTTAAAACTCACACTCGAGATATCGATGAGACCTCAGTACACTGTCAGCTGTGACTTAGTGGTAACACCCTTAAACTCAGGTTTAAACTATTGAGCATGAAATCTAGTGCAGCACTCAGGGAATGCTGCAATGTAGGAGATGTGGCATTTTGAATAACATGTTAAACTGAGGCTGCAGGACAGATTTTCCTAAAGTCAGGAAGACTCCATAGGCCTTGATCAATGGTGGGCAGGAGGTGAAAGTAGAAGTCCTGCCCTCCAGATCAAACATCTAATTCTTGTTGAGTGGGGAGGCTGCAGGATATGATTGTCAGGAAGAAAGCCAATCTAGGCAGGCCTATTTGAACTTAGTGCTGAGTTTTGTTGTTAATCCACAGTGTGGGAGTCACAAGTCATGGAGTAGATGCAAACTCTTCAAGTGTGGATCAGATCTGTTTAAGTGACATGATCCATACGCCCAGCTCTTTAAACCTGGAATACAAACCAGGCTAAGCTATCAGTAAGAATTAAAGAAACAATCTGTTGGAATGCTTTGGTTAACTGGCCATCTAGAATAGGTTAGAAAATAAAATGTGACTGCCCGTTCCACAGTTTCAACAGAGTTCTTTGTTGACATTTCCCAAGAGCAATTATTATGTCGTCTTGGAATGATTAGCAGAGTTTCAAAAGATACAGTTATTAAAGCAGGAGACATTAAAATAACAGTTTGACTGTTTAAAGGGGCTATTAAAAGACTAAGTTCTGATGAAAAGTCATCAGACTCGAACATTAATTCTGCTTTCTCCTCACAGATCCTGCCAGACCTGCTGAGTTTCACCAGCAATTTGTTTTTGTTTCAGATCTCTAGCATCCACAGTTCTTTGTTTTATATTAAAGGATTAGCTGTCCTTGATATAACAGATTAACTTGATATTTAAAAGATTTGATTGAATTTTGTGTTTCACAAATAGGAGATTTTTTTTCACTGTTAGGTAGATTAGGAATACTGTCTACTATCTTCTTTTCGGTCAATGAGTGCAACTCGGTACAGACTGAGCACGCCACCTCCCCCAAACCTTCTTTCCCAGGAGTGTAGGTTGGGTCTAATGAAAACCCTTTAAATAGAGGTGTGTGACAGGATGAGAAATTTCCCAACCCAAGCTACCTGCCTTTGCGATGAAAATACCACCCCCACATATCTCAGATTAACATAAAAGATCCAAAGGCATTAATTCAAAAAGAGCAGGGTTATTTTTCTAATGTCCTGACCAATATTTATCAATTTATTCCTCAACCAACATCACCAACAGATTACTGGTCATTTATGATATAACCATGAGAATTTGCTATCCAGTAAGTAACTGCAAAGTGACTGCCACATTTCCTACAGTACTGAAGTGGCTGAATTTAAAAGTGCTTCATTTGCTGTAAAGCACTTTGGGATGTTCTGAGATCATAAAAGGTGCTGCATAAATATAACTTTTACTTCCTAGAGCTAGATTTTAGCTAAAGTGCACTGCCTAATCACCTTTTCCTCCACAGATCACGATGCTGAAGGATTGGAACAAACCTTGGAAGCCGGCCCCCATGTCTTCCAGTTCAGCTACAAACTAGAAGAATCTCTCCCATCTAGCTTTAGTGGTAGTCATGGGAAAATCCGTTATTATGTGCGGGCGTTCTGCACAGCCATTGGAGGAACTCTAGCACAGGTGGAGAAGATCTTGAAAATACAGGAAACATTCAACCTTAATCTTGATCCCAGTAATAAGGTACCTCCGAGTTATGAGGGATTCCAGAATGAGCTAACAGTGTAACCAAGGATAAGCTTGCAGTAGCAGAGCTAACAAAACACTCCTGTCTCCTTGACTTCTCAAGGCCAAATTGTATTTGACTGGTGTGCTTGAGTTTTTTGACCAGTGAACAGAAAGGTAAAATGAAATAAAATGTGACATGGACAGATTTCCAAATGGCATTTCATAAAGAGCAGCACAACTGACTTGTCAGCAAAGTTAGAGCTCATGGAATAAAAAAAGTTATCAAAACAATATGAAATTCCTGAGCAACAGGATGCAGAGAGTCGTAGCAAACAGTTGCCTTTTTAGATTAGAGCAAAGTTTATATTGGAGCTCTCCAGGAATCAGTATTGGGGTCTCTGCTTTTCCTGACCTACATTGATGACCTAGACCTTGATGTGGAGGGAACAATGTCAAAATTTTGCGACGATACAATACTTGTAAATATTGTCATTTAGGAGGAGGATAATGTAGAACTTCAAAAGTTAGAAGTAAACTGGTGGAATGGACGGACTGGTGGTAGATAAACCTTAATGCAGAGAACTGTACAGTGATCTACTTAAAAGCAGGAAGGTAGTATAAAAGAAAGGGAACAATTCTAAGTCATGTGGGCTGGTGGTGATTGTTCAGGAGTTTAGGGACCTGGATGTGTATATACAAACCACTGAATCTGGAAGGACAGATTGAGAAAAAAACAGTTTATTAAGCATTTGGGATACATAGGTTTGATAAATAGGGACACAGAGCACAAAAGCAAGGAAGTTACGTTAAACACTGATAACTAGATGAACCTTATCTGAGTTTTGAGCCCAGTTCCAGGTATTACACTTCAGGAAAGCTATGCAGGCATGAGAGGGTGTAAGAAAAGATTCAAGAGATTGGTTCTAGGGTTGAGGAACTTCAGTTTTGGAGACAGATTGTAGAGACTGGAACTGCTGTCCATTGCAAAGAGAAACTGGGCTTAAGTTCTCCTTAGATGGAAGAATTCAAGCTCATTAAGTGTTATATAGAGTTGATCAGGAAATACTTTTCGCATTGATGGAAGGATCAACCAGAGGGCACACATTTAAAGCTGATTGGCAAAAGAAGCAAAGACAACATGTGAAAAACCTTTTTATACACAGGGAATGGTTAGGATCTGGAATGCACTGCTTGAAAGTGTGCAGCAAACAGGTGAAATCAAGCTTTTTTAAAAGAAAATTGGATCATTATCTGAAAAGGAAAAATGTACAGTGCTACAGGGGAAAGGCTGGGGAGTGGTATGAGCTGATTAATTCCTTCAGAGGGCCGGTACAGGCACAATGACATGAATGGCCTCCTTCTGTACCATAATTATTCTATGACTACCTGTTTTGTTTTCAGTCTTCAACTGGGTTATAATTGTAATGGTTTGGTTTACAGTTGTAAGACCAAAGAGTAATCTATTGGCTGGTACTTATGGGGTACCATGTTCCCCGGTGCCCGCTTCATGACTTTAAAAAAAATCAACATCAACCCTGCAGTCATTTTACACTCAGCAGATCGTTAACTTGTTCAGTGTGAAAACTCTACCCCGATCTGGACAGATATGTACCTGAGAAATCCATCAGTCAATCGTCCCAGTGGCACCAGGTTCAAGTAGTGGCCATTGCTGGGACAGCAATCAGTGCCACAAAGAAGAGAAGGTTGTGGAAACCAGGTTGAAGGCAGCCCTGGCTGGCAGGCCCCAGTAATGGTAAGAAGGATGTATGGTACCAGATGTGGAAAATGATGGGGTTGGTTTAAATGGGATGAGAGGGTCGTGCATCCAATGAGCACAGCAGATCACTTCCAAAGAAGATTCCAATCACCATCTTTGAATATCTTAGAATCCCTACAGTGCGGAAAGAGGCTTTTCAGCCCAACAAGTCCACACCGACCCTCAGAGAAACCCACCCTGACCCATGCCCCTTAATCTACACATCCCTGAATACAATGGCCAATTTAGCATGGCCAATCCAGCTAGCCTGCACAACTTTGGACAGTGGGAGGAAACCCACACAGACATGGGGAGAATGTGCAAACTCCACACAGACAGTTGCCCAAGGTTGGAATCGAACCCAGGCCCCTGGCACTGTGAGGCAGCTGTGTTACCCATTGAGCCACTCAACTACATCTGTTGGAATCCCCAATTGGGATGATACTCACTCTCTCTATGGCCAAATAGCTATGAAGACAAGGTGTGGCCATTAACAGACTACTAAAGTGACTTAAGAGACTAATGGCCATTTGATACATCCACTGTTGAATGTAGGGGTTTGCGTCTGGGCATGCCACTTACTGCATTTTTTAAGATTCCTTCCCTTTCCCTTCAAACACACTGCAAGTGGAGTGTAAAATCTAGCGTTATATTTTGTGCTCAAATCCTTAGAATATACTTTGAATCCAACTAAGATTGACCATTCAATACCAGTAAAGAGAAAAGACAACCTGACGTAGAAATGGAGATAACAAAGTGTGGAGCTGGATGAACACAGCAGGCCAAGCAGCGTCTTAGGAGCAGGAAGGCTGACATTTCGGGCCTAGACCCTTCATCAGAAATGGGGGAGGGGAAGTGAGTTCTGAAATAAACAGGGAGAGAGGGGGAGGCGGATCGAAAATGGATAGAGGAGAAGGTAGGTGGAGAGGAGACAGACAAGTCAAAGAGGCAGGGATGGAGCCAGTAAAGATGAGTGTAGGTGGGGATGTAGGGAGGAGATAGGTCAGTCCAGGGAGGACGGACAGGTCAAGGGGGTGTGAGGAGGTTAGTAGATGGGAAATAGGGGTGCAGCTTGAGGTGGGAGGAGGGGATAGGTGAGAGGAAGATTAGATTAGGGAGGTGGGGACGAGCTAGGCTGGTTTTGGGATCTCCTCCCCACCTCCCCACCTACACTCACCTTTACTGGCTCCATCCCTGCCTCTTTGACTTGTCTGTCTCCTCTCCACCTATTTTCTCTTTCCATCTTCGATCCACCTCCCCCTCTCTCCCTATTTATTTCAGAACCCTCTTCCCCTCCCCCATTTCTGATTAAGGTTCTAGGCCCAAAACACCAACTTTACTGCTCCTAAGATGCTGCTTGGCCTGCTGTGTTCATCCAGCTCTACACCTTGTTATCTCGGATTCTCCAGCATCTGCAGATCCCATTATCTCTGATGTAGCAATGTGCACCTCAAACACTTTAATCTTACACAGCAAAGACCAACACCCCAACAACTGGCAATTCAGCTCAATTGATCCAAGCTGGTTTTTATGCTCCACATGAATGTCATCAATTGGTTTTCACTAACCTTATCTAAACTGTCATTTCCTTTTAACAGATACTAACTGACCTACTATGATTTTCATTTCATATTTAAAGCTGTACCGTTCAATTTTTCAACAGTGTCAGTGACACCATTTCTTCCCTCTGTCTCCAGCTCCCTCTGAAGTTGACAGCTGAGAAAGAAATTTCATACTGGTGCTGGAAGATACCAGGAATTTCTATGAATGTAACAGTGGACAAGAATGGGTTCATCCCTGGTGAAGACGTCATCATCACATCTGAAATCGACAACCGAACGATGAGATTTCTCCGGATAATCTGTTACTCCATTGGAGCTGAGATTAAGTACAAGGCATTCGTTCAGGAAGCACTGTGCGACCATTACCGCGAGTTCATTGAGAAGAGCGAACTTAAGAAGATGGAGGCAGTGATCGAGGCTCCACCAAGACAGGTCACAAAAATCCTCGGATCGTTACAGCTGCCGAAACCAATGTTTATCAGCGATATGTCAAGATGTAAGATTATTTCAATCTCATATCAACTGCAGGTGACAGTTCCCGTCCCAGCGTATCACGTCTCGCTGTCGGCCTCAGCCCCCATCAAGATCGGAACAGTTCCAGTACATATTTCTCTTTAGAACTAGCAGTTGTATGGTTTGAATAATCAGCTTGTATTTAATTCATATGGGAACCCAGGACCAGTTAATTCTGTATGTTACATAGGTATAAGCATTACTAAATCCGAATAAAAATGTCTATCTTTTCCAAAATAAATGTTTTATATAAGTTTTTACATGTGTAATTTTATATAATGGATGTGAATAGTACAAAAATGACGAGCAAAAACAGACCATCAAGCCTGTCTCACATTCACGTGGCTACATACATCCTAACCACCATCCGAACGCTGCCCCACCCCACTTCCCTCTTGGTTGTCTAATCTCAAAGAGGATACAAAAAAAGAGAAAACTCAAGGGAAAAATAACCTGGAAAATTCGAGATAACAAGGTGTAGAGCTGGATGAACACAGGCCAAGCAGCATTTTTTTTCTCTCATTGCAATAACTGAGCTCAGTAATCTACTTTTGCTGTCTTATGGAAATAAGTCTAGGAGATCATATTTTATTTTTAATCTTTCATAGGGTGTGGACATCTCAGGCGTTTGTTGCTTTTCCCTGGCTGCCCTTAAGAAGGTATTGGTGAACTGCCCTCTTAAACTACTGCATTCCATCTGCTGTGGTTACACCCAAATGCTGTTAGGAAGGGAATTCCAGGATCTTGACTCAATGACAGTTGAAGAAATTTGGATCAAGTCTTAGCTGTAAAGCCATTTACTTCCTATTGGATGAGATCTCTGTTGAATACAAGCAGAGAGTGAGCACTTATGGCACCAGCCAACAATGCTGTTGAGTAGTCAAAGAGTTGCAAGCTTTAAAAATCTCCAAATTTTGTGCACTGTATCAAAAAGCTGACTTCTGGAAATCCAAAATTACATACAGGAAATGCTTGTGACAGAGGTGAATCTTTTAAGCATGAAGCTTCACTGCCTCTTGTCAGTGTCTGCATTTAATGATGCCTGTGGTCATAAATGTGGAACCCGATGGTCAAGATTGATGTTGGCCTTGCAGGGGTTTCTCTTCAAATTAAATTTGGGCCTCTATGTTTCACTGGATAATGATACAGCTGACTTAATCCAATGTCAAATCCAGATGCAAAATTAGCAAAAGATATATTTGCAAAATATAATATATGTAAACAGTTCACAAGATGATCAGATTGAATGATTTATGCCAGGCCTATGTAATTGGACAGATTTTATAATCCCAATGCCAGTCCTTCCCATTCCTGCTGAGAGAGGGAAGAGAAATAAAATCAGCCTGGGATTTTATTCCTGATTACTATTCAGTGACTCCTATGTTGACATCAGCTAAGTGTAGGATCAGGCTTAGCTGTGATCTGTAATTGTGGTAGACAACCCACTGTATCTTATTATCTTGTCAATTACTGTCCAATCTGTCACCTTCTAATGAGTACTTATGATTGAATGTTGCTGGGGAGTGGTGCTGTACCCTGAGAAAATACCACTGGGGAGGGGTAAGGAAATCAAAAGAAGGAAATACATTCTAACACTAGTAAAGGAATCATCTAGCTGTGATGAAAGGTTACATCAGAAATGTTAACCCGTCTTTTTTTTAAAAGATGCTGAACCATCTGCCATGCATTTCCAAAATAGAGCTAATGCACTGTGGAGCTGGAGGAACACAGCAGGCCAGATGGCATCAGAGAACCAGGAAAGTTGATGTTTTGGGTTGGGACCCTTCTTCAGAAATATTTTTCTTTCATATTCTCTCCAGATGGTTTGTACATGTAGTTAGTATTACAAACAGACATGTTAGGAGCAAGAGTAGGCTATTCAGCCCCTTAGTATTCTGCCATTAGTAATATCATAATTAATCTGATTGTGGCCTCAACTCCACATTCCTACCTACCTCAATAATCTTTGATTACTTTATGAGGAAAAATTCTTCATTTGCTTTAAAAGTATTCAAGACTCTGCCCCCAAAGCTGTCTGGAGAAGAAAGCTTGTACAGCCCATGAACAAATAAACAAAAAAAATGGAGAAAGGTGATCAACCAGTGTTGTGGAAACCACATGTAGCACGGGAAAAGCTGAACAAAAAAGGGCATGGGAGAGTTACTGCGATCAGGTTTTCTCCCTAATTTCAGAGTAGAAATGGTTCGGACAGGTACCTATTCTTTAATTGGGAAAGCTAGATGAAACTTTACACTGCTGCACACTAGCAAGATTGGAAAAAGTAGCAGAGAAAAGATTACAAATGATCATTAGGTAATTTCATGGTTGCAATTTAAGTTGTGACAATTGGACAAGGAAGTGAAACTGAAGGATGAAAGAAGTTCCATACTTTTGAGGTTCTGAGAATGAACAAGTGAGAACAGAAAGTTCCAGTGAACTTTGATTTGTTTGCCTTCCACTAAATATTAAGTAGAGTGCCACGTTAGTTACCTGCCAATCCTTTCCAATTCACTTCTGATCAAATCATTCAGTACTAATTTATGAAGATAGTTTCAGGTGATAATAAAAAGAATATACAACATTTGTGTAACCTATTAACAAGGTGCATTAGAAAATATGTAGAAATAAATATTTTCTGAATAATTTCAATATAGTAAACTGTTAATGTGAATTGTATGGTGTATCAAAGGGGCAAAATCTTCTTATAGATTCTTCTTATAGAAGAGTTTCAATCCAACAAATTGTCATCATTCCAAATAATAATGTCACATCAGATTATTCAAATAAGACCATAAGACATAGGAGTGGAAGTAAGGCCATTTGGCCCATCAAGTCCACTCCGCCATTTAAATCATGGCTGATGGGCACTTCAACTCCACTTTCCTGCACTCTCCCTGTAGCCCGTATTTAAATGGCAGTTCAGAAGCATAGCATATTGACACTACTGACTTAATTTTCCCTCGGAACTTTGGGTCTCTGGGCGGACTAATGGGAATTCTGACTCTGTACCCACTGGGAAAGGGGCCTTGTTGGAGATCTCCAAACTAATTGTATGTATGATAAAGGATGGCAGTCTGACTCACCAGTCAGGAGGTCAGCAAATCTGGAACCTTGAAAGCCTAACTGAGTGTGGTGGGCACACTGGGGCAGGACAAATAACGAGAGGGCTCACTTGGAGTTATAAAATTACTAGGTATTTGTCCAGGCCAAAGAGGCAGCCTGTCTAACTGGAGGAAAGCTAGTGTCAAGGACCCTACCCTACAAGCCTTTAAGGATGGAACTCCCTAGACCACTGGAGGGAGGCTGCTTCCAGTACTTTGTCAGTCTCCCTGTGTTGGTGGGGGAGGGGATGTTACTCCAGGAGCTGAAAATTGCCTCACATTTTATTATCTTGGATTCTCCAGCATCTGCAGTTCCCATTATCAAGGATAAATATTGGTTAAGGCACCACAGCACTCCCACTAGTGGCTTCTCTTCAATCAGCGCCAAGGACTTTCTAACATCCACCCAGGGAGTCCAACAGGCCCTAATTTAACATTTAATTTGAAAGATGGTAGCTTGAACAATGTTGCAGTACAGTATTGGAAGGGCTGCTTGGGTTATTTACTCAAGTCTTTTGAATGGGATTTGAATACATGATCTTCTGATTTGGAGGTGAGAGTGCTACCATTCGGCTAAGGCTGACATTTTTGCACATCTTTACTAACCTGGTAACTTGTATTTTAAGACATGACAAGACAGTCCCTCATCCCTTCTTCCATCAGTAAATGACACCTCCCACCTCACTGACCAACACCCACTCCCACTTCCTACCTACTAGCCTCACCCCTGCCACCTTGACCTGTCTATCTTCCCTCCCACCTACCCATCGCTCCCTCCTCATTAACCAACTCCCATCCCAATTCCCTAGCTAAAGCCACCTTTACTGGCTTCATCCCCGCCTCCTCGACCTGTCCGTCTTCTCTCCACTTATCTGCTCCGATTTCCACCTTCTATCATCGCCTCCCTCTCTCTCTATTTACTTCAGAGCCCCCTTCCCCTTCCCCATTTCTGAAGAAGAGTCCAAACCCGAAATGTCAACTTTCCTGCTCCTCTGATACTGCCTGGCCTGCTGTGTTCATCCAGCTCTACACCTTGTTATCTCAGACTCCAGCATTGGCAGTTCCTACTATCTCTCAGTAAATTACAGTTGTATTCGTGTAATCATGTGAAAAGCCTTCAGCTCTATGTGGCCCAATGACGGAAACAGGTTTGTGCCCCTCAGTGCACTGTGGAACGTTGCTGGTAAAAGTTGAGCTGTTCCAGACCCGGGCAAGGCAGAATAACTGAAAGAGAACTGAAGCTCAAACACTTCATCCACTTCACCAACACCTTCCACCCCAACCTCAAGTTCACCTAGATCATCTCCAACACATCCCTCCCCTTCCTGGACCTCTCTGTCTCCATCTCAGGCAACCACTTAGCAACCAATATCCATTTCAAGCCCACTGACTGCCACAGCTACCTGGATTAGACCTCCTCCCACATGCCTTCCTGCAGAAATTCCATCCCCTATTCCCAATTCTTTCGCCTCCGCCGCATCTGCTTCCAGGATGAGGCATTCCACTCCCGTACATCCCAGATGTCCTTGTTCTTCAAGGACTGCAACATCCCCCCAGCAGTGACCAAGAATGCCCTTGACCGTGTCTCTCGCATTTCCCATAACTCATCCCTCACACCCTGTCCCCGCAATAACCGCCAAAAAAGAGAATCCCCCTCATCCTTATATACCACTCCACCAACCTCCAGATACAATGCATCATCCTCTGACGCTTCCACCATCTACAATCTGAACACATCATCCTCCGACACTTACGCCATCTACAATCTGACCCCATCACCAAAGACATTTTTCCATCCCCACCCTTGTCTGCCTTCCAGAAAGACCACTCTCCACAGGACTGCCTTGTCCGCTGCACACTCCCATCCAACCCCACCACACCTGGCACTTTCCCTTGCAACCTGCAGGAAATGCTACATTTTCTGCCACACCTCCTCCCTCACATCCCAGGCCGCAAGATGACTTTCCACATCGAGCAAAGGTTCACTTGCCAATCTGCCAACGTGGTATATTGCATCCACTGTACCCGCTGTGGCTTCCTGTACATTGGGGAAACCAAGCGGAGGCTTGGGGACCGCTTTGCAGAACACCTACGTTCGGTTCACAACTGCACCGCCCAGTCGCGAACCATTTCAAATCCCTCTCACGTTCCTTAGACGACATGTCCAGCCTGGGCCTCCTGCAGTGCCACAATGATGCCACCCAAAGGTTGCAGGAACAGCAACACATATTCCGCTTAGGAACCCTGCAGCCCAATGGCATCAATGTGGATTTCACAAGCTTCAAAATCTCCCCTCCCCCACCTGCATTCCAAAACCAACCCAGTTCGTCCCTGTCTCCCTAACCTGTTCCTCCTCTCACCTATCCCCTCCTCCCACCTCAAGTCGCACCTCCATTCCCTACCTCCTAACATCATCCCGCCCCCTTAACCTGTCCGTCCTCCCTGGACTGACCTATCTCCTCCCTACCTCCCCACCTAAACTCACCTCTACAGGCTCCATCCCTGCCCCTTTAACTTGTCTGCCTCCTCTCCACCTATCTTCTCATCTATCCACCTTTGATCCGCCTCCCCCTCTCTCCCTATTTATTTCAGAACCCTTTCCCCATCCCCCTTTTCTGATGAAGGGTCTAGGCCCGAAATGTCAGCTTTTGTGCTCCTAAAATGCTGCTTGGCCTGCTGTGTTCATCCAGCTCCACATTTTGTTGATTCGGATTCTCCAGCATCTGCAGTTCCCATTATCTCTGAAGCAATACTGACCTGCTTGACTGCCCTCTTGGCCAGGGATATGGTGTAACTTCACAAGAGTCTGAGGTGTAAAGCAAGAAAATAGGAAATAACTCACAAAAGACATTAAAGTAGTTGGAATCAGCTGAAACAAACACAACAGCAGTAAAACGTAAGAGACAGGCATTTGGAGATAGATTTGATTTTCTCCTCAGTTTCCAGTCACATTTAATTGGATGCAGAATGTAAGATTTTACTTTTGTCTCTTTATTAAGGTCAAACTTCCTCTTTGTCAAACGAGTTTTCTCCTGTTCCTCTTTTTTTGTTGCTGAGGCTTAACAATATTTCCAGGGCTTAATGTTCAAACATAAGCTTGCAAACTTGTCTGCCATTTGCCTGTTAACATGATACTGTTGTTCCAGTCAAATTAGGCAGATGACCCATGGATCCCACTGCAATCCAGCTCCAGTTTTGTGATTCGATGCTAATTTCACAGAAGCTCTTTAAAACCACAAAACTATGGGATTTTAAAACTATCCAATCTTCATTGAAAGTGGCAAAAAAATCCTTCACAAATGTCATGCAACAACATTCTTTGAAAAGAACAAATCTTGCCACCTCCTCTTGATGCTCATTACTGACTATCTTTCAATGAATATTCTGGGGTCACCATTAACCAAAAGCTCACTGTCACATAAGTTCCATGAAGACAAAAGGTTGTCAGAGACTAGGTATTCTGCACTGATTTCCTGCCCCCTAAAAGCCTCTCTAATAGACAAATATCTGATGTGTGATGGATGCTGTTCTGTTCACTGGCCTAGGCTCAAGAAACTTGACACTAACCAGAATAGAGCAATCTACTTCGTTAACACACAGTTTATTAGAATAAACATGCATTCCCTCAGCGCACTGACACCAGAGTGTATATTCCATACAAAACACACTTCAGGAACTTGCAAGGCTTCTTCAACAGCTCCTTCCAAATGTACAATGCCAAGCAGGGCAATAGGCATCACCTTCAAGTCATACTCTATTCCAACAGATATCTGCTGCTACTCCTTCATGAGTCAAAATCACTGAAATTCCCTAACAGTTCATCATTAAGACTGCAGCACCTCAAGATGAAGGCTTGCCATCACCCTCTGAAAAGCCAAGAATCATAAGTAAATACAGTCTTGGCAGCAATGTTCATAACTTGAGAATACATTTCTAAAATATTTTCTTTATATGAGTGCTGATGTCTGTGAAAGTTCCAGACTTGCGCACCTAACTGCTGGACCTGAAAGCACCTTTGGTCACTGAACACCACAGTTAATGAACAATAAAGAGAGCAGCTGGTGACAGAGTCTTTAGCTTCTGTCATTGTTGGTTACTCAATGTCAGGCAGCATATGAGAGTTCATGCTCCCCTCTCCAGGACACAACGTCTTGTCTTTCATACCCTGACCAAATATTTTGTACTGCATTTTCCTGCTCCCGGTGTAGCGACAAGAGTGGCAGAAGACAGTATCGGAGTGTAAGAGCTTGGTGGGAGAATTCCCTTTCCCTGCCTCTCAGTTTCCACCCTCCACAGCTTGGGTGAATTTGTTCGCGTTGTCTCTTTACGTTCCCACTTCGTTCTCTCTGGAAGGTGGACGCCCTCAGGTGTACAGTTCTTCGGACGCTACAGTTTCAGGAAGGAACAAGGGGGAACATCACCATGGTCAAGGAGAACAGTTGAGGTTGTGCCGGGTCTCCCGGTTAAATATTTTTCCCTTAACTGAAATAATTAGCTCCACATCGTAGATGGGATCTTGCTGTGCACAGATTACCGGTGACATTTCATACCCCTAGAATCTGGAACTTCGCCAAACCCTGAGTTTACAAAAGGCACCACAGAAATGCAAGTCTTAGTACCAAGTTTTGAATTACATTAGAAGATGGGTATTTGTTTCAGCAGAGGACTACGGAATTCCTATGGACGGAGGAAGGTTCTCACCTCCAGCAGCGGCCACGGGGAAGCCTACTTTCGTTTTCTCCTTTGTTTTTTTAAGCAAGATAGGTATTTGGTCCGCCATTGGCTGCGTTCACAGCTGTCGTCAGCAAGCTGCGATTTGGTGAGAAGTCTGTGTTCCAGCTTCATGGGCGCTGTTATGGCGTGATGGTAGTGTCTCTATTTGTGGACCGGGATGGCTGGGTTCAGGTTCCCCACACTGCTCCAGAAGTTTGTAAAAACATCTCCCGAGTAGCAAAAACTGGTTCCTGTGGCGCCACCGAACAAGATAAGTCAGAGGTAAGTGTTTGGAGAACAGGAGTCAGGGAGGAGGAGGCTTCTCTACCCAGACCGGGGGCTCTCCCCAGCGGGACGGCCCCATACCTGCTCCATGTGTCCCGGCTTGAACTGCGTTTCCATCTCCTCAGTGGCAGAAATGGAGATCTGTCTCTACTCACTGGAGAAACACAACGGGGGACGTTTCGCAAGCTTAAAGGCGTTTCGGGACAAAAGCAAAACACTCTAAAAGATCATTACGGGAGTCAGTCAGTTTCTAATATATTTCTGTGAGGGAGAAAATACTCAAAAGGAAGGGGGAGAGGCTTGGACACCATCAGAGGTGAGGTATAGGTGAAATTATTCCAGGATAGAATGAGAACATTGTACTCCATGGGAGTTCAGAGGAGGATACTGAGTGTAACTTATAGCTAGGATCCATGTGTTGTACAAACCCTTTTGTCTGGGATGTGTAACAATTCAGGATAAGAACAGGTTTGGTCCACGGCTACATTCATATCCAGGTGCCCTTAGAAAGGGAACGGGTGGTGTCTACCAATGTCCTTGAGGACTTTAGAGATAGGTGGGCACTGCAGAGAGTAGATAGGTTTACTTCCCCTTCCAATTCCATTTTGACTTAACCCCCTTGCCCTCTTCCCTATCTCTCCCTCACCTTTGATAGTGCACGTTGCCCATAAGGCCTTGCATGCAAATTAATCAATTGTAAAACATATGTGATTTACTGGTGAAGATTTAAAAATACCATGTGTGATTTGGTGATGGGGAAAAACAATTCAGTTGTGTGTAAGAGCATTGCTGGATATAAGAAAAAGAATTAAATTTGATATGTTAGAGGATGGATGGCTTGGTTGTGCCTGATGTTGAAGGAGAAAGCAAAATTTGGAAAAGCCTTGCTGGAGGGGGACAGAAAAATCAAAAAGCGTTTCATAGATTAGAGTTGAGAAAGTAGTGTAAATTTAATTGGATTTAGATTGAAGGGAGTGAGAAATTGTGAAAATGAGATGGTTCACATCATAGTGGTAGTTGTCTAATTAAAATAGCTGGATGGGAGGGTGGAGGACAATTAGGGGAGAAAAAGAATAGGAAACAGAGGCTGAAGTGTTAGCTTTTGCTACTTGAAAGGCTGAATTATTTTCTTTAAACTCTTGAAAGAAATGAGGGATGACATTGAATTAAGAACTATGTGAGCTGAAATAATAATTGGACTGATTCTATTGAAGATACAGATTCAGAGCATATGGAATGCAGTTTGAGAGAGGGAAACTTATATGTAGTAAAGACGTAGGGAAATCAGTATGAGAAATTAATGTACTTCTCAAATTTTTTAAGTTTTTATATTAAAATTGTGTTTGAAAAATTACAATCGGTAGAGTTCATATTTCAGGTCACTGATCTGTGGTCTCCATGGTAAAATTAATTAGTGGTTGTTAACCCACATCCAATAATACTAATGGAAAAACCTGTGATTTGTGCAATAAAAATAGTAATTTTACTGTAATTCATCTAGACTAATTATAAAACAAAGAAATTTTTTTCCTAATCATTAGTAAAATCCTTGCAGTCACACAACATGAAAAATAATTTGGCTTGATATTATTGGATATCAGATTAAATGCAAAAGTCAATAGCCTTCAAGATAATATAAAGCCAGTTGTTCCTGCTGTGTGAACAATTGTGTAACAATTGTATGATTTTAGTGTTACGCACATTAAAATTAAAATTGGGACCAGGAAGAGAAATATTACCAGACATGTCAGCACAGAAGTTGTGCCCCTGAGAAAGATGACCTTTAGCTTTTCTTTCTGTATTTCCATACATTATGGACATTATAGAATATAAACAGGTATTTGTAAAACATAACATGCTTCATTTATTTTTCACAACAGGAGGAAATATGATGGATACAGGTCCAGTCATTTCATTTCCATATTAGTATTGCTATCTCCTGGCATTCCATCCTACGCAGCTGACCCTCGCTGTAGCATTGGGAATCAGAAGGGAATTTTGTCTACTAATGGATCACTTGGAAAGAAGAGGCTATATATAGAAATATGGATAACTTATAAAGACACTGTAACCCAATCAAGAGTTGTAGGTAACATCAGGATCTCAAGGGTGAAACTTGAGTCTTGATTGTTGCTTTGAACTCATTTTTAGTATCAGTATTATAATAAAATTATCATTAAGCAAAAAAAAAATCAGCTATCTGGAAAGATAGAACAGGGTAGGACTGCCATCCCTAGAAAATGGGAATTGAACTCCCTTTTACTTGTAAAAACCAAGAGAACTGCGGATGTTGTAAATCAGGAACATAAACAGAAGTTGCTGGAAAAATTCAGCAGGTCTGGTAGCATCTATGAAGAAAAAAGCAGAGTTAATGTTTGAGGAAGTGTCACTGGACCTGAATGCTAACTCTGATTTTTTTTTTCTTCTTAGATGCTGCCAGACCTGCTAAGCTTTTCCAGCAACTTCTGTTTTTGTTCCCCTTTTACTTGTCCTGGAGCTACAAATGGTGATGGCAAAAGTTCCAGTTTCTTCCCCTCTTATGACCAGGAATCTGTCCTGCTTTTCTTGCTTGCCTATGCGTTGTGTTGGAAGGGCTATTAACTGATACTCTTGTCTGTTTGGTTATGTTATGAATACATGTTCCTTCGCTACCAGGCGCTGGAGTGAAACTTCTGGCTTAGCAGCAGGACACCACCCACAGCAGCACAAGACCTGGTTAAGTGATGTAATATGAGTCTTTAATTTATGAACAGCTTTGATAGTGGTCTGGAGATGCTGTTTCTACTTCTGAGGTTTTGAGAAATCAGATGCCATGTATCTGATGTCCACTAATAACTCCAATAAGGAATGCAGGAGAATCATTTGAAAATGGAACTCATATCTCTAAACTTTGCTGGCAACCTGAACAATCTCTTGGATTTTCTTCAAATGTAAAGGAAATTTGTGTGTAAAGAAGTTACCTGGAGTCTCTTTTAAACAATAAATTAGAACATGCATTGCCTATTACTATGTGGAATAGTTGAAGTCAATAGCACAGATATACTTCAATGTGAGAGTACATCTGGGCTATTGAGAGGAAATGAGACAATGTACTGATGGGGTGAGATGAAGAGGGGTAGAAGGAAGCTTATCTGGACTTTAATAATGTCATAGCCCATTTGGGCCAAATGGTCTGTTTTGTACTGGAACTGTGATGTACATGTTTCCATATTGGCTAGGCTGGGATGGGGCAAGAGAGTGAATGGGGTTATTTCATTTTTTCCTTGCAATGGCTCCTCCTGTTAATTTACCTTCCGGTTTATACTGGGGTGTGGTCACATTGGTGGCTTTTCTTTGATAAACAACAACCCCTGAGTCAAGTTATCTGTGACCTTAGAGACTATATTGTACGCAGAAGTTTAAAAATTGCTGGAGAGGAGAAGGCAAAAAATGGGGCCAGCTGTTTAGCTCTTGCAAGGCCTTGCTCCAATTTAAACCTGAGGAAGAGAATTTAAAAAACAGAAAGCAAATCTGTAATTTCTTCTACAGCAAAGTTGAATTCTAGAAATCTTCCATCCTTGTAATTATAGTTTTTTATTCCTGGCAACATCCAAAAGTATATATGATATCTGATCTCTCTGTGACTTTAATGTGGACTCTAAAATCTGATTCCCAAAACATTATCCTTACCTGTTATACCCATGTACCAGATGAGGTAGATATTTATGAGTGTCAGATATAGTTGATTTATTTTTCCTTTGGGGGAATCCAGTTTTGAATCTTGTGGTAGCATCCTTACGGCATCATCAGCTGCAATTGACTGATACAGCAAGTGGTTAGGATCTGGAATTGAATTAAGTGAGAATGGCCTGTCAAAATCTAGGCCTTTTGTTTCAGTTTAGTTGAATTTCATGTGGAGTACTTACCCATTGACTAACTGGTGAGATTTTGTGTCATTATCAGGCTGGGCAGTAGTGTTAACTGAGCCAACATGGATGGTTGAATGGCTTCAGCTAACATATCAGTAGTTAAAATATATTAGCTCTACCAATGTGACTTTTACACTCGTCAATACCTTGCTACTGCACAAGTTAATATCAGGTCTCGTGCTGCAGTTTACATGATCTTCACCTTGAGCAATGGACACACAAAGCACTGGGCAAGGAATTGCCAATTAGTGTCTGAGTTTCCCAGCTCCTTAAACTTTTAGATGGAAAAATTAAACATTATCAGTTTATTGGTTTGCAAACCAATGGCTTTGCACTTTTTTTGTTGGATGGCTATAAGGCAGTGTAATAGAGGGAAATGGCCAGAGAAAAGGCAGAGATAATGAAGCAATCATTTTACAAATTTCACAACAGGTTCCTGTAGCCACATAGCGAAATAGGTAACATTCTTTCTTTGATAAAAGAAAACAAGGTGTAGAGCTGGATGAACACAGCAGGAAGGCTGACATTTTGGGCCCAGACCCTTCTCCAGAACTGGGGGAGGGGAAGGGGTTTCTGAAAAAAATAGGGAGAGAAAGGGAGGCGGATAGAAGATGGATAGAGGAGAAGATAGCTGGAGAAGAGACAGACCGGTCAAAGAGGTGGGGATGGAGCCAGGAAAGGTGAGTGTAGGTGGGGAATAGGGAGGAGGTAGGTCAGTCCAGGGAGGATGGACAGGTCAAGGGGGCAGGATGAGGTTGATAGGTTGGAGGTGGAGATGGGGTATGAGGTAGAAGGAGGGACAGGTTAGGGAGACGGGGATGAGCTGGGCTGGTTTTGGGATGTGGTAGCGGGAGGGGAGATTTTGAAGCTTGTGAAGTCCACATTGATACCATTGGGCTGCAGGGTTCCCAAGCAGAATATGAGTTGCTGTTCCTTCGGGTGGCATCGTTGTGGCACTGCAGGAGGCCCATGATGGACATGTCATCTGAGGAATGGGAGAAGGAATTAAAATGGTTCGTGACTGGGAGGTGCAGTTGTTTAGTGTGAACTGAGCTTAGATGTTCTGCAAAGTGGCCCCCAAGCCTCTGCTTGGTTTCCCCAATGCAGAGGAGGCCACAGTGGATGCAGTGTACCACATGAGCAGATGTGCAGGTGAACATCTGCTTGGTGGAAAGTCATCTTGGGGCCTGGGAAAGGGGTGAGGGAGGAAGTATGGGGGCAGGTGCAGCACTTCCTGCGTTGCAGGGGAAAGTGCCGGGTGTTGTGGGGCTGGAGGGAAGTGTAGAGCGGACGAGGGAGTCACAGAGAGAGTGGTACCTCTGGAAAGCAGACAGGGGTGGGGAGGGGAATATGTCTTTGGTGGTGGGGTCGGATTGCAGATGGCGGAAGTGTCAGAGGATGCTGCATTGGATCCGGAGGTTGGTGGGGTGGTACGTGATGACAAGGGGGATTCTGTTTTGGTTGTTATTGCGGGGAGAGGGTGTGAGGGATGAGTTGTGGGAAATGAGGAAGAGATGGTTGAGGGTATTCTCGACCACTGCAGGGGGGGAAATTGCGGTCCTCGAAAAACAAGAACATCTGAGATGTACCTACAAAGAGGCAGGCATGGCTTGGACCCATGTGGGTACCCATGGCCACCCCCTTTGTCTGTAGGAAGTGGGAGGAATTGAAAGAGAAGTTGTTGAGGGTGAGGACAAGCTCAGCTAAGTGGATGAGGGTGTCAGTTGTCAGTTGGGCCTGCAGGACAGGAAGAAGTGGAGGGCCTTTAGGCCATCTGTATGGGGAATGCAGGTGTATAGGGATTGGGTGTCCATGGTAAAGATGAGGCGTTGGGGACCAGGGAATTGGAAGTTCTGGAGGAGGTGGAGGGTGTGGGTGGTGTCACAGATGTAAGTGGGGAGTTGCTGGACCAAGGGGGAGAAAATGGAGTCGAGATAGGTGGAGGTAAGTTTGGTGGGGCAGGAGCAGGCAGAGACAATGGGTCGACCAGGGCAGTCAGGTTTGTGGATTTTGGGAAGGAGATAGAATCGGGTGGTGCAGGGTTGGGGAATGATGAGGTTGGAGGCCGTGGTTGGGAGGTCACCTGAAGTGATGGATGGTGTTGGAGATGATGTGCTTACAGTATGGTGGTCGGGGGTGGGGTCATGATCAAGGGTGCGGTAGGAGGAGCTGTCAGAGAGTTGGCATCTGGCCTCGGCCATGTAGAGGTCAGTGCACCATACTACAATTGCGCCTCCCTTCTCCGCGGCTTTTGTCGTGAGGTTGGGATTGGAGCAGAGTGCTGCACGTTCTGTGGGGGAGAGGTTGGAGTGGGTGAGAGGGGTGGAGAGGTTGAGGCGATACTGTCACAAGGCAGTTGGAGATGAAGAGGTTGAGGGAGGGTAGGAGGCCTTGAAGTGGTGTCCAGGAGGAAGGGATGTGTTGGAGGTGGGAGAAGGGCTCAGTAGCGGGAGTGCTAGGCTCATGGTTGAAGAAGTAAGCGGTGGAAAAACTGCTCCAAGTCCAAACGTGACCGGTATTCGTTGATGTGTGGGTAGATGGGGGGGTCAAAGGTGAGCCCCTTACTGAGGACTGGCCATTTGTCCTCAGTAAGGTGAAGGTCTGAGGGAATGGTGAAGACTCGGCAGGACTGGGTGTTGCTGTCTCCTCTCGAGCTGCTGGCAGTGGGCAGAGTTGCATTGGCAGCAATGGTGGGCGGAGCAGCGTGGGCAGAGTGCTGTAGGAGGCAGCAGCAGCGGTGATGGTAGGTGCGTCCTCAGCGTCTGTGGTGTTGGTCTCGGAAATGTAGGCGATGGCATCAGCAGCGGTGTTGATGGTGTTCGCTGTCCTGGAAGTGGTGTGCCCAGCAGCAATGGATGTGATGTTATCCATGGTTGCTCTGACGGTGGCCACATGGCCGATGGCGGCCGGCACATTGTGGGAAAGGTCCTGGGTAGGATTGGGGTTTTGGAAGGGGGAGGAAGCCTGTTTTGGGTGGTAGGCACCAGTAAGTTTACTGTGCTTACAGTTTTTTGTGTCCAATAAAGCTGAGTAGAATTGTGAGTTCAGGCTGTGGATCCTACGAAGAATACAAAACAGGAGAAGTCCTCTGCGGGTCTGGGAGAGGGAGGTTCTGAGCTGGGGTAGGCTTGATTGTAGTGCCAGGAGATGCCGGCGCATTGCTGCAAGTGTATGTTTCAGGAGTCGCAGGGAGAAACGCTACTGAAGGGTCTCAATGTTCTGAATGTAGACATTGTCATGGTTGGGACCAAATTGGGAAGGCCTGAATGTGGACTGTAGTCCAATGGGGATGATCTGGTTCCACAAGCTTCAGAATCTCTCCCCCCCCCCCCCCCCCCCCCCCACAACCGCATCCCAAAACCAGCCTAGCTCATCCCCGCCTCCCTAACCTGCCCTTCCTCCCACCTATCCCCTCATTCCATCTCAAGCTCCACCCTCATCTCCTACCTACTAACTTCATCCCGCCCCCTTGACCTGTCTGTCCTGCCTGGACTGACCAATCTCCTCCCCACCTACACTCACCTTTACTGGCTCCATCCCCGCCTCTTTGACTTGTCTGTTTCCTCTCCACCTATCTTCTCCTCAATCCATCTTCTATCTACCTCCCCCTCTCTCCCTGTTTATTTCAGAATCCCCTTCCCCTGCCCCATTTCTGGAGAAGGGTGTAGGCCTGAAACGTCAGCCTTCCTGCTCCTCTGATGCTGCTTGGCCTGCTGTGTTCATCCAGCTCTACACCTTGTTATCTCAAGATTCTCCAGCATTTGCAGTTCCTAGTACCTCTGAAACATTCTTTCTTTGCTGTTAGCAGAACCGGTTTTTCCTCTCTCTTTCTCTCAGCACCATTTCAGCGAACAGTAACAGGGAGTGGTAGGATCGACAGTGTTTCCCTCTCTCTTGCCACTCAGTCTGTTCCTGTTTATTTTAATTTCTTGTTCTGTTCAATGTCAGCATTCCCATCCCGTTTGTGACTTTACCATAGGTCTCACTATGTCCCGAAATCACTTATCTTGTCCAGTTTCTCTTCCTACCGTACAGTGTAATAATAATTATCCTCGCTGTCTCCTTCCCAAGGGGAAATGTTAAAAGGAGGCCTGACAATTTTAGTTGTAAAAGAGGTGACTATTTTGAAGAACCTTTTGTTTTAATCATTTCAAAAAGAATGTAGGGTAAGGCCTGAGGGTGGATTATCTAGCTCATTTTTAGCTGCAGTTATTTTGTGGCCTTGGAGGATAAGGGAGTAAAAGAACTGACAACAGATAGTAGTGAAATATGAAATTCCATCCAAAACATTGCATTTTGAAACAATTTATAACACACTGTTCTCGACTGAGTTGTAACCTTTTAACAATGGAGCATTATTGTGAAAAAAATACTAAACAACTGCAGGTGCTGTAAATCAGAAACAAAAACAGAAAAACTTAGCAGCTTTGGCAAAACCTATGAGAGAAAGCAGAATAAATGTTTTGGTCCAATGAGCCTTCTTCACAATTATTGTGAGCTTGGTTTTACCTTTGTACCATGGCACAACTCCAATCAGTGTCATGAGGTAGAAGGGCTCTGCTTCCTAAATATGTCAGTGTTTTTTTCAGGGATTGGAGCATTCTTCATTTTTGCCAGTGTTGTTTTATTGGCTGTACACAATATTTGAGTTATGGGAGAAGTTGTCACCGTCAAACAATGTTTCTAAGGCTGTGTTGATGGTCACCCGATTTCACATCTTTATATTTAGGATTTGATACACATTGATTTTCCTCTATGTATGGAGTTAAAATATTCAATAGCACAGTTGGTGCTGTCAGGGCCTGGGGAAGGAGAGCATAAGGTGTTCAAAGCTGGGGCCCCGGCCTGGTTCAGCAGAACTGTCTCCTCTTCTAAGAGACAACTAATCGGAGCAAGATCGTTCTAGTGGATAGAGGTGAGGGAATGTTTTTCAGTTGGAGGGTTGAGTGTCTTTGGAATTCACTTCCTTAAATGACCATGGATGCAGAATCTTAAACTGTTCTTAAGGCAGAGGTAGATAGATTCTCGATTACAAAGGGGATGAAAGATTATCAGGGATGTGCAGGAAAGTAGAGGTGAGGTTAAAATCAGATCAACCATGGTTATGTTGAATGGCAGAGCAGACTTGAAGGGTCACGTGGCCTACTGTTGTCTCCAGTTTGAGTGTACCTGAGAGTGAGAGAATCTGAGAATCAGCTCTTCAGATTAAATTCTGTCTCTGTCATGTTTCTACAATCACAGGCCTGGGTCCAAACCTTAGGATTGCTATCAGCTGGGTATAGGGATTGTTGTTGTCTGTGGGTGGGATGTGGTTGGTGGAAGGGAAGAGAGGGTTAGTGGAAGGGGAAGAGTAGGCTGCAGGGATTAGTGAAGGAGACAGCTGCCACAGGGGATGAGGAAGGAAGATGTTGCAGGGGAGTGAGAAGAAAGAGGTTCAGAGGTGGAGAGGAGAAGGAGCAGTTTGAAAGGTGCAGGAGAACTGAACAGTTTAAAATTTATTGCCAGAAAATACTCAATTAACCGGGTCCCAGAAAAACACGAATGTTGATATAATTACCCACTGTACTTGTATGCCAGACTTTTGTGATTTGGGCATAAAAAGATGGACTCCTGAATCCGTTTGTGTTGCAGTATCTACAGTCTATTTCCAGTCAAGTAATATTCAATTCCTTTATTCTTCCTGCCAAAATGCATAAGCTAATTTTTCCACATTAGATGCCATCTGGCAAGTTTTTTACTACACATTTAACCATTTGTATTCCTCCATAGACAAGGTGTGGAGCTGGATGAACACAGAGGCCACGCTGCATCTTAGGAGCAGGAAAGCTGATGTTTCGGGCCTCGACCCTTCTCCAGAAATGGGGGAAGGGGAGAGGACTCTGAAATAAATAGGGAGAGAGAGGAGGTGGATCAAAGATGGATACAGGAGAAGATAGGTGGAGAGGAGACAGACAAGTCAAAGAGGTGGGGGTGGAGCAAGTAAAGGTGAGTGTAGGTTGGGAGGTAGAGAGGAGATAGGTCAGTCCAGGGAGGACGGACAGGTCAAGGGGACAGGATGAGGTTAGTAGGTAGGAAATGGGGGTGCGGCTTGAGGTGGGAGGGGGCGATAGGTGAGAGGAAGAACAGGTTAGGGAGGTGGGGACGAGCCAGGCTGGTTTTGGGATGCGGTAGGGGGAGGGGAGAGTTTAAGGCATTTGAAGTCCACATTGATACCATTGACTGCAGGAGTCCCAAGCGGAATATGAGTTGCTGTTCCTGCAACCTTCGGGTGGCATCGTTGTGGCACTGCAGGAGGCCCAGGATGGACATGTCATCTGAGGAGTGGGAGGAGGAGTTGAAATGGTTCGCAACTGGGAGGTGCAGTTGTTTATTGCAACCGAGCATAGCTGTTCTGCAAAGCAGTCCCCAAGCCTTCGCTTGGTTTTCCCGATGTAGAGGAGGCCACAACAGGAACAGCGGATGCAGTATATCACATTAGCAGATGTGCAGGTGAACATCTGTTTAATGTGGAAAGTCTTCTTGGGGCCTGGGATGGGGGTGAGGGGGGAGGTGCAGGGACAGGTGTAGCACTTCCTGCGGTTGCAGGGAAAAGTGCCTGGTGTGGTGGGGCTGGAGGGGAGTGTGGAGCGGACAAGGGAGTCATGGAGAGAGTGATCGTTCCGGAAACCAGACAAGGTGGGGAGGGGGAAAATGCCTTTGGTGGTGGGGTCGGATTGCAGATGGCGGGAGTGTCGGAGGATGATGTGTTGGATCCAGAGGTTGGTGGGTTGGTATGTGAGGACAAGGGGGATTCTGTTTTGGTTGTTATTGCGGGGAGGGTGTGTGAGGGATGAGTTGCGGGAAATGCGGGAGACACGGTCGAGGGCGTTCTTGATCACTGAAGGGGATAGTTGCGGTCCTTGAAAAACGAGGACATCTGAGATGTGGCGGAGTGGAATGCATCATCCTGGGAGCAGATGCAGCAGAAGCGAAGGAATTGGAAGTAGGGGATGGCATTTTTTCAGGAAAGTGGGTGGGAGGAGGTGTATTCTAGGTAGCTGTGGGAGCCGGTGGACTTGAAATGAATATCGGTTTCTAGGTGGTTGCCCGAGATGGAGACAGAGAGGCCCAGGAAGGTGAGGGAAGTGTTAGAGATGGTCCAGGTGAACTTAAGGTTGGGGTGGAAGGTGTTGGTGAAGTGGAGCTGTTCGAGCTCCTCTTGGGAACATGAGGCGGCACCAATACTGTCAATCAATGAAACGGAGGAAGAGGTGGGATTTAGGGCCCGTGTAGGTACGAAGAGGGATTGTTCCACGTAACCTACAAAGAGGCTGGCATAGCTTGGGCCCATGCATGTACCCATGGCCACCTCTTTCGTCTGTAGGAAGTGGGAGGAATTGAATGAGAATTTGTTGAGGGTGAGCATGAGTTTGGCTAAGCAGATGAGAGCATCAGTGGAGGGAGACTGGTCTGGCCTACGGGACAGGAAGAAGCAGAGGGCCATTAGGCCATCACCTACAACAGAGAGCTCCTGGACCAAGGGGGAGAAAATGGAGTCGAGATACCTGGAGCTAAGTTCAGTGGGGCAGGAGCAGGCAGAGACATTGAGGTTGACCAGGGCAATTGGGTTTGTGGATTTTGGGAAGGAGATAGAAGCGGGCGGTGCGAGGTTGGGGAACGATGAGGTTGGAGGCTGTGGATGGGAGGTCACCTGAGGTGATGAGGCTGTGGATGGTGTGGAAGATGATGGTTTGGCGCTCGGGGGTAGGGTCATGATCCAGGGGGCAGTAGGAGGAGGTGTCAGAGAGTTGTCGCGCCTCAGCAATGTAGAGGTCAGTGCACCTACTAACAGTTCTACCTACTACCTCATCCTGGCCCCTTGACCTGCCCATCCTCCCTGGACTGACCTTTCTCCTCCCTTCCTCCCCACCTACACTCACCTTCACTGGCTCCACCCCCACCTCTTTAACTGGTTTGTATCTTCTCCTCTATCCATTTTCGATCCGCCTCCCCCTCTCTCCCTATTTATTTCTGAACCCTCTTCCCCTCCCCCATTTCTGATGAAGGGTCTAGGCCCGAAACGTCAGCTTTCCTGCACCTAAGATGCTGCTCGGCCTGCTGTGTTCATCTAGCTCCACATCTTGGTACCTTGGATTCTCCAGCATCAGCAGTTCCTATTATCTCTGTGTTGCTCCGCAGACTTGTTGTATCATCCCCATCACTTGCCTACTGATGCGTTTTGTGTCACCTGCAAACTTGGTGATAGTGCATCCACTTTCATCATCCAAGTCATTATATAATAAATAATCATAGCCCCAGAAATGATCCCTGTGGCACTCTACTAGTTACAGGTTGTCAACCTGAAATGCCTCCTTCATCCCAAATCTCTGATTTATTTTAACTAGTGAATTCTCTACTCATGCTAATGTACTACCTCAACAACATGGGCTATTATCTTATTAAACAGCCTTGCATACCGAACTGTATTCAATGTCTTTTGGAAATCCAAATATATTACATCCACTGGTTCTCCTTAATATGTTTGTTTACCACCTCGAAGAACAAATAATTGTGTATTGGAAGATTTCCCTTCATGAAACCATGTTGTCTATGCTTGAAGACATGTGGGTTTCTCAGTGCTCTGCTATTACATTACTATAAATGACATCCTTGACTGGGGTTGTTAACATAGGCTAATCAGGGAGTCCTGGCTGAACAGGAGATACAGAGAGTCTCCTAATTCTAGGGATTTTCTCTGGGCAATCTAATCAGAGCCTATGTACTGTGCACATCTGAATAAAAGGTGACTTGGGGTTATTTCACCAGCCCAGGTTTCTAACTCTCAAAGTGAATGCTAAATTCTACCATGTTATGATCACTGTTCCCAGGGGATCTTTTATTCTGAGATAATTTATTAAAACTGCCCCATGACACGTTTATTCTGAGATAATTTATTAAAACTGCCTCATGACACATTATCTGATCCAAATACCCTGATCCCTGGTTGGATCGATAGCAAATTGAACTAGAAAACCATCCCAAATACAGTCTATGAACACTTCACCACAGCTACCTTTTGCCAATTTGATTTTCCCAATCTCCATGAAGATTAATGTCTTCCAGGCTTAATAGACCACATTTACGCATGCCCTCATTATCTCTTGATTTATTCTTTGCCCTTCAGAACAGCTTCTACAAGGGGGCCGATAGACTATTCCCATCAATGTTTTCTCAAAACTTTTTTTTTACCCTCCATCCACATGCATTCTAAATCATCTGATCCAGGATGATTCCATCTCATGTGAACAAGGCCATGCCTTCTCCCTTCCCTTCCTACCTATCCTTTCGAAAGATCACATACCCTTGAATATTTACTTTCCAGTTTTGATCTCCTTAAAGTTATATCTCTGCAATGAAAACCATGTGTATTAACCTGTATTTGTACTGTCAGTTCATTTGTTTTGAATACTACGTGCATTCAAGTAAAGAACCATACATTTTGGTTTTATTCTTCCATTGTCCATGTTTGCTGTTTTATGCTTGTATATTCTGTCCTTTCTTGTCCCACTCTGGATATCATTGTTAAAACAGCTGCCCCGCAATGCTGCCATCTCCTTTTGCTTTGTAAGCCTGTTTCTGCACTCCTAAGCAGCCCCCTCCCCGATTTATTTTGAAGCCCTCTCTCCAGCCCTTGTGCTGGTAACCAGGAAACTGGTCCGAGTGAAGCCTGTCCAATGGTAACAGCTGCTTTACTGGTGCCAGTGCTCTTGAACTGAACCTCATTCCTCCCAAACACATTTAAATACTTTGCTTTATATACCCTATTGCCAATTTTCCCATATGTCAGTAATCCTGAGGTTTAGCTGCTAACTATTGCAAATCTCACAGCAGAAACTCCTCCCCAGCCCCATCAATATTATTAGTGACAATGTAGGTGACAACAACTTGATCCTTCTCCTTCTGCTCCAAGTTCCTCTCCAGCCCTAAGGAGATGTCTTGAACTCTGGCGCTGGGCAGGTAATGCAGCCTTTGGGACTTGTCCTCATTGGCTGCAAGAACAAATCTATCCTCCTCATTATACTTTCACGTACCACTACTACACTCCTATTTCCTCATCCCACTTGAATGGCCATCTGTACCACGGTCTTATAGTCAGGTACCCCATTCTCCTTATCGTCCCTACTCTTATCCATACAGGTCATTATTGTTGCAACAATTGCAGGGCGAAAGGCTTCACAAGAGCTGCCCGTTTGGGCCCCATATGTGTCACGCCTACAATCACCCGCTCCTGTCCTTGATTACAGACCAAGTGCAAATGACCTAATAGACTGCCTCCTGAAGCAAAGTATCCAGAGAACTTCCCCCTCCCTGATGTGGTTCAATGTCTACAGCTCAAACTCTAGAGCCTCAACTTGAATTTTAAGTTGCTTAACATGCAAACATTTGCAACTGATGTGTTCGATGTTGATCCTGGTGTCCTGCAGATCCCATTCATCCAACCTGTCACCTGTATCCTATGTAGTGAAGTTATTAACTAAAATTACTCTTCTAACCTTACTTTTGCTTTAAAGTACTTTATTTTGGCAAAAATCAAACAAACCCCTTTGTCTTTCCTCAGCTGAACTCCTTGAGATGCCACAGATATTTTAAAAATATAACCTGTTTAGAGATGCTATGACTTTACTGTTGCACTTTATAAGAAGCACTCAAGTGCTCAGTTGTACTGAGTTAGCTACTTACAAAAGTTCCCAACACAAAAGAATGAAGTCTTAAAAATTAGAGTTAGACCTGGAGATGGTAAAGACTACAGATATTGGAAGCTAGAGTCAATAAATGTGGAGTTGGAAATGCACATTCAAGGAGCAGGGAAATGAACATTTCAGGCAGAAACCCTTCGTGGGCCCGAAACATTCATTTCCTTGCACTTTGGATGCTGTCTGGCCTGCTGTGCTTTTCCAGCTCCACATTTATTGACTCTAGCTTTCAATATCTGTAGACTTTACTGTCTCCAGGTCTAACTCCAGTTTTTAGACTACATTCCCTAGTCCTAGCCTTGGATTTGGTTCCCTTAATAACAGGAGATGTTTTGCAGAGAACTAGGTGTTTTGCTGCAGGAAGGGAAGGAAGAACAAGGGCGTTCATTCTAGCATCAGTTTTAATGAACATTTGAAAAACTCAAGTCTCCCAAGTTCTCATCCAGATATGAATGGTGGTGTAGAGACCCAGTTGATCTTACATCTGCAGTTTGGTTTAGTCAGTAGCATTCAGATCTCTGTTTCTCCTGTTTGTGAGTTTAAACTCCTTCACTTGAGTATATAATCTGGATTAACAGTTAGTACAGTACTGGGGTGAAACTGCATTGTTGCATGTGTTGATTTTTAGATGAGTTGAAATATAAAATCATGTCAGGCTTGTTACGTAATAAGTTGTCAAAGATTTCAGAGCACAGATGAAGGCAGGACTCCAGTGCTCTTCCAAAATCACATTTCAATTAAAAAAAACAGAAAATACTAATAGTGTTTGGAGCTGGACGAACACAGCAGGCCAAGCAGCATCTTAGGAGCACAAAAGCTGACGTTTTGGGCCTTGACCCTTCATCAAAAAAGCTTTGGCCTGCTGTGTTCATCCAGCTTCACACTTTGTTATCTTGGATTCTCCAGCATCCGCAGTTCCCATTATCTCAGAAAATACTAATAGTGGTCATTTTAGTCTTTTTTTCTGAACTTGCTGAGGAAATTTACACCACTTAATCGGTAGACTTTGCAATATCAAGAAGCAATTCAACTTATTGACCTCAGGCTATGCTTACAGCAATTAGAATTGTGTGTAAATGGGATATATCATGTTAAATTTAGCTAGATTTCAGCAGCAGGATAACGTGATGTTCTGTGTGTACTTTGGAGCAAAGTCTATATTTTGTGTTGGGGTTATGGCTCCTTTAAGAACTGGATTTCTCTGGGAGATTATTTCTATTAAAATGCAACTTGCATCCAAACAACTGATCAAGTGACTAAGTTGCTGAAGGAGATTAATCAATAGTAAAGCAAAGAGTAAACACAAAGCTAACAACACAGAGGGAAGGTCTGTGTGTATGGCCCTGTTTTCTAGCAAATAAAGGCAAAATGCTGCAGATACTGGAAATCTGAAACAAACAAAGAGAATGCTGGAGAAACTCAGCAGGACTGGCAACACCTGTGAAGCGAGAAACAGTGTTAACATTTCTAGTGTGGTATGACTCTTCTTCAGAACCTTAGTCATACCAGACTCAAAAAATAACTGTTTCTCTCTATACTGATGTTGCCTGTCCCGTTGGGTTTCTCCAGAATTGTGTGTGTGTTTTTCTGTTTATAAGTTGTTTAGGAAGCACTGGTGCCAGGGAACATCTGTTTCAAGCAAAATTCAGCTGAAACTTAGTGAACTAGCCAAAAGGGATTAAAATCCTTGATAACTGAACGACTCTACCAACAGTGAGTTGGACTTCTGGGATGGCTAAACAGGGAAGAGAGAATGAGAAAATAGTTTCTATGTGCAAGACAACAGAGCTGAAGAATATTAAACTACAGGAGTTCTGTCCTGAGATAGTCATGGTTAAGTTGATAGCCTTTGTTGCATAGGGAGGCTACAGCTGTACGGACAGTTGGAGAAGATTTGAAGGGACAAAATCTTTGGAAATAAGTAAGAGGCCCAAGAAATATCAATCCTTATACAAATATTTGAAATAATATTCAGACCAAGTGATTCATCTCCCATTTTCTGCTAAATATATGACTTGGGCTCTTTTTAGCTGTTTTAAGTTAAATGATCGTTGAAGAACATTTTGAGTCGAGTTTGGTTTACAGTACAAGTATTTTTAATATCTTTGGAACTAACTAAGAGCATAATTATAGACAGACATGTTCATGGATTTTTGTTGTAAAATTCTTTTGTTTTAAACCATGAACCATGTGGCTATATTTCAATAAGTATCTGGGTTTTTGGATTTCCAAAAGAAATAATCAAAATTTTATCAGTCTCTACCAAGATCATGATAACGATACATTTATATTGTGTAACTGTCCCTGTGCTTGTAAAACAGTTCAACATCTGGTGTATGAGGAGCAATGCCATAGGATATCTTCTAGACCTATCATAACTTAAATACCATTTAACGGGGAAATAAAACTTCGTGAATTTAGAGTATGATGAGAGGAATCATTAGGTTTATTTTGTTTCTGTTGAATAAAGCAGGATTTTCCAAATGACTGTATTGATACAGATGTGGCTCATTAGTATGATTTAACGTAGCAATGAGCCATGATGATGAAAGACTTGAATTTGAACATCAAATCGCATTGAATTATCTGGTTTCAACTGGAGTGACATTAAGCTCCTGTAGTGCAACATGCACAAAAATGGGCATCTTACTCTTGAGTGTTATTCATTATCTCCCAATGTAATGTGAGTGTGTGGTCATTAATTGAAGAGAGGATAGCTCAATCCTGTGATATTCTGTATGGGTAATTCAGGTTCATACCTGAAGAATAGCTACCTGACTATGGAATCAGCTCTCTGTACGAACGAACTGCGTAAAAAGGAGAGAAAAACATATACAATATTAGTCTTGAGATTGTTGTCAAACAGAAAAATAATTATTGTATCAGAGATAATGGGAACTGCAGATGCTGGAGATTCCAAGATAATAAAATGTGAGGCTGGATGAACACAGCAGGCCAAGCAGCATCTCAGGAGCACAAAAGCTGACGTTTCGGGCCTAGACCCTTCATCAGAGAGGGGGATGGGGGGAGGGAACTGGAATAAATAGGGAGAGAGGGGGAGGCGGACCGAAGATGGAGAGTAAAGAAGATAGGTGGAGAAGGTGTGGGTGGGGAGGTAGGGAGGGGATAGGTCAGTCCAGGGAAGACGGACAGGTCAAGGAGGTGGGATGAGGTTAGTAGGTAGCTGGGGGTGCGGCTTGGGGTGGGAGGAAGGGATGGGTGAGAGGAAGAACCGGTTAGGGAGGCAGAGACAGGTTGGACTGGTTTTGGGATGCAGTGGGTGGGGGGGAAGAGCTGGGCTGGTTTAGGGATGCAGTGGGGGAAGGGGATGAACTGGGCTGGTTTAGGGATGCAGTGGGGGAAGGGGAGATTTTGAAACTGGTGAAGTCCACATTGATACCATATGGCTGCAGGGTTCCCAGGCGGAATATGAGTTGCTGTTCCTGCAACCTTCGGGTGGCATCATTGTGGCAGTGCAGGAGGCCCATGATGGACATGTCATCAAGAGAATGGGAGGGGGAGTGGAAATGGTTTGCGACTGGGAGGTGCAGTTGTTTGTTGCGAACTGAGCGGAGGTGTTCTGCAAAGCGGTCCCCAAGCCTCCGCTTGGTTTCCCCAATGTAGAGAAAGCCGCACCGGGTACAGTGGATGCAGTATACCACATTGGCAGATGTGCAGGTGAACCTCTGCTTAATGTGGAATGTCATCTTGGGGCCTGGGATGGGGGTGAGGGAGGAGGTGTGGGGACAAGTGTAGCATTTCCTGCGGTTGCAGGGGAAGGTGCCGGGTGTGGTGGGGTTGGAGGGCAGTGTGGAGCGAACAAGGGAGTCACGGAGAGAGTGGTCTCTCCGGAAAGCAGACAGGGGTGGGGATGGAAAAATGTCTTGGGTGGTGGGGTCGGATTGTAAATGGCGGAAGTGTCGGAGGATAATACGTTGTATCCGGAGGTTGGTAGGGTGGTGTGTGAGAACGAGGGGGATCCTCTTGGGGCGGTTGTGGCGGGGGCGGGGTGTGAGGGATGTGTCGCGGGAAATGCGGGAGACGCGGTCAAGGGCGTTCTCAATCACCGTGGGGGGGAAGTTGCGGTCCTTAAAGAACTTGGACATCTGGGATGTGCGGGAGTGGAATGTCTTATCGTGGGAGCAGATGCGGCGGAGGCGGAGGAATTGGGAATAGGGGATGGAATTTTTGCAGGAGGGTGGGTGGGAGGAGGTGTATTCTAGGTAGCTGTGGGAGTCGGTGGGCTTGAAATGGACATCAGTTACAAGCTGGTTGCCTGAGATGGAGACCTGCCTCTTTGTAGGTTACGTGGAACAGTCCATCTTCCGCACCTACACAGGCCCCAAACCCCACCTCTTCCTCCGGTACATTGATGACTGTATCGGCGCCGCCTCTTGCTCCCCAGAGGAGCTCGAACAGTTCATCCACTTCACCAACACCTTCCACCCCAACCTTCAGTTCACCTGGGCCATCTCCAGCACATCCCTCACCTTCCTGGACCTCTCAGTCTCCATCTCAGGCAACCAGCTTGTAACTGATGTCCATTTCAAGCCCACCGACTCCCACAGCTACCTAGAATACACCTCCTCCCACCCACCCTCCTGCAAAAATTCCATCCCCTATTCCCAATTCCTCCGCCTCCGCCGCATCTGCTCCCACGATAAGACATTCCACTCCCGCACATCCCAGATGTCCAAGTTCTTTAAGGACCGCAACTTCCCCCCCACGGTGATTGAGAACGCCCTTGACCGCGTCTCCCGCATTTCCCGCGACACATCCCTCACAGCCCGCCCCCGCCACAACCGCCCCAAGAGGATCCCCCTCGTTCTCACACACCACCCTACCAACCTCCGGATACAACGTATTATCCTCCGACACTTCCGCCATTTACAATCCGACCCCACCACCCAAGACATTTTTCCATCCCCACCCCTGTCTGCTTTCCGGAGAGACCACTCTCTCCGTGACTCCCTTGTTCGCTCCACACTGCCCTCCAACCCCACCACACCCGGCACCTTCCCCTGCAACCGCAGGAAATGCTACACTTGTCCCCACACCTCCTCCCTCACCCCCATCCCAGGCCCCAAGATGACATTCCACATTAAGCAGAGGTTCACCTGCACATCTGCCAATGTGGTATACTGCATCCACTGTACCCGGTGCGGCTTTCTCTACATTGGGGAAACCAAGCGGAGGCTTGGGGACCGCTTTGCAGAACACCTCCGCTCAGTTCGCAACAAACAACTGCACCTCCCAGTCGCAAACCATTTCCACTCCCCCTCCCATTCTCTTGATGACATGTCCATCATGGGCCTCCTGCACTGCCACAATGATGCCACCCGAAGGTTGCAGGAACAGCAACTCATATTCCGCCTGGGAACCCTGCAGCCATATGGTATCAATGTGGACTTCACCAGTTTCAAAATCTCCCCTTCCCCCACTGCATCCCTAAACCAGCCCAGTTCATCCCCTTCCCCCACTGCACCACACAACCAGCCCAGCTCTTCCCCCCCCACCCACTGCATCCCAAAACCAGTCCAACCTGTCTCTGCCTCCCTAACCGGTTCTTCCTCTCACCCATCCCTTCCTCCCACACCAAGCCGCACCCCCAGCTACCTACTAACCTCATCCCACCTCCTTGACCTGTCCGTCTTCCCTGGACTGACCTATCCCCTCCCTACCTCCCCACCCACACCTTCTCCACCTATCTTCTTTACTCTCCATCTTCGGTCCGCCTCCCCCTCTCTCCCTATTTATTCCAGTTCCCTCCCCCCATCCCCCTCTCTGATGAAGGGTCTAGGCCCGAAACGTCAGCTTTTGTGCTCCTGAGATGCTGCTTGGCCTGCTGTGTTCATCCAGCCTCACATTTTATTATCATCAAATAATTATTGTATTCCCTTTCTCTTTCAGACAGAACTGATGAAGCCCAGCAAAGCATCTGAGTCAACCTAAGAAGTGACATTAGAAGATGCGTGCAGTGTTTGTAGACTAAAAACTTGCAATCCCAGTATGATGTGCCTATGAGATGAACTTCTATTGTCAGTTCAGCCTAAATGGAATTGGAAGTAATGTCAAAAGACAAGCTGGTTCCTTTATGTTCCATTAGGGTGACTCCACCTTGACATTAGGTGCAGTTATGGCAGAGGATTGCAATCATGTTCCATCTCTTGATGATTTGTTCAACATTTTGTCTGAAGTCACTGAGCAAAGGCTGTTCAGCCTATGGTATAAGTTTAATCCTGACAACTCAAGAACTTCAAATGTTCATCAACTCCTTTACAGCATCATATCATTCTTCTTGAAAAAGAAAGATGAGGCCGAGAGAGCAGCATTGTTAGTGTTAAATGAATTGCCAAAGAATAGGTCTGCTTTGTACATTCTGAATAAAATTCGAGGTTCTGAAGGTGATGCAGAGCGAGAACAAAAAACAGCTGAAATATCAAATGAACAGTTTTCTGCAGAAGATGGTAATGTCCTCAGAGACCTGGCTTTGATGCTTGGAATGCTTGTGGAAGAAAATTTGTGCAACCCTTCCATGAGGAACCGAGCGTGTCAAGCTGCTATCAAAGCGTTCAAGTCCAACACTCAAGAGCACAAAATGGAATTTCAGGAAGTTATTGAGGAATTTAGGTTGCAGTTTGGTCCTGTACCATTTGAAGATGAGGAGAATGCTGAAGTATCAGCTCTGAAGTCAACTGAAGAACAAATTCCAAGTATGAAATCAAACATTACAAGCAGCACCAATCCAATAACTGTCCCAAGTAAACCAGCAACTGACTCACTGAACAATTCAGGAATTACAATACCCAGTCATTTTGAAATCAGCACATCTCCCCCTGCATCATTCATTTCCAAGTCACGTAGAGGCAACTTAAACTCCCCAAAAGCAAACACTGAAGAGAACACTCTTAACCCTGATCATTCTACCAAAATACCATTGAATCTGACTTCTGACAAATCTTTGGGAGAGGTGAAGGTGACCGATGGCATTGGAGTTAAATGTGGAAAAGAGAAGAATGTTCTTTTGAATTGTCCAACTAGAGGTTCTTCACATACACAAGTGAATGAAGTGAGACCAACAGAATGTACAGGAGAAACAAACAATGGCCAGCTAGTTAGTTCAAAGTCAAAAATGTCAGAGGACTGGGGGACAGGGAATGAAGAACATACCAATTCTGTTTCACATGATCCTTCACTGGAAGCAACCAAGCTACTAACAAGTGACCAGTCAAACTTCTCTGAAACCATGCCTAGAAAATTTAGCCTTTCAGCACCTCCTCAACCGTCAGATGAGGACATCTTTGAGAACAAATTTTACTCTTTTGTTGTCTTGCATGCCCGAGAAGATGCAGAAATGGCAGAAAGTGTTCAATCGAGACTAGAATCATTAGTAAAAATGGAGGGGGCAACATTTTCTGAGGAATTTTCTCTTCCAGGACAATCTCCAATAAAGTGTATTGAAGATGCAATTAACAACTCTGCGTTCACAATCCTTCTCCTTACACACAATTTTAACAGTCACTGGGAAGAGTATGAAACCAATAGTGTTCTGATGCATTCAATCAGAAATGAGCATAAGTACAACACAGTCATTCCATTGCTACCAAAGAAGAATCGGATGTGTAAAAACAACATCCCTTTTGCATTGACTGCTATTAATAGTCTCGATGAGAATTCGAGACATTTTGAAAGGCATGTAAGAAAGACATTTACTTGGGATGTACTAGAGAGGCATAAAAAAAGTTGGCTTCAGGAGCAAAGACATAAACAGATAGAAGAAAAAACAGCACAGGCCAAAAAAGACTATCAAAATGCCATGAAAGCCCTATCAGCTGACAGGAATTATATGCAGATTTGTAGTCAACTCGCACAGAGTTATCAACACTTCCAAACAATGTACCCATCCCATCCTGGACTTGCTGCAGTTAATGGACATGCACAACCTGTGATAAATCCACCACCTTATCCCAACCTCCCTGTATATCCTGGGTTTAATCCTCCTTTATTGCGTTTCCCGAACCAGCCAAATTTCAACCCACAGCATTATATCTGCCAGATTATGCAACCACCCTTTCAGGTCATTAATCCTAGCAATAGCCAAGGAGGTCAAAATCTAACTGTCAGTAGTTCCACACAACAGCAAAGTCAAGGCACTAACATAATCCAGATTCAGCATGCCAAAAATGTACAGATAGGGGACTCCAACCAGATGACAATAACAGATTTGACTGAGAGCTGTGAAATCACAGATGATGATGAGGAGGGAGATAGTGAGCACGATTAGATGTCTTGCAAATTATTTCCTTTGAGAAATCAAAGGCCAATTGGATTGTCGATTCTTTTGAATGTATTATCCAAAATGAAACTCAATGTAACCGCTCGACATGGTGGCTCTGTGGTTAGCGCTGTTGCCTCAAAATGCCAGGGGTTCCAGTTTGCATGTTCTCCCCATGTCTGCATAGGTTTCTGCCAGGTGCTCAGATTTCCTCCCAGGGTCCAGGGATGTACAGCTTAGGTGGATTAGCCATGGTAAATGCAGGGTCACAGGGATGGGTAGGGGCTCCGTCTGGGTGGGATGCTGTTTGGAGGGTTGGTGCAGACTTGATGGGCTGAACTAGCTCTTTCTGCGCAAAAGGGATTCTGTGTCTCTAAGTGTAAAGTGCATAATTTTCTTTACCTTCTGCTGTACAGAAATACTCTGCTTTGCCAGCAGGCAGATCAGTTTTTATTATATGGTGTACTTTGCTACTCTGAGCTCAGTTCTGTGATTACTGCAAGGCTTTGACAGAGAAGCTGCAATTAGACATGAGTTGCTGCAGGACAGTCAACCTGCTCCTGATTGCAACCCAGTGGCTCTACTTTGATACACGTTAATCAGACACGGACAGTGTAGTGCTGCTCCTTGCTACAACACCACTGTCAAACACTCAATGAAATAGAATTATCATTTGATCTTTGGGAAGGGGAAAATTACTGTCCAGCAGCATTGAAAGTTGGTAATGTAGAGAAATGATGACTGAGTGTCTCGATGGAATAGTAGCTGCTGAAAGAACTAAAAACAATGTGAGGAAAATGTTTTTGTTGCACAGCCACTAGTTAATATCTGAATTGCATTGTTGAGAAGGTTGTTGTGGACTCCTTGAACCGAAGGGTCGGTTTCCATGCTGTATGACTTAATGAGAATGTGGCAGAGACAAGTCATCATAGATTTCAAAAATATTAGATAACTATCTGAAAAGATTTGTAGGGCTGCATGGAAAGGGCAGGAGAGTGGAACTCGCTGAGTTGCTTAAGAGTTGGCATGGACAAGACGAATCAAATGGCTGCCTCTTTTTGCTGTAACCATTCTATAATTACAACTATGTTTACATTTAATGAGTATTTCATAAGCTGCAAGGTGCTTTGCGATGTCTGTTGGTCATGAGAGGTGCTCTATAAATGCAACTCTTCCCTTTTTTCTGTTACTTCTGGGACAGATGTGAAAAGTGTGAAAGACTGAAAGTCAGAGGGATCTGTGTGAGTGAGAATGTGTGGAAAGCTTATGGGAGAGTTTCTGGGGATGAATGAGGAAGGGTGAAGAGAAGCATGGGGAAGGGGGGGGAGGTGACTTAGCATTTCATTCTGGGTATTGTGAAGAACCTTACCAGTTTTATCTGGTTTTCTTGTGATGACTGTAGTAGCTTTGTTTGATTCCTAAAATTGAACTACTTAAAATGATTAACACAATCCTTTTTGTGGTTTTTTTTCTTCCCAATTAATGCACGGTCATTGTTGTTATTGTGCATTAACCTTGTTTCAAGACAAATAAGTGCACTGTAAAGTTGGTGGAGCTGGCATTGTTGACACAAGTTACCTGACTTCGACTTTAGATTGTTCCAAAAGTTTAACAGTGATGTATTAGTTAAAGGTATTGCCTGATGTTGATACTGAGTTATGCATGGCACAAATCTTAGCTTTGCCTTTTCCCTATGCCTTCCTGAAGGTGGAGGCAACTCCCTTATAGAGGCACATTTCAAGGTCACTGTTCATTTTTCCCAAGCAGCAGGTCTGTGCGACAGTGATGAACATTACACCTGATCTCATTCCCATGTGGCCTCTTGTCTGCACAGGAGAGTCAAAACCGGGGAGTGAAAGTTGTTGGTTTTGTGTACGAAGGTCAAAGGATCAAATTGGAAGAAAAGTTGCCCCTTCTGGCAATTAGAATTCAAGTCTTGTTTACAGCAAAAAAAAACTGCAGAGGTACATGCAAACTGCAACATTATTGTTGATCCCTTAATGCTGAAATTACCCTTCTTTGGGAGCAGATGAAATGAACCCAGGCACTGATTAGGAATGGTTGGAGAAAAGTTTAGAATCGAATCCCCTGTCAGAAACTGTAAAATATTATATGTGCTAGGCAAATCTACAATATCTTGGGTTTCTGTTGATCAACCAGCTAGTCCGGATTTATTTATTAGATTTGGGAATCTTTCTACACAGCACTAAATAATCTTGCAAGCCAATGCCCAAGTTTGCAAGATAGTCCTAGCCAGACAAGCTGTGGACAGACTATTGGTATTGAGTCTTTTTTAAACTCCAGCAGTGGTGATTTGCACCTTAATTCTTTGGGTTTAGTTTGAGAAAGCACTGTAATCTTGCATATAGTGTGCGCATACTGATTTAGGCAATCAGCTGTATTAATATGTTTTCAGTAATATGGACCCTGAATGATAGGTTTCTTCTATCCTGATTCCTAAATAATACTTTTTAAGAAAAATCGTAATTCCTGGTTACAAATGGTGAAAACACTTTTAAATTGAGGGACAAATTTATAGAACGCAGGTAGCTTCTCAAATTTTATTGTCAATTTTGATAATTAAAAAACAAAATTTAATTGTCCAGACCATCTATTAAAATGCCACTGTAACTCCTGCTGCCAGGTGCATATGCAGCAAGTTGTTTGTGCATTCAACCCACACTACAGTTGGCATATGAGCATCCGTTCCTGATGCCATTTTTGTGAAGCTGCATGTTTATGTCACCACTGAATGAATGTTGTTGCTGTCATTGACAATTTGATTTATTAAAGGTAAAGAAGTGGCTGCACTGTTAAAGAGATCAACTGCCCCATTCCTCTCCGAATACCAATTAACCTGCCACAATCTGTAATAAATAAGACCATTTAAAAATAAACAATGTGCAATTTTATTTATATGCTCATTTTTACCTAGTTATTTGAGATATTGTCCAGGGAAGCCCTGAAAATGTAGCTTCAGTTGGATGATGGTCATACTCTTAATCCCAGTGGTGTTGTTTCAAATTCTACATGTGAAAATAAATCTGTTTTATTCAAAGTGCTGTCATTGATTTCCTTTTTACTGAACATTTTATGATCAGTTCTCGTTTACTGAAATTTGTTGATTACATTTCATCATTCACTAAATTGTCAGAATTCTTGATAAGTTAAAGTATCTACAAGAACTTGCAGGTGGATAAAGACTACCCAGTCGTATTAGTCTGCATGAAAGCAAATAGCTGCCACTCTGACACTGACATTGAGATTGCATGTATTGGGGGAAATGCTGCCTTGTGTTGTGGCCTGAACAACCAGAAAATTGTGGCCTTGAAGTTGTATTGTGGGGTAGTTATGAGCCTTTAACCTATGGCTAGACACTGCTGCTAAAATAAGTATTTCAAACTGAATGGGTCAAGTTTATGCATGCTGATTATTGTCAAGGTCAGTGTGTTTCTGGAATTTTAAAAACGCAGTTAGAAGCAACTGAAGCTTAGTTAATGACTGAAAGAAGAAGAAGAAGAAAAAAATGTTTTATGTGGATTAACCATCATTTCCTCTTTTTAGCAGAGAGGTCACACTTTCTTTGCACCATGCAACTTGTGGTCTTCCAGTGTGCATCAAAATGTGTTCATTATCATTGCCATTTATTTCCACTCAGAATGACCAGTTAATCTATGGGAAAAGGAATTACAATTGACCTTATCACTTCCTCTTAAACCTTGGTGTTCTATGAATTGGAGCAGCTTCAAAACAATGACAGGATCAGTCAGTACAGATTTATGGAAGGGAAATCAGACTTATCAAATGTACTGGAATTTTGAGGATGTAACTAGTAGAGTTGCTGAGTGGGAGCCAATGGACATACATTACTTGAACATTCAGGTGGTTTTAAATGAAGTCCACTTAAGAGATTGGCATTTAAAATAATTGTAAGGGATTGGGCTAGCGACATGTCACAAAGAGAACTAGTTGGCACTAGTTCAGTGGCACAGCAGTTAGCACCACTGCCTCATGGCACCAGGAACCCAGGTTCGATTCTAGCCACGGGCAACTGTGTGTGGAGTTTGCACGTTCTCCCCATGTCTGCATGGATTTCATCTGGGTGCTCTGGTTTCCTTCCATGGTCTAAAGATGTGTAAGTTAGGTGGATTAGCTATACTAAATTTCCCAGAGTGTTCAGGGATGTGTAAGTTAGGTGGGTTACAGGAGGATGGGTCTGGTTTGGGATGCTGTGAGGGTCGACGTGGACTTGTTGGGCTGAAGGGCCTGTTTCCACACCGTAGGGATTCTATAATTAATAATATAATTCTATAATAATGCAGATAGGAAACAGTAGGAATAAATGGGTATTTCTTCCTTCCCCCCCACCCCCCCCACACAGCAGGCACTGTGACCACAGGGGATCAGTGTTTGGATCCCAGCTATTTACAACATAAATGTAAATCTCCAGCTTTTCAAAGATGACACAAAGCTGCGTAGAATGGTGAATTCTGAGGATGCAGCAAAGGTGCTGCAGTCTGATTTGGATGTGTTGATTGAGTTGGCAATTGCATGGCAGATAAATCTAATGTAGCTAAAAGTGAGATTATGCACTTTGCAAGCAAAAACAAGGTGGCAAACTATGTGAATACAAACAGGTTAGGACAGTGGAGGTGCAGCGAGACCGGGATATCCTCATATACTAGTCACTGGAAGTCAGCATGAAGGTGGTGAAGAATACGAATGGTATGCTGGTCTTCAAAGCAAAAGGATTGACTACAGGAGCAGGGATGTCTTGTTGCAATTGTACAGGGCATTGACGAAACCACATGTGGGGTATTGTGTACAGTTTTGTCTCCTTATCTGTGGAAGTATATTCTGGCAATGGATGGAGTGCATCAAAGGTTTACCAGAAGCATTCCTGGGATGAAAGATTCATGTAAGAGGAGAAACTGGACCAGTTGGGATTATATCCACTGGGGTTTTGAAAAATGAGCTATCTTGTTGAAGTATTTAAAATTCAAACAGGACTAGACAAGAAAAACACAGGAAGGATATTCTGGATGACTTTTTAAAATTCATTCACAGGATGAGGGCATCACTGGCTAGGCCAGCATTTATTCTTCAGAGAACAGTTGAGTCAATCACATTGTTGTGGGTCTGGAGTCACGTGTAGGCCAGACCAGAAGGGTGTTTCCTTCCCTACGGAACATTAGTAAACCAGACAGGTTTTTCTCACAATTAGCAATAAATTCGTGGTCAACATTACACCCTTAATTCGGATATTTTAAAAAAATTCAAATTCCACCATTTGCTGTGGCAGGATTTGAACTGGGCTCCCCAGAACATTATCTGGTCTCTGGATTAACAGTCTAGTGATAATACCATTATGCCATCACCTTCCCACTGCAGAGTCCAACATCAGGGGTTACAGCCCAAAGATATGGGGTAGGCTATTTAGAACTGAGATGAGGAGAAATTTCTTAACTAACAGAGTAGTGAGTCTGTGGGATTCGTTGTAACATAAAGCAATTGAGGCCAAAACACTTAATATTTTCAAGAAGGAGTTAGTTTTTTTCTTAAAGAGCTGAAGGAATCAAAGAGTACAGGAGAAAGCAAGAACAGGGTATTCAGTTGGATAATCAGCCATGATCATAATAAATTGAAGAACAGACTCAAAGAGCCCAACGGCCTACTCCTGGTCCTATGTTTCAATTAATTGAAACTATATGGGTGAATGCCAGTGGAAATGTTCACATGGTGAGTGGTTGAAGATACAAAGTACTTTAATCAAATTAAAGGCTGTCATTGCTAACTTATGAAGGTAGCCTGAGTTTTCCAAAAATTCATGCATAGAACAGCTTTTCACTTGAATGTTTTTTAAAGGTGGGAGGAGAAGGACTTAAGAACCTGGAGGGAAAACATTTTCAAATAGGGTGGTTCGTCCGTGAAATGAACTGCCACAGGAAGTGGTAGATGCAAGTACCATTACAAATGTTTAAAAGACATTTGAACAGGTACACAAATAGGGAAGGTTTAGAGGGATATGGGCCAAGTGCAGGCAAGTGGGATGAGTTTAATTTGGGAAACTTGGTCAGCATAGACGAGTTGGACTGTTTCTATGCTGTATGACTTTTATGACTCATGCAAGGTGCTTTCCCATGGATGCTATAAAAATTGACACTTAATCACATGGGATATTAGGAGAGATTATCAAAAGTTGATCAAAAATGTAAAGGAATCTTCCCTTAAAGGGAGAAAGTACAATCGCGGCACAGGGATTTTCTAGCGGAAACTCAAACTCAGGACCTAACTATCTGAATGTGAGGCCAATGAAGTGTTTTAAAATTGTGGATGCTGAGAAACCAGGTAACTTGGAGGGGTTTACAAAGATTTGGTGGGGTAAGAACAGAGAAATTCAAAAACAAGAAAACTGACACCTTTGTATCCTCATTGTTCCCAATTTCAGTGTCTCTATTGCTAAATTTACTATCAAGTTCAATTCTTCAGACATTACAAATATCTTTCTTTTGTTAACAACTATCAACACACTATCTATCAACATTTTAGCACTGAAGACCCATATAGTGAGGCACTACTGAATCCTCCTTTCAATATCTGCAAGGACTAGACAGTTTTTTAAATCATTTTTTAAAATTAATATTATGATGGTCAGTGATTTGCAAACTTGATTTGCTTTATTCTCCTGCTGTATGTTGAAGTCAAGGAGGCACTGATTTCTTCCTGGAATCTTTGTAGAATCCTAAAATTCAACTTCCTAACTGTGGTCTTTCCATTCTCCTTTGAGCTTATAGGTATCCTTTCCCTAGATTTATCATTTGTTTTCAAGAAGGGATGAATAATTAGTATTCTACATCAGCTTGTTTTGGATATACATTTATTATAAGAGCCACACAATCACTGGTATAGCTCAGCAGCAATTTACATTTAATACTCTTCAAGCCAAACAATCTAGTGTAAACTCTGGGCGAAGAATGTGCTAAAATAAATATGTTCTAAAAGCTACGTTTAAGTGTATTATGAAGAAGAAATCAGTATTAGCATTCTTATGCATGTGTGAAAACATGCAGTCACACAGTGGGTTTGCAAGTTTCCCATAAAAACCCATTAAAACAAATTTGATCTATACATAGTGCCTTTAACACTCCAAGTATTTACAACAGTGTTTAAAAATCTCTGCCTTCCTTTAAAATCTCTATCGTAACTGCAGTTACATTTTTACACTGTTTTAAAAAAAAAACCCACAGATCTGTTTCAGCGAACAACTGATCTATTAACAGGCTTGTGGCTCAACAAAAGTCAAATGACACACATCCAGTGCTAAGGAAAATATTTTTTGCAGTTAACGAATGTGCAAGTTTCAAAAGATGTTATGTACCCAAAAAAGGTATCTGCTCTGTTTCACTTCAGTATGTGTGCCTTTGACAAAATATTTTCTTTGCTTACTTTTTTTATTGCAGTACACTGTTGTTACAACAAATTCACTTTGACCATTCTCCATTTTTCTGAACACACACAAATCAAGAAACTAAATTGCATGGCCATCTCCTTTCCAAATGTTCTAAATCAAAGGGTTAGAGTTTAGTGAAATACCATCTGAAGGATTCAAGGCTGCTAATTCTCATTTGCAAGAAACAATTTAAATCTAGTTTTGCATAGCCTTTTGATTTTTTGTAATGGATTGCAAACAAAAAGGTGTGTGTATATTTGTGAACAGTAGTATCTAAAGACTGACCACATGGATGCAGGGAAAGTACAAAAGATAAGTGGATGCATTACAGAATCAGATAACCATATCTGTTTTCAAACACATGTACCATTCACTGATGCCAAAACATGCAGTGGTGAGTTAAACCTTATAACTAAAACAGCTAGTCCCTGACAGAAGCATGCTAATACAAATAAAATTATTCATAAGAACAAGCGATGATCCTCTCCAAAGTGAATTGTTCAAGTAATAGTCTGGTTGAACGGTGTATGATATTTTCTCAAAAACCAGCTTAGCTACAATCATGAGCCTCCATTTACTAAACTTGTTGATCAATTCCTGGAATTTGGGACTGATGTCACTTCAGTGTTTTGGTGATAAGCAAGACATGTATCATTGATGGGGCCAAAAGAAGCTGAAAAACTTTGACACTATTCTGTAAACAGTAACAGAGTCCATCAACCTCAGGAAGGGTAACCAATTCAGTTCCAACTGTTTAAAAATAAAACACAGATTTGTAAATAGCCACAACTCTTTTAGGAAAATCATGGAGGAAAGAAAATTAGGTAGGACACATCTACCAACCATTAGAATGTGCTAGATATTTTACCGAGTAGAGGACCTTCAAAGTGCCTGTGCTTCTTTCCATTATTACATTCCTCTGTCTGATCTATGAAGAATCCTCTATAAACTCAGAGTCTTGTCATAGCTATGTTTCAAACAGATAATTGAATGCTGAAAGGCATAAAGTTAAAATCATTAGGTTGGACATGATTTCAATATCCTAGTAATATCTGAAGGTAAAATAAACCCACTGGTTTAACAAACCAACTCTTAGGCCTGCCGATAAAAGTAAAAGCTAGTTTTACGAAACACTGTCTAGCGAAATAGTAACTATTTACCATAATATCTGTGTACGTTACTCAGAAGTCACGTCTAATGTTGGAACAGCAAATGGTGCAAACTCAACAGGTTGACTGGAATCTGCAATTAACTGACTTATCGGATGTTGAACAGCACGCTGATTGTCTCCAGTTCTGATGTTATCTCCACTTTGCAGTAGTAGGAAAATATTCTAATTGATCTTTACCCCAGTATTTCATTAAGCGTGTTATGTGTTTCATTTTGGTAACCTATTCCATATTGAAATTTAAAGTGTAACCCACACTCGTGTGTTTCTTTGGACGTCACTACACTTACTGTGAATATATTATTTGCTAAATCTTAAAAGGCAGCTGAAATATGCAGGGGTCATTGGATTTATTGGGTGTGTTTAGATTTTCCTACAGTAATGAAGTACAGCTGAGGATGTGGTGTGTGCACAAATCAGAACTTCCAAATCCACAAAACGTGAAATGACATGTGCTGTAGCAAGTGGTTGCAACAGGAAAAATCAAGTTAAGAGTGTAAGAGACTAAAAAAAATTGCAGATTATAAACTAATTTTCTCTAAGTGAATCATTGGATTTCCTTCACCCACAATTCAGAATGGACAGTTTAGCAGATATCAACCGGCAGATATTCTGCCAAACTAAATTTGTTCTGTGCACTTAGCCCTAAAACTGAAATAGCCCTTCAGGAGGCAGATTGATTTTAATCTCACTGAAGTGTCTCTATCATATTTATGGTCAGTGAGTTATTCAATCCTTATGTGAACCATGCATCCAAATTCATAAAGACTTAATTTTGCACTTCAATGTAGTTGAATGAAAGCATCCAATTCTTCTGGAATTAATCCTTTGTAAATGACCTTATGTTTTTCAATGGCACGAGCAGCAAGGCACTGCAGGGTGATGTGGTTGATGGGTTGAATCAGATTCTTGGCCATCTTCTTTTCATCCAGCAAATCCCAAGCAGTTTTCTTGGAAGAATTGGTGGCATCAAAATGTGCACCAGTGTCAATTAACATATTCATAATATCAAGATTGTTGTTGAATGCAGCTATATGGAGGGGAGTGTTGTTCTCATAATCTCTCGAGTCAACATCAGCACCACATTCCAGCAGTACCGAAGTCACTTGCAATGAAGGGAACTTGCAAACTGGATAACGGCCAACTGACGTTGTGTCCTTGTCAACTGCTAGATGTAATGGGGTAAATCCACCCTTCCCTCTTGGGTTCAGCTTCAACAGCCGATAGATGGTTTGCTTCTTGTAATGCTCCTGATCAGCACGACATTTTACCTTTTCTAACAAAGAGATCAAGTGTAAAATAATAGATAAAGCTTTTGTGAATTGTGCAACATCAGGTGGGTTGTCTCGTTGATTCACTGCCCGCTCAACTTCACGAACGCTTTTGCACAAGATGCCCATAAGATCATTGAAAGATACTTTCATGGCCAAGGTGCCTTTTGGACGGTCTTGCAGGACAAAAGAAAAAAGCTCAGCAAAGGAGAGCAAACTACTAGCAGTCATAGGGCTCAATGGGTCCAAATTGTTCTGCTGCATATCCAGCGCATACTTCCACAAATTAATGCACCTTTCAAAGTTTCCAGAATCAGCATAAACTGCACCTCGATAACGAATATAGTAGGAAGTGTCTGGATGGGATGGGCCAAGAATTCTCTCTCGGATCAATAACGCTTGCATTCTCATCTCATCTGGGTCAGTGATCAAGGCTTCCAACTCTTCAGATGTTGTAACTTCTTTTGCATAATCATAGGCTAGTACCAACTGACCCACCTGTGGCTTCTTAACTACTTTGCTTTTATCACTATGCCTCTTCTCCATTGCTCTCTTCCAAAGCTTCATGGCTCCCAGCAAATCCCTTTTCTTATCAACAAACGTAGCTCCCAATAATTCAAGTGCATCAATTCGGTCTTCCTTCTTGGTCTGCACATGGTTAATAAGAAACTCCACAATATTCATGTGGCCTGTGACACTGGCAGCAAGTAAGGGGGTCATTCCGTAACCATCCTTCTCCATCTTAGCCCCACATTTTAGCAGCATTTTCATGATTTCCAGACTTCCTGACTCTGCACAATCGTGCAAAGCAGTGTTGCCCTTCACACTCTTCCTATTCACATCCGCTCCTTTCTCCAGCAAATACTTGGCAATCTCCTTGTGGCCTTTGTAGCATGAGATCATGAGGCAAGTATGCCCATGCCTGTTGGCCACTTCCATGTCTGCTCTGTGCTCGATGAGGTACTTGACGATCTCCAGGTGGCCGTCGAAGCAGGCGGCCCGCAGTGGAGTAGAGTTGGTCAGGGTGGTGTTGTTAACGGACGCGCCGTGTTCCAGGAGGGTCCGGACCACCGACAGGTGCCCAGCGGCCGACGCTGCCCACAGCGGCGGGGCACCTTCGATGGTTTCCCCGTCGAAATTGACCGAGCCGCCCAGCTCCACCTTGGCCTTGCAGTGCTCCATCAAGTAGTCCACTACCTGCAGGTGGCCATACCTGGAGGCGATGAGCAGGGGGGTACCGCCGTTGGTTTTCTCCAATGTCACCGCCTCCAGCTCCTCGGCGCTCCGGTTGTCCAGCAACTTCTGCATAAGTTTCAACTTGCCGTCCCGAGCTGCATTGAAAACTGCCGTCTTGATGTCCATGGTCGGGCCCCGGCTGCCATTTAAACTTCGGCCGGGCCAACAGTGAGGGGAATAAGGTGAGGGGTTTCGGGGGGAGTATCAGCGGCCGGGCCCTCGACCCACTCGAAGCGCCGATTATTATCTTTCGAAAGTAAAATGGAGACCCTTCAGCGGAGTGCTCACCGCGCATGCGCCACTGCCGCCGCGAATGCTGGGGTGTTGGTGACCAGCCTGTCACGTGGTTCAGGCCGGGTGAACCACGACACCCAGGAACCCTCCGCGGAACGTTCCAGGCGATTGGCTCATCATGCCCGTGACCGACGTGAGAATTAGCCAATAAAAATGTAGAATTATTCCCATGGGGCCGCTAACCCTATGAGAGTCGCCAATGGGTTTGGCGAGGAGGCGGGTGTTTATTCGAAGGGCGGAGATGGCGGTTGGCGGCAGAGGTGCTCAAGTTACGAAGAATAATAAAGCAAGTGTGTTGAATCTGGAAATGGTGCACATGATCTTAAAAATGATCCGACGTGCTTTATGTACGTGTCGATAAGTAGGCGAAGTGCCCTGTCAGGTTTACAGGGAGGGATCCAACAGATATCAGTGAGGAAGCCACCAGTTACTGAAATGGTAACTCAATATCAAATGTGCCTGTTTTGATGTAGAGAGAGCGTAGAAAATACAAAGAGTAAGCCACACAGCCCTAAAAGCCTGCTCTGCCATTCAGGAAGAGACAGAAAGACTTCAGATGCTGGTATCCAAGGTAGACAAACAGGAGAATGGAAGAACATAGCAAGACCGGCAGCATGTGGAGGAGTTCTAAGGAAGGGTAGTGCCCGAAACGTTGACTTCTCCTTTCCTCCAGACGTTGTCTGGCTTGCTGTGTTCTAACTACCGTTCAGTAACTGCATCAATTTCACTTTTTCGTTCTATCCTCATTGTCCTTGATTCCCATAGTGCCCGAAGATCTGATCTAAATCTGCTCACTAATTAAATATCTACAGCTGAGAATCATTAGAGACGTAAAGCACAGAAACAGACCCTTTGGTCAACTTGTCCATGCCAACCTGATATCCTAAATTAATCTAGTTCCATTTTCCAGCATTTGGCCCAATCCCTCTCAACTGTTCCTAAACAGATTCTCAATATTATTATATGCTCATTCTTATATGAATAATATAACACCGTGTATGTATATATATATATATGTATATGTGTAGGTATGTGTGTGTATATATATGTGTGTGTGCACGTGTGTATATGTATTTTATATATATACACACACTGCACAATTAGAGAGAGAGACAGTAGAAGCTGATCAGAGGTTATCAATAATATATAATTAGAGTAGAAGTTAATCAGAGATTAATAATGTTATGTAACATAATCATCGGTATAAATATAATTGTATAATATAGGACAGAGTGGGGTTGAATCAGCTTCTCAATAATATTGTATACTCATTCTTGTTCATATCAATAATATAACATCATGTATATACTATACAATTAGAGAGACAGACAGAAGTTAATCAGTCATTATGAGTATTGTGTAGCCATCTTCCTTATGTAATGACAACACTATATTGTAGAGACAGTGGAGCTGAATCAGAGGGTATCAATCATATCATATAACACCATGTATATAATATTTAACTATAGACTGTAACATAGCAAAATTAACCAGATATTTTTAATATTTTATAACCATCAGTATTAATGTAATTAGACTTTATATACTGTAGAAAAGAGTAGAGGTGAATCAGAGATTATTAATATTGGGTCTGTTCTCAATGGAGAGAAGGAGGCTCTGAAGGGATTTAATAGAGACATACAAGATGATCAGAGGATTAGATAGGGTGGACAGTGAGAATCTTTTTCCAAGGATGATGACTTCAGCTTGTACAAGAGGGCATAGCTACAAATTGAGGGGTGATAGATTTAAGACTATTGTCAGAGGCAGGTTCTTTACTCAGAGAGTGGTAAGGGCGTGGAACGCCCGGCCTGCCAATGTAGTTAACTCAGCCACATGAGGGGAACTTAAACAGTCCTTGGATAAGCATATGGATAATGATGGGATAGTGTGGGGGCAGGGGCTTAGATTAGTTCACAGGTCGGCGCAACATCGAGGGCCGAAGGGTCTGTTCTGCGCTGTATTGTTCTATGTTCTATATGCCCATCCAGATGTAATTGTAGCCGCCTCCATTATTTCCTCTGGCAGCTCATTCCATACCTCTGCTTGAAAAAGTTGCGCCTTGTGTCCCTTTTCAATCTTTCCCCTGCCACCTTAAACCTATGCCCTCTAGGTTTGGTCTCCCTAACGTTGGAGAAAAGACCTTGATGATTCACCCTTTCCATGTCCCTCATGATGTTGTGAACCTCTATAGAGTCACCCCTCAGCCTCCGATGCTCCAGGGAAAACAACCCCAGCCTGTTCATTGTCTTTCCTAGGGTTCAAACCCTCCAATCCTGGCAAAATTCTTGTAAATCTTTTCCAAACCCTTTCAAGTTCAACAATATCTTTTCTATAGTAGGGACACGAGGATTGAACGCGGTATTCAAAAAGTGGCCTAACCGGTGTCTGGTACAACCACAACATGACCTCCGATCTCCAAAACTTGATGCATTGACCAAAAAAGGCAGCATACCAAATGCCTTCTTCACTAGCCTGTCTGTCTGTGAGTCCATTTTCAAGGAACTGTGAACCTACACTCCAGGGTCTTCCCAAGGCCTTACCGTTAAGTCCTGCTGTGATTTGCCCCACCAAAATGTAGAACCTCACATTTATCTAGATTGTATTCCATCTGCCACTCCTCGGCCCATCGGCCCATCTGATCAAGTCCTCTTGTACGCTGAGGCAACCTTCTTTGCCGTCCACTATATCACCAATTTTGGTATCATCAACTCAGGTTAGAATGCATAATTCCCGACCTTCGTCACCATGTAATGACATTGTCATGTTGGCTACTTGATCAAACATATTTACATCTAATTATTAATTATAATTTAACTTAATTAATTTATCTCTTTTGTAATGCTTTCGCTTTCAAAGGAGCATCTTTAATTTTCACATTTTTAGATCTGGTGGGCCCGCTTTCACTAATCCCCATACTATCATCATTAAACTCCCTCTTCTACGATTCAGCCTGTTGGATTTCACTTAAATCTGCTTGTAGACCTGACCTATCTCTTCAGACATAAATTTATCTTCGACTAGACCCCTCCACCCCGCTGCCCCCATTAAATGAAAGTCCCCATCCAATTTTGCCCGTCCTCGCCCAACTTCAAACTAATCTCTGAAGGACTGGTGAAATCCACTGTTAGAGTTTATTATGTGGAATACAGTTACTGTACTGCATTTGGGGAAAGGTTAGTGACTGGTTTCTCACTTCCTTCAGCTACAGAATATTTTAGTTCTGTGCGGTTAAGACAGTTAGGGATAAGAAAGATGGTTTGGCCATTCTCAATTCATCCATCCAACAGCTGAACAACTAATTGGCCCTTCAGAACTTCTGCTGTCCTCCCTGAGATTCCATTCCAAACAAATTAGTTAATAAAAAATAGTTGACCTGATATGAATTGATCACAGGGAACATTTGTTGTACCAGAATAGTTAAGCCCAACATGAACTCAGTATTGCTTTTTATTTACAATGAACTGCAGTCACCGTTTGGTTGATTCCAAGCAGCTCTCCAGTGAATATGATTATACTGTCAGTCCTCAGGCAATTTGAAGAGAGAGGATGGAAAGTGATTAGAAATTGCTGAAGCAGGAAGGAATTGGTCAGTTGAAGTGCAGCAGTGTGGTGGAAGTTATGGGGTGGTGGGATAATAATGGTGGAACAGCGGGATAAGAGACCATCCAGAAGTGATTGACCAATTTGGAGAGGGAAGTTCTTGGTGCAGGGTTAGGAATAGTTTTTGTCACAAGAGTGGAACTGACAGAAGTATTGTAGAATTCATTGCTTGATAGTATAGAACTGGAATATTGCTGAGAAAAGTGACAGTCTGTCAAAGCTTTTCATCTTTACTCTATTATTTTAATTCATGGGATGTTGGCATCACTGAGTAGTCCAGAATTTACTGCACGTCCCTAATTGCTCTGCGGAAGGTGATGGTGAACTGCCTTCTTGAACTGTTGCAATGCACATGGAATAGTTGCACTCTCAGTGCCATTAAGGATGAAAGCCCAGGACTTTACTTACCTGAAATAACTCCACATACCCTTTATTTGCAGGTGTGTAGCACTTGGCATTGGTCTGGCTTCCTCAAAACTAACTCTCAGAGTGAACAGAACCTCTGACATTCCTGTTTATATCTGTCACCCAGGACTCCCTGACTGAACCAGGTTAACAGCTCCAATCAGGGAACTCATATTCTATGAGATCCACATGGCTGACCTTATTACAATCACTACATCCCTCACCCTCTACGTTCAGGGGCAAAGGTGTGTTCTTTTTCTTGTAGCCTTTTCTGGGGCATTTTCGCACCAGGTCTGGTTCCTCTGACTCAGCCTTGGATATGGGTGGTGTGTACCAGACTGTTGCCCAGTTCTTGCACCCAGAACATCTTGGACGAAGTTAATCTCCTTCTTCACGTGGGAAAGGCATCAAGGCTGACATTGTATTGGCATTTGCCATGTCCATCTCGGACTCCGCGGTTTCTTCAATAGTAGAAGGATTGGGAGAATCCACGGGTTCTGACAGCCTTTCCGGCTGTTCTGAGGGTCCAAACAAGTTTTGCTCCTGCCCTGTCTGTGAGTTTGCAGCTTTCAGGTGGTCCACTTACTTGTTCAGGACCACCTCATCTAACGAAACTTTGTACATCACGGGAGTTGACCTCACATCAATCATGCCTCTTTATCCATACAGGGCAGAGGAATTTTGTGTCTGACATCGGCATTCCTGATGCCCCCACCCACCCCCAGGTCCAGGAAGATCAGACTTAACCTGGTGCAGAGTCTTCTCCCCATTAGCAACTCAGCTGGAGCTGGTTGCATGAGGGGTGGTCCAATAATCAAACCGGAGCCAGGACAGCTTGATATTGACTGAAGCTGTGGCTGTTTCTTTAAACTTGTTTTCAAAGTTTGGACTCCTCTTTCTTCTAGACCATTAAACAATGGATGGTTTGGAGCTGTCCTTATATGTCGACTGCCATTTGACTTTTGGAAATATTTGATTTCCCTCCTTGTAAATGATGGCCCATTGTCTGTGACCAGCATTTCTAGGGCCCTGTGTATTGCAAAAGATGCTCGTAGATTTTCAAATGTCATCCCCATGTTTGCACTGTATGCATATCCAGCCACTTTGCGTGGGTGTCCACAATGACTAAGAACATTAAGCCTGTGAAAGTGCCAGCATAGTCGACGTTTAACCAAGCCCAGGTTTTATCTAGCCATTCCCACAAATGTGGAGGAGCTGGTGGCGCTAATTTTTGTTCTTGTTGGCACTTTGGGCACTGCCCCGCCAACATGAGCTAAGCCTGCATCCAATCCTAGCCACCAGATGCCTTCTCACCAACATCTTCATTTTGGACAGCCCTGAATGATCCTGGTAGAGTTCAGTATCTGGCAGCAACCTTATCTCGGATTAGCCTCTCTTGCTCCCCATAATAAAATGCCACCTTGTACAGTGATCTGGCCTTGCTAAAGGTCCAACAGAGTTTCAGTTCTGGTTGTGATGGCCCTTTTGTTTCCCCCATTGTCACCAGCTGTTTTTGTTTTGTCTTCCAATGGGTATAACCCAGGCTTGTCAACTCTGTAGCCCAAGTGAGTCGCTTGGGTGCCTGGAACACACATTTTTTTCCTTCTAAGGCATATGCCTGCCTTGAAGGGCTATGTCCAAATCTCTAAGAGCTCTTTATTGGTCTTCCCTGTTACTAGCATGTCATCCAGATAAATGTTTATGTGGGTTAGAACTTTTATAATGTTCTCCATTGTCCACTGAAAAATATCACAGGCTGATGATACCCCAAGTGGCTGTCTCATATGTTGATACAAACCCTTACGTGTATAAATTGTAGCATACTTTGGGAATCCTCATCTAACCACAATTCCAAGTATGTATGATTCATGTCCAGCTTTGTGAAGGACAGCACACCCCACCACCACCGCAAATCAGCATTGGGAGGGATTGGGTATTTACCCAGCTGCAAGAGACAATTTTTCAACAGAAGTTTCTGGAAAAGCTCAGCAGGTCTGGCAGCATCTGTGAAGAGTTAATCAGAGTTAATGTTTCGGCTCCAGTGACCCCTCCTCAGAACCCGACCCAAATGTTAAGTCTGATTTTCTCTTCACAGATGCTGCCAGACCTGCTGAGCTTTTCCAGCAACTTCTGTTTTTGTTCCTGATTACAACATCCACAGTTCTTTTGGTTTTTAGAAACAGTTTATCATTTGTTTAAAATCCCTATCAAGGTGAACCGATCCATTCATCTTCACAATCGGTACGACTGTGCTGCCCATTCTTTTGATGATTCCTTTGCTTACCAGCCTCCTGATTTCTGCCTCTATTCTGCATGTAAGGCAAATGGCACTGGGTGGGCCTTGCAAATTGTGGAATTGCTTCCTGATCAACTTGCAAAGTGGCTTTGGCTCCTTTGATAGTCCCGAGACCTTCCTGAAGAGCAACCTGGTATTTAATTAGGCAGCCATTTTCTAATCTAAAAAAGTTGAACCAATCAGTATGAATCCAACTAATTTACCTCCATCAGGCTTCAGTCCAAGCCTCTTACTGCAATCAGTGGTAACAGAACCAGCTGCTTCTCAGAGACAGTTGGAACAGCAGATGCTGGAGAATCTGAGATATCAAGGTGTAGAACTGGATGAACACAGCAGGCCAAGCAGCATCAGAGGAGCAGGAACGCTGACCCGAAAGGTCTAGACCCAATTGTGAAGACCAACGGATCGGTTCGCCTTGACAGGGATTTTAATTTTCATTGGTTCTGATTTGAATGGTGCTAAGCAATTTAACTGTTCCAAGCCAAATGTGGTGGGCTTTCCAGGTTATGCAGTCTCCTGGATACTGACCAATGAGTTCTCTTCCTCAATTCAGGCCTAGTGGGACTCTTACCTTGTCTCGAGTCTGCATACTGGAACTACACTAGCTTGCCAGCCTGCATGCTGAAGAAAGTATTAACTTTTTGACCAAGGCTTGGCTTTGTTTTGGGGATTTATTGTGGACTGATCTAGAGTCCCTTTGTTCAGGATATGTCCTGGGCAAGGCTATGCAATTGCCTTCACCCAAGTGGTATTCCACTTCCGTTGCCACTAAATTATCTCCACAGACACCAGTATTCCATCACCAAGCCGCCTTCTTTTTACACATATCACTGGTCCAGCTTCCTTAGAGTCACCTCTGAGAGTGAACAGAACCTATGCCACTCCTGTTTATATCTGTCAGCCAGGACTACTTGATTGGATGCGGGTTAACAGCCCCAATCAAGGAACTCCTATTCTACGAGATCTACCTGGCTGACCTCGTACAATTTTACAATACTGACAGTAATGGAACAGCAATAAATTTTCAAGTCAGGCTTGTGTAGAGTCTGGGGAGGAACTTGCACCTCGTGATATACTATGTATCTACAACACTACCCAGGGCCCTACCACTAACTGTCTAAGTTCTAACCTGGTTTGTCTTACCAAAATGCAACTCCTCACATTTACCTAAATTAAACACAATATGCCATTCCTCAGCCCACTTACCTGGTTGATCAAGATCCCTTCCTCACTATCCATTATACCACCAATTTTGGTGTAATCTGCAAACTTACTAACCATACCTCCTACCTTCTCATCCAAATCATTCATATAAATGATGAACAACAGTGGAACCAACACAGATCCTTGCAGCACACCGCTGGTCACAGGCCTCCAGTCTGAACAAGAACCTTCTATCACCATCCTCTGTCTTCTACAGTCAAGCCAATTTTGTATCCAAATGGCTAGGTCTCCCTAGATTTCATATAATCTAACCAGTCTACCGCTCTGCCTTCATCTATCATCTTGGTCACTTCTTCGAAAAACTCAATCAAGTTTGTGAGACATGATTTTCCATGCACAAAGCAATGCTGACTATCCCTAATCAGCCCTTGTCTTTCCAAATACTTGTAAACCCTGTCTCTCAGAATCCCTTTCAACAACTTACTCACCACTGACATCAGGCTCACTGGTCTATAGTTTTCTGACTTTTCCTTGCAGCCTTTCTTAACTAATGGCATGACATTAGAACATAGAGCAGGACAGCACAGTACAGGCCATTCAGCCCACAATGTTGTGCCAAACTTTTACCCTAATCCTAAGGTCTATCTAAACTCCACCCCTACCTTATACTATCATCCTATCTAATAACCGCTTAAAATAACCGCTAATTAGGGCAACTCCACTACCCTCTCCAGCAATGCATTCCAAACCCCGACCGCTCTCTGAGTAAAGAACCTACCTCTGACGTCTCCCCTATATCTACCTCCTCTCACTTTAAAACTACGCCCCCTCATAAGAGCTACCTCCACCCTAGGAAAAGGTCTCTGGCTGTCTACTCTATCTATACCTCATCATTTTGTACACCTCTATCAAGTCATCTCTCATCCTTCGTCATTCTAAGGAGAAAAACCCTAGCTCACTCAACTTTTCCTTGTAAGACCTTCCCATTATTCTAGGCAACATTCTGGTAAAACTCTTTTCCAATGCTTCCACATCTTTCCAGTAATGAGGCGACCAGAACTGGACACAATACTCCAGATGCGGCCAAACCAGGGTTTTGTGTAGCTGGAGCATAACTTCACGGCTCTTGAACCCAATCCCTCTATTAATGAAAGCTAACACACTGTACGCCTTTTTAACAAGCCCATCCACCTGGGTGGCAGCTTTCAGGGAATTGTGGACGTGAACTCCAAGATCCCTCTGCTCCTCCACACTGCCATGAATCTTTCTGTTAACCTTGTATTCTGCTTTCAAGCTTGTCCTTCCAAAATGAATCACCTCACACTTTTCAGGGTTAAACTCCATCTGCCACTTCTCAGCCCAGCTCTGCATCCTATCATTGTCCCTTTGTAACCTAGAACAGCCCTCCGCTCTGTCCACAACGTGGCCCTCCTTCGTATCATCCGCAAACATGTTAATCCACACTTTCACTCCTACATCCAAATCATTTACAAAAATCACAAACAGAAGAGGACCCAGGACAGATCCTTGTGGTACACCACTCATAACTGAGCACCATGTTAAATATTTTCCGTCTACTACAACCCTTTGTCTTCTAAGGTCAGCGAATTCTGAATCCAATCTGGCCACATTTCCCCCTATCTCATGCTTCCTTACTTTCTGCATGAGCCTACCATGGGGAACCATTTCCAATGCCTGACTGAAATCCATGTATACCACATCCACATGTTTGGTCACCTCTTCTAAGAATTCAGTAAGGTTTGTGAGGCATGATCTACCCTTCACAAATCCATGTTGACTATCACGAATCAAACTGCGCCTATCCAAGTGATCATAAATCCTATCTCTCAGTGCCCTTTCCAGTAATTTGCCCACCACTGAAGTAAGACTAACTGGCCTGCAATTTCCGGGGCAATCCCTATTCCCTTTTTTGAACAAGGGAATGACGTTTGCCTCTCTCCAATCTTCCGGCACTATACCTGTGGACAGTGAGGATGAAAAGATCATTGCCAAAGGCACTGTGATCTCTTCCCTTGCTTCCCATAGAATCCTTGGATAAATCCATCAGGTCCAGGGGACTTATCTATCTTCAAGTCCCTCAAAATTCCTAGTACATCTTCCTTACTAACATCCACCTCCTCTAGCCTACCTAAGACAACAAAGCGTGGAGCTGGATGAACACAGCAGGCGAAGCAACATCTTAGGAGCACAAGAGCTGACGTTTCGGGCCTAGACCCTTCATCAGAAAAGGGGGAGGGGGCGAGGGTTCTGAAATAAATAGGGAGAGAGGCGGAGGTGGATTGAAGATGGATAGAGGAGAAAATAGGTAGAGAGGAGACAGACAAGTTAAAAGGGCGTGGATGGAGCCTGTAGAGGTGAGTGTAGGTGGGGAGGTTGGAAGGGCATAGGGCAGTCCAGGGAGGACGGACAGGTCAAGGGTTTGGGATGAGGTTAGTAGTTAGGAAATGGAGGTGTGGCTTGAGGTGGGAGGAGGGGATAGGTGAGAGGGAGAACAGGTTAGGGAGGCGGGGATGAGCTGGGCTAGTTTTGGGATGCAGTGGGGGGAGGAGAGATTTTGAAACTTGTGAAATCCACATTGATACCATTGGGCTGCAGAGTTCCCAAGCAGAATATGAGTTGCTGTTCCTGCAACCTTCGGGTGGCATCGTTGTGGCACTGCAGGAGCTACCAGATTGTTTCACACTGTCCTCCCCGATAACTAGGTCCCTCTCAGTTGTGAATCCCAAAGAAAAGTATTCATTCAGGACGTCTCCTATCTCTTTACGCTCCATGCACCAATTCCCTTTACAATCCTTGATTGGCCCTACCCTTTCTCTGGTCATTCTCTTATTCCTCATGTACGTGTAAAAAGCCTTGGAGTTTTCCTTGATCCCACGTGCCAATGTTTTCTCATGCCCCCTTATAGCTCTCCGAAGCGCTTTCTTCAGCTCCTTCTTGGCTAACTTGTATCCCTCTAGAGCCTTATCCGATCCTTGTTTCCTAAACCTTACATAAGCATCCTGCTTCCTCTTAACCGGTCGTTCGACCTCTCTTCAGAACCAAGGCTCCCTCACTCGACCTCATCTCCCCTGCCTGCTAGGGACAAATATATTGAGCACATGCAGTATGCATTCCTTAAACAAACTCCACATTTCTATAGTGCTCTTCCCTGACAGCATCTGTTCCCATTTTATGTTACCTAGTTCCTGCCTAACAATAATAATTACCCTTCCCCCAATTATAAACCTTACTCTGCTGTACGTACCTATCCTTTTCCATGACTATTGTAAAAGGAACAGAGTTATGATTGCTACCAACAAATGCTGGCCTACCAACAGGTCTAAAACTTGGCCCGGGTCATTGCAAAGCACCAAATCCAAAGTGGCCTCTCCTCGTGTTGGTCTATCTACATACTGTGTCAGGAATCCTTCCTGAACACCCTGGACAAAATCCGCTCCATCTAAACTATTAAAAGTTTCCAATCAATATTTGGAAAGTTGAAGTCACCCATGATTACACTCCTGTGACTTCTGCACCTTTCCAGTATCTGCCTCCCAATCCGGTCCTCCACTTCTCTGCAACTATTAGGGGGTCTGTAAAAGAACCCCAAATAAGTGACCGATCCTTTCTTGTTCGTGACCTCAACCCAAACTGACTCTATAGACATATCATTCTCGAACTGCCTTTCAGTAGGTACTATATTAGCCCTGACTGGCAATGTCAGTCCCCCGCCTCTTCTACCACCTTCCCTATTTCTTTCAAAACATCTAAATCCTGGAACTTCCAACAACCATTAGCCACTCTCCAGTCTTCCAGCACTTCACCAATGGCTATTGATGATATAATTATCTCCGCTAGGGACCCCATAATTTCTTCCCTAACTTCCCAAAATGTCTTAGGAGACACCTGATCAGGTCCCAGAGATTTTATCTACTTTTATGTGTTTTAAGATCTTCAGCACCTCCACTAAATGCCATTATTTATTTCCCCCAAATTCCTTAGCCTTCCATGTTTTCCTCCACAGTAAATACTGACACAAAATATTCATTTAGGATCTCACTTATCTTCTGTGGTTCCAGACATAGATGACCTTATTGATCTTTAAGAGGTCCCATTCTCTCCCCAGTCATTCTTTTGCCCTTTGGCTGGTGATGGATTGGGGTCCAATCAAGCGGGTTTGAATCTTCAACACAGTTTTTGAGAGTCAAGAGTTAGTGTAGAATTCTCAGCTCTTGACCCACTTTTGTCACTCATGCAGTTCAGTTTCTAGGCAATGATAAATCCTAGGATTTTGGAAGTGGTGGATTCAGCAATAATAATATTATTGAATACAATGGGGATATGATTTAATTCTATCTTGTTAGAGATAATCAGTGCCTGGTACTTGCCTGGCATAAATGTTACTTACCACTTTATCAACCCAAACCTGAAAGTTGTCCAGATCTTGCAGTATTTGCTTATAGGTGGCTCCAGTATCTGAGGAATTATGAGTGGTGCCGAATATTGTGCAACCCTGTGTTGAAGTTCTTACTTCTGACCTCATTACAGAAGGAAGGCCATTGATGAAGCAGCTGAACATGACTGGGCTTAGCAACTACACTTAGAAACTCCTGCAGTGATGTCCTGGTGCTGAAATGATTGACTTCCAAGAACCACAGCCATTTTTCTTTATGCTAGGTATCACTCCCACCACTGGCGGGTATTCCTCTTGATCCCAATGGCTTCAGTTGTGGTCAAATTCCTTGATGTCACAGTCAGTTAATGCTCCTTGATATCAAGGACAGTCACACTCACCTCACCACCAGATTTTAGCTCTTTTGTTCAAGTTTGAGCCGAGGCTGTAATGAGGTCTGGAGACAAGTGGCCCTGACAGAATTGAAACTGAGCCTGAGTGTGACACCATGTTTTGCAAATCATTTCGCTAGTACTTTTTGATCACGCTGTCACCGACTCTATCCACAACTTTGCTGATGATTGCAAATAGACTGGGAGTGGTAACTGATAAGGTTATAATTGATCTGCTCTTTGTGCAGGGTATACCTGGGTAGTTCTAGAGCAAATGTTTTAAGGATTATTGATAGTATGTTGTCAGGGCCCATAACCTTCGCAGCATCCAGTTGTTTCTTAATATCACGTGGAATGAATCACATTGACAGAGGACTGACATATGTGATGTTGGGGACCACCAGAAGAGGCAGAGATGGATCATTCATTTACACTTCTGTCTAAAGGTGGTTGCAAATGCTTCAGGCTAATCTTTTGCATATGATGTGCTATGTTCTCCCATTATTAAGCATTATTTTTATTGAATCTTCTCCTTCCATTAGTTTTTCATTGACTACCAAATGGTGTGGCAGGATTCCACAACTTAGATCTAATCTTGGTTGTGTGATTGCTTAGCCCCATTAAATGCTGCCAGAAATGTTGTTTGCTGGTAATGGTAGGGTGAGGGATATACTGGGTCATAAGGCTTCAGATTGCAGTTAAATACAACTCTGCTACTACTAAGGATGCACAGTTCTAAATTGCTAGATCTGTTTAAAATCTATCCCATTGAGCATGATGGTAAATGACACAGCACGATGAAGGATATCCTCAATCTGAAAGTAGAACTTTGTTTCCACAAGGTCAGTGTAGTGGTCACTTCTAATACTGTCATGGACAGATGCATCTGTGATAGGTTTATTGATGAGGATAAGGTCAAGTATTGTATGTTTTTCCTTTTTATTGGTTCTCTTCCCACCTGCTAGACATAACAGCTGTGTCTTTTATGATTTGACCAGCTCAATCAGTCGTGGTGCTACTGAGCCACACTTTGTAATGGACATCGAAGTCCCCTAACTACATTACATTCTGTACCTTTGCCACCCTCAGTGCTTCTTCCAGTTGATGTTCAACATGGAAGAGCACTACTTCATCAGATGATGGAGGAACAATATGTGGTAACAGCTGAAGGTTTCCTTGCCCATGTTTTGCTTGATGCCATGATATTTCATCGGGTTTAGAGTCAATACTGACCACTCCTAGGGCAACTCCCTCCCACTGTGTACCCCTATACCACTCTGGTCCTGCCTGTAGGTCAGGATATACACAGGGATAGTAATAATGCAACATTTTGAGTAATAATTCAGCCTGTATGATTATGTCAGGCTGTTGCTTGACTAGTTTGTGGTGCATCTCTTCATAATAACGTACACTTGCTCATGCTAGACATTTATATCCTCTGCAGGGAAAGGATCAGGTCCAGCATTGCATCTTTTTTTGAACAAAAGAAAAGCATGTGCCACAAGGATTGGTGCTGGGTCCACTGCTTTTTGTCAGAAATTATAAATGATTTGGATGTGAATATAGGAGGGATGGTTAATAAGTTTGCAGATGACACCAAAATGGGTGGTTTAGTGGACAAAGAAGAAGATTATGTCAAAGTACAACGGGACCTTGATCACATGGGCCAATGGGCCGAGGAGTCGCAGATAAGTTTAATTTAGATAAATGTGAGGTGTTGCACTTTGGTAAGGTAAACCAGGGCAAGACTTACACCGTAAATGATAGGGCCCTGGAGAGTGCTGCCATAGGCTGCTATAAGAGACTTAGGGTTGCAGGTATATAATTCCTTGAAAGTGGAGTCGCATGTAGCCTGCAGTGGTGAAGAAGTACTTGGCACGCTTGCCTCAATAACGTTGAGTGTAGGAGTTAGAATGTCATGTTGTGGCTGTATTGGACATTGGTGAGGCCAGTTTTGGAATACTGTGCACAATTGTCGTCGCCCTACTACAGGAAGAATGTTAAACTTCAAAGGGTGCAGAAAAGATTTTCAAGAATGTTGCTGAGACTGGAGGGTTTGAGCTATGGGGAGAGGCTGAATAGGCTGGGGCTTTTTTCCCTGTAGTGTCAGAGACTGAGGGATGATCTCATAGAGGTTTATAAAATCATGACAGGCATAATAGGGTGATTAGCAAAGGTCTGTTTCCTAGGGTGGTGGAATCCAAAACCAGAGGCCCTGAGGAATAACTTTTTCACAGGGGGTGGTTCGTATCTGGAACAAGCTGCCAAAGAAAGTGGTGCGGGTGAGTACAATTACAACGTTTAAAAGGTATCTGAATGGGTATATGAATAGGAAGTGTTTAGGGGCCAAACTGCCAGAGGTGGGACAAATTCAGATTGGGACGTCTGATTGGTGCGGATAATTTGGACCAAAGGCTTTGTTTCTGTGCTATATGACTCTATGACTATGTAGAAAATAGTTCTCTGGTCAATTCTCCATAACAATGCCTCACCCAAACAGAATCAATTTACCAATTGATCAGCACACCCTCTAATGCAGTATAAAAGGGTTCTCCCTTTGAAATTTGGCATCGTTGCATTTATTCTGAGGAGTGCAAGACAAAAAGCTTCAACAGCATGGTGTCTTCTTTCAGCAATACATTATTGAATTAAATATTTGTGTTATATATTAAATAGAATATTTAGAATAACTTGTAGTGAGTTTCTTTATGACTGGAAAATTAATAAGAATATTTAATCTGCAGCTATTCAATTTATCTTTACATTTTACCAGTTCCTGTGACTAATCTGGATATTAGTTTGATTTAATTGAGAGTTTGAGTAGGTGAGGCCCACAGAGACATCTTTTGGGTCCTAAACATGTTCACCATTGTTGGGGTGTATCTTGCCGAGTTCTTCTCCCACCCAGCAGCAGCTTTTTTGCTTGTTGTCCACTGGGTATCTTGTGGTCCCTTTGTGATATCATGCAGGAATGATGGGGAACAGTGAGGTGAAACGTTCATATACTGCCTTCAGAAAGCAGTCCAGAGAAAATAGTGGCCCATGAGTTTGGGAAGAAGTAGGAATGAGGCGGGTAGGACATTGCTGTCAGCAGACGAGGCTAAGTGGTTATACAGGAAGCAACCAGAGAGCAGGAAGCATCATGATTCAGACGTAGGCGGTAAGGATATTATTTACAGGAACAGAAGCTGCTGGCAAAGCTCAGCAGGTCTGGCAGCATTTGTGAAGAGAAATCAGAGTTAATGTTTCAGGTCCAAGTACCCTTCCTCAGGACCTGCTGAGCTTTTCCAGCAACTTCTGTTTTAGTTATGATTTACAGCAGCCACTTTTCTTTTGGTTTTTATTAAAGATGTTATTTAATTCAGTTATTGTTCAGAATTAAAAATCTGTATCAATTGCTTTTTTTTTGAGTTTGCAGGGTACACAATAAATTAGGAGCCAGCATAAATACCTGCAGTACCTGTTGCCTTGTATGTTGTGAAGAGCATTTTTCAATATTTGTCCTCAGTCAATATCATTTTTAAAAATCAGATATCTGATAATTATTACATTGCTGCTTCTGGGAGTTTGCTATGTTGAAATTGGGGCTATATATCACAATTGGCAGTAAAGTGCTTTGAGCTAGGTGGTGCTTGTGAAATCTTTTTTTAAAAATGTTAAAGGTGTTACATTCCCCTGCTACACAATATGCCACATGTACTGAGAGTAAATTATCAGCTTATGTTCAATGACAGACTTTCACCACTGGATGGCACCACAAGCAGATATTTCCTTGCGCAGTAGGTCTTACAAATGCACAGAACAGAAATTGATCGCTCAGCCCGTTTCGTCACTACTGGTGTTCGTGTACCACGCGAACTTTCCCCCATCCTTATTCATGTTGATGCTGGAGAGGTTGATGAAGAATTGGAATATGATAGCAGCAAAGATGGAGGGGAAGGTATGAGTATGGAGGAGGAAAGGGGAAAGCAGCAACTGAGGCCACATGTCTCCCACCATTCCCCAGCTCAAATTCAACCTGCACCCATTATTGGGTTTTTTTTCCTTCCGGCATCACATTGTGCCATCTTCCATCTTTTGGTTAAAGGTAAGAAGAAACCGAATGAACAACTGAAAAAAGAGAGTACAGAAAATAGGATGGAGATAACAGATGCAGATAAGAGAAAGATCATATTCTGTAACCTCTGATATGAAGCAACATGAAAAGGATTATAATTATTAAAATAAGTCTGGTACCTGTATCCTAGGGATGTACAAAGAGGAATACATCAGTAGCAGTTGCAAGTGGATTGACTTCTTAATTTTAGCAAGGAAGAAGATTCAAAGGAGGTAATAAAATAAATCCCGTCAACCTCCTCCAGAGGTACCCAGCAACACACATGCCAGTCTTCAGCCAATCTGATTCACTCTGTGTGATATCAGGAAAAGGTTGGAGGCACTGGATACTGCAAAGTCCTGATAATATTCCTGCAGTAGAACTGCAGACGTGGGCTGCAGAACCTGCTGCACCCCTAACTAAGTTGTTCAAGTCCAGCTGCAACACAGGCATCCACACAGCAATGTGGAAAATTGCACAGGTATGTCGTGTTCACAAAAAGCAGGACAGATACAACTCGCCAATTTCTGTCCATCAGTTTTGATCATCAGTAAAGTGAAGGAAGGTGTTATCAACCATACTATCAAGCAGCACCTGCTAGTTGACACTAACTTTGGATGTTGGAGGTTGGTCATCTCAGTTTCAAAACATCTCGGCAGGAATGCCTCAGGGTAGATATATTTTGATCAATCTGTAAAGCAATGTTACTACATACCTCTGAAGCAGCTGGGATTTGAAACCAGGCTTCCTGGCTCACAGAAAGGAACACTACCACAACACCACAAGAGCCCTCAAGTTTTTCAGGGTAGTGTTGTAGGCCTAATTATTTTCATCTGCTTTATCAATGACCTTCCATCCATCATAATGTCAGAAGTGGACATGTTCACTGATGATAACACAGGATTCAGCACCAAAGCAGCATATGTCCAAATGTGGCAAGACCGAGGCAATATCCACACTTGATCTGAAAAGTAACGGACTACATTTATGCCCAACAATTGCCAGACAGTAACTACCTCCAATTGGACAGTATTCAAGGACTCCTTGATACTCAGTGGCATTACCTTCACTTAGTTCCCCTGATCCACATATTGGAAGTTACCATGAACCAGAAACTGAATTTGACCACCTCACAATACAGTGGTACAGGAATAGATCAGAGGCCTGCAGCGAATATCTCATCTCCTATCTCTCCAAAGCGTGTCCACCAGCTGCAAGTCAGGATTGTAATGGAATATTCCCCACTTGCCTGAATGAGTGCAGTTCCAAAAATACTCCAGAAGCGTGATACCATCCATGATAAAGCAGTCCTCTTCATTGGCATTGCATCCATAAACATTCATTTCCTCCATCACAGCTTCCAGTAGGAACACTGTTTACCACCTACAAGCTACACGTAAAAATTCACGAAAGCTCTTTAGACAGCATCTTCTAGACTCATGATCACTTTTATTTTGAACGACAAGGGCAGCAGATACGTGGGAACACCACCATCTACAACTCCCCTCCAAGATACCTGCCACATTGACTTGGAAATGTATTGCCATTCCTTCTGTATCGCTGAGTGAAAAACTTGGAATTCCCTCCTTAACACATTGTGGGTCTACCTACGACTCATGGATTGTAGTGATTCAAGAAGGTAACTAGGAACAAGTAATAAATGCTGGTCCAGCTGACAATGCCCACATCCCATGACAATTTAAGAAAAGATCTAAAACAAAAAGTTCTTAATTAACTAAAACTGAGATTCAAGTGCAAATTCAAAATGCAAGCTAACCTGAAGGCTGTGTGATAGATTAGCAGGTTAAGTCAGACTCTGACTGTTGAGTCAGGAGGTATGTATGAGCAGGAAAATACTCATGGCAGCTGTTAAATTTTGTGGACATGGGAAATTAAGAAAAATGGAAGCCCAGCTGCATATGACAAACTTTATGGCTTTAGAGTAGATTTGTAGCTCGGGATGTGGATGTTGTGGTTGGTTGGCTCGCTGAACTGGTTCGTTATTCTGCAGATGTTTCATTATCCTGCTGGGTAACATCATCCGTGCAGCCTCTGATGTAGCGCTGCTGTGTTTTCCCAACTGTCATTTAAACTCTAGTGCCCATTGAGCTGGATTACCTCACTTCCCGTTTCCCTTCACAATTGAGTATTTATGAGGTCTAGCACTGTGGTTATTGATGGCTTTCTCAGTGGAGTACCAGGCCTTTAGGATTTCCGCACGTGTCTCTGCTTTGCCTCTTCCAGGATCCTGGTGTTGTCCCAATCGAATTGGTGGTTTTCCTTATCCATGTGGATGGAGATGCATGAGTAATGATCATGTCTTTTGGGCATCAGAGTAGCACACAAACCCACATAAACCCTACGCCAACTGCTCACCCAGAGACCAAAGACCCACTACCCACAACGAACAGGACCGATGTCATGTACAAGATTCCCTGCAAAGACTGCAATAAAGACTACATTGGACAAACAAGAGGGAAATTAACCACAACAGTACACATACATCAACTGGCAACAAAAAGACACGATCAATACTCACTCATCTCCATCCACATGGATAAGGAAATCCACCAATTCATTTGGGACAATACCAGGATCCTGTGACAGGCAAAGCAAAAACTAGCACAGGAATTCCTAGAAGCCTGGTACTCCACTGAGAAAGCCATCATAAACATATAGAGCTAGGCCCCGTATATACTCCATTGTGAAGAAAAACTGAAAGTGAGGTAATCCAGCTCAATGGACACCAAAGTTTAAATGACAAGTGGGAAAACACAACAGCGCTTCATCAGAAGCTGCACTGATGATGTTACCCAGCAGGGTAATGAAACATCTGCGGAACAACAGACTGGCTCGGTGAGCCAACCAACCATAACATAGGACAGTACAACACAGTACAGGCCCTTCGGCCCACAATGTTATGCCGAACTTTTACCCTAATCCTAAAGTCTATCTAACCTCCAGCCCTACCTTATACTATCATTCATATGCCTATCTAATAGCCACTTAAATGCCCCTAATAAGGCTGACTCCATTACCTTCTCTGGCAATGCATTCTACACCCTGACCAATCTCTGAGTAAAGAACCTACTTCTGACACCTCCCCTATATCTACCTCAACTCACTTTAAAACTATGTCGCCTCGTAATAGCTACTTCCACCCTAGGAAAAAGTCTGTGGCTCTCTACTCTATCTATACCGCTGAGCATTTTGTACACCACTATCAAGTCACCTCTCATCCTTCGTCGTTCTAAAGAGAAAAGCCCTAGCTCTCTCAACCTTTTCTTGTAAGACCTTTTCTCCAGGCAACATCCTGGTAAATATCCTCTGCACCTTTTCCAACGCTTCCATATCTTTCCTGTAATGAGGCGACCAGAACTGGACACAACAGTCCAGAAGTAGCCGAACCAGGCTTTTGTATAGCATATGATAAATATATAACAAACTTGGAAACCTGCATCTAACTGCAATTTTTCCCTCTGTTCCACACTCATATAAGTCAATTGTGATCACTAAGCTTCCAATTAAGTGAGGAGCAATATGGAGGAGGAGACAGGATCAGAAGGATCTGAGCTCAGTGGCCAGGAGTTGGGGAGAGAGAACTGGTCCCGAAGATGGTCAATCTTCAACACTAGGAGACAAGTCTGATTTAGGGCATTCTGATTCCATTGGTAGTCAGAGCCATGAATCCAGGGTGAGTCTGATCGAGGGATCACTGGCTGGGCCAATATTTATTGCCCATTTGTAGTTGTCCTTGAGAAGATACTGGTGAGCTGCCTTCTTGAATTACTGCAGTCTGTTTGCTGTCGAGAAATTTATAATGCCGTCAGGGAGGGAGTTCTTGTCTGCCTTCAGCTCAGACTGTCTTTCCTTTTGGCTGTTCACAGCTTTTCCTGACTCTGCAAATCATCCTTTTCACAATTCTCCAGATCGCAACCCTCTATCCCCTCTATAATAAGATAATAAAGTGTGAGGCTGGATGAACACAGCAGGCCCAGCAGCATCTCAGGAGCACAAAAGCTGACGTTTCGAGCCTAGACCCTTCATCAGAGAGGGATGAACTGTTCGAGCTCCTCTGGGGAGCAAGAGGCTGCGCCTCTCTGATGAAGGGTCTAGGCCCGAAACGTCAGCTTTTGTGCTCCTAAGATGCTGCTGGGCCTGCTGTGTTCATCTAGCCTCACATTTTATTATCTTGGATTCTCCAGCATCTGCAGTTCCCATTATCACCTCTGTCCCCTCTGCCAATTGCAGCCTCTTTGACCTCCTACCCCCTTCCCACAGATAGGACCATTCCGCAGCCTTCTGCTGCTGGCATTCCAGCAACTGGGTAGCTAGACTCTTATTTTGTTTAGATGCTGGATGGATAATGCAAATTAGGTTGGGGAACGGTACATGCTGTGATTCCTGTCCTTAAGCCGTTTTCAGCCTCTACTGTAACCTTCCACCTTCCTGTGAATATCAGGGGCCATTATTTCAGATAGCAAGTGAACTTGTGGAAAAGTCTTCCCAGTGATGACAGCGGAAGCAGCCAATGTTGATTTATTTAAGTGTAAATGAGATAGATTTTCTGAAAGAAAATAACATTTTGTGATATGGAATAAAAGTAACGCGAGTCACGACAAGTAATATGCTTGGGAACAACAGGTGACTTTGGACCTACATTTCCCAAAGCATTCCACCAGTGGGATTTTTCTCATGCTATCTGGGATCCATGGTAAACACGTTGATTGAGATTAGCGTGAGCTGAGACAGTAGTTTTCAGTGCGTAGGTCAAGGACACCTGTTGGGAAAATAGTACAGCAGAGAAGGTTATTTTTAAATTGCATGTAAACTAAGAATGAATTAGCAGTGCAAGTAGAAAATACTGTAGGTTTTTTTTAAATAGCATGTAATCCAATCAGAAATTTAAGTGCATGGAATTAGATGCAGATTTTGGTTAATAGAATCTGAGTAAGAACTGGAATAAAAGAGGTAAAGGTTGGTAGCAAGCGATTAGTTGTGCCCCTGATGAATGAATTCTGGGCTGTAGCCCTTCATTATTTACAAGATGGAATTTTCAGTTATCATGGTGAACTTACTGAAGGTATCAAACTGTGTGGGAGGGTGCTCATTTTTTGAGGTATTATCAGCACTGGACAAATTCTAAGAGCAGTGATTACTTTTTTATAAAATGTTGCATTATTTTGGAACTTTGGGTGAAAAAAGATCAAAACAACGGCACTTCAAAAATGAGGAAAGGAGACAAAGGCACTGACTACTTGGGAAGTGATTCAAGCAGACAAAGATACCAACACCGCTGTCTGACCCAGCAGTGAATCTGCACAGCTGCTGCCTTTGCTGTTTAGTTTCAAGTATTTCAAGACATCCCAGTTAGTTCAAATAGTGAAATTCACAACTGACCTCGGAGAAGAATCTGTGTGGTGGAGCTCACAGTAGAGGAGCAGTTAAGTGGTTAGTTTTAAATTGTAACCTTACTTGTTTTTGTAAATCTACAACAGTGAGTAGAATGGGTTCTTTTCTGATTATATGTTTTTATTGAGATATATCTCTTGATTAAGCTTTAAAAATATAAAACATGGGTACTAAGCTAGCCTGGAGCAGTGTTTTTAGAGCAATAAGACTGTGCTATTTTCTGGATCTGTAGATTGTTAAAGTGCAAAGATGGCCTTTAGTAGAGTGATGTGCTGTTCTTGTTGGATGTGGGAGATTAGTGACAGTTTCCATGTTGTTGATGATTATGTCTGCAGGAACTGTGCTTGGTTGCAAATCCTATCAGATTATATGGATTGTTGGAGCAGCAGTTAGAAGCAATGAGGAATGTACAGGAGCCAGGGGGTGTGATGGATGGCAGTTGCATGGTGGGAGATAAACTGAAGATGAAGGTAGATGGGTGACCTCCAGGAAAGGTAGGGAAGGGAGGCAAGTAATGCAGGAGACTGCTGTGGCTGGCCCCAAATCAAACAGATTTGATGATTTGGAAAAGGTAGGGGGTGATGGACTCTCTGGGGAATATAGCACTGACAGCACTGGCTCTAACATAACAAGCGCTATGTTAGGTTCCAAGCGATAGATTGTGATAGGAGTGTCTCTAGTCAGAAGCACAGACAAGACATTTCTGCACTCGTCAGCAAGACGTCAGAATGGTGTGTTGCCTCCCTAGAGCCAGGATCAAAGATATCTCAGATAGGGTGCAGAATATTCTCAAAGGGGAGAGGGACCAGCAAGAGGTTGTTGTACACATTGGAACTAGCAACAAAGGGAAAGTACAAGGTTCTGAGGAGAGGATATAGGAGGTTAGGCAGGAATTTAAAAAGTAAGTGCTTGAGGGTAGTTATATCTGGATTACTCCTGGTGCCACAAGCTAGTGATGGTAAGAATGGGAGGATAGAGGAGATGAATACGTGGCTGAGGAGCTGGTGCAGGGGAGAAGGATTCATATTTTTGGATCATTGGAATCTCTTAAAGAATTGACCAGTACAAGAAGGACGGATTGCACCATTAACTGGAAGGGGACTGATATACTGGTGGGGAGGTTAAAGCTTTCCCGCTCCTCTGATACTACTTGGCCTGCTGTGTTCATCCAGCTCTACACCTTGTGAAATCAGATTGTCCAGCATCAGCAGTTCCGACTATCTCTAACTTTTCATTGATTAACATCAATGACCTCTGTTTCTCTCTCTCTACAGATGCTGCCAGACCTATTGAGTATTTGTGTAATGATTGTATTGAGGTGTATGTACAGTATATGCCCATTAGTTTTAGTCTAAAACTGACAAAGTTAGGACTGTGTATTCAAGGTAAGCTTTGAATGGTGTGATAAATATTGCTGAATAGCTATTCAGGCCTGCAAAAATGAATGTTCCAAGCACAGAGTTGTATTCCTTAAAAAGAAAATTAATGTTGAAAACTTAAAATTTAAAAACTAATTTCACTTTATCTATATTTTTTCTCTCTAACTTTATTTTAGTCTCTATTTCAGTTTTTTCACATTGAATCATAGCGATATACAGCATGGAAACAGACCCTTTGGTCCTATTCATCCATGCTAACCAGATACCGTAAATTTATTTAATCCCATTTGCCAGCATTTGGCCTCTATCTCTCTAAACCCTTCCTATTCATAGACCCAACCAGATGCTTTTTAAATGTTATAATTGTACCAGCCTGGACCACTTCCTCTGACAGTTCGTTCTACAATCATGAGGGGCATGAATAGGATTAATAGTCAAGGCCTTTTCCCAGTGGTGAGGGAGTCCAAAACTAAATGACATAGGTTTAAGGTGAGAGGGGAAAGATTTAACAAGGATCTAAGAGGCAACTTTTTCATGCAGAGGGTGGTCCATCTCTATAATGTCACCCCTCAGCCTCCCAATGTCCCAGGAAAAACAGCTCCAGTCTATTTAGCCTCTCCCTGTGGCTCAAACACTCCAACCCTGTCAACATCCTTGTAAATCTTTTTTGAACCCTTTGACTTTCACAACATCCTTCCTATAGCAGTGAGACCAGAATTGTATGCAATACTCCGAAGGTGTTTGAACCAATGTCTTGTATAGCCACAACATGACGTCCCAACTCCTATACTCAATGCACTGACCAGTAAAGGCAAACATATTTCAAATGCTTCTTCACTATCCTATCTACCTGCGACTTCACTTTGAAGGTACTATGAACCTGAACTCCAAGGTGTCCGTTCAGCAACAGTCCCTAGGACATTAACTTTAAGTGTATAAGTCCTGCTTTGATTTGCCTCTCTAAAATGCACCACCTCACACTTATCTAAATTAAACTCCATCTGCCACTTCTCATACCACTGGCCCATCTCATTAAGATCTCATTGTACTCTGAGGTAACCTTCTTCACTGTCCACTATACCTCCAATTTTGGTGTCATCTACAAACTTACTAACCATACCTCTTATATCATTTTGATAAACAATGAAAAGCAGTTGGCCCAGCACTGATCCTTGTTGCACACCGTTGGTCACAGTCTGAAAAGCAACCCTCCACCACCATCCTCTACCTTCGAGCCACTTCTGTATTCAAATGGCTAATTCTCCCTGTATTCCTTATAATCTAACCTAGTAAACCAATCTATGATGAGGAACCCTGTCGAACACCTTACTGAAGCCCATGTAGATTACATCCACTGTTCTGCGTTCATCAATCCTTGTCGTTGCTTCTTTGAAAAACTCAACCAAGTTCGTGAGACCTAATTTCCCATGCACAAAGTCACATTGACTATCCCTAATCAGTCCATGCCTTTCCAAATACATGTAAATCCTGCCCCTCAGGATCCCCTCCAACAACTTGCCCACCACCATTGTCAGGCTCACTGATTTATAGCTGCCTGACTTTTCCTTACCACCTTTCTTCAATAGTGGCACCACGTTAGCCAACCTCTAGTCTTCTTACTCCTCACCAGAGGCTACCGATGATACAAATATCTCAGCAAGGGGCCCAGCAATAATTTCTAGGGTATCCCTGATCAGGTGCTAAGGACTTATCCACCTTTGGGTGTTTTATGACTTTCAGCACCTCCTCCTCTGTAACGTGGTCATTTCTTAAGATGTAGCTATTTATTTCCTCACGTTCTCTATCTGCCATAGCTTTGGCCACAGTAAACACTGATGCAAAATACTCGTTTAATATCTTCCCTATCTCCTGCGGTTCCATACTTAGGTGCCCTGGGTGATCTTTACTGGGCCCTATTCTCCCTCTAGTTACCCTTTTGTCCTTAATATATTCTCCTTAACCCTATTTGCCAAAGCTATCTCATGTCCCCTTTTTGCCCTCCTGATTTACCTCTTAAACATACTCCTATTGCTTTTATACTATTCTAGGGATTCACTTGATCTCTGCTGTCTATACTTGCCATATGCTTCCTTATTATTCTTAACCAAAACCTCAATTTCTCCAGCCGTCTAGCATTCCCTACACCTACTAATCTTGCCCATCACCCTAATGGGAATATACAGTCACTGAACTCTTATATCATGGTTAAAGGCTTCCCATTTTGCAGCCATTCCTTTACCTGCAAAGATGTGCCCTCAATCAACTTTTGAAAGTTTGTGCCTAATACTATCAAAACTAGCCAATTTAGAACTTCATCTTTTAGATCTAGTCTATCTTTTTCCATCACTATTTTAATAGAATTATGGTCACTTGCCTCGAAGTGATGCCCCATCAACACCTCAGTCACCTGCCCTGCCTTATTTCCCAAGAGTAGTAATGTTTTGCACCTTCTCTATTGGGTACATCCACATACTGAATCAGAAAATATTCTGGTACACACTTAATAAATGCTTCTATCTCCAAATACTTAACACTATGACATTCGCAGTTAATGTTTGAAGATTAAAATCTCTTACTAATAACCACCCCATTTTTCATACTGATAACTGAAATCTCCTTACAAACTTGTTTTTCAATTTCCCGTCAACTATTGGACGGTGTATAGTTCAATCCCAATAGGGTGATCTTCCCTTTTTTAATTCTCAGTTCCACCCAAATAACTTGCCTGGACGTGTACCTGGGAATATCCTCCCTAAGTATTGCTGTAATGTTATCCCTAATCAAATATGCCACACCCCCTCCTCTTCTGCCCCCCTTTCTATCCTTCCTTTAGCATATATACCCTGGAACATTAAGCTGCCACTCCTGTCCCTCCCTGAACCATGTCTCTCTAATTGCTTTAATAACCCAGGCCCATGTTCCCAACCATGCCCTGAGTTCATCTGCCTTACCTGTTAGGCCTCTTGCATTGAAATAAATGCAGTTTAATTGATCAGTCCTACCTCATTCTCTGCTTTGTTCCTCCCTGCCCTGACTATTCGACTTGCTCCTTTTCCCAACAGTTCCAGTCTCAACTGATCTCCTTCTTCATTAGCTCCCTGGTCCTCCTTAAATCCTCCCGACAGCTCTAGCAAATCTCCCCACCAGTAATGTCAGCTTTCCTGCTCCTCTGATACTACTTGGCCTGCTGTGTTCACCCAGCTCTATGCCTTGTTATCCGAGAAAAGTTACAATTGTAATGGGTGGTGGTCATGTGAGGAAGGGGATAGTTAAGTCAAAACACACCTTGCTGCAGGGTGTTTTGGTTGTCCTCTCGCCTCTGCCATCCTCAATGTTATCAGTGTTACCTTGGTCATCTAGTTTAAGGTTGATACAATGGTAGATTCACATTGTTTCCATTGCAGCACTCAGAATACTACAATGACACTGATAACTTCTTTGGGCTGTATTGGAGGAAGTTGTTTGAACACTCTGATGATCTAATCAGTGAGTGCTTTTGTTGAGCTCTGGATTTGGTTGCAGTGAGGTTTGGCCATTGAGTGGTGTTCCTAAGAGTAATCATGAATAAAGTGTGCAGAAAACAGCCTTGGTCTTTAAGCAGCTTCAGAGAATGAGAGGATGGAGGACTGCCTCAGTGTAAAAGTGCTATGGCAACTGCCAGGTAACTGGAGCAGACTTAAATGATATGCTGCTGACAATCTGTAACATCTTGGTAGCGGTTTGCAAGGTGGTTGCAGTAGGTAATGTCAATGGGTGACATTTCCATACAAAGATAAGGTTTCCTAAGCACTGCTTCTCTGCTTCTCTAAGACTTTATTATGTTACTCCAGACCTATGATTATAGGAGGGTAACACAAGTTCTCTGGCTCTGTTATTGCTGTAGGATTCTGATGTTGATTCACCTCATATTAACTCCCTTAAGCTTACTAATGATTATCCAACCACTACAATATGAAACAGGGAGATTTTTCACAAAAAAGCAATGTGAACCTACAGTGAGACGTCAGCCAAATGCATAGTTCCGGTTCTGTTTTCATTGAGCTGCTTTCTCAGAGAGGGATGACTGGTGATGGTTTAACCTGAGGGTCATCACATGTCAGGTGATAGCAGAGGTTGAGAAAAAGAATTCCTCATGGTAGCTTCAGCCACTGTGGGAACTGAACCCAAACTGTTGTTTTCACTCTGTCATGCAAACCAGCTGTCTGGGGAACAGCTCCAAAATACATAACAGAATTCTCATTTTAATGCTAATTTCTCTTTGAGGCTTTGGATGGGAAGACAATGCAGCTAAAGTGGACTTGTTTTTAAAACTAGTTTGCCTGCCACCACACCTTTTACATAAAAATTCAGGCAGTGGAAAATATGCCTCAAGTTGCTTTTATGTACTGCCTTCGCAGTACCAGCAATTCCAATAGGCACAGACAAACTTGTTTGTGTTGAATGAGATACAAGCAGATTGCAGATCTTTATTAGAGATTCTACTCGGTGTATTAAGTTTGAAGGCCACGCTTCAGTGACAAGCCTATGCAAAGAACAACACAAAAAACAGATTTACACGCATTGCTGACAGCAAGATTCTTCAAATTCTTAAAGCGTGATTGAGCAAACACAAAGTTATAGTGTTACTGCTCTGAGGAGATGCATATCTGTGTTTATATCTGCAGGTGCTTGCCTACGTAATGGCACCTGCTGAATTACAAATGCACTAAATTGTATAAGGTACTAGCTGCTGACTGATTGCCCTAGCATATTTGGAAGCATAGCTGGATAATTGTTCAAGACAGGAGAAAATCTTGGCTGCTGGCAAGGTGAATGTGTTCACTAATTAGCTACACATTAGTGTAGTAAAGCCTCTTGCTGTTTGTCCATGTATGCTATACTTATATTTCCTTCTGGATGACAACTTGGATGTCATCTGTTACCGCTTGTTCTTTAGCAGAAATTGAGCTCAGCCATGCTTTTGTTCGGTGACAAGGAAATGAAGCTATGTTCAAATTTCAAGTGTATTCAGTACTTTTGTTCAGAGGAAGTTTAGATACTTTAAACACCAGACCAGTGAACCCAGACACTGGAGAAATCGAGCAACTCAAGTGAAATCAGTCTAAGAGATTAAGTGGAAAACTCTAAATATCTCTTCACCAGCTGGAAAGCAGGACAGGCAATGCCATGATTGGCATATTGACCACCACTGACAGTGCCATCCAATGTTGAAGGTTGGCCTGAGATCTCCCAAAAGCAATTGGCACAGTTCTACAACAATTTCACTGGTGAACTGTGGAATCTGCGCCTCTGCATCATTGAGAAAAAGCTAAACCTGCGCTGGTTGATGTGTTTGTTACATAATGATGTGTGTTGCTAAAGTGGCATTTATTGCTTGTCCTTAATTGCCTTTGAGAAGATTGTGATGACCTGCCTTCTTGAACACGGGAGTCCACATGGGGTAGGTAACCCACTGTGCTATTAGGAAGATTTCCATGAGTTTGACATAGCAGCAGTGAAAGATGAATGATTTACTGCCAAATCAGGAAGATGCATGGCTTGGAGGGGATCTCCCGTACGTGGTCTGCTCTTGTCCTTCAGGGTGGTGGAGGTTGCATGTTTGGATGATGTTTCATTATTTTGCAATAACAATCCCTCCACCAAATGTGTGGTGATGGTAAAACAGAAAGGGATCATTTCTAAAGTGCTAGAATCCTCATGGCCATTTAAAATGACCATCTTCCACCCTACCAAAAGATATTTCCTATTGTTCTTTTCTCCTTTCCTCCTTTCATTCCCTGGTTTTGTAGTTATTTATAAACTGTTAAATCCTTAATTTTTATTTCTGATGAAAGGGCACTGACCTGAAATGTTAACTTTCTTCACAAATAACACCTGACTTGAGTGTTGTCAATTTTTATTAAAAGATTTTCAGCCTTTTGGCTTTGTTGGATTGTGTACTTGAAAACAAGCTACTTGTTCATTGCAATCCTTATAGATTTCCATATGCCTCTCCTCTAGGTGCCGACATATGTTTGACTAATGGTCTTATTGGCCCTGAGTGCCTTAGGTGCCTCATTCAAACAACTATTCTATAAATCTTGAGCCTCAGCAGTCCCAATGAAACCTGAAGGTGATTCAACATTATAGGGCCAGAATAATTGAAACGAAGTGCTATGTTTTAGTTTTGGCAGTGGGCCCATCTCAATCTATTTTTGTGCTTGCTGGTAAAATCTTATGGGTGACAGCCAATTAGCAAGCTACCAGGCCTGTTTAGTTAGAGATCAGAAGTGAGTTTGATACATTGCAGACTGCTGTTTCACTTGTTAAAGGCCTAAGGCTACGTTTTTTCTAACTTTCCTGGCACCACAGCCTCCACAAAGCCACATTCAAGGCTTGAAAATTCTGCCTGTGTTGTTTCTGAACCTGAATCAGAGGCTTGTTGCACAGTTCCAATTGCTGCCTGGATTGGGATCAAATGAGAACAGACTGGAAATCATGGAATTATTTACTACTCAGTACTACAGAATGGTAGCTACTTAATTACACTTAATAGGAATTGATTGCTTTTGGGTCAGCTTTAATTCCATTTGGCCATATTTGGGCAGCTCCATGGCTCAGTGGTTAGCACTGCAGACTCATAGTGACAGGTATCCAAATTTAGTTCCAGCCTTGGATGACTGTCTGGTTGGAGTTTGCATGTTCTCTCTGACTCCATGTGGGTTTCTGCCAGGTGCACCAGTTTCCTCTCACTGTCCAAAGATGTGCAGGGTTGGTGGATTGGCCATGCTGAATTGCTCCATAACATACAGGGATGTGCAGCCTAGGTTGATTAGCTATGGCTAAAGTGGGGTTACAGGGATAGAGTGGCAAGCAGGGTGTGGGTGGCATACTCTTCGAGGTGTCACTGCAGACTTAATGGGCCAAATGGCCTCATTCCACATGTAGTGGCCCTATGATTCAATAAGATACACAGGACATATCAAGAGGTAGTTTATGTAACATTAAAATTATGCAACTACTTGCTAATTTTGTATTTTTCATTGTCATCCACATAGATGGGCAGCCGACTTAAATAATTAAGATCCTAACTGGAGGCAATTTTTCAGGATCATTGGCACTTTGATTTTTGTTCACATCCCATTGCATAACTGGGAAACCTACCACAGGAATGAAGCAAGGAGCATTCCAAAATGGCACTCCCAGTTATTCTTCCAGCCTGCCCTGGCCTTGATCTCCACAGGCTGGGAAAATTCTGCCCAATGTTTCAGATCAATGACCTTTCATAAAAGTTTGAATGTAACAAACAATGATTGAAAATGCAGATTAATTAGATAGAATCATTTTGATGAATGCCTCCCATGAGCTATTACGCATGTTTATAAGATGTCCTTGGGTGTCAGAAGAACACAGCATACTGTTATATTAGCAGCTTGCTGTTAGTACTGAACCAGCACAGAGAACAAAGGAGACAGCAGAGAGAGTCAGAGAGGAATAAATGAGAAGAAATAGAGAAAAAAAAAGACAGAAAAATGAAGCAAGTATAAGGCTGATCAAGAGCACAGTTTCAAAATAAACAAAGGGAAGTAAATGCAAGCTGTTAACAGAAATAGTGGGTCTTGAGGTTCAGTTGATAGTGTCAGAACCCTTGGGTTCATGTTCCACCCAGGATATGATGGCCAAAATGTTATGATCATCAAAGGGTCAAACAGGTTATCATCCTGCAATTCCTTTTAACACATGCCAGCAGCAGGCAGCAAGTATAGGAGAGCTTCCTGGTTAGCCAGAACTTTTACCATCACTATCTATTGTTCCAAATCACAATGTGTTAGTATAAGGGCAAGGTCTACAGCAGCTCAGATTCCTGAGTGATCTGTAACACAACAACATGATTCATGTCTGAAAGTACAAAAATCAAAGTATGGTATGGAGGAAACATTCTGGAAGAATTGAAGAGTTAGATGGGGCTGTTACAGAGGGAGAGGTAGGTTTCATGGAAGAAGCAGCTAGATGAGCTTCACCACCATCGAATCCCACAGTTTGGAAACAGTCCATTCAGCCCAACAAGTCTACACCAACCATCCTAGGAGAATCCCACCCAGACCTCTCCCCCCTATCCCAGCCCCTGCATTTCCCACTGCTAATCCACCTAACCTACACATCCCTAAACACAATGGGCAATTTAGCATGGCCAATCCACCTGACCTGCACGTTTCGACTGTGGGAGAAACCAGTGCACCTGGAGGAAAACAACACAGACATGAGAAGAATATGCAAATTCCACGCACTCGCCTGGGAGTGGGATTGAACCCGGGTCCCTTGCACTGTGAGGTAGCAATGCTAACCGCTGAGCCAGTGCTGCTCGTTGATCATGTTCACATTTTTAAAGCAAAGACACCACTCAGATTACAGTTTGAGATAGCTTGTAGTAAATATTGCAATACATAATAAACCAAGAACTGTCATCACTTTCTTTGGAGTACTCTATCCTAAAGAACTGTAGTTGCTCAGTCATTGAGTATATTCAAGTTAGAGGGTTTTTTTCAGATCTGTTGGATACTGAGGGAATTAAGAAAATGGGGCATAATGTAGAAGGTGGTGTTAAGGTAGACTATTAGTATCAGAGCAGGCTTGAAGGGCCACATAGTTTGATCCATGTCCTGTTTCTGATGTTCTTAGAGTCTCTTGGGGTGAATAGCCTGTTATGTGCTATATATACTTTTAAACCTAATAGTATTTACTTTTTTTACAAGTGCAATAAGATTCAAAAGTCTGACGTAGTAAAACTTGTAAATGTGATGGAAGAAAGAATTCACCTGGCTTCTATGTGCATGTGGGATTTGTGAACATTTCCTCCACTTGGTGCTTTACATCAATATGCAAGTTCAGTTTGTCAAAGAACTCCTGCACTATTTTGATGTAAATACCAATCAGAGGACCCCGTGCCAAACATGGCTGATTTTTCCCTATCCTAGCTTGGGAGCACAGAGGCTAAATATACTGTTTGCACTGATAGTCAACTTAAATGAGCTAACAAAGTGCTTACAGATGTCCATACCATGGAATTCATTTACCAGCAGAGACATCAGTAAACCAGATAATCAGGGTAGCAGCATTTAAGCCATGATATGGTACCAGACAAGCATTCAAAAAGTCACATGTTCAAATCACATTGTGCCAAATTCTTAAAGTGAATTTGATACACTTTGCAATTTGTTATTTGGCAACAGTAGGTCAATATAAAAGCTACTGGCTGTTGTAAACGAAGTCTTAGCTGATTCATGACCATCCTTTAGCAACAAAAACATTTAAAACAGCGGAGTGTGTATGCTTGTCTTTAGTCATGCTTGATGCTGTTGACTCTTGATCTCTTAAGTGGTCCAACAAAGTACTAAGTTGCCAGGGCAGAATGAATACACCTCTGCTAGTGTCATTCATTTCCTGGGAACCAAAGAAGTCATCAACCAGTATTCTCCCTTGAAATACAACTAACATTATTGTAATATAATAAAATGTGAGGCTGGACGAACACAGCAGGCCAAGCAGCATCTCAGGAGCACAAAAGCTGACGTTTCGGGCCTAGACCCTTCATCAGAATTATTGTAACATAGTTTTACGCAGCGTCAGGTGAAAATACGACCCAGAAGAGGGCAGCAGAGTGATGACGTGGGGAAGATTTGCATCAGTGCAGTCACTAATTCCAAAGGGTGGACTTCAGCAAGACACCCTTCGTGTTAAAGTGAAGGTGTGTATCTAGATGAAGGCAACAGAGTGGTGATGCTAATTGGCTGATGTGGGGAAGATTTGCATCAGTGCAGTTACTGATTCTAGAAGGTAGTTTGGGGAGGGGCTGTTGTCAAGTGACAGTTCTGGCTGCGCGATTTTCTGGTGTCACTTGGGAGGATTTAAACTGACTTGGTAGGTGGTTGGGAACCAAAGCAGAGATGAATGAACTGAAGAGGAATAGGAGAAAAGGGCCAGTAAGACTGAGGAAGAGCAGGCAGAGTGTGATTGCTGATCAAAGTAGGTCTGGTGGACTGAAGTGCATCTGTTCCAGTGCAAGAAGTGGAACAGGTAAGGTACATGAAATTAGAGCTTGGATTAGTACTTCGAACTTCAATGTTCTGCTATTACAGAGACTTGGTTAGGGGAGTGACAGGATTGGCAACATTCCAGGATACAGATGTTTCAGGCGGGATGGGGGGGATGTAAAAGGGGTGGGAGAGTGCACTACTTGTTAAGGAGCATATCATAGCTGTACTGCGGGAGGACATCTCATTTGGACCACACAGCGAGGCAATATGTGTGGAGCTCAGGGTGCAGTCACAATGTTTGAGGTTTACTGTAGGCGTCCCAACAGCCAGCGGGAGATAGAAGAACAGATATGTCAGCAGATTTGCCAAAATGTCAAAATAACAGGGCTGTTGACAAGGATGATTTTATTGACTGGGACTCATAAGTGCTTGGGCACAAATGGGGCAGAGTTTGTAAGCAGCATCCAGGAGGGCTTCTTGAAACAGAATGTAGATAGTACAACTAGGAAAGGGGCTGTACTGGACCAGTATTTGGGGATGAGCTTGGCCAGGTGGCGGATGTCTCAGTAGGGGACTAGCTCGGAACAGCGATCATAACTGATGATACTGATGGATAAAGAAGTGTATTGGTCGGGTGAAGTTATAAATTGGGGGAAGGCCAATTACAACAATATTAGGCATGAAGTGAAGAATGTAGATTGGAGAAAGATGTTTGAGGGAAAATCAACATCTGGTACATGGGAGGCTATCAAGTGTAATTTGCTGGGAACTCTGGATCAGCATGTTCCTGTAAGGGTGAAGTATAAGTCCGGTAAGTTAAGGGAACATTGGGTAATGAGGTTATTGTGGTCAAGTTGAAAAGAAAAAGGAAGCATTTGTCAAGACTAGGAGGCTGGGAACACACGAAGCAAGGGTGAAATACAAGGAAAGTTGAAAGAAACTTAAGCAAGGAGTCAGGAGAGCTAAAAGGGTCATGAAAAGTCATTGGCCAACAGGATTAAGGAAGATCCCAAGGCTTTTTATACATTCATAAAGAACAAGAGGGTAGCCAGGCAGAGGGTTAGCCTACTCAGGACAGGGAAGGGAATTTATGTGTGGAGCCAGAGGAAATGGGCAAGGTATTAAATGAGTACTTTGCATCAGTATTTACCTTAGAGAAGAACTTGGTAGATGATGAGTCTGGGGAAGGATGTGTAGGTAGTTTGGGTCACGTTGAGATCAAAAGGGAGGTGGTGTTTGGGGTTTTGAAAAATATTAAGGTGGATGAGTCCCCAGGGCCAGATGGGATACTCCAGAACACTGAGAGGCAAGGGAGGAAATTGCTGGACCTTGAGAGAAATCTTGGTATCCTCACTGGCTACAGGAGTAGTCCCAGAGGATTGGAGACTATCCAGTGTCATTCCTTTGTTTAAGTAGGATGGCAGGGATAATCCAGCTAATTACAGGCCAGTGAGCCATACATAAGTGGTAGAGAAATTAATGGAGAGGATTCTTCAAGACAGGATTTACTCCCACTTGGAAGTAAGTGGGCATATTAGCAAGGGGCAACATGGTTTTGTGAAGGGGAGGTCATCTCTCGCAAACTTGATTGAGTTTTTTGATGAAGTGATGAAGATGATCAAGGAGAGTATAGGGCAATGGATGTTGTCTACATGGACTTCATTAGGCCTCTGACAAGGTCCCTCATTGGCAGACTGATACGGAGGGTAAGGTTGCACGGAGGCAGAAGTGAGCTTGCAAGATGGATAAAAAACTGGCTCAATCAAAGAAGACAGAGAGTAGCAGTGGAAGGGTGCATTTCTGAATGGAGAGCTGTGACTCATGGCATTCCTCAGGGATCAGTGTTGAAATCTTTGCTGTTTGTAATATATATAAGTGATTTGGAGGAAAATGTAACCGGTTCGATTAGTAAGTTTGCTGATGACACAAAGGTTGGTGGAATTGCAGATAGTGATGAGGACCATCAGATAATACTGCAGGATATCGATCAGTTGGTGACTTGGGAAGAGAGATGGCAGATGGAGTTTAATCCGGAAAATTATGAGGTAATGCATTTTGGAAGGTCTAATCCAGATAGAAAATATATAGTAAACGGCAGAACCTTAAGACTATTGATAGGAAGAAGGATCTGGGTGTACAGGGTCACAGGTCACTGAAAGTAGCAATGCTGGTACAGAAGGTAGTCAACAAGGCATACGGCATGCTTGCCTTCATGGGATAGGGCACTGAGGTTAAAAGTTGGCAGGTAATGTTGCAGCTCTGTAGAACCTTAGCTAGGCTGCATTTGGAATATTGGATTCAATTCTGGTCACTACACTACCAGAACGATGTGGTGTACAGAAAAGATTTAGTAGAATGTTGCCCGGTACAGAGGGCATTAGCAATATGGAGAGGTTGGACAAACTTTGGTTGTTTTCACTGGAACGACAGAGGTTGAGGGGTGGGTGTAGGTGGGGAAATAGGGAGGGAAATAGGTCATTGACCTGACAGAGGTCTACAAGATTATGAAGGACATGGACAGAGTGGACAGTCAGAAGCTTTTTCCCATGGGGAAGAATCAGTTACTAGGGGGCATAGGCTTAAGGTGCGAGAGGCAAGGTTTAAAAGGTGATGGACGAGGCAAGTTTTTTTTAAAACACAGAGGATGGTGGGTGCCTGGAACCCACTGCTGGGGGAGGTAGTGGAAGCAGATACTTCTGTGACTTTTAAAGGGCATCTTGACAAATGCAATAATAGGATGGGAATAGTGGGAATATGATCCCTGGAACGGGAGGGAGTTTTAGTTGTGACAGGCAGCATTTCAATGCAGGCTTGGAGTGCCAAAGGGCCTGTTCCTGTGCTGTAATGTTCTTTATAACAAAGTGTGGAGCTGGATGAACACAGCAGGCCAAGCAGCATCTCAGGAGCACAAAAGCTGACCTTTCGGGCCTAGACCCTTCAGAGAGGGGGATGGGGAGACAGAACTGGAATAGATAGGGAGAGAGGGGGAGGTGGACCGAAGATGGAGAGAAAACAAGATAGGTAGAGAGGAGTTGGGGAGGTAGGGAGGGGATAGGTCAGTCCAGGGAAGATGGACAGGTCAAGGAGGCGGGATGAGGTGGTAGGTAGGAAATGGAGGTGCGGCTTGAGGTGGGAGGAACGGATGGGTGAGAGGAAGAACAGGTTAGGGAAGCAGAGACAGGCTGGGATGGTTTTGGGATGCAGTGGGGGAGGGGACGAGCTGGGCTGGTTTTATGATGCAGTAGGGGAAGGGGAGATTTTGAAGCTTGTGAAGTCGATTCCTCCCACTTCCTACAGACAAAAGGGGTGGCCATGGGTACCTGCACGGGCCCAAGTTATGCCTGCCTCTTTGTAGGTTACGTGGAACAGTCCCTCTTCCACACCTACACAGGCCCCAAACCCCACCTCTTCCTCCGTTACATTGATGACTGTATCGGCGCCACCTCTTGCTCCCCAGAGGAGCTCGAACAGTTCATCCACTTTACCAACACCTTCCACCCCAACCTCAAGTTCACCTGGGCCATCTCCAACACATCCTGCACCTTCCTGGACCTCTCAGTCTCCATATCAGGTAACCAGCTAGAAACTCATGTCCATTTCAAGCCCACTGACTCCCACAGCTACCTAGAATACACCTCCTCCCACCCACCCTCCTGCAAAAATTCCATCCCCTATTCCCAATTCCACCGCCTCCGCCGCATCTGCTCCCAGGATGAGGCATTCCACTCCCGCACATCCCAGATGTCCATGTTCTTCTAGGACCGCAACTTTCCCCCCGCAGTGGTCGAGAACACCCTTGACCGCGTCTCCCGCATTTCCGCAACACATCCCTCACACCCTGCCCCTGCCACAACCGCCCCCAGAGGATCCCCCTCGTCCTCACATACCACCCCACCAACCTCCGGATACAATGCATCATCCTCCGACACTTCCGCCATCTACAATCCGACCCCACCACCCAAGCCATTTTTCCATCCCCATCCTTGTCTGCCTTCAGGAGAGACCACTCTCTCCGTGATTCCCTTGTCCGCTTCACACTCCCCTCCAACCCCACCACAGCCGGCACCTTTCCCTGCAACCGCAGGAAGTGTTACACTTGCCCCCACACCTCCTCCCTCACCCCCATCCCAGGCCCCAGGATGACCTTCCATATCAAACAGATGTTCACCTGCACATCTGCCAATGTGGTATATTGTATCCATTTCACCCGGTGTGGCTTCCTCTGCATTGGGGAAATCAAGCGGAGGCTTGGGGAACCGCTTTGCAGAACACCTCTGCTCGGTTCGCAACAAACAACTGCACCTCCCAGTCGCGAACCATTTCAACTCCCCCTCCCATTCCTCAGATGACACGTCCATCATGGGCCTCCTGCAGTGCCACAATGATGCCACCCGAAGGTTGCAGGAACAGCAACGCAACTCATATTCCGCTTGGGAACCCTGCAGCCCAATGGTATCAATGTGGACTTCACAAGCTTTAAAATCTCCCCTTCCCCTACTGCATCCCAAAACCAGCCCCATTCTTCCTCTCCCCCCACTGCATCACAAAACCAGCTCAGCTCGTCCCCTCCCCCCACTGCATCCCAAAACCAGCCCAGCCTGTCTCTGCTTCCCTAACCTGTTCTTCCTCTCACCCATCCCTTCCTCCCACCTCAAGCCACACCTCCATTTCCTACCTACTAACCTCATCCCGCCTCCTTGACCTGTCCATTTTCCCTGGACTGACTTATCCCCTCCCTACCTCCCCACCTGTACTCTCCTTTCTACCTATCTTGTTTTCCCTCCATTTTCGGTCCGCCTCCCTCTCTCTCCCTATTTATTCCAGTTCCCTCTCCCCAATCCCCTCTCTGATGAAGCGTCTAGGCCCGAAACGTCAGCTTTTGTGCTCCTGAGATGCTGCTTGGCCTGCTGTGTTTATCCAGCTACACACTTTGTTATCTTGGATTCTCCAGCATCTGCAGTTCCCCTTATCACTGTAATGTTCTTTGTTCTTTCTCTTTGTTTTATTGTAATAGTAAAAGACCCTCTCAAAGTTAGCAAATAAACCTTCCTTTAATTATGTCAACAATTGATCATTAAGCTCCAAAGCAAGTAACATCCTACATATTTACAGCACAAGAGCCTTCAACCTATTGCACCTGTGCCAGCTCTTGTAACTAATTGGATAGTTACCATGTGCCCAGAGCTGTGCCTCATTTGTGGCAGGGTTGTAGAAACATGAATTGCACAACAAAAGTACTGACAAAAGTTATAAATGTTCTCATTCACTTTCAATAAACAGTATTGTTTTAATGAAAATCAAGATTAACTTTGTAAAGCTTTATAATAGGATATCAAATTATCTCTTTATTCTCAAAATTGTTTGTGATATTAGTAATGTTTGACATGTTGAAAGAACACTCCTTTGTCCACTGTTTTAGTTTGTTTATTTTTAATGGACAATTGACTCTGCTGAAATCGGACACAGGAAAACATCATATCAGAATGACTGATTCCTTATAACAATTCTATCTTACATCTGTCTGAATGGTTAACAATAAGATGATCACATGGATTAGAAGGTAAAACAGAATCTAGAAAGTAATTTGTGGATTAGCACCCTTTTAGAGAACCTGAATGCCCATGAAGCATTGGACAGTAACGTATAAAAGGACACCCCTGAATTAGCCATAGTACTTTGTTTCTTAGCCTGTCTTAGGAATTGGTGAAAGGGATGGTTGGAATCTGATGACAGATGGAAGAGCACTCACCATTATTATTAGTAATATTGAACCTATAATCTGGAATAAGAACCATCACTGCTCGTTTCAGATGGTTTACTGATGAGTCCTAGAGGACCTGTGGTCTGCAAATAAAAAGGAGGTTGCATGGTTGTTTGCATCTGGCACACAGCATCATGAACTCACCCTGATTGAACTTACAGTCTTTTCACTTGTTCAGGGAAGCAGTTCAAAACCAGCTGACAGAGGAAGAAGAAAGAACTCATATGAAAGGAAAGTGCAAAGATACGGCGCAAAGAAAGCTCTTGGATCAATGGTAAAATGCAATGAGATTTTCAAACTTCTTTTTATGCTTAAGAATCATGCAAAAAATATAATCTGATGTCTCAGTGTTCATTTAAACAAGAGGAATCCTCATTGAGAAGTTAATTCACCAAAAAAGCATTCTTCAGACTCTGTCAGGTTCTTTGTCGTCACACTGGGAATAAATATTCCATTTCTTGGGTTTCCTTGGTCGATCATCTGGTTCAGTTGTTTTCTTTAGAGACGGAGGCTTCCTTTGAGTAAGAGAAACATTCTGTCACTCATATATTCAAGCACAATTTCTCCATTCAAACTACAGCTGTGCTTTTGTTCAGCAACACCGGTTGTATTCACTGTGCCATTGTAATTTTCAGCTTCACTGCAACTCTACAATGAACCAAATGTATGCTTTGCACATTAAATGTTCCTTGCGACTGTATCCCTCCCTCTCTCAGGTTTTGTAACAGACCAGCAATAGCTCACAATATTGTAGTTCTAACACAATCCTTTCAGTATTGAAAAGAAAAGACTGCTGTGTTCTATAATCAAGCAACACTCCTACCTAATAGGTGGGGTACAGTCAAGTAGTGCTCCATGTTGATGCACCTATACTTCTTCCTGCTGTACTGCGTGCAAACAATGGTTATGTTCCTCCTGGTTTTATTATGACACCTCCTCACTATACTGAAGTCAAAGAGTTGCATCCATCCCTGCAACTGTGCAACACTACATGTGCTAGCTATCAAAGGTCAGCAGCAGCCACCAAGCAGTTCTCCTGCAGCCATTACTATCCCGGGTCCTGCTACAGACTGCAGGAACAAGAAACTCAGGTTCTACATTAATGAAACATATGGCCTCTATGTAAATAAATGTAAGTGATTGTCTGACTGCGTTTTCAAAAATTTGCTAACATAGTGAAAGGCAATGCCTTCATAATGTATCTTAATGATATCTATTTCAGATATGGCTGCCTGGGATTCAAGTAGGAGAAACATCAATGTACTGAAATCATAAATAGTTGAATGCGGCCAACTGCAGAATGGAATTAATTATGGACAGACTGGCAAGGAGAGTACCTACCAATGTCTTGTGGCATAAACTAATAATGCACAGAATCATGAAGGGTCAGTGCATTATCGTATAAAGTAATAATGCACTGTGGCAATTAAGCCAAAGCATTATACAAGGGAGAATCATTGAAGCGTGACAGTTTCTCCAGGAGGTGTATTTTTAAATCAGGATTCTCATATACTGATGGCCTGCTATTTGCTTTGCCTTTCAGAGAGCTGCTAAACAAAAGTCAGCCACATAGGTTCAGTGATGGAGAAAAATGTCAAAGAGCAGTCAAAAGAAAGCGGACAGTTCTGAACTTCCCACCCAGTTTCAGAAAACAAGACACTGACAGTTAGGCTATATTTTTTGTGAAAAAACCCTTATGCTTCAAATACTACCCTTCCTTCCCTGAATGTGTACACTCTTGCAGGAGTATAGTTTCACGAGTGCAGGTGGTGGAACAGTTTATTGAAGTGGCTTAAATAGTAAATGTCAGACTTGAAAGCGTCAGGGTCAAAGCTATGCCTTAATCTGCCCCCTCTGCATACCATCGCTTTCAAGTAACACCCACAGATAAGAGTTGGGAGTGGTCAAACCCTCCTCTCTTAAACTAGAGGTATCGAGGTCAACTGTGGGATATTTACATAACCAAAGCATGTGGTGTAATGATCTAAGTATTTACCTTAGGAACCTCTTTATTCTACCCACTTCAGTCTCAGACTAGGTAAATGTATTAATCCACTGGGTCACCAGGGAGATATTGATGTACTGGGTATATTATGTATCTGTCCTGTTGTTCAGAAACATGACAGAATAAAGTCACAACTGCAACTGCCATGTCACAGTATTGAAGATCTCCACTGCCCAAGTGCCAGGGTGCAGCGAACTTTAAACACCATATATCAATAACTACTGTAGCTTTATTTTGTCAACACTTAATCCAATGTTCTTCTTCAACACTTACAAAAGGTGTTCGTTCACCAAATTTGCTCCAGAATGTCATGTTAACTTGGTTCTTGTGGCCTGTTCTTTCATCAAAACAATGACAGCTGTTGAACGGTGGACTATACAGGTGAAGGCTAACTGCACCTTCTGTATGACTCACGTTTTCCACCCGGTGCAGGCCGATGGTATCTGTGATTTGGGGGAAGGATCATACATCAGTTAATTCATTGGAGTGACTTTCTAACTTGCTAATTTATTTCTCTCCTCTATGCAACAGGGCTATGGGCATCAGCTGTCTTTGGCAACCCATGCATGAGTGACAGCCGATTGCTTCATTACAATATTTAATTCAATTCTGACATTTCAGGCAATCACCTGGTACCTGCGAAATTACACTTTGAAGCAGAACTACTGGTTTGTGATTGGATGTATTAACCTCAACTGATTTTTCTTCTCTGAAGCCCATGCCACTGTTTTGAGCACCTCTGCTAACCTAGCTTGGTCACAAAATCTCATATTTCAAAAACTGAAATGTATACCCAAATGACCAGTCAACAGGACTTTAAAGTAGGACGTGAAAGGGAAGGGTAAAACTTCAAGAAGCATAATAGCCAATGGGGAACAAGGCAGTAGATTAACATCTGTGGGGGTGGATTCAACTGCATCAAAAAGTATAAAAAATGTGAAGAGAAAGGAGAACTCAGGAGAGGTTATTAAAGTCTCTAGAACACAAAATAGGACAAGAGTGTTTGGAAAGGGTTAGAAATCTAACTAAAAGCACATTGGACAAAGAGATGACAATGAGAAGAGGGACAGTAAATACAGGACTGAAGGTGCTATATCTGAAAGCATGCAGTATACGAAATAAGATAAGTAAACTTGTGGCACAGATTGAATTTGGCAGGTATGATGTGGTGGGCATCACGGAGACTCGGCTGCAAGGGGGATCAGGACTAGGAGCTAAATATCCAAGGATACACAACCTATCTAAAAGACAGGCAGGTGAGCAGAGGGGGTGGGGTTGCTTTATTAGTATAATGGCAAGAAATGATGTAGGATCAGATGATGTAGAATTAAATGGATAGAATTGGGAAACTGCAAAGGTTAAAAAGCCATAATGGGAGTTACGTATAGGGCTCCAAACAGTAGTTGAGAATGGGGCATAAGTTACACCAGGAGATAGAAAAGGCAAGGTTACAGTGATTGTGGAGGATTTCAGAATACAGATGAACTGGAAGAACAGGTCAGTAGTGGATTGCAAGAACAGGAATTTGTGGAATGCCTGTGAGATGGCTTTTTGGAACAGTTTGTGGTGGAGTCAACTTTATACATTAATGATCTAGATGAAAGAACTGAGGGCTTTCTAACTAAGTTTGCAGATGATACAAAGATAGCTAGAGGGACAGATAGTCTTGAGGAGATGGGGAACCTGCAGGAGGATTTGGACAGGTTAGGAGAGTGGGCAAAGAAGTGGCAGTTGAATACAAAGTGGGAAATGTGAGGTCATGCATTTTAGCAGGAAGAATAGAGACATAGACTATTTTCTAAATGGGAAGAAAATTCAGAAATCTAAATGCAAAGAGACTTGGGAGTCCGAGTTCAGGATTCTCTTAAAGTGAACTTGCAGGCTGAGTTGGTAGTTAGGAAGGCAAATACAATGTTGGGGTTTATTTTGAAAGGACTAGAATATAAAAGCAGGGATGTACTTATGAGGCTTTATAAGGATGTGGTTGGACCACATTTAGAATATTGTGAGCAATTCTGGGTCTCATATCTTAGGATGGATGTACTGGCCCTGGAGCCGGTCCAGAGGACGTTCGTGAGTATGATCCCAGGAATGAAAGACTAACATATGAGGAACGTTTGAGGACTCTGGGTCTGTACTCGATGGAGTTTATAAGTATTGGGGCAGGGGGGGGGAATCTAATTGAAACTTGCAGAATACTGAAAGGCCTAGATAGGGCCTGTTGGGAAGATGTTTCCATTAGTAGAGACTAGGACACAAAGGAGCAGCCTTAGAGTACATGGAAGACCCTTTAAAACAAAGATCAGGAGAACTTCTTCAGCCAGAGAGTGGTGAATCTATGGAATCCATTGCCAGAGAAGGCTGTGGAGGCCAGGTCATTGCATATATTGAAGAGAGAAGCAGAGAGGTTCTTGACTGTTAAGGGGGCCAAATGTTACGGTGAGAAGGCATGAGAATGAGGTTGAGAAACTTATCAACAATGTTTGAATGACAGAGTAGATGGGCCAAATGGCCTAACTTCTGCTCCTGTGTCTTATCGTCTTCATCTAACTTCAATAAATATAAATTCAGTAAACCAAAAATACCTGTTATTCATGTAGTTACTATTTGTTGAATCTAGCTTTGTTCCAATTTTTCCCACAAGATGGTGATTGCAGTTCCAAACTAATCGATTTATTGTAAAGCACTTTGGAATGCACTGAGGTCATGTGAAAGTTATATATTAATGCAAGTTCCTTGCTTTGAAGATAAAGTTATTGCAGTCCATTCTTTGTGAAAAAAATTCCAATTGTTCAACCCTAACTTTTTCACACTGTGTCTAAATAGACTTTAGGGAAGTATTTTATACTTGTAAATAGTTTATCAAGCCAAGAAATCTAAAAATGTTACAATAGAATTGTTGTTGATAACATTGGAAATTAGTCAAACGTGAGAATTCTTTCTATAGTTACTAGACAATGTAAACTCCTCCATGACATTTCTTTTCATCTATGTCATCTAGCATCAGTTATTCTTCTCAGAAATGTCTTTCATTCTTTGTTGCACTACATTTATCTTACATTCTGTGCTTGTATTTTTCAGATGTGGTTTACACAATATTGTCCCTTACAGGAGCCAAAGGTGTAATTGGTACCATTTCAAATAACAGCTTAAATTATGTTTGTAGGAGTAAAGCTTAATAGCAATATTAATTGAGAGGTTACACTGTTATGTTAACACTGCCACCAAAATAATGTCATATGAAAATTTATGTTTTATGAATTTTAGCCAAAGTTTACTAAGACCATATTCCATATTGCATTAGTGTTCCACTAATAATTATTTCAATATTAGTACATCTGAACATGATATATGAACACATAGACATACAACTCTTCTTTTGTAATCTATTATTGGGTATTCATTTTACCCCTATAGAAAAGGGCCACATAACAATCCATATGTTTGCTCTGTTAAACATTGCTATATTCTTAAACATCCAATTTAACAAGTCATATTCACTTCTGTTTGAAACAGTCAATGTTTAATTTCAGTTGTGTTAGTTATGCAATTTTGCAATTCAAATTAATTTGAGTTGTCTCCAGTATTGTTGATTGCTACTACTATTAGGTTACTGCAAACAAAGTGCTTTACATGGGTAATCCTTTGAATTATCTATTCCTTTGTACTACACAAATACCTAGACTAGTCAAATTGAGCAGTGAAAGTAGTAAGCGATAACAAAGTGTAGAGGTGGATGAACACAGCAGGCCAAGCTGCATCAGAGGAGCAGGAAAGCTGACATTTCAGGTCTGGACCCTTCTTCAGAAATTTCTGAAGAAGGGTCCAGACCCGGAGTTTCAGCTTTCCTGCTCCTCTGATGCTGCATGGCCTGCTGTGTTCATCCAGCTCTAGATTTTCTGAGCTCAGAATCTCCAGCATCAGTAGTTCCTACTATAAGTGAAAGCAGTAAGAATGTTTGTTACGAGCATGATGTTGGAACCACCATTGTATGGTATCTGCTAGGTTTGATCCAACTTAGGATGGATACATGACTTTACTGAGGAGAACTTTACCATTGATGTAGGTGCACTGATTTTCGAGGAAGGTTTTCTCCCATTTCTTGGTCAGCTCCTGATTCTTGTGATTGCCATCTGGCCAATTATACAGTGTTTCTTTCAGCTGCCCTTGTAGTATCTTCAGGAAGCAATGTGAATTGGCATGGTCATGGATACTGCTGCAGAGTAACCAGACAAAGACACTCAAACAAATGATAAACAAAATAAGAGTTTATAAAGGACAGATCAGAGAATATTAGCTGGAGTGGTTTACGTTTCAACTGAAAACAAGGAGCTCCCCAAATGCTATTGAGTGAAGTCAATGTTCAGGTCAGTGCTGCGACACATAGGTACAACAGGTCCAAAATACTTAAAATTTTTGCTGATCAAATCCAAAGTGAGCATTGGAGTTACTATATGGTCTTAGTAAACTTTGTAAAATTCATACAAGCTTTTGCTGCTGACATTTAACCAGTGATTGAGTCTGGAAAGACTGCTCGTGTGGGCACTGACTGAGAATATGATTGGTGTCAGACCTTAAACCTCAATTCTAAAAGCCTCAGGAGGGCTTTTACAAGAAGAAAGGAGGGAGAAAATTGTGCTTGAAAAAAATGAGGATGCAAAACATTGTGAAGAGTATTCTATTGAGACCTGTTAACTTTAGCTTATACTTCCAGAATAAGTGGTGGTCAAACCAGCTAGGTGACAGTAGAAATTTGGTTTGGAGCCTTGTATGCATGTGGATCAGCTGTGTTCCCAGATCAATGCAGATTAAAGTACCGCTGTGCCAAATATGAAAATATTTGGTACATTGGAAATTTGCAAAATGGAGATGGGGACACTAGTCATGATGTTTCAGGACAAAGGCCAAAATTCAAATTAGTTTGAAAATATTTGTCATTGGAGTTTGCAAGTAGTTTAATACAGTCACACCACAACAATGGCTGTAGAGCAATTCATGAATTCAGGTTTATTTTGTCCTTTTGATTGAAAAAGTCAGAAGCATGGTCAGGTCAGGCAACATCTGTTTAATGAGGGATCACTGAACTTGAAACACTGTTTTTCTCTCTACAGATGCTGTCAGACCTGCTGTGTTTCTCCAGCAATTTCTGTTTTTGTTTCAGATTTCCAGCATCCTCAGATTTTTATAAGTGGTTAATTTGATTTACCAGATTACTGTCCCCACCCCTCCCCCACAAAATCCCAGGAGTTTCATTGCTGGGAACCACACCTTTTCATATGAATTACCTTAACTAAGTAATTTTCTTTAATGGACCACAGAATTAATCACCAAGTGTTCTACTACATTTTGACATTGTTCTTGCACTTTCGGCTCACTGATAATTCATCTTTTAATTTCTCTTTCCAAGTAAATAATCAACCTTTTTCCTCAGTAATGATGTTGTACTGCTGAAATATTAAGTGTTGGAATAAAACAATTAAAGAAGAAATGGTGTCACTCAATTTAAAATTATATTTCTCTTTACATTTCATCCCCGAATGATTTCTCATCTATTCTCATTCTTCTGGTCAGTGTAAGATTTAGAGTTTAATTATTTCTAGCTTGTTATTAAATTATGTTTCCCAGCAGCTTTGAATAAATTATTTTAGAAGCCAACATAGTCTTGCTAATTTTAAAAACTTCCAGCACCACTTCTGCAAAGGGCAGGAGAACCATCCCTGTAATTCAAAGCATAGGTGAAATTTCCATTGAAGTGGACATTAACAGGGTAGCTGCTGTGCTGGGGGATGGAGTTCTATTAGCAGCCAGGCTTGGGTAGGAAAGCTGTAAATCGGAAGAGCCCTGTGATGTCTTGGAAGATAGAGAGCTGCTGATCAAGGTTTCAGGAGGGAGGTAGGAGATACGTGCAGTCAAGTAGAGTGCCGTGTTTTTGCTTCTTTTATTATGTTTGTAACCTCTAGTTTATCTGCTTGAGGGTCCATATGGCCAAAGCCTGGTCCCAATTCTTACATTATTAAAACTAACCTCTGACCAAATTTGCATCTTTGCATCAAAGTGTCCTTTGACTGTGTGAAGCATCTTGAAATTCAAAAGATACTAGATAAATTAAAATTCTTGTTGCTTGTGTCACTGTTTTCCTTAATCTACCCAACATTATTATTAGAGCAGTCACTCCAAGAACTGTAGACATTAAAGAAGGCCCATCACCTTCTTTTCAAAGCAACCAAGGAAGGGCAGAGTGGATGTTGGGAAGATGCTTCCATTGGTAGGAGAGATTAGGACCCGAGGGCACAGCCTTAGAGTAAAGGAAAGACCTTTTTAGAACGGAGATAAGGAGAAACTTCTTCAGCCAGACCGTGGTAAATCTATGAAATTCACTGCACAGAAGGCTGTGGAACCCAGATCACTGAGTACGTTTAAGACTGGGATAGCTTCTTGATTATCAAGAGAATCAAGGGTTATGGGGAGAAAGCAGGAGAATGGGGTTGAGGAACTTATCAGCTATGATTGAATGGTGGAGCAGACTTGGACTGAATGGCCTAATTTCTGCTCCTATGACTTATGATCTTATGGCATGAAATAAGACATGTCAATCACATTCTAATTCCTGTAAATGATGGCGTATGAGATGACCCTATATTTCAGTCCCCAAAAATTACATTTTCGTACATATACAATGTATAAGTCAACTTCCTTTTCATTCATGGCATGCTATACCTGGATCAGTATTCAGCTCAGTTTTCTCCCCACACATATACATTTACTTATATTTTGCCAGGTTATAAGCTTATCTATCTTGGAAGACACTATGGCCTATGTTGCAAAGGTATGTTGGAGTTTAAATCATGTTGAGTGTTTGTATGAGAAGTAAATGATGTTTTAACATTGTGACCACTCACACTTGATTCACTTTTTGACCCCTATATTTGAAGGGATTTTGGAGGCAGTAATGGTCACTTTATATCTTCACATCTAAAGGTAACTGCCTGAAAGAAAAATCTGTCTCTCCAGTACGAAAGGCATAAAAATATTGGAAGGAAAGTAGCCGACGATACAATGTAACGTGACAGGCACAATATGGAAGCATGTGTTTACTCTGGGAGCTTAATACAAAAATTACAGGTCACAATGGCTAGATGATAGGAAAAAAATTGATACAGAGTTTAGAAATTTAGAATCCAAATGTGTGTTACACTAAAACATTGCCATGCCAAACTTGTGATAATGTAACACACTGCAAATTTAAAGGGAGGTGAGGAAGAGAAAACTGATTCCTTGTAAAGTTAGATTCACGTTAAGTCATGATGTTTTAGGATGTGAATTTATCAATTGGTCTATTTATCCTTCACTTGACAGATGTTTCAGTTAGTGTTGCACCATAATAATGGCTGTAGAATAATTAATGAATTGATGTCTGGTTTTCAAATAAAACAAAAATAATCATTGACTTGATTCATCAGATTGATTCCCACAGAGTCTCATCTTACCCCGTGGATTTAATTTTCCATAATAATTACATGAACTATGTGTGTAATGGAAAATATTGCTGAAGATGTCAAAGAAAAGCACAAAGTGCTGAAGAAACCCAGCAGTTCTGGCAATATCCACAGAGACAGAAACATAGTAAACCCTAAGTCTAATCTCACACTTGATCTTTATCCAAATAATGTTGTTGATGTTGCTGAAATATTGAGCCTTATGGTAATACATTTTAAAGAAAAGTAACTGCATAATGATGACACAATGTGGAGCTAGAGGAACACAGTAGGCCAGGCAGCTTCAGAGGAGCAGGAAAGCTGATGTTTCGGGTCGGGACCCTTCTTCAGAAATAATAAACTGCATAACAATGATGTTTTATCATTGGCTTCAATGTTAAAATTACATTTACTTGGCCAGCTGCTGGACAGGACGCGGAGTCTACATGATGCAGATGTCAGGGCTTCCATGTGGCCATGCTTCTCGGCTGATTTAAGCACCACCCATGTTCTTTCTCAGATAAGAAGGTGCAAAGCTGGATGAACACAGCAGGCCAAGCAGCATCAGAGGAGCAGGAAAGATGATGTTTCGGGCCTAGACCCTTCTTCAGAAAGACTCTAGGCCTAAAACGTCAGCTTTCCTGCTCCTCTGATGTTGCTTGGCCTGCTGTGTTCATCCAGCTCTGCACCTTGTTATCTCAGATTCTCCAGCATCTGCAGTTCCTACTACCTCATGTTCTTTCTTACCTCCCTTTAATTATCATGGGCAATTATCCTGTAAATCAGTGCTTTCCAATTTTTTTTCCACTGTGACCCCATTTTGAGGTTTGGAACTTGTGAGAACCCCTTGTGAAAATTGGGAAAGTTGTGACCTCTCAGATAGGCACAGCTGTTCTAACTCATTCCAAGCTTGGGACCCTTCTTCAGAGGATGAGGCCTCGGGAACCTACAGCCAAATGGCCAAAACATGGAATTTATCAGGTTTAAAATCTCCCCAACCCCAGCCTCATCCCATGTCCAACCCTCCCTCTCATCCCTGCCTCTTTGACCTGACACAACCTGTCCATCTCTCTCCCATCTATCCGCCCCTGCCATCCAACTGACCAATCCCCACCACTCCCAACCTGCACTCACCTATCACCATCCCACCTACCTTCCCAGCCCTACCCCTCCTCTTCCGCTGTTTATTTCTGAGCTACCTTCCCCCTCCCCATTTCTAAAGAAGGGTCCCAACCTGAAGTCATTTCAGAGATAGTAGGAACTGCAGATGCTGGAGAATCGGAGACAACAAGGTGTAGGGCCGGATGAGCACAGCAGGCCAAGCAGCATCAGAGGAGCAGGAAGGCTAACACTGTTTGGCCTGCTGTGTTCATCTTGTTGTCCCAACCTGAAATGTCAACTTTCCTGTTCCTGTGATGCTGCATGGCCTGCTGTGTTCTTCCAGCTCCACACTATTATGTCACTAATGAGCACTGCCAGGCCCACTTGCAAACATTTACATCTCATCAGTGCCTAATCTTTCCTCATTTAAATGCAATTTGATATCTCCTACTCATCAGGGAGAAATTAATTGGCAGCAATTCCCCAGATAGTAAAATATTACTAAAATGTAGGGTATGCAGGGTAGTTTGATCTTTGAATCAGAAAATTGGCCCACAAAGTTGTGCTGACCTAAGGCCCTGTACTGTGATGTACTGTTCTATGTTCTGTGTTCCAGATGAAAGTCAGAGTTGTTATCTGGTGGCTGTACCTCATCATTTGCTCCACTAAGTCTGACCTGGACAGCCATCCCCAGAATATAAGGGCTTGTTCCATGAGCAGCACCTGTCAGCAACCACCCATCCAAGGTGGTTGACTTTGGGACACGCACCAGCCTCACCATATCATCATGGCACACATGACAATTCACAAATTTAATACTGACTTGAACTTTGGAGAACATTCATACCTTGCATTGTAATGCTGCTGCCAGGCCATTTTATGTACAGGGACAAGCGGTCATCTCATTGCATTGGAGCATGGTACATTTCCAGGCTTTTAGCTTGCATCTTTAGTGCTTCTCACTTTATGCCCAATTGCATGCGCTCAGCATCTCTGCCATGCCTCATGGTCTTTCTGTCTTGCCTTTTAGCATAGACAGAAAGGCAAATAGTTTGTTGAGGTGCAGGCAGTCATCAGTCAAGTGATGGCTATGTTGGCAATGCACAATGCCAATCTCACACCTACAGCATGTGCCAGCAGCCTATTCAGCAAACACACTTCGTGCGCTTTAACCAAATGGCCATGTCTCAAAATTGAACAGTCAATGTTATGAGAACTGTCTTCAGGTGAGGAAGAATGATTAAAGTCAGCCAAGGATGTTGCCTCACTTCAGTCCAGGGTCTTGATATGGTCAGTCAGCCATGTAACGTGTCTAGGGTCAGAGGTCCATACAATAAAAAAAAATCAGGGAATGGGCCACAGCCAGTCATGCAATTCCATGTCTCGGGATTGGCAGCAAGTTAGTCAAGGAGCTGCACACAGAGTTAAGTTAGGAACCACCAGTCAGGGTTCTCTTTCCACATTGGTCAGAGGGCTGGGCCACAGTCCTTCCAGGAAGTTTATTAACTGAAAAATAATGTTATCAGGAGCCTTTGCTGCTGGGGTTGATAGGGAAGTCAATAGTGGGGACTGGAGGTACCTGTCAACAAATTGGGTGCCAACTAGCCTCTGTTGGCAAATCTTCCCACACTGCAACTGTGAAAGACAATTTACAGCTGGAAGTGATTGATCTGCTGTATTGCTGGGATTTAAATATGGTGCTGGTGGCAGCAATCCTAGAAGGTCCTGGCCATAAGGATTTCCGCTGCTCGGGAGCACAACAACAGTGCCATAGAAATATTGTTCCAACATAAGGAAGAAGTGAGCATCATAAAACTGAATGAAAGAATTTGCTCACATTCATAGAAAGAAATCCTCCATGAAATTCCCCAAAGTTGACATTTAGCTGATGCTTTGGTAAAACTCTGCCTGTGTCACCTTCAGTGTCACTGATACAAAATCATGGAACTCCCTTTTTCACAGCACTATGTACTTACACCTAACAACTTCAGCAAATTCAAAAAGGCAGCTCACACCACTTTCTCCAGATCAGTTAGGGTCAGGCAATAAATGTCTCCCTCATAACATCACAGCCACAAACAAATATACATATTTTAAAAATTTGTTTAGATTCCACACAAAGATGGATAGATATAGGCTCAGGTTATTTCGAGACAAATATTGAATTTAAAAACTGATTTATTTTTCGCTGGGATCTTTTAGTATTGTTGCCAAATGGCTGCTCAACAGTTCATGAACTGAGGTCCATTATGTTTTTCTGATTGAATAGTCAGCAATGGTGGTCAACTTATCTTTTGAGATTGGCATCCATGGAGTTCCTTTTTATTCCGTGGATTTGCAACAATCACACTAACAACTATAAATGGACCTCAAAGCCAAAGCCAATCACCTGGTGCTCCAATTAGATTAGACATTGTCCTTACACTTTCAACCTCATTGATAATTGATCATATGATTTCCTGTTGTAAAAACAGCACTTATCTTTTGTTGTGTAATGTTGTTAATGTTGCTGAGATATTGAGTCTTACAATAATATTATTAACAGACAGATAGATCCGTAGTTGTAAAGTTTTGTTGTTAGCTGTGATTTTATGCCCTAATTTAAGAAATTAAGGTGGCTAACAGTTGGAAGGCTGACAAATTGCTGGTCTACTGCCTTGCTAGACCCCATAGATAATTTAGGCTAATAACCTAGCTGATACTCAATTGCCTCCGAATAAATAGAATGGTCATTGTTGATGTGTCTCGAGCCTATGGTAAACTTTGAATTATGTGATTGCCAATGGGGCTCATTGCACATATCAATTTTTACCTTACATAAAATAAAAGTAAACACATGTAAAGCTCATTCATTGTTGGGTCAATTTACATAACACTGGATCAAGCCAAATTCAGTGTTTAATGTCATTAACCAAAAATACAGCTTAGCAGTTTGTTCAACAGGAGTTAACACATTGAGAATTCATTGCAGCAATGCAACTTTACGTATAGACTGCACATTTATTTTGCTACATTATAAAAGGACAGTGGTATACAAGATAAAATAACATCACAATTCTGTTGATAAAAAGTTGCACTCCTGTAAAACTTTTGATTACTGATGTTAAGTTCTGGACGAGTTCAAAGTTTAATTGCTTTTAAAAGTCCGATGTCCAAATCCCAACCCCAGTGGTCTTTTATTGTTATTGTGGATTTTACTTATCCAAACAATTTGTCTTTTCATTTTATTTAAAAGAAAGAAAGAAATTTGCATTCTGATATGTAAGGTATGACAGAGAAAAAATAAATTTAGTGAATGTTATATAGGACCTGATTTTGACACTCAAAACCACCCACTTGCAGAGGGTTGAAATTGGGCCCTGTGGCTCTGACTTAATTAGATGGAGTGAGGAAATGCAGATCATCAGCCAAACAAACTTGACAAGATTAGAGATGTAGAGACCCTGCCAATCTTAACATCAGGGCCTTATTACAATATTGTGGGGCTGCCTCCTATCTTGCAAGCAGGTGGGAGAACTAGGGCCAGGAAGCAGCAGTAGGATCCCAGAGGATGGGTATTCAGTGGAAACAGTTCTGGCTGTCTAGGAGACTGTCATAAAAGATAACTTGCCAACTGTCAGATTGAAAATATATATTTGGGCAATGGGTGCCTGACCTGGGGAATGGAGTTCAAAAGTGAAAATTGGCTAAAATAAACTCTACAGAATTTCAGCATGAATTCCCCCTGATTTTCCTCACCTGCCATGTCCTTCACCCCAGCAAAGAATCATCAAGTTGAACCTTCCATTTCCATGGTCCACAAGATTGCGAGTGTATCTGCAAAAAATAAAAGATCAGTTTATAGTAAACAGATTACTATAAATATTCATAAATTAGGAAAGCAGTGAACGGTTTGGCCCCTTAAACTATTTCTTTTAATTAAAAAATTCAAGCAAATGAGCTTCAATGGCTGGGCCAGCAGTTACTTTTAAGAAAGTGCCTTCTTGAACGGCTGCAGTGCATTTGACAGAGTACACCCACAACACTGTTATGGAGTGAGTTCCAGGATTTTTATCCCACAGCAGTGAAGGAATGGCAATACATTTCCAAGTCAAATGGTACTTTGTGGACAGTACATCCAGCTGCTAGAGAGTCTTGGTGGTGGAGGGACTAAAGGTTTGTAGATTTGGTGTCAATCAAGTGGGCTGTTTTGTCATGGATTCTGTCAAAGTTTTTTAAGTGTTGTTGAAACGGCACTCAGTGAAGTGGGGAGTATTCCATCACACTTTTAATGTGCCTGTAGACAGTGGACAGGCTTCAGGGTGTCAGGAGGTAAGTTGCTCATTGCAGGATTCCTAGCCTCTGAGCTGCTCTCAAAGTATTTATATTTTTGAGTATCTGGTCAGTGGTAGCCCAAGTGGGGTATTCATCAATAGTAATGCATTTTAATGTCATGGTTAGATTCTCTCATCAGAAACAGTCATTGCCTGGTACTTATGTGGCATGAATGATGGTTGTCATTTGTCAGCCTAAGCTGAGATATTGCCTGGATCTTGCAGCATCTGGGTACAGAGTGCTTCAGTCTGAGGATTTGTGAATGGTGCTGAACATTGCAATGAACATTTCCACTTCTGACCTTATGATGGAGAAAATGTGTTTGCTGAAGCAGTTAAAGGTAGTTTGACCTAGGAGAGTTGCTGGAGCTGAGACATTTGAATTCCGGCAATCAAAACTACATGCCCATAGTTTAAATATGTTTAGGCAGTGACTGGTTGAATTGAAGCCTCTACTTTCTTGTCTGCCCCCCTATAACTTTTGACATCTCCTGGTTAGTCAAGCATCTAACTCAGCCTTAAGAAAAAATGACTTGCCCTCCACTGCTGTGTACAGAAGAGAATCTGACAGAATACCGATCCTCTATGAGGAAAAAAAACTCATCTGCCTTAAATGGTAGTCTTCTAATTTTTAGACTGTGATCCCTATTTCATTAGGAAGTTAGTAAAACACACAGCTCCATCTCATATTTATGAGTTGCTTAACAGCTGTACTTATTAACCATTGCAGTTCAAATAGAGAGGATCCCATAGGACAAACTCACTGATCGAAGTTGCTGGTGGGAAACCTAATTTGAAAGGAGCCAGTTAGAGATTAGATTAGAAAATAGACACTTTGAGTCAGCTGGGAGTGAGTGATTTACTTAAACTAACATTTTTGCGCTTTATAATTCCTGGTGAAGTATTGTACAATTTAATAACGTGAAATGTTTGAATATATGCCTGTTCAAGATTTCGGGGCCACTGATGGGAATGAATCACACCACCTAAACAGTGACAGACTGAAATACTGAAATTTGCAGTACATACTCGACACTATGCATCACTTGCTGCTGACCTTGCTTCTGTATCCACAGATAGATTGGGATTAAAGCAGATTTTATTTATGTGAAGCTTAATAACAATCCTTCAGTAACACAGACAATCAACTCGTTCAAGTACTGAAATTCAAGGGCACCATTAAATAAGTGCTGAAATCACTGGGTCAACATTAAGTTACTTGCTGCGAGTACCAAGCATAGACACAAACACAAACCATTACATGGACATGGAAATCCAGCATGGTCATTCAGTTCCTGGAGATAACATTGTAGAATATTTTTACAGCAGCTTTGTAGACATGTTGTACACAGGTATCACAGAGACTGCTCCATTGAATTATTCTGCATCTCATGTCTTGGGTACACAGGAGGTAGCAGTGTTCAATATCATTATCTCTCATGCCCAATGCACATTAGAGCTATTATCATCCAGAATAACACTGCCAGATCCATGGCACCATGACTTTCATTTAATCCAAATCTTTGTTCTTCCCAATTGAAAAGTTGGAGTTTACAGAGCACTTGGCTGTTCCATCTGGAGACACCACTGCGCAGATTTAGACAGCAGCAGTCTAGGAGAATTGTAAACAGGAACTCTAGGTTCAAATGAGAGGGAAATGAGAGCTGGAAAAATGTAGGATTGACAAAATAGTAGGTAAGCATACAGCACCACCATATACAACATTGTCTGCACTTTTGACCCAGCTCCACCCCAGACCCACCCATCATGACCTACATTTTTAGTCTTATGTATTGTAGGTTTTACCAAAGAATACATATCTAACCTAAAAGTTCATTCCTCCTGGAAATTACTGATGAAAGCACTGCTTAAACTAATCTGCAAGTAGATTCCCATTATAGATAGAGTAAAGCCCTGACTGTTTGCACTCCTGATTTGTGGCAGACTGGAAATTGTAACACATCTCTGGAGATGCTTAGGGATGCTACTTGTTTTGGTTTCTGGGTCCTAGGAGTCAAGGTGAATGAGGCACATGCTTATGTTAGCATACCTTGGATTCCCACTAGACAGCTGGTGAGAGAAAAGATTTGAAAAAGTTGAAGCTGTCTTCATTTAAAGTAGCAAAAAGTGTATTTGAACTTCTGAAATCCTTCTCTTAAAGCAGGGCACTAATTTAAATGTTACAGGTTCTAAAATTTTTCACATCGTGACTGATTGGAAACGCATCTGCATACCCCACTTTTGTTACATTATTCTGGACACTAGAATCCAAGGACCTTCCTAGCAGTGCTCTGCAGAAAATAAAGGGCCATGCTGGATCCTACCAACTTTAGAGCCAAGGGCAATAGGTGCAGATTACAGCGAGCTTAATCAGAGCCCGACGTCACAACACAGAATCTTGGTACTGAGTGGAATCAATTTCTCAGCCTGTGAAACTACCAGCGTTTGAGAACATCATGATAAATCCTTTCTACCTCAATTTTAAAAAGTTATTATACTCAGTGTGGTTCTGTTATCTTGACAGTCTTTACACCAGGGAGAGGCACAAGAAATCTAGTATTGTATTAATCACTCCAATTAAAGAGGGAAAGAGAGCTTGAATAATTTTATCGTGGTGGTAAAGTTATAAAGATAAAGGTACATTTACATTTAAGTAAACAATACCAAAGTCAGTAGGTATAGAAAAGCAGCTATGTCAGTGTTTAGATTTTTCTTACAAGAGATGGGCCTGACATGGTTATGTATTTTGTGAGGAGCACATGGAAGAGACAAAAATAAATCCATTCCTGCACCAAGAAACTAAGGATTTTTTGAAAGTGACAATTCAGTGGTGCTGCTATTGATATTTAACTAATATTGAACAAAGTATGAAAGGATTCCATTAGTTGCCTGGTGCATAAGTTGTAGAAGATTTAACCTACCACTGACAATCACAGAGTATACATAGGCACAGAACGTCCATACCACCAGCCTTCCATCCAGTGCTTGAACAACAGGTTAGGACTCCTTAAAAGGTTAGTGTTCTGTTAGCACTGTCAAAAAAGGCAACTGTGGGAAGGCCATAATGTTCACAATCTGACCTTGATCAGGTCTGCCATAAATGTCCCTACTGAAAGTCAGATGACAGTACAGCATGAGGATGGCTTTGGACACAGCAGGTGGTGACGTGGGCAGGTTAGAATGAGTTGGTTGTGGGGGCAACGAACAGTCAGAAAGTGATTATGTGGTTTTAATTTGACTCACTTATATGTAGGCTGTTTTACTGGCTTTATCCATCATGAATATTTCACAGCACATCAAACACAGCCTCAAGAACGGAATGTACTGGCAAGAAATGAAGGTCTTTGTTTTCGAGGTCACCATGTAATATGACAAAAGAGTCCTTCATAACCTGTCTGCTCAGTTTTTGGCAAAACTCTCAAATTTTGCAACCAAAAAAGTGAAAAGCATATCCACTGAAGTGGAGATGCTGGATCTACGTATTGAATCAAGCTTGACTACCAGGCTGACAGCAGATCTAACATTTTGGCACATGGCGTGATAGTCAGAATTTAGGGCCTAAATATTGGTTGGAAGGAGTTAGTGAAGAAAAGCTCAATAGCATTCTTTTCACTATGAACTCAGAACATTGTTGGTTTAACCATCACAATAGGATGAAAATACATAATCTGACCTGTTATTGAAATGGTATCACATTAACCAAGCATCTTCTTTCACATAAGATAGTGAGACCTGCCAATGCTCGAGAGTCTGAGACAACAAGGTGTAGAGCTGGATGAACACAGCAGGCCGAGCAGCAGAGGAGGCTGACGTTTCGGGTCTGGACCCTTCTTCAGAACCGATACCTCAGCTTTCCTGCTCCTCTGATGCTGCTTGGCCTGCTGTGTTCATCCAGCTGTACATCTTGTTATCTCTTTTCTTTCACATGAATTGTTAAGGACCTGCCTACATGTTCATATGGAGGCAAAAAGTCACAAAAGTAATATTGAAGAAGATTGATTGATTGAGAAGAAGGCAAACAATTACGATTGTCATTTATCTCTTTAACAAATGCTGAAGTAGATCAGCTATTCATTGATTCTTATCATTGCTTGTGAATGCTTAGAAACTGTTTGTGCCATGTTTCTCTACAAAACGCAAAATCTGTACTTTAAAAGTAATTAATTGACTGTAAAATAATGTTTTTGGTGTACCTGAGCATTTAACACATCTTAAGTTCAAATTCTTTCTTACTGTTAGCTTTTTGGAAAAAGACATTTTCCTTCATGTGGTGATATTTCTGGAAGTCTGAGGGGCTTACAATGCATAGAACTGCACGGTGCTGTTCCAATGCTTCCCTGGGATTTCTGGTTGTTGCATCTTCTGCAGATGTTTGAGAGTTATCCTGCTGACAGATAACATGGTTTGTGTTCAGTCCCTCTAAAGCCTCAAGTAAGTGATTGAGTGAAGCTCATCAATTCTGTTACAATGTAGGCGACAGTCAGGGAAAACATTGTCAGTTTATAGCTCTTAAAAGTTCAAAGGAATTGTTGCTAGTTTCATAGGATGTGACGAGAGTAAAGTTCCCTCTTGTCAACAGTGCAAGTAGGGTATACTTGCTGCTCTGTTTTCCTCTCCAATTCCTATAATACCTTGTGAACAGGCTACAGTGTAAGGTGAATGTGTACTGATACTCTGGGATTAGCAATAATAAAATGACCAATTTAAACTTAAGAAAAACATTAAATCCAACAAAATTTTTTTTTGGACTCAACAGGGTGGTCAAGTATTTTTAATCATCTCATGTGTCCTTGCATTACCAAATGTTGGTGATACTTTATTTATAATTAACCAGATTTTTGGCAGAGTGTTCAACTTTATCTGCAGGGCTCTACTGGTCCCAGTCTGACAACGATCACTGCAGGTAGCAAGTGTGGACTATAAATTGTACATGGCAAAGAAGACTATGACCAGTTTAAAGACAATGCTAGGAATATTCTGCATTAGTCAGTTGACTTGTCCAGTTGTACAAATCTTCCTTTCAACATACTAATTGCTGTCTCAATGCTCATAGAAGTGCTCCTTGTGATCCAATGTTGTGATGTCAAGATCCAGGGAAATATTGGGTGACATTTGCCACCAAGTAGGTGTTTAAGGCAGCATCCTGCACACTGACATTAATGTTCAATTAATTACGTATATCATGTATGTCCATTGAGAGATATTTTTATTCAGTCACCTGTAGGACCAACATTTCCAGATGAACTGGATTCAGGGCTTTATTCAAACGCAAGTATACGGCATCCACTATCGTATCCCTACCAAGGTCTGTTGTAACACCCTCCAATAAAATCGACATGTTAGATTAGTAAGACCTTCCGTCTGTGAACCCATCTTTGTTTTACCATCTTGTTTTTATCCAGACAATTCATGTTCTTACATTTAAGAATGGTTTACATAACTTTACACACAATCTAAACCAAACCTGCTGGTCTCCAGCAGTGTCTTTTGCAAGCAGCAAATGCACAAAGACTGCTTACACATTTTCCCCTCCAAGATGCTCAACACAAACGCAAATTAAAAATGCTGGACATTTAAACAAACAGGTCACACACAGCAAAAGTAACACTTTTCCTACCTCTTATTAAATCGGAGTAACATTTGTCTCTCCAGCCTCCAGCACCTGTTCAATATAGTGATTTCTGGAATTTTATGCTAGAGTTTCTACAATTTCCTCCATTATTGCTTTGATTGTGTCTTATAAAATGTATTTATTTTGGATGTGAGTTTGCTCGCTGAGCTGGAAGGTTAGTTTTCAGACATTTTGTCACCATTCTAGGTAACATCATCAGTGAGCCTCCGACGAAGCGCTGGTGTTATGTCCTGCTTTCTATTTATCTGGCCAGGTTTCCTTGGGTTGGTGATGTCATTTCCTGTTCTTTTTCTCAGGGGGTGGTAGATTGGCTCCAAGTCAATGTGTTTGTTGTTGGAATTCCAGTTGGAATGCCATGCTTCTAGGAATTCCTAGAAGCATGGCATTCCAACAACAAACACATTGACTTGGAGCCAATCTACCACCCCCTGAGAAAAAGAACAGGAAATGACATCACCAACCCAAGGAAACCTGGCCAGATAAATAGAAAGCAGGACATAACACCAGCGCTTCGTCGGAGGCTCACTGATGATGTTACCTAGAATGGTGACAAAATGTCTGAAAACTAACCTTCCAGCTCAGCGAGCAAACTCACATCCAGAACCTCAACCTGAGCTACAAATCTTCAAACTCGCTAATGTACTTATTTATCTACATAATTCACCACACCTTCCTTGGCAACTACACTGGTAATTATGTGAATACAGTTACATGTCACCTCTAGAATACCCTTTAATTCCCACCTCAGGTCATACATCTCTTCCTTGTTAGAATCCAAAAATATTTTATTTAGCATTTTCACATTTTATGTAGGAACAGTTGTCATGCCCTCTGGTCCCAATCTAACTTTCACTCACTTTACTTTAAAATCACAAAAACAAATTTATAATTTTCAGTTTTAATTAGAACATATTAATTCAAAATGTTGACTTTTAATGCTTTTGTTTATTTTGTTACATGTATTATACATACATAAAAATAAATATTACTAACAGAGGAGCAATGGTGCTTAGCTTTTAGCCCCTTTGTAAGTGTATGACAAGCAAATTAGGTTTGATAAGCAATGAGAGAGCAAAACAATCTTCATCTTCTGTCATTTACCTCAAAAGATACAATGATACTTGCTTAACAGTATTTCAAAGCATAGAATTTGCATAGAACGACATGCCTGCTTGATAAACACTTATTGGAGAACCTACAACTTGGGTTCATAACCAATTCAGATAGATGACCATTTAACTGTCTCTTCCTGGTTAGAAATTGGTCAATTCCTAGGGCACACATTCACAATGCATGATGGTTGACATCAGAAAGCAAAAAATATCTGAGAGTTGGGATGCTGCGTCTTTGGAGTGGAAAAGAGGCAGCCTAATATTCCATGTCCAGCTCCCAGGAGTGCTTGATTCAAACTTACATGACCTAGTGCTACAGCTCTTTTTTGAGCAACAGAAAATGGACACAAAAATATCAATTTCTGTCTGATTATAGCATAAGTGAAGCAGTAAAGGGTGTCAAGGGGTTGAGACAACAATCGGATCAACTGAGATCTTACTGAATGGTGGAGCAGGGTTGAGAAACAGAAGCCAAATCCTCTTCCCAAGTCTGGTGTCCCTAATAGCAAAGCCCATCAGAATTGTGAAAATAAGCACAGTCATGATATTTTTCCCCCCTTTTCTTACTGACTGAATCTTTGATCTCATTGGCCACTGGGCTGTGTACCATGAACTTTACAGTTAACTTAGCAGTGTTTTAAAACTACTGCTACTGACTAAGAACCTCTAACTGAAAATTCCATGCATTTCTAAATAGTTAATCAGTTAGAAAAACTCTCTCCGTCTAGTTATTTGAAATTTTACACGCGCTGGTCAATATTGATCTGTGTCTTCTCAACAACTGTATCTGTGTATTTGTTAGAAAGGAAAGCGACATGGAAAGATTTATACTTAGCATTGCTTTTTCTTATATTAAGTTGGTGTATTTAGAAGCTAATGAGGTTAGTGGGGTGTGACAGGACACTATGAAATGGCACCCTAAGTACAAGTGGAACAGTTAGTATGGTCTAGAGTAGTATAAATCTTCAGGTAACATGAGCCGGATATCAGGTAGTTACAGGCGACTTCATGTGAAGTTAGTCTTACTAAATCAGAGAAGTGTCTTTTCTCTGAACAATGTAGGGAGCCAGTTTTTCTAAAACAAGAGACTGTATCTTGAGAAAATAACTAATTGACAGTAGAGGACATCTAGGAGATTGCAACACAAATGCAGTTTGTTTTCTTTTTATTGTCCATTGATGCTGGAAAGGCAATGCTCAGCTCCAATAGAGTAATACAGCAGGGAAAGAGGTTCTTTGGCCCATCATGTCCATGCTGGCCATCAAGATATCTACTCTAGTACTCTATCAGTACTTGATCCGGAGCTAAGTATGCTATGGCATTTCAAGTATTTGTCTAAAATACTTCTTAATTGTTTCAAAAGGTGTATGCCTCTACTACACTTCCCAGCAGCAGGTTCCAAATACCCCCTTCTGAGCGAAGGCGTAGGACTATTTCAGATGGTGACACAGTTACTCATGAGACTTGCAGTTCAGGTTAAAAAGACCATACAATATCATCTTCTGACTCATGTGTTTCACCTTGTTTTGGATGAACTGTTTAATATTTAAACAGGCTGAGTACACAATGAGGAAATTACAGTGGGGTTACTATAGTTAATGGAGAGCAATAACACAAACATTTCAAAAACAATCTTATGCAGTAAACAGATCTGCAGCAGGCTTGGAATCAACAACCCATCAGGAATTAAAAATTAATCCTCAAGTCATGGCTGCGAGCAGCAATGTAGAAAATCAGTGTGAGGCAAAAAAAATAGTATTTTTCCCTCAATTTCTTTGTATGCTTCTGCTTATAATAACTTATACAGCCTTAAACTTACTTTGGACCATACTATCAAACTAAATATTGCTCTGACATTACTTGGTTTCTTACTATATTAAGTTTTGAACTGCATTAAGCTGCATTTAAATCATACTTAAGGTGGCATCATTGTGTTGGTCACTATTTTAACAATGGCAAATAATTGCCCTGAGCAAACATTGCACCGCAGGATACTATTCCCTTCAATTCTGTTTTGCTGTGCTGTCTGTTTATTGCCAAGTGCAGCCCCTTTAAGATTGCTTCATGGGTGCATATGCTTACATCTTAAAAAAGGGAACACTGGCAGATGTGTTCCGCACTGTTTTGTAGCCTTGCACCTGTGTACCTTAAAGGAACATTGTAATGGGATATCACGACCTTGAGTGATATGTAACAGTAAGTCAACAACTTTTTTTACACCTCTCCTGATTTCTACTTCCTCTAGAAACAAAATGATTTGGAGACAACATAAAGTGTGCTCCCAGGTCATTATCATCTGTCCACCACTATGACAAAGTCATGATTTAGGCTTGTATGGTCTGGTCTAACAAATGCAAATAATTCATAACAAATGTAAAGTCTTCTGCAACTATCCTGCTACTGGGCTTGAACTGCAGATCAACAAATACAGATGTAGAATATAATTGAGAAACTAAGTTTAATACACGTCAAGTGCAACTTCAATTTTGTCTGTGTAAAAAAAAGGTCAGATCTGCCTTAGCTAAAGAATCTCCTGCAGATGGTTTGAGATTTCATTGGGCATTGAAATCCAAGCAATTTTTACTGGGAAATTCCTGGAGGCTTTTCTTGACCTGCTGCGATGGTTTTGCCACACATTTAATAGAGTCCCATTGCCAATGTAAACAAGCAATCTGCTGAACATCCAGCAAAGTAATGGTTGTGCAGAGTATCTAATTATTCAGAGATAATGGGAACTGCAGATGCTGGAGAATCCGAGATAACAAAGTGTGGAGCTGGATGAACACAGCAGGCCAAGCAGCATCTTAGGAGCGCAAAAGCTGACGTTTCGGGAAGGGTCTAGGCCTGAAACGTCAGCTTTTGTGCTCCTAAGATGCTGCTTGGCCTGCTGTGTTCATCCAGCTTCACACTTCGTTATCCAATTAATTCCGTGGCCCCTCATCTTTGCCAGCTGTCGTTGAATTCAAGGATGAGATCCAGTCAGGATTGCACAACGCTGCTGTGTGTTTTCATGTGATTGAAAGAGCCAATTCCTTACCTGCAGATCTTTATTGGGATATTGGGCAGCATATCCCACAAGTTAGTAGGATCCAGAATGCAGGATTTGCTTCCTTTACATTCCCTGTCTACAGCCGTTTGGCCTGTCATTAAGATGTTATAACTCAAAGTGTGATACAGTTTGATGGAGAAATTGTTGTCATTCTGAATGACTGGGAGAGAACTGTTCACATGCATTAATATAAATACTGCCATACTTCAGTATTTTTGGAGCATTTTCTTTGTGCTCCTCTGGAACACTGGTCCTCCCCTGGAAGTGTGAGTATCACTGTAGAATTGTGAAAACAGGACCTAGCAGGGCTGACCATTTTCAGCCTTTCAGGCCCAACATCCAACCCATCTTACTTCATTGTCGGGAGTTCTTCGGGTCTAATGTTCCAGTTTGCACTCTGCCAGGGATTGATTGGAATCTTAAAAATGCATTATGGTTAAACTCTTTGTATCATTAAACAATAGCTACTGATCTCAACACAGACATGCACTGAGTCAAGATCTTTTGATCTAAATAACGTTGTGGTTTTTAGATAAGGGAAAGATTGCTGAAAGATGATATCAACAAGCTTTACATTAGAAGATCATCTGGAAGTGTCAGTATCACTGAGCTACAGAATTCGTACTTGCCTGGCTGACAGAAACTGAAGTAGATCAGACCATTCAAAATAAGGGAAATAACTTGAAAAGCGAAAATTGCCATAGTCCCAGAGGACCATGGGCTGCTTTCTCAATAGATTAGCACCTCCAATGCTGATGTCCAGTCTGGTCGGAATATTAAATTGCTTTTGAGCGGTCAAGCTGAACTTGTAGCTGACATCCTGAGTGGACTTTACCAGGTGAATGGTAAAAGAATGTCTCCTGTTATGAGAAAATCTGGAACTAGGGATCACAGTTTAAAAATTAGGGTTGACCCATTGAAGACAGATAAGAAATTTTTTTTCCTCTTTCTGGGGATTGTGTCTCTTTGGAATTCCTTCCTCAGTGGATTTAGAGTCTTTAAATATTTTTAAGGCAGAAGGAGATAGATTCTGGATTATGTGGCAATGAGTTCCACAGATATACCACCCTCTGGCTGAAGAAATTCCTCCTCATCTCAGTTCTAAAAGACCACCCTTCACTCTGGGTCCTAATCTGTCCTGCGAGTGGAAACATCATCTCCACATCCACTCGATCCAGGCCTTTCAGTATTTCAATGAGATTTCTCACTTATCCTTCTAAACTCCATCTAGTGCGGATCCAGAGTTTTCAAACGCTATGACGACAAGCCCTTCAATCCCAGGATCATTCTTGAAAACCTCCGAGTATCCTCCATTGCCTTAGATATGGGACCCAAAACTGCTCACAATATTCCAAACATGGTCTGACCAGAGTCCCAAACAGTCTCAGCAGTACATCTCTACTCTTGTATTCGAACCCTTTTGAAATAAATGCTAGCATTGCATTTGCCTTCCTAACCGCCAATGGAATGTAAACCTTAAGAGAATCCTGAACTAGGATTCTTAAGTCCCTTTGAGCTTCAGACTTACAAAGCCTTTCCCCATTTAGAAGATAGCCTACACCTCACTTCTTCCTACCAAAGTGTGTCGTCTTGCACCTTCCCACATTACATTCCATTTGCACTGCTTTGCCTGCCAACACCAGAAGTTCTTATCTTATTTAGCAGCTTCCTGCGTGACACCTTGTCAAAGACCTTCTGGAAATCCAAGCAGATCACATCAACTGGCTCTTCTTTGTCTAACTTGCTTGTTACCTCCTCAAAGAATTCTAACATATTTATCAGGCGTGATCACCCCTGAGATGAAGACTTGCTGACTCAGCCTCATTTTACCATGCACTACCAAGTACTCTACAATCTTATACTTAATAACAGACTCTCAAATCTTACTAAGAACCGAGGTCAGGCTAACTGACCTATGGTCTTCCTGTCTTCTGCCTTCCCTCCCTTCTTAAGCATGGGTGTCAAATTTGTCATTTTTCAGTACTGTCAGACCCTCCCTGACTTTGATCCATGAAAGATCACCACAAATGCCTGTGCAATTTCCTCAGTTATCTCCTTCAGAACTCTAGGATGTGATCCATCTGGTCCAGGTGATTTATCATCGTTAGACCTCTCAGCTTCTGCAGCACCTTCTCCTGAGTGATGGCCTCACCTCTTGCGCCTGACTCTCAAAGTTCTGTATGCTGTCTTGGCCATATAGTACCATGTCTGGATGGTATGTGGTTTGATGGGGAAATTGCAGATTGTGTTTTTACCATGTGTCTGCTGCCCTTGTCCTTCTAGGTGTTTTATTTAATTGTCACACTATATTGAGGACATTAGCTGTGTTAAAAACAAAAATGAAGTTTGAATAAAAGTATGATTAAAACATTGAATTTTCTACAATTCTTCCAAACTTGTGGGTTACCAATCATCGCTGCTTTATTAATTTTTAGCTTTAGCCATATGTTTTTCACTTGGAATTCTTACCCTGTTTCTGCAGCTCCCATGATCACTACAGAGAAAACCTCATTTCCATTGTTTCATGAGGTTTATTGTGGCTGTCATGTCCACAAGCCATGAAGAGACCATAAATTGTTTTAAAATTTACACTTACTTGTTTAAATTTTAAATAAACTTTGTTGGACTACATCATGGCCCATCACATGATGCAAACTGAGTGCAATTTCTGGAAGGATTCTGATCAGCATTTACCAGGTCAGTATTTAGGTAGTATCCTCCTGGAATATCATACCCATGCATTGTGTGGACCTTGCAGGCCACAAACAGGAAAAGACCACGATTCAATACATATCCCCAATCAGTTCAAAACAAAGGCGATATTTTGAATCTCATTATGCCTGAAATGATGCTGGAAGCTCACTACTGATCACATACAAACAACTGTCCTAGCCACAGAGAGATGGAAAGTAATTGTTACATAGAAAATATCTCATGAGGTTGAAACAGATTCATTTGAGGTCAGAAGTCACACAACACCAAGTTAAAGTCCAGGTATATTGATCATCCAGTACTCCCCTGGAGAGGAGAAACTACACAATGTTCTTCACAGGCTTCGACACATCATTGATGATGACAAACATCTCGTCAAGATCATCCCTACGCTCCCACCCACTTCTCACCTTCAAACAACCGCCAAATCTTAAGCAGACCAATCATTCATAGCAAACTATCCAGCCTTCAGGACAACAACCGGCCACAACACTACACAACCCCACCATGGCAACCTCTGCCTGACATGTCAGATCATCGGCATGGATACAACCATCACACGTGGGAACACCACTCACCACGTACAGGGCAGACAGCCATGTGACTTGGCCAATTTGTCCGCCTCATGTGCTGTAGACAAGGATGCCCTGAAGCATGGTATATTGGCAAGACACAGACACTATGGCAATGGATGAACGGATAGTGCACAACAATCACCAGACAGGAATGCTCCCTCCCAATTGGGGAACACTGCATTCAGCTTCCAATCTTTGGGTAAGCATCCTCCAAGGTGGCCTTCGAGATACACAACAGCTCAGAATCACCAAGGAGAAACTGATAGCCAAGTTCTGTACCCATAAAGACGGCCTCAACTGTGATCTTGGGTTTATGTTGCGCTACATGTAACCCCACCACACTGTTCTGTATCTGTAAAATCTTCCTTACTCTCCTGTTTGAACACCACCACCTTGATAACTTGTTATGATCTCTACCTTAATTAGTTTGTACAGTTTTGGAATACCTGAAACTTTGGTTAGACCCTTGGCATGTGACTCTTATACCTATCATATTATTCCAGCCCGTTAGTTTGTCTCCAGCACCACCTTATTTTTAATTTTTTGTAATTATCTCTCTGCCTCAATTAATTGGATTATAGGTCAACACCTCCACTTGCAATTCAGCTGATGCTTTAGTCACACTGTCTGACACTTTTGATCACCTGCAGAGACTTATTATTTAGCCTGTCAACATTCCACTCATGCCGTGTGTGATCTTTTGATCTCTCTGCCTATAAATTCTGTGCTTGTATGCTTTTCTTCACTTCGCCTGACAAAGAGGCAATGCTCCAAAAACTTGTGATCTCAAATAGACCTGTTGGGCTGTAAGCTGGTGTTGTGTGACTTCTGACCTTGTCCACCCCAGTCCAATACCGGCAACTCCACACCACAGATTCATCCGGGAACCCCATTTCATGATCAAAACTCCTAGATGTTGTAAAAGGATTTAACTGTATATTTTCTGAACCCTTACTTTAGCCTGGTAAGGATCTAGATACTTTTAACACCAGTCTGTGAAACATCTAAACCAGTTAGCACTGCAGCCAGGAACCAGGCTGAACTAAGCTTGCCTCAGGTCTCAACCTCTGAAACCTAGTTTTCAGGAAGAAATCTTATATTTACATAAAACGTGGATCAAACACCATCTTGCACAACTGCACGCACTCAAATATAAGCTCATTGAGAAAGATATTGATTTTCTGGATTCAGATTAAAGAAAAACAAACATTAATATCCAGTGAAGGTTCTTGTATGTGTGCACTGTGACAAACCTTCCCCAGATTTCACTGCATGACTATGCCACACTTCTGTTTCAAAGCCTAAAGCAACTTTGTTGTGAGCCTTTTAAAAGTTGAACTTGATACTTGACAAAGTTGAAGAGACACTGCCTGTTTCAAAATAGAAAAGAAACAAAAATTTTTTCGTTTACAAATCTCAACTTATGAACAGAAGAAGATAAAAATAAAATCATTCAATTCAACCCTTCCCTTTATCTTTAACAGTGGCTAAACATAAATACCCTTTATGGAATATCACAACAGTCAACTCACCTTTTAGTCTTTGTTACTCAATCTTCATGAAATTCAAATTTATTTTGCGTGTGTCAACATGCACCAGCTACCTTATCTTCATGAAAACACCACCATACATTTTCTTAGTAAATTATTTGGACATATACATTCAGATCCTATCATTGCAATTTGAAATTTCCAATCCAAAAGTAATCCAATCCATTAATTGCCATTATGGAAGAAATCATGTGTGATTCCAGTCCAATGCAATTGATTACTAATCACCCTCTGAAGCAGCTAAACAAATCAATTACTGAATTCAAGCTGGGCCGCTGGAGATGTTAGCCTCATAAAAGTATTTTTTTCTGTGATCCTGCACTCACACAGACATCCTTGACTTGAGGGCTGTGTATCTTTGTCGGATTTTAATTCCTATCCAGTAAGCCTCAAAATAGTGTAGGATTGCTCTATGAAGATGCAGCGAATAAAACTGACTTATATTAACTAAATGATATTCTGTTTTAATCCTGGGATATAGAATCATAGTGCTGTATGGAGCAGACCCTTCGGTCCAACTGATCCATGCTGACCAGATACCTTAAATTAATCTAGTCCCATTTGCCAGCATTTGGCCCATATCCCCCCCAAACCCTTCCTATTTATATATCCATCCAGATGCCTTCTAAAGGTTATAATTGTACCAGACTTCAGCACTTCCTCTGGCAGTTGTTCCATACATGCACCACCTTCTGTGAGAAAAAGTTGCCCCTTTCGGTCACTTTTACATCTTTCCCCTCTCACCTTAAACCTATTCCCTGTAGTTTTGGACTCCGCTACCTGGGGATAAAAGGTCTTGACTATTCACCCTATCTATGCCCCTCATGATGTTCTAAACTTCTATAAGATCACCCCTTAGTCTCTGATGCTCCAGGGAAAATAGCCCCAGCCTATTCAGCTTTTTGCTATAGCTCAAACCCTCCAACCCTTGTAATAGTCTTGTAAATCTTTTCTGAACCCTTTCAAGTTTCACAACATCCTTCCTATAGCAGGGAGGCCAGTTTTACCTTCAATACTCCAAAAGTACTGAAGCAATGCCCTATATGGTTGCAACAGTCTAAATGTCAACTCCTATACTCAACGCACTGACGAATAAAGGCAAGCGTACCAAACACCGCCTTCACTCCTGTATCTACTTACGACTCCACTTTCAAGGAACCATGAACCTGCATTCCAAGGTCTCTTCGTTCAGCAACACTCCCCAGAACCTTTCCATTAAATGTATAAGTCCTGCCCTGATTTGCCTTTACAAGATGCAGTATCTCACATTTACCTAAATTAAAGTCCATGTGCTGCTTCTCAGTCCATTGGCCCATCTGATCACGGTCCCGTTGTACTCTGAGGTAACCTTCTTCGCTGTCCACTATACCTCCAATTCTGGTGTCATCTGCAAACTTGCTAACTATACCTCCTGTGTTCACATCCAGATCATTTATGCGAATGATGAAAAGCAGTGGACCCAGCACCAATCCTTGTGGCACACTGCTGGTCACAGGTCTCCAAACTGAAAAACAAACCTCCGCTACCACTTTCTGTCTCTTACGTTAGAGACTGTTCCATATTGAAGTGGCTAGTTCTCCATGTATTCCATGTGATCTAACCTTGCTAACCAGGCTAGCATGCGGAACTTTGTTGAATGCCTTACTGATGTCCATCTAGGTCACATCCACTGCTCTGCCTTCATCAAGCCTTTTTGTTACTTTTTGAAAAAAACTTAATGGGACATGATTTCGCATACACCAATCCATCTGGACTATCCCTAATCAGTCCTTGCCTTTCTAAATAGATGTAAATCCTGTCCCTCATGATCTCCTCCTCCAACGTGCCAACCACTAATGTCAGGTTCACTGGTCTGTGGCCTTTCCTTACCACCTTTCTTAAATAGTGGCACCACATTAGCCAACCTCCAGTCTTCTGGCACCTCACCTGTGGCTATCGATGATACAAATATCTCAGCAAGGGGCCCAGCAATCACTTCTCTAGCTTCCCACAGAGTGTTAGGATGCACCTGATCAGGTCCCAGGGACTTATCCACCTTTATGCATTTTAAGACGTCATTAACCTCCTCCTCCGCAATAGGGACATCTTTCAAGAAGTCACTTTTTATTTCCCCAAGTCCTCTAACTTCCATATCCTTCTCAGCAGTAAACACTGATGCAAAATACTCATTTAGCCATCTCCTGTGATTCCACACATATCTAAAGAAAGAATTTGTTCTTTAGCATCATCAGGATGTCACAAAGCATCTTTCAGCCAATTAAAGTAGGCACTTATAAACTCACTGTTGTAATGTGTAAAACACAGTTGCCATGTGTGCATAGTAAGATCCCACAAATAGTAATTTGATAATGACAAGATCATCTACTTTAGTATTGTTAGAAGGATACAGATGGTGTCAATCTACAGGGGTAGGCAGGACCTGGCTTTATTAACTGATCCTAAAGACAGCATTCTAATAACTCAACACTTCCTCAGGACTGCAGTGGAATATTAACTAGATTTGTGTTGTGAAGTGGAAATTCAACATTTAATTTTTTGTGTCAGAAATTCACATGTTATGATTGAGCAACAGGAAGAATAATTTAGGGTTAGAATTCCAAGCAAACATTCCTTCTTAAAGTAACCTTGTGATAAGCAACATATCATCAGCAGGCTGAATACTGGGAATAAGTTGGCATTGCATTGGTTCTTGTGAACAGCTATGTCTCTGAAAACCATATAAAAGCAAGATATTTAATTATAGAAATGCATTATCTCTTGACAAAGTTCAATATATAATACAGACACAAATCACTGTCATGTAAACAAAGCCATATTGGTGATGTTGTACTATTAAGAACGGAAGATGAACTTAAAAATGGGAATGTTGTTTAATTACTGCCCAAGTCAGATAGTATTGATGAAGCAGAGAGGCTGCTGAAGGACTTGGATAGGCTAGGACGGTGGGGAAAGAAGTGGCAAATGGAATAATATGAGAAAGTGAGGTTATGTATTTTGGAAGGAATAAAAGAGATGCAGATGATTTTCTAAATGGGGAGAGACTTTGCAAATCAGAAGCACAAAGAGACTTAGGAGCCCTTGTTCAGAATTATCTTAAGGTTAAGGTTGAGGGCTTTGGGACTGTACTCAGAGTTTATAAGGATGAGGGGGAGGATCTCATTGAAACTTACAGAATACTGAGAGGGTAGAGTTGGCTTGGAGAAGATGTTTCCACTGTAGAAGAGACTAGGACCCGACAGCACAGCCTCAGAGTGACAGGATGACCCTTTAGGTCTGAGATCAGGAGGAATTTCTTCAGCCAGAGAATGGTGAATCTGTGGAGCCCCTTGCTGCAGGAGGCTGTTGAGGCCAAGTTAGTAAGTACATTTAATAGGTTGGTTGTCGATTAGTCAAGGATCAAAGGTTATGGGGAGAAGGCAGGAGGATGCAGTTAAAAGACATGTCAACTATGATCGAATGGCAGAGCAGACTCAATGGGCTAAATGACCTAAATTATCTGCTCCCATATCTTATGGTTTAACAGCATGTTAGCAGTTACAGTACTGGGGAGGTGGCAGATGTTAATATTTATGAGAATAATCTAGGTTGTTGTGGAGAGATCCAGAATCCCAAAGTCTACACTTTATCTCCAAGACAACACATCGGTTCACAAGAACCTCTGCTCCTAATTATATTTGGAGTATCGTACATTTGTAAGCAGATTGAATTGATTAGTTTCGCTCCCAGGCAAAACTAATTTGATGAATAAGTAGCAAATCTTTAATTCACTTGTCCCCAGGCAAAAAACGTCCCACTATTTCAATGTTGCTCAATGACACTTTTTTCTTTCTTTTTAAAGGTCTGTTTAACATTTTCCACGAAAACAGGGCTCCTTTAAGATCCTCGCACCTCAAAAAAAAGCGCGACCGTTTTGTTTCACCCCAAAAGACTCCATTTGCTTTCCTGAAGGCGCCGAGAACGGTTTTTCTCCGCCCACACCTACTTCAAACGAGTTAGTAAACCTACGAATGCAGGATTGCAGAGCGAGTGCTGCAGACTGTGTGTCTGGAGGAGCATTAAACCAACTAGTCTGCATTTACTCAAGCTGTCAAGAAAATGCCAAGACAGACACAGAATACAAACTGCAGACATCCAACCTCCGTCGGTCTGTCGAAGGAAACACGATTGTAAATTGTCACTTGTGTGTCCATTGAACATGTCACAAAGTAACATTAATGAATCAATGCGTTAACCTATCAAACATAAGGATAAGTTGTTTCTGTTGAAAATAGGTCAATTGTCTCGTTTGGAGTGCTCATACGAAGTTTCTGGACTCAACTGTAGAAGAACGTTACCGAACTCGGGTTAAAACCTTGTAACATGATTCGACCTTATCACAACAATGTGATCGCAGGAAAACGTAAAGCGCACCAGTTGAGCCGCTGGTTTACTGAGTGGCCACAGGCTGCTGAAATTTCTGTCACATTCAAGGCAGTGAAATATTTATGCGGTTGTCAAAAGGGCCACTGTGAGTACGTTTTACTTACAGACCCGGTTTCCATAAGCAGCTTGCCAGTTGCCTGCTGACTTCACGGCTGAGGATTTAAATGATTACCTGTATTTGTCGAATTTTGCGAATTTACTCCAGTCCGCCGGGTTACTTTTATAGGATTCCATCAGCGTTTGCACTTCTTCCACGTTGATTTTATCGCTAGAGAAAATCTCATGAAGTTGTTTAATCAGATCGTCTAACGTCTCCGGTACCTGGAACTGTGTCTGATTCATCTTCACGCTTACTTTTTTTTAAAGAAACCAAATAAACAACGGATCAGACCAAAGAAACAAAAGTGAAGTTGAAACTGCCGGAAAACTTATAAGGAGCCTGGAAAATTTCAGGGTGGGCCAGAAGGCGGAGCCTCAGGGAATTAAAGTATCAAGACACTGCCATTGGCAACGGTTGACCAATGGTTCCCTGCATTCTGAGCCAGTGAGTCAAAATATCAAACCGTCTGGATGCCCGCACTTTAAAATTTTGTATCCAATTAAGCCGAAATCTGCTTAGTGTTTGGATTTTTTTTTGTTAGGATTGGAACAAGCCCTCAAGGGCTCGGGTGAAATTTTACAGATTGTTCACATTTCTTTCGGTTCTTGAAATAGACGATGATGTACTTCAAAGTTCTGCCATATTATTGAAGTCATTTTACTGATATTAAAATAGCGAAGGCTGGCAGGATTTAGTTTTATTATATCTCGATGATTGTTCGGCTCAGTAGCGCTCTCCCACTTTATTTATTTATTGTTTCTTGGAATCTGAAGTTGCTGGACAGCATTGGTTGCTCATCTCTAACTGGCCTTGAGAAGGTACCAATGAACTACCATCTCGAACCACTGCAGTTCTTGAGGTGTTATTAAGAAGTTATTAGGATGGGGGTGCCAGTATTTTGACCAGCAATATTGAAGGAAGAGCGATCAGGATGATGAATGGCTTGGAGGTGAACTTGCATGAGGTGATGTTGGCACACATGCACCATCTTTGTCCTTCTTGACGCTTGAAGTCAAAGTTTGGAAAATGCTGTTGAAGGAGCTCTAGTCAGCATTTGGGAGGGACTTATGCATGACTGTTTGGCTCTGATACTGATTTTTAATATTCAATATTCATTTTTCCTAACCAAAACAAAGCAGCAATTGTCAGGGTGCAGTATGTGTATCTTTGAACAAGAAAAAAGTCAATGCAAACTCAGCCTTGCACTTGTGCCCAAATTTCAAAATTTATTACATTTTTCAGTCCCATGATACCAAAAACCTCAATCTCATCTAACATTCACTGATCCTCCCATGAGACCCTCACTGAACCTAGCTGCTATTAGAAGTATTTTTTGCCACCACTACTGCTTCATTCCCTTCCCACACTTAGAGAAGCAGGAAGCACACAAACCTTGTTTCTGTAGCATCTTTTTCTGGATTTGGTTGCCAGCAGCTTGGGGGAACCATTCCACATGAAGCATTGCTAAGGAGGGGGTTCTTCCAGCCTTACCAGTTGCCGTATGAGTTGTTAATCAACCTGTTTGGCCGCATTATGAATGTTCCTTTCATAACTGTCTGGTACTGGAGTAGGATTTGAACTGGAGTTTCTGGCTCAGGGGGCACACTGCACTCTGTGCCACAAAACCTCCCACCTATAAATACAACGGGTGAAATTCAGGATTTCTTCACAAATAACAAGGAGAATTCAAGCATTGAAAGAGGACATGGAATGGTGGGGTTGGGAAGATCAGCAAAACATGGAATAATGCTAATTGAGAGATGGAGATCTAGTCTGCAGTTGCAGTTGAGAGACGTGAAGGATCTGTAGCATAATCAATGCTGGGGGTAAAGGATATCTCAAAGGAAGCTGGAAAGGATCAAATGTCAGAAGCAAATTCATGGTATGAGCCATGCCAAAACTAACGGCATCAGAAGGACCAGGGACCAAGGTTCCTATGAATTTGTATCAGGAGCTACGCCAAGCATGACCTTTATGATCATACTCACTTAACTATTACATAATACGTGTATTCTGATATCAAATCTGATTTAAAAGCTTAATATGAAGCGTCAAGATTGCAGTAGCTAGGAGAGGTTAATTATTTATTTAATTAATTACACTGGTTCCACAACTGGGATAGCAGGAGATGTATGCCTGGAAGGGTCTGTATCCGAAGAAGGCTGTGACTAACACTCTAATGGAAAGAATTAATAGAACTGTAGAAAGAACTTTAAATCCTTCCACTATGGAGGAAACCTGGAAGTGAAGCAGTCCATCACAGCGGACCCCAGAGTTTAAAAGCCAGGCGGGAAAACACACCGACGCTTCATCAGAGGCTGCACTGAGGATTTTACCAAGCATGGTAACGAAATGTCTGCAGAACAACAAACCAGCTCAGCGACCCAACCAACCTCAACGCCCACAACCCGAGCTACAAATCTACTCCAAAACCTTAGAACTTTAAATCAATAAAGAGGGTAGTAGGTTTCATAGAAGTAACAGTGGAAATAATACTAGAAGCAAAAGAAACTTGAAGATAAGAAACAGAATGGATAAGTGCGAAGGTCAGAGTACAGAGAGTGATAAAGATAATAGAAATAATTTTGTTTACGGACAAGAGTTCCTGGAATTTAAAATAAGATGATAAAATATATGAATATATTTGATTAGATAATTGTACATGATCAGCCCACTTATTAAGAAAGATAATAGAGGAAAACTACAAACTTTTTACCCAATTACTTTAACATCTGTTGTCACAAAATTCTTAGTCTATAATTAAGGGTATTTGACCAGACCTTGAAAATTTTAAGCTGACCAGAGAGTCAGCATGTATTTGTAAAGGGTAGGCCAGGCTTGATGGATCTGATTTGGAAATATTTTTGAAGTGGCAACTGATGTAATGTTTCCTGAAATGCCCATGATATTTTTTATATAAACTTTCAAGGAATTTGGTAAAATCCTTCAAGTAACCATTTGCTAAAACTGAAGCTCAAGGAATTGTGGCAAATTATTGACTTGGACATAAATTTTGACTGGCAGGAGATAGGGTGTTTGGATACTCAGCAAGTACACTCTAATTGGCAGGATATGTTTAGTGTAATCCTTTGTCCTGTAAAGATCTGTGTTTGGCCTTCAACTGTTATTGCATTTATCAATCAGTAAAACCTTTGATAGCCTCATTTCTAATTGTATCATTGACTTGATTGACAGTAATGTGGGCATATGTAAATTAAAGCAGAAAATTACTAACAGACATTGATAATTTAAGTGAATTGGCAAATCTGTAAGTAGTATATTTAAGTATTGACACTGTGAAGTCATCCACTTTGGATCCAGAACAGATAGATCATTATAATTTCTAAATAGTGAAAAGGTATAAATAGTGGAGGTCTAAACAAGTTTCGAGAGCTGAAGGTCAGCTTCACAAATCACTAAAGCATCATGAACAAGTACAGGAGGTAATCAAAAATTAATTGATTACATTTAGAAGGCTACTATCCAAGGAAATAGAAGTCATGCTTCAGCTATTCAAAATGTTGGTTAGTCAGAGTTAGGTCAGAAATCAATCAATAATTACTAATTATAAAAGCAACTAAAATGTGATAAGTCAACATGTATGAGGAAAAGCACAAGATGTTTGGGCAGAATGGGGACAGGAACCCAAACAAAAAATAAATTTGCATTTACAAGATAGTAGGAACTGCAGATGCTGGAGAACCTGAGATAACAAAGTGTAGAGCTGGATGAACACAGCAGGTCGAGCAGGAAGGCTGATGTTTTGGGCCTAGGCCCTTCTTCTGAAGACAGTTCAAAGTGCTTTTCATGACTTCATGTCCTAAAGTGTGGTTTTGCCAGATCATAACATTTATTTTGAAGTGTGGTTACTATTAAAATAAAGGAATTTTCCTTAAATTCCTTAAAGTCCTTTGAAACAGCTGTTTGAAAATGACCAGATGATTTTTGTTAATCGTTGTAAATGAAAGCATTCTCCAAGTTGCTGTTTGACACGGTGTCATGTACTTTCTTCACATGCAACTGTGAAACATTATGAGGTAGTTGTGGACATAACTCAGGTTTAAAATTCCATGATCTTCAGCAGAAACTCCTCACTTATCTATATATATTATTTTTATTGTTTGGAGGGAAACTGTTGACCAGGACACCAGGAATCCTGCCTGCTTTTGTTTTTGAAAAAGTACAATAGGACCTTTTGAGTTTAGTTTTGGTATCTTGTTTCAGTTTGATATCTCCACCAGAAGATATCAAGCAATGTAGAACTTCCTCGGTGCTACGAAGTCCAGCCAGGTTATGCACTTTCAGTGCTGCCATTCAGAGGAGGCCATGGTTTAATAGCAAGTTGAGAGGCTACAAAGGCAAGGATTAGGGTTTCAGCAGTAGTTGAGCTAAAGAATTGAACAGTGTTGTTGAGGTGGAAAAGGGTGTTTCTAAGGATGGAATGTATGTGTTTGAAAGCTCAATTGCGATGCCAGAAGTTGCAAACAATCTTGTTTAGTCTCAGACAGTTGTCAGGGAAGGGAACATGCAGTGATTGTAATGAGGTCAGCCAGCTACACATCATAGAATATAAATTCCCTGATTGGATCTGTTAATCTGATCCAAACATGGAGCCCTGGCTGATATATAAAAGGGGTGAGTGCCAGCGATACTGACCCTGGTGCCTGACTCTGTATAACGCAATATTATAGCCAAGGACTGTTCATATGTAAGTAACGAGGTGATTTGGTTATAGAGTCACACAGCACAGAAACAAACCCCTCAGTCCAACCAGTTCATGCCAAACATAATCCCGAAGTAAATTTGTCCCACCTACCTGCTCCTGGCCCATATCCCTCCAAACCTTTCCTATTCATTTACTTATTCAAAGACAACTACCATTAATTCTATCTATGCCCCTCATTATTATAAAAACTCGTATAAAGTCGCCTCTCAACCTCCTATGCTCTCGTGAAAAATGTCCCAGCTTATCCAGCCATTTTTTAAAATTCAAACTTTCTATACCTGTCAACATCCTGGCAAATTTCTTCTGAACCCTCTCCAGCTTAATAATGCCCTTTCAATAACTAGATGACCAGAACTGGACATAGTATTCCAGAAAAGACCTCACCAATGCCCTGTACAACCTCAATATGACTTCCCAACTCCTACACTCAAAAGACGGAGCTGGCAACGAGAGTAAAGCATGATCCTGAAGAAACTCACTCGCAACAGTCATCTTTGAAGTGGGGTTAGTATTTAATACATCATGCCTTTGTTTGGGAACCTTGATTTGTTTGACTCTGCCATTGAGACCTGGGCCCAGTATATGGAAAAAATGTATTTTTTCATGGCAAACAATTTTGTGGCAGATGAAAAACAATGAGTAATTTTCCTGACAGAATGTGAAGCTGCAGCATTTTCTGTACTAGGAGGCTAACTTTCTCTAAGGCATCAGATACGAAAACCTTTCAAGAGTTGACTGACATAGTTAGGGAATATTATGACCCCATGTCTCCTCTAATTCTGACATGCTAATGCTTTTACTCGGCATGTCAAGAACCAATCAAGTTAAATCTCTGGTTAAATTGTTATCTGGTTCTAAAGGTATTAGCACAGCCATTTAGTGATCACAGAGATAGTAGGAACTGCCTATGCTGGAGAATCTGAGATAACACGGTGTAGAGCTGGATGAACACAGCAGACCAATTTGATCGCAGAACCAGTTTTTAATAAAATTTGCTCTGAATCCGCTTAACCGTGCCCAAGACCTCAGCTGGACTGAGAACATATTCCAGGTTTACAGATTAAGGGTACAACTTCAGTTCCATACTCTTCTAACAAACAACTGATTCAGTTACCAGTGAATTGCAGTAAAAGGCTCAGGCCCAAGCTTGATAGGACAAAATTGGTTGAGAGACTTTCACCTAGATTGGCTCAACATTTTTCAATTAGAAAATGGCTTCTTAAGTGAAATCCTAATGAAGTCTTCCGGGAAGTTCTAGGGACTATCAGAGGAGTCAACATCATCTTACATGTTGACCAGGAAGCAATTCCATGATTCTGCAAGGCCCGTCCAGTGTCATTTGCCTTATGGGCAAATCAGAAGGCTGGAAAGCGAAGGAATCATCAAACCAGTCCAGGGATAATGGGAACTGCAGATGCTGGAGAATTCCAAGATAATAAAATGTGAGGCTGGATGAGCGCAGCAGGCCAAGCAGCATCTCAGGAGCACAAAAGCTGACATTTCGGGCCTAGACCCTTCATCAGAGAGGGGGATGGGGAGAGGGAACTGGAATAAATAGGGAGAGAGGGGGAGGCGGACCGAAGATGGAGAGTAAAGAAGATAGGTGGAGAGAGTGTAGGTGGGGAGGTAGGGAGGGGATAGGTCAGTCCAGGGAAGACGGACAGGTCAAGGAGGTGGGATGAGGTTAGTAGGTAGATGGGGGTGCGGCTTGGGGTGGGAGGAAGGGATGGGTGAGAGGAAGAACCGGTTAGGGAGGCAGAGACAGGTTGGACTGGTTTTGGGATGCAGTGGGTGGGGGGGAAGAGCTGGGCTGGTTGTGTGGTGCAGTGGGGGGAGGGGACGAACTGGGCTGGTTTAGGGATGCAGTAGGGGAAGGGGAGATTTTGAAACTGGTGAAGTCCACATTGATACCATTAGGCTGCAGGGTTCCCAGGCGGAATGTGAGTTGCTGTTCCTGCAACCTTCGGGTGGCATCATTGTGGCAGTGCAGGAGGCCCATGATGGACATGTCATCTAGAGAATGGGAGGGGGAGTGGAAATGGTTTGCGACTGGGAGGTGCAGTTGTTTGTTGCGAACTGAGCGGAGGTGTTCTGCAAAGCGGTCTCCAAGCCTCTGCTTGGTTTCCCCAATGTAGAGGAAGCCGCACCGGGTACAATGGATGCAGTATACCACATTGGCAGGTGTGCAGGTGAACCTCTGCTTAATGTGGAATGTCGTCTTGGGGCCTGGGATAGGGGTGAGGGAGGAGGTGTGGGGGCAAGTGTAGCACTTCCTGCGGTTGCAGGGGAAGGTGCCGGGTGTGGTGGGGTTGGAGGGGAGTGTGAAGCGAACAAGGGAGTCACGGAGAGAGTGCTCTCTCCGGAAAGCAGACAGGGGTGGGGATGGAAAAATGTCTTGGGTGGTGGGGTCGGATTGTAAATGGCGAAAGTGTCGGAGGATGATGCGTTGTATCCGGAGGTTGGTAGGGTGGTGTGTGAGAACGAGGGGGATCCTCTTGGGGCGGTTGTGGCGGGGGCGAGGTGTGAGGGATGTGTTGCGGGAAATACGGGAGACGCAGTCAAGGGCGTTCTCGATCACTGTGGGGGGAAAGTTGCGGTCCTTAAAGAACTTGGACATCTGGGATGTGCGGGAGTGGAATGTCTTATTGTGGGAGCAGATGCGGCGGAGGCGGAGGAATTGGGAATAGGGGATGGAATTTTTGCAGGAGGGTGGGTGGGAGGAGGTGTATTCTAGGTAGCTGTGGGAGTCGGTGGGCTTGAAATGGACATCAGTTACAAGCTGGTTGCCTGAGATGGAGACTGAGAGGTCCAGGAAGGTGAGGGATGTGCTGGAGATGGCCCAGGTGAACTGAAGTTTGGGGTGGAAGGTGTTGGTGAAGTGGATGAACTGTTTGAGCTCCTCTGGGGAGCAAGAGGCGGCGCCGATACAGTCATCAATGTACCGGAGGAAGAGGTGGGGTTTGGGACCTGTGTAGGTGCGGAAGAGGGACTGTTCCACGTTGCGGAAGAGGGACTGTTACTTCCTACAGACTAAGGGGGTGGCCATGGGCACCTGCATGGGCCCCAGCTATGCCTGCCTCTTTGTAGGTTACGTGGAACAGTCCCTCTTCCACACCTACACCTATTGTACCCGGTGTGGCTTCCTCTACATTGGGGAAACCAAGCGGAGGCTTGGAGACCGCTTTGCAGAACACCTCCGCTCAGTTCGCAACAAACAACTGCACCTCCCAGTCGCAAACCATTTCCACTCCCCCTCCCATTCTCTAGATGACATGCCCATCATGGGCCTCCTGCAGTGCCACAATGATGCCACCCGAAGGTTGCAGGAACAGCAACTCATATTCTGCCTGGGAACCCTGCAGCCTAATGGTATCAATGTGGACTTCACCAGCTTCAAAATCTCCCCTCCCCCCACTGCACCACACAACCAGCCCAGCTCTTCCCCCCCACCCACTGCATCCCAAAACCAGTCCAACCTGTCTCTGCCTCCCTAACCGGTTCTTCCTCTCACCCATCCCTTCCTCCCACCCCAAGCCGCACCCCCATCTACCTACTAACCTCATCCCACCTCCTTGACCTGTCCGTCTTCCCTGGACTGACCTATCCCCTCCCTACCTCCCCACCTATACTCTCTCCACCTATCTTCTTTTCTCTCCATCTTCGGTCCGCCTCCCCCTCTCTCCCTATTTATTCCAGTTCCCTCTCCGATGAAGGGTCTAGGCCCGAAACGTCAGCTTTTGTGCTCCTGAGATGCTGCTTGGCCTGCTGTGCTCATCCAGCCTCACATTTTATCATCAAACCAGTCCAGTTGTGGTATGAGCAGCATTGGTGGCATCCCAATGGAATGGTCTGTAATGATGTTAAATTTTATGGTCATGCTCCCAGTCACAGCTAACAGTGTCAGACTTTGGACACATAAAGATCCAGATCATTCCAAACTGAAACAACTGGCATTGATGACAAAACAAAAGAGCTGTCACAATGAGAACTTGAAACCTTTCTGGACCCAGAGAGACCAGCTCACAGTAGAGGATGGTATATTGTTATGGGGAGCAAGAGTGATTATCCCAAGCAAAAGTCACCACCAAATACTGGCTGAACTCCACCAAGGCCATCCAGGGGTCTCTAAAATGAAGATGTTGGAGAGAAGTTATGTCTGGATGCAGACATAGCCACATTGGTGGGGCGGGGCCCTGAGTGACAACAAAGACAAAAATTGTGATCAGAGATAATGAGAACTGCAGATGCTGGAGAATCCATGATAACAAAGTGTGAAGCTGGATGAACACAGCAGGCCAAGCAGCGTCTTAGGAGCACAAAAGCTGACATTTCAGACCGAGACCCTTCATCAGAAAAGGGAGATGGGGAGAGGATTCTGAAATAAATAGGGAGAGAGGGGGAGGCGGACTGAAGATGGATAGAGGAGAAGATAGGTGGAGAGGAGAGTATGAGTGGGGAAGTAGGGAGGGGATGGGTCAATCCGGGGAGGACGGACAGGTCAAGGGGGCGGGATGAGGTCAGTAGGTAGGACATGGAGACGTGGCTTGAGGTGGAAGGAGAGGATAGGTGAGAGGAAGAACAGGTTAGGGAGGCGGGGACAAGCTGGGCTGGTTTTGGTTTGCAGTGGAGGGAGGGGAGATTTTGAAACTGGTGAAATCCACATTGATACCATTGGGCTGCAGGGTTCCCAAGCGGAATATGAGTTGCTGTTCCTGCAACCTTCGGGTGGCATCATTATGGCAGTGCAGGAGGCCCAGGATGGATATGTCGTCTAAGAAATGGGAGGGGGAGTTGAAATAGTTTCCGACTGGGAGGTGCAGTTGTTTATTGCGAACCGAGAGTAGGTGTTCTGCAAAGCGGTCCCCAAGCCTCCGCTTGGTTTCCCCAATGTAGAGGAAGCCACACCGGGTACAGCGGATGCAGTATACCACATTGGCGGATGTGCAGGTGAACATCTGCTTGGGGGTGAGGGAGGAGGTGTGGGGGCAAGTGTAGCACTTCCTGCGGTTGCAGGGGAAGGTGCCGGGTGTGGTGGGGTTGGAGGGGAGTGTGAAGCGAACAAGGGAGTCACGGAGAGAGTGGTCTCTCCTGAAAGCAGACAAGGGCGGGGTTGGAAAAATGTCTTTAGTGGTGGGGTCAGATTGTAGATGGTGGAAGTGCCGGAGGATGATGCGTTGTATCCGGAGGTTGGTGGAGTGGTATGTAAGGACGAGGGGTATTCTCTTAGGGCAGTTATTGCGGGGGCCGGGTGTGAGGGATGTGTTGTGGGAAATGCGGGAGACACAGTTGAGGGCATTCTCGACCACTGTGGGGGGAAAGTTGCGGTCCTTGAAGAACGCGGACATCTGGGATGTGCGGGACTGGAATGGCTCATCCTGGGAGCAGATGTGGCGAAGGCAAAGGAATTGGGAACAGGGGATGGAATTTTTGCAGGAGGGTGGGTGGGAGGAGGTGTATTCCAGGTAGCTGTGGGAGTCGGTAGCCTTGAAATGGACATCAGTTTCTAGCTGGTTGCCTGAGATGGAGACAGAGAGGTCCAGGAAGGTGAGGGATGTGTTGGAGATGGCCCAGGTGAACTGAAGGTTGGGGTGGAAGGTGTTGGTGAAATGGATGAACTGTTCGAGCTCCTCTTGGGAGCATGAGGCGGCGCCGATACAGTCATCAATGTAACAGAGGAAGAGGTGGAGTTTAGGGCCAGTGTAGGTGCGAAAGAGGGACTGTTCCACATAACCTAAAGACAAAAATTACTGCCTGGAGTTCCCCCACATTCATGAAAATGGCTAGGTAAATCTTGGACTTGGTTGCACATCAAATATGCAGTCCTTTCATGGATTCAACGATCTTAATCCCTGGGACGATGATAGAAAAGCTGTGCTCATCTTTGGCAACACACAGAGTCCAGGAAGTGTTGGGCATAGATAATGGGCCATCATTTACCAGCAGGCAATTTAGTTATTTCTTAAAGTCAAAGGGGATTCGACATATTAGAACAGCTACATACCACCCATCATCTAATGAACTGGCAGACAGGACACTCCAAACTTTGAAGGCTGGATTGTGGGAACAGTCTACAGCCTTGCTGGATACCAAGCTATCATAGTTCATGTTGGATTATTGGACCATCCTTCATGCAAGTACAGGGATAGCACTGGCAGAGTTGCTGAAGGGTAGAAGACTCTGCACCACGTTAACTCTGATCTTCCTGGACCTGGGGTGGAGGGTGAAATGGCATCAGGAACATCGATGCCAGACACAAGGCTCTGCCAAGTAGAAAGACAGTTAAATGCAGGGGCCAAAGCTTGGTGTTAAAAATCATGGAAATTGCTTTGCATGGGCAAGAGGCATGGTTGATGCAAGGTCAGGACCAGTAACGTATAACATTAAGATTGGTGTGAAGGTCCTGAATGAGCATGTGGACCATATGAAAGCTGCGAATTCTCAAATGTTGCAGGAATGAAGCATGCCCTGCTGCTCAGAACTGTCAGAAAAACCCTCAGGATTCCATGGGTTCACCCTCTCCATCAAACATTGTCCAGTCTACTCAATCCGAGATGGACATGACAGAAGTAGCCGTCTCAATGGTTTTGCAACTGGATGAAGAATGTGAAATTCTACAGAGGCACTTCTGGCCCAAGAGAAGAGCTCCCGCGCATTACACGCCTCCCGTGTCGGAATCTGAGTCGGAGGAACCTGATCCGATGCTAAACAGCCCAGGAGGCTCTTCAACAGAAAGGGCAGGCCTATGTCTACAGACTTGGAGGGGGAGGTGTGCAGAAGCTCCCTGATTGCGGCTCCTAATCTGAATCAATCAGAAAGCCCTGGCTGACAGATAAAAAGAACACTTCATATTTTAAATATTCTGTTCCTCTAACAATAAATACCAACACTTCATTTGCCTTCTGTATTACCTGCTGTACCTACATACTAATGCTTTATGATTCATGCATGAGAACACCCGGACCCCTCTGCACTGAAGTGCTCTGCAGTTTTTCTTCACTTAGATAATGCGTTGCCTTTCTATTCCTCCAACCAAATGGATAATCTCACACTTATCCTTAATAAACTCCATCTGCCAAATTTTGGCCCGTTCACCTCGCCCATCCATATCCACATGTAAAATTATTTCTTTATTGCAACTTATTGCCCCATCTATTTGTCTATAGTACTTTCTATCCCTGCATCCAAGACATTCATACCGATTGTAAATAATAACCAGCTCATCAGTCTACACTTAAACATCAGAAAATTGATGGAAGATGTCAACGATAGTGCTGTGAAGTAACTCTTTGTCAACAAGAACTTACTCGATGTTCAGTTTGGGTTGTGCCAAACCACATTACAACCTTGGTCCATACATGGACAAAACGAGCTGAATTTCAGAGGGGAGATCAGAATGACATCGAGGAAGCATTGTTCTCTTTGGAGAGGAGAAGGTTGAAGAAATGAATATTTGATAGAAGTGTTCAATACCATGAGGAGTCTGAAGCAGATAATGAGAATCTGGTTCCATTGTTGGAAGGATTGAAAACCAGAAGGCATGGATTTAAGGTAGTTAGTAAAAGAAGCAATGACAACATGATGAAAACTGGTTAAGATCTAGAAAGCATATTCTAAGCGTGTGGTGGAGATTGGTTCAATTGATGCATTCAAGAGGAAATTGCATTGATATTTTAAAAGTTAGTATGTTTAGCTCTATAGAGGGAAGACAAGGCAGTGGTTCTAGGTGAATGCTGCTTTGGAGATCTGGCATAGACATGATGGGCCAAATGGCATCCTTTTATGCTAGTACAATTCTATGATTTGACAAAGTGTGACAGCAGGAAGCCCTAGAAAAGGCTATCCACTGGTTAGAGTATTTCCTAGTACAAAGTATGATAAATTATGGTTGTTAGAGGTCAATCATCTCGACTTGAGGACTTTACTGCAGGAGTTTCTCAGGATAGTGTACTGGGCCTAACTATCTTCAGCTGCTCCATCAACAACTTTTCCTTTGTGATAACATGAGAGCTCTGAACATCCAGGACAAACCAGCCACTTGACTGGCATCACATCCATCACCTTAAAGATCCACTCCTTCCAAAGCTGACACAGTGGCAGCAGGATGTATCGTCTACATGATGACGCTACATAACAACCCATTAGCACTCCTTTGAAAGCAACTTCCATCTGCACATGAGAACACAATGGCCGAATTATTTTCCTCCAATTCAACACTATCTTGACTCAGAACTATACCGCCATTCCTTTATAGTCCCTGGGCCAAAGATTTGGGACTCCCTCTCCCCCCATAGATATCTCAACACCAGATGGACTGTGGCATTCAAGGTGTCTCACCATCTTCCTAAGGATAATAATTGCTGACCTCATCAACAATGCCTCATTAGTGGGTTTTTAAAAATGTAAACATTATCTGCTTCGTTGGTACCTATGACCATTCATGTTTTCAATGGGGAATTTGTTAATGTGAGTCAGTGGGTATACAGTAGGGGCCCAGATGTGCAAAGAGTCTGTCGGTGATTTAGGGACATTTTGCTGGCTGTGACATGGTATGGAGTGGGTTAGGTGAGAGTGTGCTGATATAGACCACCTGCTGTGAGAAGAGATGTGAGGTGAGCTGGGTCGATTGTGAATAATTCAATTGGCATTTTATTAATTCAGGAGATGTTTAACATTCTAGTATACATTTTAATACTGCTTTTTAAATGTGGATCACTTTCCTTCTTGCTATTGTGCAATGAGTTGGTTTGAATTGCTTCTTTTGCTGTCACCTAGTGGCATCTTATAGGAACTGCACCTAGAACTTGCCCGAAGAAACTGCTGATAGAGTCATGGAGGTATACAGTATGGAAACAGACCCTTCAGTCCAACTCGTCCATGCTGACCAGATATCTTAAACTAATCTAGTCTCATTAGCCAGTATTTGGCCCATATCCCTCTAAACACTGTCTATACATATACCCATCCAGATGACTTTTAAATGTAATTGTACCAGCCTCCGCCACTTCCTCTGGCAGCTCATTCCATACACCCACCACCCTCTGTGTGAAAAGGTTGCCCTTTGATCCCTTTTAAATCATTCCCCTTTCACCTTAAAACAATGCCCTCTAGTCATAGGCTACTCTACCCTGGAGTAAAGACCTTGACTATTCACCCTATCCATGCCCTTCATGATTTTATAAGCTTCTATAAGGTCACCTCGCAGCCTCCGATGCTCCGGGGAAAATAGCTCCAGGCTATTCAGCCTCTCTGCATAGCTTAAACCCTCCGACTCTGGCAACATCTTTGTAAATCGTATCTGCACATTTTCAAGTTTCACAACGTCTTTCCTAAAGCAGGAGGACCAGAATTGAAGAGATAATGGGAACTGCAGATGCTGGAGACTCCAAGATAATAAAATGTGAGGCTGGATGAACACAGCAGGCCAAGCAGCATCTCAGGAGCACAAAAGCTGACGTTTCGGGCCTAGACCCTTCATCAGAGAGGAATTGAACGCAGTTTTCCAAAAGTGGCCTAATCAATGTCCTGTACAGCCACAACATGACCTCCCAACTCCTATACTCAATGCACTGACCAACAAAGACAAGTGTACTAAACATTTTCTTCACTATCTTGTCTACATGTGACTCCACATTCAAGGAAATATGAACTTGCACTAAAAGGCCTCTTTTTCGGCAGCACTCCCCAGGACCTTAATATTAAGTGTTTCAGTCCTGCCCTGATTTGCCTTTTGAAAGTGCAGCGCTTCTCATTTGTCTAAATTAAACTCCATCTGCCAGCCCTCGGCCCATTGGCTCACCTGATCAAGGTCCTGTTGTATTCCGAGGTTACTTCCTTCACTGTCCACTACAGCTGTAATTTGTCATCTGCAAACTTGCTAACCATACCTCCTATATTCACATCAGATTATTTATATAAATGATGAAAAGCAGTAGATCCTTGTGGCACACTGCTGTTCACAGGACTTGAGTCTGAAAAGCAACCCTCCGCTACCACCCTCTGTCTCCGATGTTTGAGCCAGTTCTATATCCAAATGACTAGTTCTCCTTGTGTTCCATGTGATCTAACCTTGATAAACAATCTACCATGCAGAACCTTGTCGTATGCCTGACTGAAGTCCATATAGATCACATCCACTGCTCTGCCTTCATCAATCCTCTTCATTAATTCTTCAAAAAACTCAATCAGGTTTGTGAGACATGATTTCCCATGCACAAAATCATGTTGATTATCCCTAATCAATCCTGGTCTTTTCAAATACATGTAAATCCTGTCCCTTAGAATCCCCTCCAATAATTTACCCACCACTGAGGTCAGGCTCACTGACTTATAGTTTCCTGGCTCTTCCTTACCACCTTTCTTCAAAAGTGGCACCATGTTAGCCAACCTCCAGCCTTCCGGCACGTCACTCATGGCAGTTGATGACACAAATATCTCAGCAAGGAGCTCTGCAATCACTTCTCAAGCTTTCCACAGAGTTCTAGGGTACACCTGATCTGGTCTTGGGGATTTACCCACCTTTATGGATTTTAAGACCTCCAGCACCTCCTCCTCTGTAACATGGACACTTTTCAAGATGTCACTTTTTTATTTCCCTGCATTCTATAACTTCCATATCCTTCTTCCCAGTAAACACTGATGCAATATACTCATTTTGTAACTTAAAATAACTATGTAATGGTAAAGGGCACTGTACCATATCCTGGGCAACTCCATTCTCAATTCTTATGGGGATTTAGTCATAAGATTCTAAGTAACAGTGCAGTTTAAAGAGAAGACTAGAATTATTTTCATATGAAATTTGAGTAGACTTCGAGTTGTGGCCAAATTTTAAATGAAATAAATTCAACCCAACGTTTCAATCAGTGGGTGTGAGTGACTAAGTTATTTTCACAAGTATATTACCAGATTTAGTGTTTGCCTGAAGATGTTCCCCAACTTGTTGGGAATTTATCTCTGTACTGTTCAGGCTGGCAAACTGCAGGTGTATAGTCTATATAAACAGGGATTGTGTTCAGCTTGTATAAGATATGCAATTAGGTAGGTCCTAACTGGAGGATTTTCAGTTATCCCATTAGAAAGATCCATAATTAAAGGACTGTTTAGTAGGAACTTGCAGTGGATTCTGATATCACTGCTCACCTTTTTGTATGAAATTCATTTGCTAGAAAACTGGAAGGGATCAAAATAGAACCATTGCTCAAGACCTTATGTAAGAATTTCTCCTGATTATTGGGCTTTAAAATTGTGTGATGAGTTCCTTTGTTCCTTAATGATCTGGCTTTAACTTTAAACATTGCATTCCTTTTTCTTGATTTCCCTGACAGAAGAAAAATGATTTCCATACTGACTGCACGTAATCCTTTGATATTTTACTTCAACCAGATTACACTACAACTTTCTAAACTAAACACAAGACAGACTTATGTAACCTATCCCCATAATTTGATTTTCTAAATCCAGGCATTATTCTGGCAAGTATATGTTGAACTGCTCCATGGCCAATATATTCTTCCTGAGATGTGGTCCCCAAAACTGAATACAGCACCCTGGATGGAGACTAATGAAGACTCAATACAACTGAAGCATCACTTCCATTGATTTGTAACTTTGGTCTTTATGATTATGAATGGGATTAAAGCTCCACAGAGCAGTTGGTTACTGATTTCTGTGCTGTGAGGATATCGGTAGATATTGAACAAATTCAGGAACGTGGAGCCGGAGTACAGTTAGCCTAAAGATGCAATAGAATTGAAAAAGATATGGGATCTTTGCCTGTTACAATATTCCTCCAGAGCTGTAGAATTGATATGACTGCTGTTCAATATATTCTGTACCTCAGCTTTGTGCCAAAATAACCTCAGGTATCTTGCAATTTTCATACGGGCTCTAATGCTCCCATTATTTCCACATTATTCATGGGGACAGCAGGATAGATACTCCCCTAGATAAAAGTATTTCACAAATAGGCCAAATACAAATGGTAGAACACTTAGGAAAATGAGGACAAAGCTAAATTTCACAAACCAACACCTATCCTCTGGCACCGTTTAGGTCTCTTGCAGTAGCTAGAAGTTGATTTTAAATTTGTCACAAGAAATAAGTGGGCCAGTTTTGAATATACTTGATGACTGAGTCCCTACAGCTGTCTGAGGTAGAGAATTCAAAAATTCACAAGCTTTGTTGAGAAAGGAGGAATAAATGGGTGACCCTTTCTTTCTAAACTTTTCCCTCAAGTTCTCGAGTTCCCTGTGAGGGGAAACTTTCTGTCTCGTCAAGCCCCTTCCAAATCTTTTATGTTTCAGAAAAACCACCTCTAACTGTTCCAAACTCTGAGACCAATCTGTTCAATGCTTCTTCATTCCACGACTCATATCTGAACTGCCTGTAACACATGCATAATCCCATTTTAAATAAGGAAACCAAAACTGCACACAATATTCAAGATATGGTCTCACCAATTCACTGCAGACTGTTGCAACACTTATCATGATATTCCATTTTCATTGTAACAAAGCAGAGTTAACCTGGCTTTATGATAGGGAAATAAGGTTTGATAAATTTAATGCTTATTTGAGGATGTAACAAGCAGAGTTAATAAAGTGGACCTGTGGATATAGTGGATATAGAATCCCAAACATTCCATTTGCCTTCCCAATTACCCGCTGTACTTGCATATTAACTTGATGTGTTGAATGTACTAGGACACCCAGATCCCTCTGTACCATGGTAATTGCTGGTGCACATTTTTTTTTCTATTTGAGGAACTTTGGGAAGTGTTGAAAGGATCCTCAGGCTGATCTATCTCATTCACATTCCTTCTGTGACCATCAAGTCTTGGAGTGGAACTTGAACAAAGAGTTCGGAACAACATGTCAGGTGAACTACTCACTGAGCCACAGACCTCCAGCATTTAACTAATATTTTTCTTTTCTGCCTACCAAAGTGGATAAGTTCACATTTTCCCACTATGCAGCTCACCTGTCTTTCTTTTGTCTCCCTACTTACCCTAATTACACACATCCCCTTTGCAGGCTGTTTGTGTTCTGTTCACAATTGGTTCTCATCTGTCTTTGTATCTCCGGCATAATTGGCCAGAATGAATTTGGTGCTTTCATCACTGATCCTAGTTCCTGTTTACCAACCTGTATATTTATAACCAGCTCTTCATTACCTGTTAATTAGCAATCATCTATCAATGCCCCAACTTCATAGATTCATATCTTGTGTAATAACTATTATATGGCACCTTTTTGCCTTTTGAAAATCCAAATACACTACATCTATTGATTTTACTTCATTCTCTCAGCTTATAACATCCTTGTGGAACTTCAATAAAATTGTCCAGCATCATTTTCCTGAAGAAAAAATCAGTGTTGATTCTGCTTAATTGTATCATGATTTCCCAAACATCCTGTTGCTTCTTAATAATGGATTCTGGCATTTTCCCACTGACAGATTTCAAACTAACCAGCCTATAATTTTTTTGCCCTCTGTCTCATTCTTTACTTGAATAGGAGCACTACATTTGTGGTTTGCCAATCCACTGGCAAAATCTAGGGATTTTTGAAAAATTACAACTGCATCCCGTTCTCTGCAGCCTGAGCTTTTAGGAGCCTGGAATGCATTGTGTCAAGTCCTTTCTGCCCTTAGTCTCAAAAGTTTGCATTGTACTTCTTTTGTAGAGTGAAATTTGCTTTAGATTCCTCCCTCCCCTTGATCTCATCTACCATTGAAACAAATACAAAATATTCGTTCAGTGTCTTTCTCTCATTTCCTTTTTTCCTATTATTAATTCACTCACTTCTAACGTCTTAAAATGGAATCAATGGAACTACTGCAGATTCCTGTACAACAGTTTGCAATGGATGCCATAATATGTGGTTTGAACAACTGGACTCTCAGTCAATAAATTCTGATATCTCGGATATTAGAACCTGAACCTGTCTGAAATGTATTGCCTTTATAACCTGGTGTGACAAAGAGAACCTAAATGTGCCTGAGGTACTTTCCACTGAAACTATTCTCATAGTCTTCTGGAATTAATTTACTTCACATCCTCTGCCCAAGTGTCTGTAAGTCAGACTGAAGCACAAGGCTGAACTGATATGTGACAAATTTTGAACCAGAATAGAAAAAAAGTTACATCAGCAGAGTACAGCATAAGGATAGAGTAACATTCACATTGCAGAACTTGCGGAGTTGGGGGAGGCCATTAGACCCCTTTTTATGATTTGATTTATTATCGTCACATGCAGCTAGATACAGTGAAAATTATTGTTTTACATACTAACCAGATATATAATACCTCACATAAGCACAGAGTAACAGAACAGAATGCAGAATATGTTACAGCCACAGAGAAGGTGCACAGTAAAATCAACTCTAATAGAGGAAAAGTCCACTCATAAGTCTGATAACAGTAGGGAGGAAGCTGTTCTTAAATCCGTTGGTATGCGTTTTCAAACTTTTGTGTCTTCTGCCCGATGAAACAGGATGGAAGAGAGTATAACTGGGGTGGGAGTGGACTTTGATGATGTTGGCTGCTTTCCGGAGGAAGTGGGAAGTGCAGATGGAGCCAATAGATGGAAGGTTGCACTGCCATTCAAATATGGAGTGTTCATTTAAAACAGACGTGAGGAAACTATTTTTTCTCTCTGTGACGATTGTGAGTTTTTAGAAATTTTTTCCTGAAAAGACAACTACAGACTCTTTCAATATTTTTAAGGCAGAGGGAGATAGATTCTTAATTACCAATGGGATGAGGGATTATTGGGGATATGATCTTATTGAATGGCAGAGCAGGCTTAACTAGTTGAGTGGCCGACTCTTGCTCCTGGTTTGTAAATAGATAATGGCTAATCTTCCAGCTGAACGCCATTTTCCCATATTACTCCTTGATACCTTTAATATCCATAAATCTATCAATCTCTGTCTTGAATGTACCTGATACCCGAGCTGCTTCAGCTTTCTGATAAAGAATTCCAAAGATTCACTGCCCTCTGAATGAAGAAATTCTCTGTCTCTTATTCGGAGGCTATGTGTTGCTTTTAGAAGCCCTCAACTCAGGGGAAACATCCTTCCTGCATTTGCTGTGAGGGGTCAGTATGAACGTGATGTGCTTGGGGCTCTGTCTGAGTGACTGCTGTGCATAGCCATTGTTCAGCATATGACAAACTTTACAAAGAAAAACAAGAAATGCTGAAAAAAATCACCCTCTGGAGAGAGAAACAGAATTAACCTGTCAGACTCCATCTGAACTAGAGAAATTATAGATGAAAGCTAAAAGCAAATATAGGAAGGTCGGGGGGGGGGTGCATATGGTGGGAGTTGAGTACAAAAGGACAGGTATGTGATAGGAAGGAAAACAGACAAGATTAAATGATAAATGACACAACAGCATAAAGCAATGGAAGATGGTGATGAGACAAGGAATCAAACCAAAAAAAAACATCATAAGGTGCTGTTTCTGTTTGTGGCAAAATAACAGGGTGCGTGATGGAAGCATATGAGATCTGGCAAAGAAGGAAAGGTTTTTATGTCCTGTGGTTGGAGGAGAAAGCTAAATGAACCAGCTGTGTACTACTTTTCCAGCTCTGTACTGATAAGGGATACATTCAGTTAGGCGATGAAAATAAAATTGCTTATAATTATAATTATGACTCCCAATATTTTAGGCTGTAGCTAATGATTATGTTGTTACTACTTACAGCTTCTCTAGATCGTCTTTTGTTTCTTTACTTGTCCTATTACTGTATATATCCTGCCTTCGACCATTTTCACTGTTTCAAGTGATGATGACAATTGCATCTCTACAAACATTCCCTATTATTATTTAAATAGTGCTTATCTCCTACCTTTCCTAGCATCTGTATTTGCTAAAACTTGTAACGTCTTTTGGTTTTGATGCAAGGTTGTCGACCCACTTTTCTCTCCACTGATGCTGCCTGAGTATTTCCAGCAGTTTCTGTTTTTAATTCAGTTATCCAATATTAGTTTTTTTTATTGAAAGCAATCATTTGGATTGGAAATGTGAAGAGGTATAAACAGGTTAGCTGCACCCGCTTTCAACCTGGACTGTGTACAGATGCCTTTGAAAATGTGTTTGCCAGTGATCATTAAGACAAGTTGCTGTCCATTTGTTTTATAAAGGACTGGTTGAACAAACATAGTGTTCAACCAAACTAAGACTTGTCATAAAAATGATTCTAAAAGACTGAGTTTTGAGATCAGGTCTCAAAAGATACTCAAAATTTTGCTGAGTTGATAATCAAAGGAATGCAGAAGATACTTTATTCAATACATAATTTGAATTCTAGCAGAAGAGTCAATAATTCTGTTCTAATTCCCCACATAATTTCTCCCAGCACCACAATATCCAAGATATCAGTTTTCTGCTGATTCTGCTCTCAAGCTTTCCTTTTTTTAATCCCTTCATCAGCAGCCATGACTTCAACTGCTATGCCATTAAATGCTAGAACTTCCTCTGTGAATTTCGCTGTTTCTGTATCTCTTTTTCTTCCTTTTGAGATGCTACTTAAAAACTTAACTCTCTGTGAGCATTTTTTTAGTCCTCATGTATCAATGTCAGGTTTTATTTTAGGTTGACTTGGAAGGTGTAACTTCATTAAAGGCACTTAAAAAATATTGGTTATTGTTGTTAGTTATTTGTGTTTTAATTTGTAATATTCCATTACTCAGAAATGCAGCAAGCCATTTGAAAGATAGTCCCTGGCTTCAGCAAGCCAGGCATAAATGTCTAAAATGTGCAGACATGTGACAGATGAAATTTAACATACGTATGAGATTATGCAATTTGAAAGCAAGACAAGACAAAATATGAATTAAAGGCACTATTAAATAATGGACAAATAGAAGTACAAGGAAACCTGGAGGTGATGTGCACAAATCCTTGAAGGTTGCATTAGGTTGCAAAGTTTGCTTAAAGAACCAAACAGGATCCCTGGTTTCATGAAGTTAATGTGAAAGCAGTGATATATGTTAACCATCTGTAAACCATTGCTTCAGCCCTATCTAGATTATTTGCCCTATTCTGGGTACCATACTTTAGAAAGAATGTTAAGGTCTTTAAGAGTGTTAAGATTTCTTAATGACAATACCAAGTCTTCAGTAACATTGAAAATCTGAGATTGTTCACCACGTTGTATACAGTGATCAAATGTTTCAGCTTTTCATTAAATAATTCACTGCCCCAATGATTTCCTTTTTTAAAAAATAAATTGAATGTTCTAGCTTTCACCATTATGTTTTCTGTCAAATGAAAACTGGGACTGGGGAGAAAATCTGTAGAACTCATCCATGTTCCTTTATTATTTTGCATTGGGCATGCAACGGACCTGTATCTCTTCTCCCACTCTCCCCTCAAATCCTCCAATGAAGTTTGGTTAGCTCAGTTAGCTGATGTCTCATTTGTGTTAGAAAGTGACACCAACCGTGTGGGTTCAATTTCCACTTTTTCAATCTTGCCTTTCACCTGCAGATTAAACTACTATCAGCTGTCTCTCTAATGAGACAGTTGGATTATGGTGACTTCACTATTAATGGATCAAAAATAAAGAAGATTTATTACCAGTGACGCAAGTGTTGGAACTATAGGTTACTTATTTAAGGTGGTTTGGAAAGTAATTGAGGTGGGATGACAACTACTCTTTTTGCAATCTGTTGTTCACTGGAAAGCACTAATGGAACGGGCAGTGAAAGCAGATGCAACTTTAATTTTCAGAAGGATTTCCAAATATATCGAGTGGAAGCAGGACAATGGAAAAACACAGGAATTGAAATAATAATGGCCAGCTCTTTAAAGAAGTGGCACAGAAAAAAAATGGTCCTGAAGGCCTATTCCCGTGCTGCTTCATTTCATGGCTGAATTCAAGAACAGGGTCACAGAACTGTTCTGGTGCAAAGCAAGGCCATTTGGCCCGTCGCCTCTACCAGGCCAAACACAAATTCAAGGAAAAGGCAAATAATCTGGGAGTCTGGAATAAAAACAGAAGGTGCAGTATCGATTCAGGTGTCATCTGTCCAGACGCAAACTGATGGTCAAATGTCATCTCATTTGGGAGAACTTAGAAATTCTACTTCTCAATGAGATATATCAGTGCCTTTTTGAGGAACAGGTGATGAACATCGGGATCAAAGATAAACAAATAGGAGCAAATTACTGGAGATAACGGGAACTGCAGATGCTGGAGAATCCAAGATAATAAAGTGTGGAGCTGGATGAACACAGCAGGCCAAGCAGCATCTCAGGAGCACAAAAGCTGACATTTCCGGCCTAGACCCTTCATCAGAGAGGGGGATGGGGAGAGGGGGATGGGGAGAGGGAACTGGAATAAATAGGGAGAGAGGGGGAGGCGGACCGAAGATGGAGAGTAAAGAAGATAGGTGGAGAGGAGAGTATAGGTGGGGAGGTAGGGAGGGGATAGGTCAGTCCAGGGAAGATGGACAGGTCAAGGAGGCGGGATAAGGTTGGTAGGTAGGAAATGGGGGTGTGGCTTGAGGTGGGAGGAGGGGATAGATGAGACAAAGAACAGGTTAGGGAGGCGGGGATGAGCTGGGCTGGTTTTATGATGCAGTGGGGGGAGGGGAACGAGCTGGGCTGGTTTTGGGATGCGGTGGGGGAAGGGGAGATTTTGAAGTTTGTGAAGTCCACATTGATACAATTGGGCTGCAGGGTTCCCAGGCGGAATATGAGTTGCTGTTCCTGCAACCTTCGGGTGGCATCATTGTGGCACTGCAGGAGGCCCATGATGGACATGTCATCTAAGGAATGGGAGGGGGAGTTAAAATTGTTCGCGACTGGGAGGTGCGGTTGTTCATTGCAAACCGAGCGTAGGTGTTCTGCAAAGCGGTCCCCAAGCCGCCGCTTGGTTTCCCCAATGTAGAGAAAGCCACACCGGGTACAATGGATACAGTATACCACATTGGCAGGTGTGCAAGTGAATATCTGCTTAATATGGAAAGTCATCTTGGGGCCTGGGATGGGGGTTGAGGGATGAGGTGTAGGGGCAAGTGTAGCACTTCCTGCGGTTGCAGGGGAAGGTGCCCGGTGTGGTGGGGTTGGAGGGGAGTGTGGAGCGGACAAGGAGTCACGGAGAGAATGGTCTCTCTGGAAAGCAGACAAGGTTGGGGATGGAAAAATGTCTTGGGTTGTGGGGTCGGATTGTAGGTTGCGGAAGTGCCAGAGGATGATGCGTTGTATCCGGAGGTTGGTGGGGTGGTGTGTGAGAACGAGAGGGACCCTCTTAGGGCGGTTATTGCGGGGGCCGGGTGTGAGGGATGTGTTGCGGGAAATGCGGGAGACACGGTCAAGGGCGTTCTTGACCACTGCACAGGGGAAGTTGCGGTCCTTGAAGAATGCGGACATCTGGGATGTGCCGGAGTGGAATGTCTCATTGTGGGAACAGATGCAGCGGAGGCGAAGGAGTTAGGAATAGGGGATGGAAATTTTGCAGGAGGGTGGGTGGGAGGAAGTGTATTCTAGGTAGCTGTGGGAGTTGGTGGGCTTGAAATGGACATCAGTTTCTAGCTGGTTACCTGAGATGGAGACAGAGAGGTCCAGGAAGGTGAGGTATGTGTTGGAGGTGGCCCAGGTGAACTTGAGGTTGGGGTGGAAGGTGTTGGTGAAGTGGATGAACTGTTCGAGCTCCTCTTGGGACCAAGAGGCGGCGCCGACACGGTCATCAATGTAACGGAGGAAGAGGTGGGGTTTGGGGCCAGTGTAGGTGCGGAAGAGTGACTGTTCCACGTAACCTACTAAGAGGCAGGCATAGCTGGGGCCCATGCAGGTACCCATGGCCACCCCCTTTGTCTGTAGGAAGTGGGAGGAATCGAAAGAGAAGTTGTTGAGGGTGAGGACGAGTTCGGCTAGGCTAATGAGGGTGTCGGTGGAGGGGGACTGGTCGGGCCTGCGGGATAGGAAGAAGTGGAGGGCCTTAGGGCCATCTGCAGGGGAATGCAGGTGTATAGGGACTGGACGTCCATGGTGAAAATGAGGTGTTGGGGGCCAGGGAATTGAAAGTCCTGGAGGAGGTGGAGGGCGTGGGTGGTGTCACGGACGTAGGTGGGGAGTTCCTGGACCAAAGGGGAGAAAATGGAGTCCAGATAGGTGGAGATGAGTTCGGTGGGGCAGGAGCAGGCTGAGACAAGGGGTCGACCAGGGCAGGCAGGTTTGTGGATTTTGGGAAGGAAATAGAAACGGGCCGTGCGGGGTTGGGGAACAATGAGGTTGGAGGCTGTGGGTGGGAGGTCCCCTGAGGTGATGAGGTCGTGAATGGTGTTGGAGATGATGGTTTGGTGCTCGGGTGTGGGGTCATGATCGAGGAGGCGGTAGGAGGTGGTGTCGGAGAGTTGGCGTCTGGCCTCAGCGATGTAGAGGTCAGTGCGCCATACTACCACTGCGCCACCCTTGTCTGTGGGTTTGATGGTGAGGTTGGGGTTGGAGCGGAGGGCTGCCCGTTCTGCGGGGGAGAGGTTGGAGTGGGTGAGAGGGGTGGAGAGGTTGAGGCGGTTAATGTCTCGACGGCAGTTGGAGATGAAGAGGTCGAGGGAGGGTAGGAGGCCTGGGGGTGGTGTCCAGGAGGAGGACTTGTGTTGGAAGCAGGTGAAGGGGTCAGTGGAAGGAGGGTTGGGTTCCCGGTTAAAGAAGTAGGCATGGAGGCTGCGAAAATTACTTTAGACGCTGGAATCTGAACTGAGAACAAAACAAAACGCTGCAGATGACGGGCAGCATCCAGTCTAGATGACACTTCACCGGAAATATGTAGGAACTATTTTCCATCATCGGTTTGTGTGGGGACAGCTTTGAAACCAGGACGGAATTGTTTCCGGTGTCAGGGTATAAGAGGCCGCTGCGGTCTACTTCCGGTCTCTCGAGCGCGCACTGACGATGGTGAGTGAGGATCGGAGCGGGCTGCAGGCCCGGGGTCAAAATCCACGTCCATCCATTCCCGGCCGGGCCACTACCATCAGCCCGTCACTAGGAACTAACTCGATACGTATTCATCTGCCATCCCGCTCCGATATTGTGGGGCATAGCTGATGAAATTGCGGGCGTTCAGTCGCAGCGGCGGTGCACACACTCGAACCCGGGGCCTCAGTCTGGGCCTAGTGCTTGTGCTTTACAGTTTTGTATGAGGGGCCGCCTTTACTGGGTCTTTCATATTCCTCAGGCTGAAGGTAGTGCCTCTCTTAACCAAGGCTCCGTTTCCTGGTAAAAGTTTGCATTGAGGTGGCCCCTGCCAGTCCATCCCGTTTCTAGTTCTCCACTCACTGTATCTCTCAATGAATCCTAATGCCTTTCCCATGTAAGTACGTTACAAATCGACCAAGCGACCACAGAAAATGCCGCAAATACTCAACCTGGTCGTACAGCACCACTGTAGGGAAAATCACTTAATGTTTCAGATCTGTGAGCTTTCATCAGACACGAAAGGATAACTTTTCTTTCCTCCCCAGTGAGTGCTGACCCAGATCTGGAAGAAGCTCTCAGAGATGAAGCATTAGCTGCTCTTCTTCCCACGTATTACCTGACGAGTTGAGTTTTGCAAGCATTTTTTTTCAGATTTCCACCATTAACAGTACTTTGTTTAAGTAACACTGTCCTGATCCTCGTTATTTCTGTACAACAAATTCTGAACAGTTTAGAGAATGTTAATGTTTCAGATTCTGTTGTTTGGTTAATAGCCTATTTTTTCAAATAATATTTTTGGCTATGCTCTGTTATGTTTCAAGTCGTCCATAATAGGGGTGTTATCAAACCCAGCTTATGTGGAAGCATCTTCTGCAGGTTCAGTCAGCATCTGAAATCTTTGTGGGTTAAATATTCAGCTGTGGTCCTTTGCAAGGTTCCTAGTGAAGCCTGTACCAATATCCTTCTATGACTATCCGTACAGCATTGTAGAATTACGGAATTTGGGCTTGGAGAAAAGTTTGATCCTCACCTTTCACCCCCAATCTGATTTCTCTATCATTTCTGAAGATCGACTGAAAAGATGATATCTCCTTTTTTTGTTCATTATTTTTCATGTTATATTAGTCTCTTTGAACACTTCTGACATTACAACAATAAATGATGTACAACACCACTCTGTCTGCAAATTTGTTTGTTCTGAAATATTGCATAACACCATTAAAATTACATGGATATTAATACTGAAAACCTCACGTTCATTCAGTCACATTTACAATGCCCAAGGTAAAGAATCAAATCACTTTTGCTAGGCTTTAAATAAACGCAGGAGATGATCTTCTATGTGTACCACCTAAATAAAGTTATCCCAATAAAAGATCTTTGATCTACAATATTTACTCTGCTTCTCTCTTCATTGAAGTTGCCTGAATTGCTGAACATCTGAAGTATTTTCTGGTTTCATTTAAGCTAGGCATAGTTTGTGAGAAAACAGAAATTGCCAAAGAACCTCAGATCTGGCAGCGTCTGTGGAGAGGTGTCAGATGTGCTGAGTTTCTCTAGCAATTTCTACTTTTGTTTCAGATCTCCAGCATCCACGGTTCTTTGTTTTATTATAATTTTTGGCAATGTTTATGTTAACATGTAAATGCATCAATGCAATAATTGGCAGTAGTTGCAGAGAGAGCCAAGAGTACTGCATGAGGGAGAAAGGAATAGGATACATTAACAGGATTAGGTGACAAAGCCTTGGACCATAAACCCTTGTGTAGGCCAGTTACATTAAACTTTTGATGTGATTCCCTGCCTGAACTTGTTCTTTTTTTCTTGTGTTATTGAGAGCATGTGGTGTTAGCAGGCACATGTTTTCATTTAGCTTTCATTATGCTGAGCTCTGAACTAAGGATAGGTTGATCATTTCTAATCCCTTTTTTGTAAAATGCCTGATTTATCGATTTTCTTCTTATCCTCCTTCAGACGAAGGGAACATCGTCATTTGGTAAGAGGCGGAACAAGACCCACACACTTTGCCGCCGATGTGGGGCTAAGGCATTTCACCTGCAGAAATCCACCTGTGGTAAATGTGCGTACCCTGCCAAGAGAAAGAGGAAGTGTGAGTATCATCACATGGAGCAGAACTATGGTCAAACACTGAGGATGAGAATATGTGGTCTCCCTATCACTTGACAGCACTGATTCTTATACTAGCATTATTCTAGTACATTATTATGGAAAAAACGTGGTCTTTGTGCATGGTTACTAATATTGGAAGATTCTTTGGAAATCCCTGCACATTTTGGCAGCAGTCACTGTTTTAAATTATATTCCACTTACCTGTGGCATCACACCTAGTCAACCCTGGGCTGTGATTTTGACGTGTGTCTATTCTGTCATAGATATTGAGAATATCAAAAAGTGGATTTGTGATAAGTAATATATTTGAGCATTAAGCTGAATGCCAGGTGAGGGTGGACTTTAGTTCAGTTGTGATTTGCTTCTTGGTTAAGTTGACATTGGCTATGTTGTTTTATATGTTACAGTTGGACATTCAGTTGGATGTCAGTCAACAATTAGTATCTTCCTCCAGGAATTGGGGGGAGGAAATGATGTAAGATAAGTGCTTGCAAGACCTCACAGATGGTCTTGAAATATTTGATTATAACTGTTAGAATGCTTTTAGCAATCACTTGATTTTCACCCATAAAATCCGTCCACATATTCTTCAAATCATTTATATCTACTTTCATTCCTAGCATTCTTACTCTTCAGTTAAAAATCTCATCACCTTGTAAAAATTATTATCTGATGTAGTATATATATACAGCATATTTTCAACCAATCTCAATACAAAATAGTTATTTGTAATTATGTTTAATTTGTGCCTACTCATTTGACCAGTGAATACAAGACATCACTGTTTGACTTGTGTAGTCTTTCAGCACTTTGAAGATTTTAATTAGGTCAACTTTCGATCTTGTATTGATGAATTCTCAATACCTCAAGGTATTCTCAAAAGTATTACCCCTTAGCCCTATGGTAAAATTCCAATATTTCTACATCTTTTAAATCTGAAGTAAGCTGGGAGGCTGCAACATATGGTTTGAGAACTGATAGGTGGGGACATTCACTGTTGTTGAATAGCCCAGTCAGTTGGACCTGTTTAATTTGGGAGCTGACAGTTGTGATCTTTCTGATTTTTTCTGTAGATAACTGGAGTGTGAAGGCCAAAAGGAGAAACACAACTGGTACAGGTCGCATGAGGCACCTGAAGGTGGTGTACCGCAGATTCAGGTAAGGGATGCTGTGATGCTGAGAAACTACTCGTAATGATTATGCAGGTAGTGCTAATGCATATGATCACTATTTCTGTGAGAAATGATCAAACATTAACTCTTTCATAAGATGAAAGATAGAAAATTGGAACAGGCTGCTAAAATATTCTGCTTGTTTTACTTCTAGATGAAGATAGAGTTTGGGGTGGAGGGGGCCATCTGCAAGAGGCTGATGTGGGGAGGAAGGTTGGTATATCGAGGGGAAGGAGTGTTGGTGTGAGTTGTATCTCAGAAAAAGCAGCATTGATGGCTGTATGTGGGAGAGGAGCAGCACTGGGTGGTGAATCTGGGAGGTAGTATGCCAGATCAGTACCGGGTCAATAATTTCTAATCTAGTCTGACCCCAAATCACTCTGAATTTTCAACATTCATAGTCAAATAAATTGAGCTGGAGTTCCTCGAGAACTTGGTCTGATTTAAGATTTGGAACGTATTAAGGCCTTGAAACAAAATGCATCGCAGCACCTTTTATAATTTGATTCGGGGGTGGGCTGAATAATTGAGGGAAAAGAAACAACTCTAAGGCTTGCCCCAAATCAGTGATTAAAATTGTCTGTTATGGATGCACCTTGGATATTTGGGAAGCCCTCAGCAGGGTGTGCATTTTACACCTGTACATTTCCTATCTTCAGAATGTTGATTCATTTTGTCAGCTTTTCCTTTCTAAATTTCTTTGTTCACAAAGTGGAAATAGCCTGTGAATTTAGTATGTGATAATTCTCCTGTAGTATGTGGTAATTTTCCTATTAGTAATGGTGTTTTAGTTTTGATTTAATCTTTTTTGCCATCTATTGTTTTTGATATACACCAAATTGGGTCAAATGCCACCTTCAGATAACAAGTTTTAGAGAAAGTATTTATCGATTCAGGGTGTGCTTTCATAAGTTACCACTTTATTAAAAGTCCTTACTATTTGTATACTTTCCATATATCCTACCCCTGGAATTAGCACCTTTCACATTCTTGGAATATTCCAAGAAGCTGCATAGCAATGAAGTTAAGTAGTAAAACCTGCAGCAATTTGGAAAATGGTTTGCTGGAACTTGGAGGTTTCCCTGCAATAGCATCGAATTTGGAGTGATATATAAATGAAGAGGAAACCATCCCAAAGGACTGATGCTCTTTATAACTGAAGAAAATAAACCTAGTCCAGGTTTAATATAAGGGATTAGGTTATTTGGCTCTTAAGTATTAACAAATAATAGCAGTGTAGGCAGACAACCCGCTAGGACCTGATTGGATGGCATCTGAGGATTTTAAAGGAAATGGCTGCAGAGACATTGAAGTCATTGGTTGAAATATTCTAGAATTTACTAAATTCTGAGAGGATTTCAACGTATTGGAAAACCACTGATGTGATTGAGTGAGTGGGCAAAAACTTGGCAGGTGGAGTTTAATGTCGGCAAATGTGAGGTCTTGCATTTTAGTAGGAAGCATCGAAAGGCAGACTTATTTAAATGGAGAGAAACTCGGGAATTTGGGTGGTGCTGTGCATGAAACACAATGTTAGCATGCAGTTGCAGCAACTAATTAACAAGGCAAGTGGAATTTTGCTGGGGGTTTAGAATTTTAAAACAGCTGCAATTTTGTTCTTGAGCACTTGTGCAGGGTGTCAGTGAGGCTGCACTTGGAATACTGTGTACCATTTTGCTCCCCATATTTAAGGAAGTTTGGCACTGGAGGCTGTTCAAAAGATATTCGAGGGATGAGGGGGTTGAACTGTTAAAACAGGTTAGGCAGTTGGAATTAAACTCATTCAAGTTTAAAAGAATGAGAGGTAATCTTATTGAAATATACAAGACTGGGGGACTTGACAGTGTAGATGTCAAGATGATGTTTTTAGTAGTGAGTGAATAGGAACTGAGTTACACAATAAGGAACACTCATTTATAACTTAGATGTAAAAGAATTCCTTCTGAGGGTAGTGAATGTCTGGAATTCTCTGCCCCAGAGAATTCTGGAGGTTAGATCACTGAAAATATTCAAAGAGGAGTTAGATATATGTTTGAAATATCGAGGAATTGAGGGCTATGAGGAACTGACCAGAAAGAAGAGCTGAGGCCTTGGGCAAATTAAGTTCAATCTTGTTGAATGGTGATGCCAGCTTAAGGCGCTGAATGGCTTATTTCTGCTGCTGTTTCATAAGTTCTTTGTGTCTCTGTTATTCTGTGAGATCATCACTGCTTTACAACCTAACTAACCTTTGTCCCAAAGTGTTTTATATGTCTGAAAAATAAAATTCCACTAATTCCGTGTTTAAAAAGTACCAGTTTAGCATCTGTTGCAATTTGCAGAAGAGCACAAATTTCTTGACAAACTGTATGTGTAAATGTCCTGAAAACATGAAAACAGTTTTTGCTTCCATTTGTTCCCCAAATATCTTGACTTTGATCATATCGTATCAAATTCCAGGAACCACTGACCTAGTTTTTGTAGTTTCTTTGTAACTTAACCTCTTAGGCACCGATATGGTTTTGATGAAACTGCACGGCATTGTCTGTTAAGGCAGTATATCCTTCTTGATGTGTTGTGCCCAGACTGCTCGCAGCCAGGGCCTTATCTGGACAAAGTATGGCTTTACTACCTTGAACTCTGGTCCTCTAGAAAGGAAAGCATTATTCCATTGGCTTTTATTATTATTATTTAATATTTGTTTGTTCCAGTTTAATGATTTGTACATGGAGCCCCAAATTCCTTTGGGCTTTGACTGTTCCTAGCTTTTTAACATCCAGAAAGAGTCCTGTTTTTATCTTTCATTTGCCTATATTCAAAATTCATTTATTACAGTTTTCACATTGATAATACATTTTAAAAAACAAAATAACTGCAGATGCTGTAAGTCAGGAACAAAAACAAGTTGCTGGAAAAGCTCAGCAGGTCTGGCAGCATCTGTGAAGAAAAATCAGATAATGTTTCGGGTCCGGCGACTTAGAAGTCAGAAGTTCTGAGGAAAGGTCAGTGGACTCGAAACGTTAATTCTGATCTTTCTCTTCACAGACGCTGCCATTCCTGCTGAGCTTTTCCAACAATTTATGTAATAATACATGTTGTAGTTGTATGCTTCATCTACGCTACTTACACTGCCACTTTTTTATGCCATCATCAAGTTAGGGTAAGTAGCTATCTAATTCATTATCTGATTTGTTAATAAATATGATGAATAGGTGAGGGCACAGCATAGATTCTTGCAAGGGTATCATTAAACAAATAACAAACAATGGTAGGGCTTGTACAACTAATGATAGGGCCTTGGGTGTTCGTAGAGTCACACAGCATGAAAACACCCTTCAGTCTGGCCATTTCAGAATTGTCACCTTTGAGAGATTGGGAGCAGACAAACAGCTGCAATTGGTCTTGGGGTTTGGACACAGTGATTCGTATAGAAGGGTGCAGAGAAAGTGCTGTGGGTTTAAAAGAGTGAAGTTAATATGATTACTTGATTAGATGTTGTTGAAGAGAATTTGAAATTATTTTGGCATTGCTATAGAGGGATACTCAGGTCTTGCCACTAAAAATTCCACTACCCTAACTATTTTCCCACCTTTGTCTGCAGGAATGGATTCCGCGAGGGGACCACTCCAAAGCCCAGACGTGCAACAATGGCTTCCTCCAGCACTGCATAAACTATCAGTGTATCTACACAACAAATAAAACTCAAATTTGCAATGTTTTCCTGACCTCCCTGTGCTTGTTTTTTATACCCATTCTACTCATCAGTTCAAAAAGTATCCAGCCTGCAAAGTAAATTGTACTCGGAAGGATTTGATCACTTTTTCAGACATTTTCTTTTCAAAAGTTACTAAAGAATTTGGGCAATCACTGTTTCAGGCAATGCATTCCAGATTGCAATTGAATTAAATGAAAGATCTATCCCTTCTGATTTATTTTACCATTTTAAAATCATCCTGTCTTCTCTCTCCTCCCTTGAATAGTGGTGTTAAATTTTGCTAACTTCCAGTCTGCTGGGGTTCTTCTAAAATCATGGCCAGTCTAATTGTTATCTTGATATTCTGATTGGATGGATATTTTTGTAACAGCACTACCACCTGTCAGGTCTGGCCAAACTGTAATCCAGGCCTCTGCTTAATTATGATGGAGCAATGGAAAACTGACCACATTCATGCGTCACTGTATCCTTCTCCTGGTTAAATGTGTGTGTCATTTTTCCTGTTCCTCTTATCCACTGACATCCAACTCTTGTTCATGAATGGCAGAGTTGATTTCTCTAACATGGCAAGTAATGGGATTGGGCAAGATGCAGTCCTTGTGTTAGGGCACTTGTTGATCATGTCAATGTTAAAGTGAGCCCCATTTTCACACTTTGTATCTAATAAAAATTCTTGACCTGAACTGAATGAATCATCGGGCAATGTGTGTTGAGCTGATTGTGTGGGCATTTCTAGCATTTGACCATTCTCCAGCCCACCAAAATCTGCAGTTTCAGTCATTAATTGCCATGTTGTCACCTTCTGGAATGAACTTTGCCTCTCTCATTAACAAGTATTGTAACTCAAAATCTATAAGTTAGCCAATGCTGTGAATCAGCAAATTAAGCTTCAGAATACTTGACTGTGCTGTCGTGAACTTGCAATGCACATTCATAAGATTCTCTATTCGAAGGGGCCATGCATTGGTTGCAGACTAGGCCTGACATGGTTTGCTTTCAGATTTAAAACTAGGTTCCAGGCTTAATCCTGAAGAAGATGGAAGTTAGTACAGATTGTACTGTTAGTTACACTATCAATGGCAGAGCTAATTTTGTGACTGCTGTCCTCTTTGTACGTTGGAGTATAGTATTTCAAACATTGGCACCCAGTTCTGGATAGGCAAGGGCCAAGATGCTGAAAATCATTAAAGCTTTCAAAATGCAAACATTATTGATGGGGTATGATAAAATACATACTAAGTTGCGTGCGCATCAGATGTCTTGTACATCCCGCAAAGACGTTGAATATTAGATAATGCAGCAGCTAAGCAGCTGGTGCCTTCTGATTTTCTGTTCCCTACATCTGATTCAGCCATTCTGTCTTGTGGGTCTTTTGGTGGGCAACATTTAGATGACATCTCTGTCTCCAGAGCATGCATGCTGAGCACTCCAAAACCCATAGTTTCAGCAGCCTAATCTGTCAAGTTTCAACGACACAGGAACACCGGGCTCTTCTTTTATGATGCTGGTGATGGAACTGTTGGAAAAGTTCAGACATTCTCCCTGCATTGCAATAACGGAGCAAGGAAAGAAATGACATTTGTGACAGGAGATCAATGGAGCTACCAGCTGAGCATTAGGAAGTGAGCATACGACATTTAGTCAACACTGCATTGCCAAATGTTATTGCTTGCACAGATTATATTCTTAGAATGTGGAGCTGAAATTTTCTGATGAAGGGTCTAGGCCCGAAACATCAGTTTTTGTGCTCCAAAGATGCTGTTTGGCCTGCTGTGTTCATCCACCTCCACACTTTGTTATCTCGGATTCTCCAGCATCTGCAGTTCCCGTTATCTCTCTTCTTAGAAAGTAACCTGGATTTGCTCAAGAACTGCAGTTTCAAGATAGTAGATGTAATACACAATGAAATCTGCAATTTAGAATCCTACCCCGATGCGTTAATATTTGCCCTATTTCCTGATTGCTGCCAATAGAGTGCTTCAGACTGCAGACAGGAACTGGGAGGGAAAGATAGCAGAAATCAAGGTAGCCAGTTACGGTGTGAAATTTTGCTGACTGAACCTGCCTCATTTGATTTAGCAGACCTCTGCTCCAGATAAGGCCAAGTTTCATAGCAATGCCTAGACCTTTGGAATGGTAGCCGTTACAGCTCAGGAGAAGATCATTCAGCAACTGAGACTATGTATGATATTTGTAGAGCAATCTGAATTCCTCGTTCTCAGCCAGAAAAGTTTAAAATCCTCAGTTGTCTAGCTGCTGAACGGATATCCCCTCAACTTCATCGCAGGTGCCTTCTAAATAGACAATGCCAAGAGGACACACTACAACCTGACACACTAGCCACGCTGCCCTATGACAAGAACAGAACTGACAATGAAACTCCTACCACCACCAGGAATCGAGATAACACACAAGCCCACAGCCACGCTACAACAAACACAAGGATTAAAGACCCTATACCCATGACATGTAGAACCAATGTAATTTACAAAATACCATGCAGAGACTGCCACAAACATTAGATTGGACAGACAGGAAAGAAACTAGCCATCAGAGTACATGAGCATCAGCTGCAGCAAAGCAACACAACAAACTTGCCCCAATATCAGTATGCTCGGATAATGAGGGCCATCAGTTTAATTGGGACAAGGTAACCATAGTAGCCCAAGCCAAACATAGACATGCACGGGAATTCCTAGAGGCATGGTTCTCAAGATATAATGCGATCAACAAACATGTAGATTCGGACCACATATGCAAATCCACACAGAACAGAACCAGAAATAACACAACTGACCATAACGGACCAGACTGTACAAATTCCAAATAACATCGCTTCATTGGAGACCCCACTGATGATGTCACCTTGCATGGTGACAAAATGTCTGGATGAAAACAAGCCAGCTTGGCGAGCAAGTCAACAACTTCACTGACAACCTGAGCTGCAAATCTTTGCAAAAACTTTAAATTCACTAAGGTGTGTAAAAACTGATAGGGTAATTATATTAGGGAATGACTATGACCCCAATATTTTTGGGATAATCAGAGTGTGGAGTTTTTAGACGGGGTAGATGTCTTGAAGTGCATAAGGAGGGAACATGATGTCAACAACAGATGGTCCTAATTCTGGGGAATGAAACTGGACAGATGTTTGAGGTGACAGCGGGAGAGGATTTTAGTGATGGTGACCACAACATCGAACGTGTTAAGTTTGTTGTGAATAAGAAGAAAGCCTGTAAAAATGCGTTTTGGATTGAGGTAAGGCCAATTTTTTAAATTATAAGGCAGCATCTGGTTGAAATAGACTTGAAACAGCCACTTCAATGTAAATTTACAACAGATCAGTGGGAGGTGCTCCAAAAGGAAGTGGGGGGGGGGTGGCGGGGGAGTATAGGCCCAATATGTTCTCTTCTGTGTGAAATGTAGGAGCAACAAACCAGAGAACCCTGGATGTTGAGGAATATTCAGGGCTGGATAAAAAGGTAAAGAGAGTCATATAACAGGTACAAAGGGAGCAAAACAATAGGAGCAAACGAAATGCAGCTGAGAATCTCAAGAAAGCAATTAAGAGAACGAAGGAAGTGCGTGTGAAAATTCTGACAGGCAAGTTGGTAAATGAAGGGAAGAGGATAACCAGTCAAAGAGGAGAGACCAAGGGCTCAATCTGTGTGTGAAGTTGGAGGATATTGATAGAGTGTTAAATGAGAACTTCACGTCTGTCTTTACTCTGGAGGAGGAGGATGCAAACACAGAATTCAAGAAGATGGACAGTGAAAGCCTTGAGTGGATTGATTTCTGAAGTGAGGAGTACTGGAGGTGTTCAAGGTGGACAAATGCTGACGTCCAGATAAGTACTTTTTTAATTTGTTCATGGGAGTGTGGGTATCACTCGCTGGGCCACCATTTATTGCTCATCTCCACTTGCCATGGGACAATTAAGAGTCAACCACATCGCTGTGGGTCTGGAGTCACATGTCAGCTAGACCAAGGAAGGATGGAAATGAGAATTAGAATAGAATCAGGATTAGGTTTCATTGTCACATGTACTCAAGGATAGGGATACAGGAGTACAGTGAAAAGTGTACAAAGTCACCATTCTCCAGGACTATTAGGTACAAAATCTTACATATAAAGTAGAAAACAAAGAAATAAAGTTCAAAGTTTAGCATTACAGTCCTTCTGAAGTGCTTAGCTATGGGCCCGGATCTGGGCGCTTCCACCCTGACGCTGAGACCATCAGCAGCTTGTGTTCCCTCGCTGCTCTGCTGCTGCAGATCCATGTTTCTGTTCTTTGGCACCATCTTGCCTCTAGCAACAGCGTCGCTGCCATGAGACCATGCTGGGCTGAGCTTGGCAATGAAGCCGCCGCTGAAGCTGCCATGTGCTCTCCACAGTAGGCAAATATGTTTAAAGTTAAAAAAAAAGCACAGACAGGAAAAAAAGTAAAAGCAGATGGAGTTGATGAGTCCGCGCAGGGCTTCAGCTTGGGTCCCTCACCTCCATCCCAGGCCTCAAGAAGACTTTCCACATCAAGCAGATGTTCACCTGCACATCTGCCAATGTGGTAAACTGCATCCACTGTACCCGGTGTGGCTTCCTCTGCATTGGGGAAACCAAGCGGAAGCTTGGGGACCTCTTTGCAGAGCACCTACACTCGGTTCGCAATAAACAACTGCACCTCCCAGTCGCAAACCATTTCAACACCCCCTCCCATTCCTTAGACGACATGTCCAGCCTGGGCCTCCTGCAGTGCCACAATGATGCCACCGAAGGTTGCAGGAACAGCAACTCATATTCCACTTGGGAACCCTGCAGCCCAATGGTATCAATGTGGATTTCACAATCTTCAAAGTCTCCCCTCCCTCCACTGCATCCCAAAACCATCCTAGCTTGTCCCTGCCTCCCTAACCTGTTCTTCCTCTCACCTATCTCCTCCTTCCACCTCAAGCCGCACCTCCACTTCCTACCCACTAACCTCATCCTGCCCCCTTGACCTGTCCGTTCTCCCCAGACTGACCCATCCCCTCCCTACCTCCCCACCTACACTCACCTCTACTGGCTCCCTCCCCGTCCCTTTAACTTGTCTGTCTCCTCTCCACCTATCTTCTCCTCTATCCATCTTTGATCTGCCTCCACCCTCTCCCTATTTATTTCAGAACCCTCACCCCCTCCCCCTTTTCTGATGAAGCGTCTAGGCCCGAAACGTCAGCTTTTGTGCTCCTAAGATGCTGCTTGTCCTGCTGTGTTCATCCAGACCCACACTTTGTTATCTCAGATTTTCCAGCATCTGCAGTTCCCGTTATCTCTCTTCAACTTGGGGCCATGGTGGGCTTAACCTTGACTCAACACGAGATCAGCTTGTCACCACCGATGCTCCCTGAGAATGAGAGGTAAGTAGAAAGGAAAAAGCATACAAGAAAAAGAATAATAGAAATGGACAATAGTGAATGAGCTCTGACTCACGAGACCTACTCTGTTGCCATCTTGGATCATTGCTGAACCAGACAGGTTTTCCCAAAATTGACATTAGTTTTTTAATTCCAGGTTTTTAATTGAATATAAATCCTCTATCTGTCATGGCAGGATTCAAAACCAGATCCCCAGATCATTGTTGAGGTCCCTAGATTGATACTAGACCATTGCCTGTCTGTCACACACAGGCTGCTGCAGGAGATGAGGGAGGAAATTACCTGGGCCCTCACCCAAATGTTGAAATCATCTCTGGCCACAGGGAGGCGCCAGATGACTACCAGGCAGCTAATGTGGTTCCACATTACAAAGGTGGTAGGCGTAGAACAGGGAACAATAGATCAGTGAGCCCAACATTAGTGATTGAGAAACAATTGGAGAAAATAGTGAAGGAGAAATTTAATCTCCATTTGGAGAGATGAGGTTCGATCAGGAATAGTCAGCATGGTTTTGTAGGAGGTAGGTCATGCAGGACAAATTTGGTGGAATTTTTTGAGGAGGTGACCAAGTGTTTGGAAGGAGGTAGGGCAGTTGATGTAGTTCATATGTATTCCAGGCAGGACTTAGATATGATTCCATGTGGAAACTGACAAAGAAAACCGACACAGGAGGCAGACGGTGTAGTAGAAGGCTGTTTGTGTGAATAGAGCCCGGTGTGTAGTGGCAAACTACTGGAATCAGGCCTGGGTTCCTTACTGTTTGTGAACTTCATAAGTAGTGTAAATGAGAATGTGGGGAGATGATAAATAATTTTGCGCATTACATAAAGTGGCTGGGTGGTTGACAGTGAGGAAGGCTTTAGGATACAGGAGGATGTAAATGGATTGGTTAGGTGGGCAGATCAGTGGCAGTTGGAATTTAACTCTGATAAATGTGAATGATGCAGTTTGGAAGAAGAAACAAGACAAAGCACTACTCAATAAATGACAAGACACCAGGAAACTCAGAGGGATCATGGCGTTTTTGTCCAAACATCCCTGAAAGTGGCAAGACAGGTTAACAGGGGAGTTAAGAAAGCGTTTGCACTCATCTTTATAAGTCATGGCATTGATTATAACAGCAGAGAGGCCATATTGCAGCTGCACATATCTTTGGTCAGGCCACAGCTGGAGTACTGTGTGTGGTTCTGGTCCATACAACACAGGATGGATATAATTGCACTGAAGAGGGTGCAGAGAAAATTCACCAGGATATTTCCTGGAGTGGAGCATTTCAGCTATGAACAGAAGCTGTGTAAGCTTGGGATAACACAGTGTGGAGCTGGAGGAACACGGCAGGCCAGGCAGCATCCGTGTTCCTCCAGCTCCACACTGTGTTATCTCTGAGTCCAGCATCGGCAGCTCTTACTATCTCTGTGTATGCTTGGGTTGTTTCCTTTTGGAGCAGAGAAAGTTGAGGGGGAACCCGATCAAGATCTCTAAGATAATGAAGGGTGGCACAAGATGAACAGAAAGCAACTATTCCCTTTAGTTGAAGGGACAATAACAAGGTTGCGGGTGGTGTGGGGATGGCATAATTTTAAAGTGAAAGGCAGGAGGTTGAGAGGGGATATGAGGAAAAAAATTTCCAACCAGATATTGGTGGGTGTCTGGCTGGAATGCACTACTTGGGAGGGCAGTTGAAGCAGGAAACTTCACAACCTTTAAAAAGTACTTGATTGAGCACATGAAGTGTCAAAACATTCAAGTGTATGGCCTGGTGCAGGAAAGTAGAACAAATGTAGGGAGTACACACTTGAAGGGCTGAAGGACCTATTCTGTAGGATTCTATGATTCTAAAACTGGGAACACTATGAAATGTATTACGTTGCTAGATCTCTTGAATAACCTTATCATAATTTGACTGAAACCTTTTTTTTGTTTAAAAGTAGAAATACTTACATATCAATTGAGCTCAGCATAGAATGTAACATCACAGTTTGATGGTCCTATTTTTTATCCTTGCCCTGAAATTCAAAGTGAAGTATTTCAAGATTCCTCCTCTCTTAATTGGCTCTTCATTCTCCCAGAATGCAACATTCTCAGGAAAATAAAACATTAAAACATGAGTAATGAATATGTACAACGTTGAGTTGTCCTTAGAAGCAAGCTCCTAAATTCTCTTGTTTAGCCATTAATACTGAAACTGTGCCTACAGTCCATGAACCACAAACACAGATAATGGCAGATTTGGTCGCTGAGGATGCGGTATTAGAAACCATCTTGCAGCGAAAGGCAAATAAACGCCCAAACCAACACACAATGCCCCATGAGAAAGGAATGCATGCCCTCTGTTCCCACCTCCAAAAGCTGATATGTTCTACATTGAATCAAATTATTATTGATATCCTGGAAGAGAATTGGCATATATGTGTCTACTATTTCGTCATGTTACCTTTAGGTGTGGTCCTCCATTCAGGATGTGATGGATCCAAAAAGTTGGCCAGGATTTTGGATGGTGCCTCACAGTTACATCTGGGGAGTGAACGGCACTCGTTAGACATAGATGGGTGTGAGGGCTCCATGGTTTCTAGACAACTAAATTGTAAAATAGGGGTGTGCAATAAATTCTGCCCTAGGCAGTGACACCCTTCTCCCATGAATGAATAAATAACAAACTTCAGCGGCTGCTTCACAGAGATGATTGTAATCAGTTTGTGCTCACAATGACATGGTCGCGATTGCTTGACGCCAGGATTTGTATCCCACATGGTGTTCACTGCCTATATTTCACACTCAGGGCTCTGTTTTTACAGCCTTCTTTAACCTATACTGTGCAAGAGTCTGGCTGATGGAATTGTCCTTGGTCTTCCAGGGAACCACTAAACTTACATGTCCCTTTCACCTTGCTCTCCCTGTTGACCTCATTCCCTCCCCATCCCAGAATAGCCCATGTTCTCCAATGTGCTGTTATCTCCCATCCTTATATATTGAGTTGCCCACTGTCAGAATGACCGTGCTCTCTAGGATCCCCACAATTGACTCACTCAACTTCCCAATCACAGCACTTAGCCCTGGTAACGCACCTTGACATTCATCGTCAGGACTGACCATGGCCCATGCTCCCTGCCCAAGTGCAACAACAGCCCTGACTGATAAGAGACCAGTTTCATGACTGATCAGTGTGCAGCTGCTCAATGGGTACACTGCTAGTGCCCTGACTGGTTGCAATGGCTCTGCAGGACAGACTGTGTCCTCTCCCCAGACTGTAATGATATAGAACCACAGAACTGATTCTCCCGAGTGATCAATTGAATGTATGCCCAAGACCCTGGACTGAGGTCAGACACTGCCCTTGGCTGTCTGTGATGAGACACCCTGACTGACAACACAACCCCCTTTACCTGAATGAGGTCTTCTCCCCTTAGATTTTAGATGTGGACAATTGGCTGAAGAACATGCAGTGTTACGCTCAGTTAGCTGCTGTTACATGCTGTAGAAGTGAGATTGATGTTGCCCAGTGATGTACAGCAACATGTCCACCTCCCCCTTTCACTGGTCACTGCTGACAACCACAACAAGCTGCCTGGCCCCGTGGTTATGCTAAAAGGCAAAGCAACACAGATGTATTGTGTGTCTGCAAGCTCTGAAAGAGGCGGAAAAGGGCAAAAAGCCGAGGCAAGGCAGAGCGCAGATACTGTGAGCGTCCAAGTCAGTGTAAGGTGAGTAAGTGTTACAAAGTGAGTAAGGGCCCCGTGATGAACCCTGCTCCAATGCATGTATCCCTGACCCTGAGTGCAAAATGTGCTATCCACATTATAATGAAAGATGTTAGTGTGGCCCAAACTACAGCAATAAAGTGGAGAGGTGTAGTGTAAGTGATTCAGAGATGTGGTGAGGCTTGTACATGTCCATGGCCAACTGCCATAGATCAGGAGTTCACAGTTGTTACTCCCCAAGGGGCATATACTGAGATGTTGGGACTACTGGTCCAGAGGAACACGTTAAGCTGGAGCCTCCAGGTACCACCTCGGAAGATAATGTCGGGAATTGGTGCCATCTGGTTTCTCCCCACTGCTGGGAGAATAGCAAAGTTGAGATGTTTGACCATGGAAACAGGCCCCTCTCTGCTTACTGGCACAATGCTTATCTCATTGTTCAAACATTGGGTGCAAACTGGAATCGCTTTTCATAAAGTCAAGAATCTCATTTTTCTGATCTTCTCATTTTCTAATTTTGGACTCAGCATTGCTGTGGCTGGGAGAATTCTGCTGATTGTATCAGAATGAATTGTATTCTTGAATCAAAGGGGAATCAAGATTTGACTGAAAGTAATCTAAGTGGCCTTATTCATCCATAGGCATCATGTGATCTGGTTTCAAAAGGTCTTTCACCCATTGAATCTACTTCTTTTTAATTGAACAGAGGATGAGTAACATTTCAAGTGAACATAACCCAACGAATGGATCCGTTGCTTGAATGAAGAGGAGACACTGTTTCAATTGTATTTCCTGCAGTTCACAACAAATATTGCCCATGTGTCGAAAAAACAGTGACAACACGCACATATATATAGCAAAAACAGAATTTGCTGGATAAGCTCAGCAGGCCTGGCAGCATCAATGAAGAGAAATCAGAGTTAACATTTTCGGTCTGGTGACCCTTCCTCAGAACTATTCTGGGGTTCTGAGCTTTTCTAGCAATTTTTGGTTTTGTTTCTGATTTACAGCATCTGCAATTCTTTTGGTTCTTACTTTTATATAACACCTTGAACATAATAGGAATATCCCAAGTGTTTCACAAAAACATTATAAGACAAAATATGTCACTGAGCCTCTGAGGGAGATATCGGGTTGAATTGTCAAAATCTTGGTCAAAGAGTGGGTTTTACAAGGGACTGAAAGGAAGTAGAAATGGTGGAGAAGTGGAGAGGTATAGGCCTGGATTTCCAGATCTTGGGACCTAGGCAAATGCAGGCATGATCTCTAATGGTTGAATAATCATAATCAGGGAATGCAAAAGGGACCGGAATTAGAAGAGCACTGGTGTCTCAAAGTGTCTGGAGGTGATTACAAAAACAGAGAGGAGGAAGAAAAAAGAATGGTTTGTAAACAAATGGTGAGAATTTAAAAATCAAGACATTGCTTGACAGGAAGCGCTATAATCAGCAAGCATGGACTGATGGAGGAACAGGGCTTTCTGCAAGTTAGACTGAACAGCAGCAGTTTGGTTATCATTCCTTTACTGAGAGTAAAATCTGGGACGAATGTACTTTAATAATGGAGTCTTTAGGAAACCAAGGCCTGGATGTGGTTTTCAGCAGCAGGTGAACTGAGACATGAATAAAGTCAAGCAATGTTACCAAGAAGAAACAGACAGCCTTAGAGATGACAGGAATGAGAGGACGAGATGACATGAGTGAGAGGACGAGATGACAGGAACGAGAGGACGAGGATCAAATGTGATATTGCTGTTGAAAACAAACTGGTTTAACATAAGTGTGTTGTTTGGGAAATGGATGAGTTGGTAGCTATGGAGCCGATATTGGAGCAAGGCCAGAAACCATGGCTTCAGTCATCCCCATATTTAGTTTCACAGAATTTCTGCTCATCTGGTATGGGATGTCAGATGAACAGACTGTTAATTTAACGGCATGAAGGGGTGAAGAGAAGAGTTGGTGAGGTGCCATTGACATACTTGTGAATATTAATACTGTTCCTTTTCAAGATGTCAAGGAGCAACATGTGGATGGAAAATAGGAGGCATCCTAGTACTGATTCTTGAGGGATGTCACAGATAATTGTGCGGGAGCAGGAAGACAAGCCATTGCAACGGATCCTGTGAGGATGATGAGGTAGAGAAGATGGCAGTATGTCAGAATAATCCACCCAGGTGGAATGGGGGGGGGGAGGGGAATGGTGGTGCAGAATGGGACAGCAATCATGTCATGGACTGCAACCCGTTCAGGTAATGAGACGAGGGAAATTGATCACACAGGATGTCATTGCTGACTTCAATAAGCAATTTCAGTTCCGTAGTAGGGGAGCCAGCTGGATTAGCAGCTGGAATTCTGGGAATGATGAGAAGGGATTCAGAAAGTGACAACATATTCAAGGAATTTGGACAGGAAAGAGATGCTGGAGGTTGAATGGAGGATTGAGGGACGGTGCAGTCCAGATGTATTCCTTGAGGAGACACATGTTGGTGGCAGATGTAAAAGAGAGAAGATCAGCACCTGAACAGAGAGACCTATTTCAATATTTTCTAACCAACCTATTTGGAGAGATATGTGGAGCAGGTGGGACTTGAGCCTGGGTTTCCCGAATCAGCGGTGGGGACACTATAACTGTGCCTAAACAGCTGTTTAAACAGACCCAATCACAACTTCAGATCGTAAGGGGGCCAGGAGGTAGAGCTGGGTGATCATGGTTTCGTGGGAATAGGATTGAAGAAATGGGTGCGGAGTCAGAGGAGAAACTGGAAATGGTTGTGAGTTCAGGGCAAAGCACAGTGAAGCAGAAAAGGAAGTTTGGTAAAGTGGCCTCATGGAATGGAGAGAAACAGCTGAGGCATCTGATCAGATTGTTTTAATTCAAGTGAAAAAGACATCTGCAAGATCCTTGTACACTGGCCCTATCCCCCACCTCTTCCTCTGCTACATCGATGACTGTATCACTGCCACCTCATGCTCCCACGAGGAGCTCAAACAGTTCATCCACTTCACTAATGCCTTCCACCCCAACCTTAAATTCACCTGGACCATCTCTGATACCTGTCTCCTTCCTGGCTCTCTCTGTTTCCATCCCTGGCATCCACCTGGAAACTGATATCCATTTCACACCTACCGACTCCCACAGCTACCTAGAATACACCTTCTCCCACCCAACTTCCTGCAAAAATGCCATCCCCATTCCCAATTCCTTCGCTTCCACTGCATCTGCTCCCAAGATGAGGCATTCCACTCCTGTACATCCCAGATGTCCTCGTTTTTCAAGAACTGCAACTACCCCTTCACAGTGATCAAAAACGTCCTTGACAGCATCTCTCGCATTTCCCACAACTCATCCCTCACACCCCCTCCCCACAATAACAGCAAAAACAGAATCCCCTTCGTCCTCACATACCACCACACCAACCTCCAAATCCAAGGCATCATCCTCCAACATTTCTGCCATTTGCGATCTGACCCCACCACCAAGGACATTTTTCCCTCCCCACCCTTATCTGTCTTCCGGAGGGACCACTCTGTCTGTGACACCCTTGTCTGCTCCACACTCCCATCCAGCCCCACCACTCCCGGCACTTTTCCATGTAACCACAGGAAGTGCTACACCTGCCCCTACACTTGCCCCCTCACCCCCATCCCAGGCCCCAAGAAGACTTTCTACGTCAAGCAGATGTTCACCTGCACATCTGTTAATGTGGTATACTGCATCGGCTGTACCCGATGTGGCCTCCTCTACATTGGGGAAACCAAGCAGAGGCTTGGAGACCGCTTGGTGGAACACCTACGCTCGGTTTGCAACAAACGACTACACCTCCCAGTCACAAACCACTTCTACTCCCCCTCCCACTCCTTGGACGACCTGTCCATTCTGGGCCTCCTGCAGTGCCGCAATGATGCCACCCGACGGTTGCAGGAACAGCAACTCATATTCCACTTGGGAACCCTGCAGCCCAATGGTATCAAAGTGGACTTCACAAACTTTAAAATCTCCCCACCCCCCACTGCATCCCAAAACCAGCCCAACTCGTCCCCGCCTCCCTAACCTGTCCTTCCCCTCACCTCAAACCCCACCCCCACCTCCTACCTACCAGCCTCATCCCCACCTCCTTGACCTGTCTGTCCTCCCTGGACTGACGAACCTCCACCCTAACTCCCCACCTACACTCACCTTTACTGGTTCCATCCCCGCCTGCTTGACCTGTCTGTCTCCTCTCCATCTATCTGCTCCTTTATCCATCTTCCATCCGCCTCCCCCCTCCCTATTTATTTCAGAATCCCCTTCCCCTCCCCCATTTCTGAAGAAGAGTGCAGACCTGAAATGTCAGCTTTCGTGGCCCTCTAATGCCTGTTGTGTTCATTCAGCTCCACACCTTGTTATCTCAGATTCTCCAGCATCTGCAGTTCCTGCTATCTCTACAAGACACTTGCACTTGTTGAGGTGTGGGTGAACAGGGCAGGGAGGTCACTTTGTTTTCCTTGGAGCAGAGAAGGCTAATGGGGGGATCTGATTGAGGTGTACAGAGCTCTGAGGAGCAAACACAGGTGAGATAGTGTGAGACGTTCCCCGTTAATAGAAGCATCAATAACCTGGGGGTGGTGGGTGGGGTTGGTTACATTTTTAAGGGACAGGAGGTTTTGAGAGGATTGAAGGAAACCTTTTTTCACCCAGAGAGTTGTGGGCATCTGGAATTCACTGCCCGGGAGGGTGGCAGAGGTCAAGAAACACTTGACATTTATGAACTGTTTCAATAAGAACTTGAAATATCATTGCAAACAAGGCCAGGAGCCAACGTTGGAAAGTGTGGTCATAATCGATCGATTTTGACACTGGCACAGACATAATGGGCCAAAAGGCCTCTTTCCAGGCTGTTTTAACTCTTATGGATTTATCATTACATTCCAGGATAATCCAGGAAAATTGACACTGTGAGCAGATCAGATTCGGATCTGATAGCGGTTTGAGTCACCTTCCAGATCGAGCAGTGAGTGTCTAAACCAGTTCTGTCAAAACAAAATAACAGAAAATAGCAGCAAGGAGAGGCCATTCAGCTCTATGAGCGTGCTCAGCCGTTCCATATGATCATGGCTGACCATCCAACTTATTTGTCTGTTCCTGATTTCCTCCCACCTCCTTTGATCCCTTTAGCCCCAAGTGTTTCATCCAATTCCTTGAAATTTTACAATGTTTTGGCCTTGACTGCTTTCTGTATTCGTGAATTCTACAGGCTCACCTTTCTCTGGGTGAAGACCTTTCTCCTCAACTCAGTCGTGAATGGTTTCCTTAGACAGTATCCCCTGGATCTGGAGTCCCCCATCAGCAGAATCATCCTTCTTGCAGTTATCCTGTCGAGTTTGGTTAGAATTTTACACATTTCTATGAGAACCCCACCCCCATGCTTCTAAACACCTGAATATCAACCTAACTGATTCAATCTCTGCTAATATATCAGTCCTGTTAACCCAGGAATCAGATTGCTAAATTTTCGCTGCACTCCCTCTGTTGCAAGAACATCCTTCCTCAGAGAAGAAGACCAAAAATGCACACAATATTCTGGGTGTGGTCACACCAAGGCCCTGTATGATGGCAGCAAGACATCCTCTGCACTTGAATCCTCTTGCGATGAAGGGCAACGTACAATTTGCCTTCCTTACCACCTGCTGTGCCTGTATGCTTACCTTCAGCGACTGATGTACAAGGGAACCCAGGTCTCTGCACATTCTGTTCTCGTGATGTATAGCCATTCAGATAATCATCTGCCTTTCTGTTTTTGATGCCAAAGTGAATAACCTCACATTTATCTGGTTGTGCACTTTTTCCGATCAGGTCTGTGCCTCTTGACCTAGTTTGAAAAGAGTTGAGGGGGAGTATGGAAGCAAATGGGACTGAGTTAGAGAGTTGAATGCTTTTATGGGACACTATCTTCTGGAGGTGAATGTACATTTCAGCGAATCAGTAGTTGACAAAACGCTGTGAAAGATGGAGGGAAATAAAAAAAGAGTAAGAGTCCTGAAAGTGCAGTTACAAGTGAATTTCAGACCGCTTATTCCAGGGTGGGATACAGAGGGTGTTGGGGTTGTACTGTGAGGGAGATGTGGGTAATGAGAAATGCAACACAGTGTTCAGCAATTCTATATTCTCTGAAGCCTCCGAAATTGAGCAGTGACAATGCTGCTGTCTCTTGTCTCTGTTCTCTCCCGATTCCATATTTGAGCCTCTCCAATCAAATCTCAGCCCAAATCAAAGTTAAAAGTGTTATCTCTTCAGGCTCTCCATGGTGACTTATCTTCCTCAACCTTTCTTAAGGAGTTTTCACAATGTTGGCCATGTTCTCCTATGTCTCTCACCCATTACGCAGCTCTGTGAAATGCCCCTGCTTTACTCCCTTATTAAATAGCCGGTTGTAGTCAGAGGATCTCCAACATTGTCTTCTTTAACCAATCCTGCAGCATTATCTCTGGAGATCCTATCCTTGGCCGTGTCCTATTGGTTGTCTACATACTGCTCCTTACTACCAGATTTCGAAGCCACAGAATCAGGATTCCCATGAATAACTATGCTGTCTCATCACCAGTTCCTTCGATGCCGCCAGTGCTTCTGTTGCACTGCACTGTTTTTCCAACCCTGGATGAACTGCCAAGTCCTCCAAATTAATGTTGGAGGAATGAATGGCATTGCTTTCAGCTCAAACTGCAAATACTGCTCCTTCATGACCATCTCCATTCTCCTCTGCGGCCACTTTCTCAGGTTGATACATATTGTTTGCAGATGTGACATGCTGTTTTACACAGAGCTGAGGTTCTGAGGAAACATCCTCTCGACCACTGAGTGCCACAACATTTCTCTGCCCAAGTCTCCAGCCCATCTATATCCTGCTGCATCCTCTGTCAATCTTCCTCACTATCCACGGCTCCCTCAATCTTTGTGTTTTCTGGAAACTTACTGATCAAGCCACCTACATTGTTCACCAAATCATTTGGAGGCTGGGAACAATCACACGATGGGAGCCTCACAGAAGTGTCCCCTTAATCGGCTTGAGATTATGGGTTTCAGCTGGGCTCTTGATATTGGAGGACCAATTGAGAGTGCTTCTAGCGCAAGAGGAGCAGCAGGAACAGGAAGGGGTAAAACAGAGGAGGTGCTTCAACATGGAGGTGTCCTGTTAGCAAAATGTTCCATGTTTTTATTGTTATTTTAGCCAGGGTCAGACAGGGGCCACAAGGGAATGGAGACTCTTCACAATGTGGAATGTGCCTGCTCCTGCCTCAAGCAGGAGCTTGGGCCTTGGAGCCCACTGTAACCTGGGCCCTCTGACCAGCCACTGATTGCCTGACTCCCTCCAACTAAGGTGGGCCCTACCAGTGCAGCAGTTGGAGCCTTAGTGGAAAATGCCAATTGGCCTTCTTTAATTGGAATTAATAGCGATCATGTTGTAGCTATACAGGATGTTGGTGGGGCTTCTTCAAGTGTGCGGTGTACAATTCTGGTTGCCCTGCTATATGAAGGATGTTATTAAATTGGAGAGTGTTCAGAAAAGATTTACAAGCATGTTGCATGGGCTGGAGGGCTTGAGTAATAAGGAGAGGCTGGATAGGCAGGAACATTCCTCACGAGAATGTAGGAAGCTGAGGGGTTTATAAAATCATGAAGGGCAGAGATGAGGTGAATAGCAAAAGTCTATTCTGCAGGGTACTGGAGTTGAAAACCAGAAGGAATATTTTGAAGGTGAGAGGAGAAAGATTTGAAAGGAATTCGAGGGGCAATGTTTTCAGAATGGCTCATATGTGGAATGAACTGCCAGAGGAAGTGATAGTGACAGTTACAACATATAAAAAGACATTTGGACAGGTACATGAAGAGGAAAGGTTTAGAGGGATATGGGCCAAATGCAAGCAAACGGAACTAGTTCAGTTTAGGAAACCCGTTCAGCATGGATAGGTTGGGCTGAAGGGTCTGTTCCCATGCTGTGTTACTATAACTGGTTTCCTGCAGGTGGCGGTTGCGTTTGCTGGCCGGCCCCAGACCCCTTCTATTGAACACGGCTTGTGTCAGCGGTGGCCTTGGGCAACAGCGTATTCTCTGGCCTCGGCACCTTCAGGCCCTGTCTGCCCACGTTCCTTCTGGTCGGGCTTGAGGTTCCTTCCCATTGAGTCTGCTCTAGACTTCCAAAAGGCCTTTGATACGGTGCCTCACAGGAGGCTGCTGAGCAAGGTGAGGGCCCATGGTGTTCGAGGTGAGCTACTGGCTTGGATTGAGGATTGGCTGTCTGACAGAAGGCAGAGAGTTGGGATAAAAGGCTCTTTTTCGGAATGGCAACCAATGACGAGTGGTGTCCCGCAGGGTTCAGTGTTGGGGCCGCAGCTGCTCACCTCATATATTAATGATCTGGATCAAGGGACTGGGGGCATTCTGGCGAAGTTCGTCGATAATACAAAGTTAGGTGGACAGGCAGGTAGTACTGAGGAGGTGGGGAGGCTGCAGAAAGATTTAGACAGGTTAGGAGAGTGGTCCAAGAAATGGCTGATGAAATTCAATGCGAGTAAATGCAGTTTGGAAAAAAGAATACAGGCATGGACTATTTTCTAAACAGTGAGAAAATTCATAAAGCCGAAGTACATAGGGATCTGGGGGTGCTAGTCCAGGATTCTCTAAAAGTTAACTTGCAGGTAGAATCCGTGATTAAGAAAGCAAATGTAATATTGTCACTTATCTCAAGAGGGTTGGAATATAAAAGCAGGGACGTGCTTCTGAGACTTTATAAAGCTCTAGTTAGGCCCCATTTAGAATACTGTGTCCGATTTTGGACGCCACACCTCAGGAAGGACATACTAGCCCTGGAGCGTGTCCAGCGGAGATTCACACGGATGAACCCTGGAATGATAGGGTTAATGTATGAACGGCTAGGGATCCTGGGATTGTATTCATTAGAGTTTAGAAGGTTGAGGGGAGATCTAATAGAAACTTACAAGATAATGTATGACTTAGAAAGCGTGGACGCTGGGAAGTTGTTTCTGTTAGGCGGGGAGAATAGGACCCATGGGCACAGCCTTAGAATTAGAGGGGGTAAATTTAAAACGGAAATGAGGAGACATTTCTTCAGCCAGAGAGTGGTGGGCCTGTGGAATTCATTGCCACGGAGCACAGTGGAGGCCGGGACATTAAATGTCTTCAAGGCGGAGATTGATAAATTTTTGACCTCGTGGGGAGTTAGGGCTACAGGGAGTGTGTGGGTAGGTGGAGTTGAAACGCCCATCAGCCATGATTAAGTGGTTGAGTGGACTCGATGGGCCAAATGGCCTTACTTCCACTCCTATGCCTTGTGGTCTTATGGTCTTATTTTCAGAGTCTACCTCAGCAAATTTGTGCCTCGTGTCTTCATAATTTTGCTTATTACAATTTAACTCCCTTCAGTTTGAACTACGTCACTTTCAAACATTATGTTCTCAGGCTGCTAAGCCAGTTCAGGTCAGACTGTTTGCACATTAACAGATCAGGGAACAATATAAGAAATGAGCACGAGCAGGACATTTGGACCTTGAACCTGCTCTGCTCTGCAATAAGATCATGACTGTTATGACTTAGACCTTAACTCTGTTTTTCTGCCCACCCCTCATAATTCATACCTTGACTCCCTGGTTGGCAAAATTGTGTTTAACTCAGACTTGACTACATTAAATAAGTGAATCTGCACAGCATTTTGGGGAAAAGGATAAAGTCCCTCTGAGAGAAGAAATTCCTCATTTCCATTTTAAATGGGAAACCCTTTAATTTTAAACTGTGTCCTCTAGCCTAGTTTTCCCATGAGGTGAAATATTCTTTAATTATCTATCCAATGCAGCCCCAGGATGATCTTACATTTCAATAAGATCATCTTTTGTTTTTCTCTCCTCCCAAGCTTCACCTTTCCTCAGAAAGCAGCCCTTTCATCCCTGGATAACAAAGTGTGAAGCTGGATGAACACAGCAGGCCAAGCAGCATCTCAGGAGCACAAAAGCTGATGTTTCGGGCCTAGACCCTTCATTAGAAAAGGGGGATGGAGAGAGGATTCTGAAATAAATAGGGAGAGAGGGGGAGGCAGACCGAAGATGGATAGAGGAGAAGATAGGTGGAGAGGAGAGTACAGGTGGGGAGGTGAGGAGGGTAATAGGTCAGTCCGGGGAGGACGGACAGGTCAAGGAGGCGGGATGAGGTTAGTAGGTGGTAAATGGAGGTGTGGCTTGAGGTGGGAGGAGGGGACAGGTGAGAGGAAGAACAGGTTAGGGAGGCGGGGACGAGCTGGGCTGATTTTGGGATGCAGTGGTGGGAGGGGACGAGCTGGGCTGGTTTTTTAGATTAGATTCCCTACAGTGTGGAAACAGGCCCATTGGCCCAACAAGTCCACACCGCCCCTTGGAGAAACCCACCCAGAACCATCCCCCTACAACCCACTCACCCCTGAATACTACAGGCAATTTAGCATGGCCAATTCACCTATCCCGCACATCTTTGGACTGTGGGAGGAAACCGGAGCATCTGGAGGAAACCCATGCAGACATGGGGAGAATGTGCAAACTCCACACAGACAGTTGCCCGAGGCTGGAATCGAACCTTGGTCCCTGGTGCTGTGAGGCTGCAGTGCTAACCACTGAGCCACCATTTGGGATGCAGGGGGGGAGGGGGAGATTTTAAAGCTTGTGAAGTCCATATTGATACCATTGGGCTGCAGGGTTCCCAAGTGGAATATGGGTTGCTGTTCCTGCAACTTTCAGGTGGCATCATTGTGGCACTGCAGGAGGCCCATGATGGACATGTCATCTAAGGAATGGGTGGGGAATTAAAATGGTTTGCGACTGGGAGGTGCAGTTGTTTATTGCGAACCCAGTGGAGGTGTTCTGCCAAGCAGTCCCTAAGCCTCCGCTTGGTTTCCCCAATGTAGAGGTAGCCACACCGGGTATAGTGGATACAGTATACTACATTGACAGATGTGCAGGTGAACATCTGCTTAATATGGAAAGTCATCTTGGGGCCAGGGATAGTGGTGAGGGAGGAGGTGTAGGGGCAAGTGTAGCACTTCCTGCGGTCGCAGGGGAAGGTGCCGGGTGTGGTGGGGTTGGAGGGCAGCGTGGAGCGAACAAGGGAGTCACGGAGAGAGTGTCTGTCTCAATAGGAGTGTCCAAATTTGTAACTTTTACTAATGAGGAGGAAGTGGGGAACAAAATAGCAACAAATGCATGGGAACACACTACCACACCACAGCCAGAACGTTAAAGAGCAGTTCATGAAGGCAGTTTATCGCCCCGACCTCAAGGGCAATTAGGGCAGTAAATGCTGGCTTTGCCTGTGCTGTTCACGTGGCATGATGTAATTTTAAAGAGCTCCAGTACTTGCCTTTAGTTCTGATTTAGATTTTTTTTTGTCCAGGAAGGCCACGGGGAGTCAGGAAGGGCCTGATCAAAATCTTTCAAAATTACATGGATATGAGAGGGGAATCGGGCAGCTGGAGGGTTGCCGCTATAACATGGACTTTGTACGCCAATAATCTCGGCAACTATAGAGTGACAGCAGCAGAAGAAAGTTGTAACTGTCACGTGCAAGCTGGATTAATGGTCACCTGGAGACAGGGCTTTGTTGGAGTGACCAGAATACATTGATAAATGTGTATGGCAGTGGACATGTGCTTTATGAAAAGAAATGAAATTTAGTCAATGCTTCATATGCAGAGCTTTCACAAAAGGACTGAAAAAGTTGTTAAACTTAGGAATGTGGGAACATTGATAGGACAAAGTTTAGTGCTGAGCCATGTGACGGAGGGGAACTAGCCAAACCCCTGACAGTTAAAGCAAATCACAAGCCCCCAACCTGTTATGATGGGAGTAGAGGTTCCAATATAATAATTACCCTGGAACACCCAGAGAAGCTCACCTTTCCCCTTGTAAACTGCTAAAAGTTGTTTAAAGAAAGTCAGTCATTCTCTGATCTCCACTTTACAAGTTACAAGAAACAATTTATTTAGTTAACCGAACAAATGACAAATTCACAGAATTTCTAACAAACTGACATCACCCCTTAGATTACTAACTATTTCCGGACTGGTTGAAATTCTACTGGACTCATTTTCAAATAAACACCAGTCCCACTTAATAAATCCAATTAATATGAAAGCAGTAAATTAAAACTTAATCTCTCCAAGTTTGCACAGACAGTCTTCTGGAATATTCTGTTGTCTTCACAAACACCTTCTGCTAATATTTGTGTCAGATGTGTTTTCCTTATAATTTCTTCAATGTGGCCTATGAGCTAGAATACTGTGGTACCTTTGATCTGTTGGATGGGCCTTCTCTGAGAGCTGAATGATGCTAACTCTGGCAGGTGACCGATCAGTCTCGCCAATTTTCCAAATGGCCTCGTCTGATACAGCCATAATGACATAATCAAATTCCTACAATATGATTGGTTTCAGGTTGCCAACACCATCAGATTTAAATTCAATTGGGCTTCTGTGTCTAGGTGCTTGGTTTAAATTAATTGGCCGAATTCAAACTGGTTGTCTTGGTAAACACGCTGCCTGGGTGTTCTATACAAAGTGTTTCCATTTGGGCACAGTCTGGTCACCTGTATTTCTAAACGTCTGAGCACGGACAAAGCACAAGCTCTTAAAGGGACCATAGCACTTTTTTTTACCCCATGATGATTTTTACCAACAAATACTAACTTCCTGCCTTCCATTTCACTAATACTCTACCCAGCGTCGTAACATCTCCCCCACTTCAGACAAAAGTGAACCAACATTATGAGCAGATGACTTCATTTTTCTTAAATCTTAACACTATTACCATAATGTACAGTTCAGTACTCTTAACATTAGTGTGTAAAGTTACTCTAAAGTGGGGTATGTAGCCAGAACGTCAGGACTCAAAGCAAGTGTCCTCTTAACTGAGCTACAGTGCCCTGGTGCGACCTGGACATCAGACTTGCAGTAATTGGCTTCGGTGAAGTTACACATTGACGTCACTGCAGTGTTGTTTGTTTTTTTGCTTGTGGGGAGGGCAAGCAGAGCCACACCATGGTTCAGTGCGCAGAGTTTGTCTGGGAGGTTAAAAGGAATTCATGATGTGTGGTTCTACAGCTCAGGAAAACAGACAACCTTTCCTTTGCTATCAGTCCCAATTTCAGGATGGCACTTTCTCTTCGGTGATATGGGTCAAGAATGATATGGAGACACAGGAACAGGAGTGGGCCACTCAGCCTGACGACCAGCCCTGCGCACACTATTCCAGGTATGGTCTAACCAAATGCCTATTTAACTGAAGCAAGTCTTTACTTTGGGCTTTTTTTGTCTTCTTCATTCAAGGAATGAGTGTGTAGCTGGCTAGGCCAGCACTTATTGCAGATCCCTAATTGCCCAGAGGGCAGTTAACTGATAACCACATTGCTGTGGGTCTGGAGTCACATAGAGGCCTGACCAGGTAATGATGGCAGTTTCCTTCTGTAAAGGACATTAGCCAGCCAGATGGATTTTTACGACTATCGACAATGGATTTACAGTCATCAGCAATTTTTAATTCCAGATTTTGAAAACAGTGAAAGATAAGTTTCACCAGCTGCTGTGGTGGGATTTGAATCCATCCCCAGAAGGTTAGCTGGGCTTCTAGATTAACTCTCTGTTGATAACAATATTAGCTTATTGTCAACCCCAACCAAGTGGCGACATTAAAATAGAGTCAGGGCTCTCTTGTGGTGCAGTGGCAGTGTCCCTACTTTTGGGCCAAGAGACCTGGATTCAAGTCCCACCTGCTGCACCAGTGTGTAATAACATCTCTGAACAGGTTGATGAGGTAAAATAGTTCATGCTAGAACATAGGGCTTCCCAGCCTATCTTAACTGTGTTACAGTCATCAATGTAAAGGAGGAAGAGGTGGGGTTTAGGGCCAGTGTAGGTGCGGAAGAGGGATTGTTCCAGGTAACCTACTAAGAGGCAGGCATAGCTTGGGCCCATGCGGGTACCCATGGCCACCCCCTTTGTCTGTAGGAAGTGGGAGGAATTAAAAGAGAAGTTGTTGAGGGTGAGGATGAGTTCGGCCAGGGTGTCAGTGCGCGGGCCTTGTCAGGCCTGCAGGACAGGAAGAAGCAGAGAGCCTTTAGGCCACCTGCATGGGGAATGCAGGTGTATAGGAACTGGACATCCATAGTAAAAATGAGGTGTTGAGGACCAGGGAATTAGAAGTTCTTCTAGGCCTAAAATGTCAGCATTTGTGCTCCTAAGATGCTGCTTGGCCTGTTGTGTTTATCCAGCTCCACACTTTGTTATCTCTTCTGGTTTGTATTTCTGCTTGGGAATTGTTTAATTTGCTTTGGCTTCTGCAAGAATTTTCCAAAATGGCAGTGTTATGACAGAACAAGATAAAATATTCATCAATTTCTGTCACATAATTCTCAAACTCTGCTAGTTCCTTCCCAAATTTGAGTCAGAGATGGGGTGGTGTTTGGCTTTTTGCACAAGTCTGAGCTTGCTGACACCTAAGGAGAATGTACATTAACAGCAATATCTCTCAAATACAGTCACAACCAGTTAGAAAAAGCAGTTAGTGTAAACGGTATCAAGCTGATTATTCAAAATTAAAACAAAATTTCTTTTCTTGTTTCGGCTGTGTGTCAGATACTTTGAAATGTGTGCATTGTTGGTGATATATGCAGAGTCAGCAACATAACCAGGAGCAAGAGTAGGAATTCAGCCCCTTGAGCTCCTCTGCCATTCATTACAATTGTGGCTGATCTCATCTCTGCCTCAACTCCACGCTCATACCTGTAACCCATTATACTTCAACCCATTATTAATGAAACATCTGTTTATGTTCTCCTCCAATTTAAGGTTACTTCGTGTCCATTGCACTCCAGTGTAGAGAATTCCATAGATTCACTTCCTTTGAAGTCATTTCCCCTCACCTCGGTTTTAAATCTGCCCCCCTTTTCATAAAACTGAGCTCTCATGCTAGATTCTAACACAAGAGCAAATGTCCTTTCTGTGCCTTCTCTGTTGATCCACCTTAGCATTTTTTTATATTTCAATTTGATCTCTCATTCCTTTAGTCTCAAGAGGGAATAGGCCGGAAGTGTGCAATCTCTCTTCATCAGACAAAACCCCTCACCTCTGGAATCAATCCTGTGAATCTCCTTTGAACTGTGTCAATGCAACCACAAGGGGACTAAAAACCCTACGCAATAGTCCAGGTGTGGTTCCAACATTGTTTGTTCACCTGCTGCAACATTTTCCTAGTTTTATATTCTCTTCTTTTTAGCAGCAAATGCCAATCGTCATTGATGCATTGGTGTCAGAAAATGGTTCCTTTGCACAAGCTTCTTCGCATTTAATATGGACCATTGATGTATCCTGAGCTTGAAGCGTAATTTTGTATTATGCAACTTACCGAGTATAAATAATGTGAGCAGGCACTCCTCCATCACAATTTCAACATCAACAGTTTGAGGTGTCTGATTTTGAAATTGTGCTGGCAGGTAATAAGCTGTGGTTACTTCGGGCTGGAGCTCTGTTCTGGACCGGTTGGTGTGCACAGGCAGTGTCATTCCCAGGAAATGTCCTGCAGGAACGAGGCAGACCAGTAGAGTATTGGGCCAAATACAATGTGTAACTTTGGCAGACACCTACAAACTGTACTCTTGTGCTATCCAGCATTCAAAAAAGTAATAAAAAAACAATTATTTTTTGATGGCTTTTACTGAGGAAATAGCCACTATTTAAAAGGACAGACAAAAGTAAATACTAATATTTTCTGCTCGCTGGCTGGCACTGCTGCCTCAAAGTGTCAGGGACCAGGAATCCAGCCTCAAGTGACTGTCTGTGTGGAGTTTGCACATTCTCCCTGTGTCTGTGTGAGTTTCCTTCCACAGTCCAAACATGGGTAGGGTAGGTGGATTGGCCATGCTATAGTGCTCAGGGATATTTAGGTTTGGGTGGGTTAGATATGAGAAATGTAGGGGAAGGGGTCTGGGTGGGATGATCTTCAGAGGGGTGGTGTGGACTTGTTGTGCTGAATGGCCTGCTTCCACACTTTAGGGATTCTGTGATTGAGGACCATTTGTGAAACATACATGATTCAACTGTGCAAGTTTCAAATCTTTTCTCAGTTATGCAAGGAACAGATAGTGAAGAAGATACTTTAAGTCTTGCACAATTCTGTTTACAGTGTCTTAGCTAAACAATGCATTGAAGACTAATATAATTGATGTAGTTTAAAATGTACTTATCCCAGTAATACAACATTACACCTAACAGTATTGGAGGTTACACAGATGAAGAGCTGTTAGTCAAATATAACCACAGCAAAGACCAGAAAGGGAGCATTTTCTTCCACTGGAGTTTGTGAACTTAGTTTATTATTCTTCTGGGGCATAAATTGTAATTTTTAAAAGTCACTGCGGAGTTTTGTTGACAGATGTATTTCATTAATTTCATAATTCCCAGGCACGTGTTCAGTTCATAGCTTGATTTATTCTGTATTACTCAAGCCCATTTTGCTTTCTTGTATTGACACTTTTCATAAAGCAGTTCTTCAACATGTAAATGAGAAAATGGAACACAAATATAAATTGTCTTTTGCCAATCATGATAACTTTGGATTGAGCAAATAGAGACGTGAAAATCATTTGTGTCTTTTTGTGGTCGACCAAAAACGTAAGCTTTCAAAACAACTTGCATAATGTTGCTTCAGCACAGCATTACCAATTTAGTATACTGAAACTGTCACTGTGTTGGCCTGCCATCATTAAATACAGAGTCTCTCTGGATTCCCCTTTTTAAGTAACTTTAAATCTTTGTACAGTAAACTTTGTCTTATCTGACAGCGTAACAACCAGACTTCTCAACTAATCGGAATTTTTGATATTGTCTTCCTGGAATTGTCACTACAACCAAGAGTGTACCACCCAGAGGTTTATGGGCAGCACGGTGGCTCAGTGGCTAGCACTGCTGCCTCTCAGTGCCAGGGACACAGGTTTGACTTCAGCCTGGGGCGGCTGTCTGTGTGGAGTTTGCACATTCTCCCCGTGTCTGCGTGAGTTTCCTCCAGGTGCAATTTCCCCAGTACAATCTACTTTCTGACATTAAGATGCTTCAGCACCACATTCTTCTTAGCCACTTGGATCTCTAGTTCTGAGAAAGTCCTTGTATCTTCCTCAGGAAAAGAAGACATCAGGTAATCTTTGAAGTTCTCTGCCATTTTTCTTTTCTGCTATAAATATTCCTTAATTTGCCTGTAAGAGACCCACATTCAATTCAGCCAAATGTTTCCTTTATGTTTGTTTATGGAAGCTTTTACAGTCAATTTTTCTGATTTTTTTTGCCAGTTTGCATTCCTATTCCCCTTTTTCACAATCAGTTTCTTGTACTCCATTTCTGTATTCTATAAATATCCCAATCATTGTAATTACTGCTATTTTGGCAAAACTATAGGCCTCTTCCGTTCATATTTTACCATTATGAACTTGATTTGTTAGCTATGGTTGAATGACGTTGTATGAGTTGTTGACTTTGAAGGAATTTGTTTTTGCTCAGTGTCACGTAGGAGTTACAGAGTCATAGCGCCATTCAGCATGGAAACAGACCCTCCGGTCCAACTCTTCGACAGTAGCCACGTTTGCAAACTATACTCGTCCCACCTGCCTGCATTTGGCCTGTATCCCTCCATACCTTTCTTACTCATGTACTCATTGAAGTGTCTTTTAAATGTTGTAACTGTATCTGCACCCACCATTTCCTCTGGGAGCTCATTCCACGTTCAAATGGCTGCGTGTTAAAGAAATTGCCCCTCATGTCCTTTTTATCGTTTTCTCTTCTCACCTTAAAAATGTGCCCCTTATTTTTGAGCTCCACCACACCAGGGAAAATACCCTTCTGACCCCTTAAGATTTGATAAACCTCTGTAAGTTCACCTCTCATTCTTCTACACTGCAGTGAGAAAACTCCCAAACTTTGCAGCTGACCTTTTAACCCATTCCCGGCAGCATTCTGGTAAATCTTTTTTCCAATGTCATGATATGTTTCCTGTAGCAGGGAGAACCTTACACAGTACACAAGAAGAGGCCACACCAACGTCCTGATCAACCTCAATGTGACATCCCAACTCCTATACTGAAAGGTCTAGCCATGAAGGCAAGTGTGGTCAACATTTTCTTAACCACCCCGTCTCCATGTGATGCAAGTTTCAAAAGAATTATATATCCCAGGTTTTTGTGTCCTACAATACTATTGTATACAACATAACTGTCCTACTAATAGCCCCGCTATTAATTGTATGAGTCCTGCTTGTTTTTACAAAAATGCCATACCTCACATTTATCCAGATTAAACTTGAACTGCCACTCCTCAGCGCATTGACACAATTGAACAACATTTCTTTGTAATCTTAGATCACCTTCTTCACTCTCCACTATACTACCAATCCCGGTGTCATCCACAACCTTATTAACCAAGTCTCCAAATTTCTCATCCAGATCATATGTGGAAAAGACAAATAATATTGGACCCTGAGGAACACCAGCAGTCATAGGTCTCCAGTATGAAAAACACCCCTCTAGCACCACCCTCTGTCTCCTACGTTCAAGCTAATTTTGTATCCAATTGGCTATGAATCCCATGTGATCTAACTTTACTAATTAGTCTCCCAAGCAGAATCTTGTCAAAGTTCTTACTGAAGTCCATGTAAACAACAGCTACCACTCTGCCTTTCATCTCTTTGGTTATTTCCTCAAAAAAATTCAGTGTTATGTTGTATCAGTGATAATGGGAACTGCAGATGCTGGAGAATCCATGAAGAGTCTCGGCCCGAAATGTCAGCTTTTGTGCTCCTGAGACGCTGCTTGGCCTGCTGTGTTCATCCAGCTTCACACTTTGTTATCAATGTTATGTTTGTGAGTCTTCAGCACCAGTTTATTTTTGAGGCCCAAAGCCTTGGCAGTATCCAGCTCCTCCAACTGTTTCTTGATGTCATGTGGAGTGAATTAAATTGGCTGAAGTCTGTGCCAGCTGTAATACACTGCAGCTGTATATCAAAACTGCAGTTCGGCCACCTTTGGAGTGTTTTACACAGTTCTGATCGCCACACTGTAGGAAGGATGTGACTGCTTTGGAGAGGGTGTAAAAGAGGTTTATCAGTATGTTGACGAGATTGGAGTGTATTAGCTATCAGCAGACATTGAACAAACTCGGATTGTTTTCGCTAAAGTGTTGCAGGCTGAGCAGCAACCTGACAGGAAACATATATAATTACGAGAGGCAATGCTTGGGTGGATAGTGGGAAACATTTTCTCAGGATGAAAATGTCAGATATCAGCGAGCGTAGGTTCAAGGTGAGAAACGGGAAGTTTAAAGGAGATGCGCAAGCAAAATGACAATTTACAAACAGAAGGTACAGAAGGTGCTTTCAAAGCCTTGCCATGGGAGGTGGTAGAAACAGATCGTGTTGTGATTGTAACGAGGTTGGCCAGCTGGACACTACAGAATGTGAGTTCCCTGATTGGATCAGATTAACAGCCCCAATCAGGGAGCCTCTGCTGATAAATAGAAGGGGTGAGTGTCCGGGATACTGGCACTCTGTCTCCTTGCTCCGACTGAGACAGAACTAAAGTCAAGGACTGTTTATGTGTAACTAAAGACAGACTCGGTGATGGGATAGAGGCCTCTGTGGAGTTATTTCAGATAGCATAGCAACATTAAAGAGGGATTTAAACAGACATGAACAAGCATGGAAAAGAGAGATAAAGTCTGCACGCAGGCTGAAAGGATTGTTTCGAATGGCATCACGGACTGGGGTCAAATAACCTGTTCCTGTGCTGTGCTATACTGTTCTATGTTCTCGAGGGCAGTCAGTGTCCACTGGGCTATCACTTGCCCTGGACTTGTTGGTAGCTTTACCAAGTTGACATCTCAGTTTTCGGTAAACCTTGTCCTGCTCCTGGCCTGCCCTCCCATGTTCTTCATTGACCCAGGGCTGATTTGCTGGTTTGATGATATTGCTACAGTGGGGGATAAGCTGAGACATGAGGTTGCAAATTGAATTGCGATTCTGCTGCAGTTGATGGCCCACAGTGCATCATGGATGCCCAGTCTTGAATTGCCGGATCTATTCAAAGTTTGTCCCATTTAGCATTGTTTTTTAAAGATAGATGCCTGTGCCCAGAAATGTCTTCAGATGTATTTTCACAGTCTCCCTCAACAAATTTGCGCCTCATGTCTTCATAATTTTGTTTATTACAATTTAACACCCTTCCTTCAGTTTGAACTCTTTCAAACATTATGTTCTCAGGTTGCTAAGCCAGTACAGATCAGACTGCTTGCACAATAAAAGATCAGGGAACAATATAAGAAATGAGCACTTGCAGAACATTTGGACCTTGAACCTGCTCTACTCTGCAATAAGATCATGAAAATAATCAAAAATAATCTTAACTCCATTTTCCTGCCCACCCCTCATAAGTCAAAATTTGACTCCCTGGTTGACAAAATTGTGTTCAACTCAGCCTTGACCATATTAAATGAGTGAATCTGCACAGCATTTTGGGGGAAAGGATAAAGTCCCTCCGAGAAAAGAAATTCCTCTTCTCCATCTTAAATGGGAAACCCTTTAATTTTAAACTGTGTCCACTAGCCTAGTTTCCCCATGAGGTGAGATATTCTTTAATTATCCATCCAATGCAGGCCCAGCATGATCGTACATTTCAATAAGATCATCTTTTGTTTCTCTCTCATCCTAAGTTTAGGCCCAATTTGCTTCACCTTTCCTCGGAAAGCAGCCCTTTCATTCCTGGAATCAGCTTTGTAAACATCTGAACTGAGTCCAGTGCAAATATATTTCTTTTTCACAAACGTGGACAAACTGCATAGAATACTCTTGTAGGAGTTACACCATAACCCTGAATGGCACAGCATCATTTGTTGTCCATTACTTCAATATACTGTCCAACCTTTCAATTGTTTTTCTAATTACTTGCTGTATCTGCATCTTTATCAAAACCACCTGAGTAATCACACTAGATAACAAGGTGTAGAGATGGATGAACGCAGGAGGCCAAGCAGCATCAGAGGAGCAGGAAGGCTGATGTTTCGGAAATTCCATTTCTGAAGAAGGGTCTAGGCCTGAAACATCAGTCTTCCTGCTCCTCTGATGCTGCTCGGCCAGCTGTGTTCGTCCAGCTCTGCACCTTGTTACCTCAGATTCTCTACCGTCTGCAGTTCCTACTATCTCTGAGTAATCACCCTGCCCTGCTCCGATGGTGTCTCTCACATTCAATATTTGCACCAGCTTACCAGGCTCTGTTCCTGGACCAACATGACACTCAGCAAATGTCTGCCAAAACAAAGGCATCCTTTGTCTCACTAACTCCAAAAGCCTGTTGTGAACCTTGATGATCACTGTCATTCTGAAGGTGTGCTGTTGTTGACAGACAGAGTCTGACAGAATCTGATCATGGCATTGAGTCTTAGATTCATTCAGCTCAGAAACGGACCCTTTGGTTCAACTCATCTGTATGGACCAGGTGCTGTTCACCTCTGCTACTTCCTCTGGCAGTTTGTTCCATACAGACTCCACCCGCTCGTGAAAATGTTGCCCCTCAGGATCCTTTTGAATCTTTCTGCTTTCACTTTAAACCTATGCCTTCCATTTTTCAACTCCCCTCCCCAGAGAAAAGACCTGGGATATTCACTTTATCTACCCCCTTGTGGAAGCAAACCCCTACCACCACTCTCTGTCTCCTACCTTCAAACCAGTTATGAACCCCATTGGCTAGCTGTCCCTGGATCCCATGTGATCTAACCTTACTAATCAGCCTACTATCCACAACCTTGTTGAAGGAGTTGCTGAAGTGCAAGTAGACAATGTGTGTTGTTCTATTTTCATCTATCTCCGCGGTCACCTCTTCCAAAAATCAATCAAGTTTATGAGACATGGTTTGACATGCACAGAGCCATGGTAGCGATCCTTAATCAGTGCTTTGCTTTCCAAATCCATGTAGATCCTGTCCATAAATGTGTCATCTTACACCTGCCAGCCTTCCCACCTCATCAGGGCACATGTTTTATCCCCCGTAGTTCTGCACATCAAAGCGTACTGGCTATAGCCAGGGCAATGCTCCAGCAAGGACACTTTATGCTCGGATGGGTGCTGTCAGTCCTAGCGTCAGTCAAATGAGTGTCAAAGTTGTTGGGGCCGGGTGGTATCAGGGAGGATTGTTGCAATAGAGGGTGGAGGGACTCAGTGCTGGGGCGGTTAGGCATCAGGCTGGCTTGTGGAGAGTATAAAGATGGTGAAGGGCTGGGTGACATGTAAATATAATGAGGGAGCCAATCTTGCAGGTGAGGGCATGGGATACTGCAGGCAGGGGACTTACAGGCAGTCATCGCCTCTGTGATCTCCACGGGGAACTGTGCCGCTTGACAGTAGGCATTACCAAACTGTAGTGACCGAGCTTAGGCAGGGGGCAAGGTGGAACATTGGAATCTGAGTTTGATGATGTGGCTGTTACCGTATCGGGGCTCAGTCAAGACGGGCAGCCCAGGGAGAGCAGGTTAAGGGGCATGGGGGTTCACGAGATGGATGGACCTGACAAACAAGTGGAGCCTGGTATTCATGGCGTCCAGTCTGACCTGCCCTGGCTTCCACATCTGTCAGTTCCTATGTATAAAAATGACTGGGATCACATCTGGGTGGGTGAGGTCAGTGCCAGTTTGATGGGGGCAAAAAGGGCTCCATTATTAAATGGCATCACATCATTTGCTTCACATCATCCCATGTGAAGTGCACCCTGTGTACGTGTGTTGGGTGCAAATGCTGACCACATGCAATGACCACCATGTCAGTGTCCTTGCAAACTGCAGATGGACATCTCAATGTTGCAGAAGTGATCACAGCTGAACTTAAGAGAGACACCTGTGGGTCACAGAGCACCCAACTTATGCAAGGTAGCAAATAAGCACAGAACCCATTGCCCAGACACCTGACCCAGACGTATTTTGTAAGACTCTAACATGCAGCACCTGAAGAGTTTGCAGCTGTAGGGTCCCTCAGGGGGTGTACAAGACACAGAACAGCCAGGGTCTTTCAGCCTCAATGTGTGGGGCTACCATGTCCCAAGGCACCAGCACAGAATTGTGTCAGCCTCTGGATCAGCACCTACAAGCTGAAGGCCTCCTATCCCTGTTCCTGTGAAGGTGACAGCGATGTTGGATTTCTTTGTGACTGGCTCCTTCTAGAGAACAGGGTGATCTGTGTGTGATCTCTGTCATCCACACACAGATACATGAAGACAGTGATGGCAATGGTGCCAGGGATGCTGCTCCATTTTGGGGATACTTGGTCTGTGGCAAATTCCCAGTGAGCAGTAGAATCCGGCTAATGTTCGACAGGAGGGATACCATAAAGGAGTGGCCAGTAATTGATAAGGCAGATTTGAACGATAGCACAAGGAAGCCGCTTGGCCTCATGGAGAAAAGTCTACCATGAAACTCAACAAAACTTACAATTTTGACAAAACAAAGTACATAATTTACCTTTACTCTTTCCTTCCATTCACAGGGAGATTTTAAATACATTGGTGCAAGAAGTGACCATGCCACAGACTCCTAACAGTGTTGGTGAGCTAACTTAAACTGTGATGTTTCCGTTATTTAAACGGGTGGAGCTAAATCTGAGATATTTGGATAAGGTTGCAGTAAAATAACATTATATTGAGCTTGACTCTGCTCTGGACAGTCCCTCTGCTTAAAATAACAGGCCCCAGTTCTGGATGGGAGCCCAGGTGTTTGTTCATTTCACCCACAGGGAGCAACTGGATTGGACGGCACATACCACACTCAAATACTAAAAGCTAACTGGCTGGAACTGACAACTCAACAGCTTCTGTTAAACCCCTGTAACAGTTTGCTGAGGTTCAACACATTCTCAATATTCTGTTTCCATGAAAATAACAGATATACTTATTGAATAAATCTCATTCAGCAGTTTGCACAATATTGTTAACTGTGTAGCTAGTCAGCTGCTGGTCAATAGCAGGTTAGAGTATGATAGTTAGTTGGCAAACTAGTGCATCAGTAACTAGTCACACATTCAACTCTTTCCTGTTCACACAAACTTTGACAGAGCTACTTTATCCACGGGTTAACTGAAGGGTTTCACCACTACATTCGGCTGCATTTACCCACAGGAGAGGGATACAGGCATTGGGAATGTGACTGTGTTCCAACCCCTGTCATTACTGCATACAATTCTGCAAGGATTTTAAACTTGAGAGGACTTTTTCACACACAGGGTGGTGCATGTATGGAATGAGCTGCCAGAGGAAGTGGTGGAGGCTGGTACAATTACAACATGATAAATGGCATCTGGAGGGGTAGAAGATTGGAAGGGTTCAGAGGGATATGGGCCAAATGCTGGCAAATGAGATTAAATCAGATGTGACCCCTGGTCGGCTTGGACATATTTGACCGAAGGGTCTGTTTCCATGCTCTATGACTCCATGTGCCAGCTCTATGATTTTGGGATTCTGACAGAGGTGTCCTCTTAATTCACCTGGAGTCAGGTTCCTTGTGGATTGTGGGTATCGGCTGAGCCTTTAAAACTAGAAACAAGCTTCCAGCGTGAGAGGAGCATCAGGAATGGGGAAGACTGAGAAGGTGCTTCCACAGGGACGCGTTTTCACTGCCCACTTTCAAATCTTTATGAAAACATGGCTGATTTAGGCCCCACACCTCAGGAAGGACATACTAGCCCTGGAGCATGTCCAGCGGAGATTCACACGGATGATCCCTGGAATGGTAGGTTTAACGTATGATGAACGGCTAAGGATCCTGGGATTCTACTCATTCGAGTTTAGAAGGTTGAGGGGAGATCTAATCAAAACTTACAAGATAATGCATGGTTTAGAAGGGGTGGACGCTAGGAAGTTGTTTCCATTAGACGGGGTAGATAGGATCCGTGGGCACAGCCTTAAAATTAGAGGGGTTAAATTTAAAACTGAAATGAGACGATATTTCTTCAGCCATAGAGTGGTGGGCTTGTGGAATTCATTGCCGCAGAGTGCAGTGGAGGCCAGAACGTTGGATGCCTTCAAGGCAGAGATCGACAAATTCTTGATCTCAAAAGGAATCAAGGGCTACGGGGAGAGTGCAGGGAAGTGGAGTTGAAATGCCCATCAGCCATGATCTAAATGGTAGAGTGGGCTTGATGGGCCGAATGGCCTTACTTCCACTCCTATGTCTTATGGTCTTATGGTCAGGCCCCCAGAGGCTGGATGCAGTGTAGGCCCGTCACAGGGCAGCATTAGGCTGCACTTCTTGCCAGGCAGGCAGGATGGGACACCATAGGGATCGAAACAGGCCCCGACCAGAACTGGAATTTGGAGATGTACTGGAAACTTCTCGTCGATGTCCATCAGTTTGGTGATAACAGGACCCGTACACAACCAAAGATGCCACCTCCCCGTCTGGTTCCCAGCCCCACAATGTCTCTGCCTCCAGTGGGCTGCAAATGGAATTAGGACCATGTATTCAGTCAATGTCCTACGTTTAAGAGTTTCCTGTATCACGTTTCAAATCTATTTTCTTGCAGGGATCTAATAGAACAGGCAGAGTAGCAATTTCTGTGACAGAAAAGTTTCATAACGTGCAGTTTTTATCATAGATTGTCTATGAACAGAGCAACAAATAATTTACACCACAGAGTTTTTATTTGATTGTAGGTGTGAAGAACAATTGGCTAGAAGAAGCAGCAAACATAAAGAGCAATGGGAAATATGAGACAACAAACGCACTTCAGTTTAAAATGTGAGAGTTTCCAACAGGACTGAGGTGTCACTGCATGAAGCTGACTCTCGGAGCCTGAATGGGCGGGTTTCGGATCCTTGCTCTGGTTGGTCAGTGGGAATCGCCCTCACTTGCTCGGATTTCCTTCCTGTTGTGAATAGCTCCGCAACTGGCTTCAATGGGCAGCTGCTGCCACAGTCTGTCCCAGGTACAGTCGCAGAAGGCAGGCAGCTCTCTGACAGAAATGATACGGATCTTGTGCTTTCTCTGTTTCCTGGCACTGTGGCTGGGCTGTAAGTAAAACACTGCTCCTTGCACAGCAGCAGGTTGGGGGTTTGCTGTCTCCTTCGAAAGGGCCCACTTCTGATGTTTTTCTCTTTGCTGTTTTACCCGTGGACAGTGCCAGACTCTGACTCAGCCTGCACACCTGACTGTGATACCGGGAAACACCGCCTACTCGGCTCTTACATTGGAAGACCTGATAGCTATGCTGTGGCTTGGTACAAGCAGACGCCAGGATCAACTCCGCAGTGGATCCTGTACTACTATTACTCGAATAGCGCTCCTACCTATGGGCCTGGGTTTAGCATCGACAGCCAACAGCGGTCACAACATTACAACTTAATCATCAAAAACGTGAAGGTGGATGATGTCGCCGTCTATTCCTGTGCAAAGTGGGTTTCCTCAGCTAGTGCTTATGTGTCACAGTGACAGAAGGTAAAACAAAAACTAACATCAGGAAATGTACACTATCTTTGCATTGGATCAAATATTCCTGTATTGTACACTTCATAAGTTACTTTAATGTTGTCTTTCTGTACAGTATTTAATAATTGTTATTACTGCATAATTGATAACATCCTGAGTCATTGCCCACTGTTGGGTGTTGATGACGTTTTAATGCCAGTGTGTGGATGTTGTTGTGAGGTTATTCCTTACTGTCCCCCACCAGCTGGGACACTGGAAACACATGATCAGTGCTGGCGCTGGAGCATCTGAAGGTGTTTTGTGTCCAATTGCAGGATCCTGGATAATTTGTGTGGACTGAACAGTAGAAACATCAGACTGTGTGGGTGTTTGGGCAAGGGACCAAGCTGTTTGCAGGTAAATGGCTGTAAATTTCTTCCTGTGGATATTAACTGTGTGAATTTAGTCACTGAAACTTGATTATTTCTATCTGCCTATGACTTAACCTTTGTGAAACTTTGTTTCTCCAGACTCTAGAATCAGAAGCAGAGCAATGATTCTTCATGCTGCATGTCTCAGTTTGTGCTGTTTCTAATGTTGACAGTCACTTTGTAACTTTGTGTCTGATATTGTCTTGTTCATAAGTGCCCTGATTTGACAAGCTCACTTTTGACTTCTCAAGCATTAGTTGCTATATATTTGGAGAATTTTTTTTTTAATGATAATACATGGTCTAATTCTTTTTCAAACCTTCAAATGCAACGCTGGGAAAGGTTTCAATTGGAATTCTCTCCTTGGTGCAGTTGTTTCTGTTTTAAGGTTTTCAACATTTACTTGCACTAGTATGAGTTAAATCCAAGAAAAGAAGTGTCATTTGCTTTTTCTATTTACATTCAATGTCTTGAAGGTTCTCATGTTGAACTAAATAATTGAACCTTTGTAACTGCTATGCAACGAAACAGCACTCAGCAGGGTGCTTACACGTGACTCGTTCTTTTGGCAGTCATATTAGGAACAATCCTTTCAGAAACTAAGCACAGCTCATGCAGTGTTCTGTAAAATGCCACCTAGTTCCTGAGTCACTATCTTTCTTCCGATCCCCTCTTCCCCTCAATTATTGTCATCCTATTGCTAAATATGTCAGTGCTGTTTAATATCCTTCCACTGAACTGGCAATCCCATTATGTTTACTTCTGAAATTACTCCACGTAGGCCGGTATTTGCAAGTTAGCCCTTATTTACACGTGCATGGTACTTGACGTGGGTCTGGCTTCCTCCTCCAGCTCTGAGCGGACAGGATGTCTGATGCTCCTCTTCATATCCATTAGCCCAGGCTCCCTGATTTTTGGATCATGTTAACAGCACTACTGAGGGAATTCATATTCTGAGGTCCCGCTGGCTGACCTCTCCTGGAGATGTTAGGCTGGTTCTGTTTTGAGTTGTACCCACTCGTGGGGTGTTTTTGTACCTCGTCTGATTCCTCCGACTCAGTCTTTGAATACTGGCTTCATGGACCAGACCGTATCCTGCCTCTTGTACCCAGAGCCCGTCAGAAGAAATTCATCCTCTTCAAGTGATAAAGACATTGAGGCTGCGAAATCCTCCGTGCCCATCTCAGACTCCGAGTGGTCTTTGACACCTGACAGATGGGGAGAACCCACGGGTACTTCCAGCCTTTCTGGCTGTTCAGAGGGGCTGGGCATGGTTTTTGTTCCTGCCCTGTTTGTAGCTTTAGGGTGATCTGTGCTTGTTCAGGACTGCGACACCTACCCAAACTTTGTATGTGACCAGATCTGAGCTTGTGTCAAACATGTCTCAGCCATACAGGGCCATTTCTGTGCTTTCAGCACCAAACGCCATCCCCTGAAGTAAACAATCTCCCTCCCTTCGTGAGAATCTTGTGTCCAGCACTGGGTCTTCCTGATGACGTTTCACTTACCCCCACCCAGGTCCTGGAAGACAACCTGGTGCGGAGTCTTCTGCTCAATAGCAAAGGCTGGCATAGTCCATGTGTAACTGAGTTCAAGGTTGACCTGGCCATTCCCGCAAATGTTGTGGGCAGCTGCTGGTGATAATGTTTTGTCCTTGTTAGCAGCCTGGGCACAGCCCCGCCAATGCGACTGTCTGTCTGTATCCAATCCTGGCCACCAGACATAACTTCTTGCCAACATTTTCAGTTTGGAAATCCCTGGATGACAGGTGTAACTCAACCCAATCTAATGGTGACCCTTACTCAGGGCAATCGCTCTCTTGCTCCCCATAATAATAATAATATGCCGTCCTCTTCCAGTGATCTGCTCTGTCTGGGTCCAGAAAGACTTCCATTGTGGTTGTGATGGCCTCATCATCACCGACTGCATCAGTTTTGCCAAGACAGGATCTTCTTGTGTCCTCGGTCTGATTGTTGTCAGTGGCAAGTAGAAGGGTGTCCAGAAAGTTGAAAACCAGAAACAGACTCTTCCAGTGGCGGACCCGCCAGTGGGAGGTGGCTCAAGGCATCCACGTTTGTGACTTGGTCTCCCCGACGGTGTTCTTCCTTGTAAATGTACGCACTTAAGATGGAAGACCACTGCTCAATTCGACCTGAAGCTATGTGTGCGATGTCTGTGTCGTCTTTTCAGTCTATTTGTGGTCTGTTACTGTTACTGTTATTGGTGGAACCTTCTCCTGTAGATGACTGTCGAACCTTCCTTCTGTATCAGGGAGTGTTTGTGTTCGGCATGAGCCCAGGTCTGGGAAGCGTATGTTACTGGGTGTTACTCCTGCTTTGGGCCATCTGTGCACCAACACTGCCCTGATACCGTACGGGTGTTAGCACCATATCTCACGTGGGATCACCATGTGCCAACACCTTTAGCAGATGATAGATGCTCCTTCATTTTGTTGAAGATGAGACTACTTCCAAGGCTGATCCTTTCTCAGTAGGTTATGAGTGAAATTTCTGCAATAATTCACCAATCAAAGAAAGACCTAAGCTCCAGTACAGATGAGAGCTGCAGTGCCTTTGATCACCCTCCCTTTGCCTTCCAAAGGGTGTAACTAGTCTTGTTGACACTGTTGCCCAAGTAAGTCACTTGGAGTATCTGGAACACATTTTTTCCCTTCTAGGGTGTGCGTTTACGACTAACTTGTCTGCATTGGTCTTCCCTGCTTATTAGCATGTCCTCCAGATACATGGCAACATCAGGTAGACCTTGTTAAATATTCTGCATTCCACCGTCTGCTGGAAAATGGCACGCACTGATACCTGAAATGGCAGTCTGATATATTGGTACAAACTGTTTATGGGTATTAATTGTAGCATCGTCCTGGGAATCCTCATGTAACCAGAATTGCAAGTATGTGTGGCTCACTCAATGTGGTGCTACCGAGCACAGTCAGCCTGGTGAGGATCCCCCCACGAGGGATACAAATTCCCAGCTTTAAACGCAGTTTGTACTCGCACATCTGAGGGATTTAACTTGATTCTTCAGGCCTCAATCTTTAATGATTCTGACAACGACAGAACACAGAGCACCAGAACAGGCCCTTCGGCCCTCGATGTTGCACCGGCCTGTGAACTAATCTAAGCCCATCCCCCGACACTATCCCATCGTCATCCATCTGCTTATCCAAGGACTGTTTTAAATGCCCCTCATGTGGCTGAGTTATCTACATTGGCAGGCAGGGCGTTCCACACCCTTATGTTGTGTCTTCTCCTTGACCAAGGAAGCCTGCCTCTCAACACAAACTATTGCATTGATATGGCTCCTGATCTAGGAGGCTCATGGAAAAATTTTTCCAAGTAAATTTACTGTGCCAATATTTTGTCAAAGGCCAACTAGGAAGAGTGTTAGGCATTTGGTAAACACTTTTTCCATTACGACATCACTTGTCAAGCCCTTGGTTTTTCGCCACCTCAAATTCTCCCAATACATGCTGGCACTCTCCCTCACCCTCCTTTCATCTCAAGACTGCAAGGAGCAATGTTGCTTTTGATTTTTGAGGCTGGAGCTGAACTTCTCGGATGAATCCGCTGACTATAATCGCTCTGTAGTGGGTTGGTGGTAGCAGTGACAGCGCAGAGAAAGGGCTGGTTGTTGAGTTTGTTGCTGGGCTTCTGTTGAGTTTCATTGCTAACACCCAGACCAGAGACTTCACCATGTGCTCACTGCTGGATATAATGTTAATGTTGCTGCATTGTGTACTGTGCCAGCAGCCATTCCTCATCCAGAGGACTGAGGGGAATCAAGGTGCTGTCGACGCTTGGGAAAGGAGCGTTTGAGATGAAGCAAGAAATTCTTTTATTCTCAACTTGAAGGATAAAGGGCTAATTGCAGCATTTTCCTAGACCATTCCATGTCCTGTTCCTCATTAGTCTGTCGAGGTCAGGACGACACCCAAAACCCTCACTCCAGGCTGTAGAGAGGGTTGAGATACTTTTTATTCCTGAATGCCAGTGGTGGGCATTGAAGCAGCACAGAAGTGCCACTGGGGTTTGATCAGCAACGAGCTCCAGATTTCCTCCTCCTTTCATTCAAGGACACTGAGATGAATGGCAGTGTCGGTGCGGCTCTCACCTGGGATCAACCAACTGAGCACAGGCTGATATACAACCACTGAGCTGGAAGTGAATTTACCCGCAGTGAGTGTTCTAATCCACAGAAACACCAGGATAACTGGTTTCACGTCAAAATTACCACTTCCCCTTTTCACAAATCTCAACGCTGTCTTAATGGAGGGATGCTCACTCTCGCACAATAACTTTTTTTTTAACGATTGAAGCTCAGTTTTTGGAAGCAGCAACATTTTAAAGCTGTTGTTGTTAAATTGAAATGACGCTTTTTTTTTGTTTCGCTAACTTTGATTCTCTCACTCACTTGCAGCTCAGCAACTCCCTGACCCTCTAGTGAAACTGCTTGGGCCTTCAGCTGAGCTGTCCAGTGAAGGAGCCGGCACATTAGTTTGTCTGGTCAGCAAACTGTCCATGGGCTTTGCAGTCAGCTGGACAGTAGATGGGAGTCCGACGAGCAGTGAGGTCCAAACCAGCTTGGTGTCTCATGACCCAGACAACAGCTTCAGTCTCAGCAGCTACCTGACCGTTCTTGGCAGTGATCGGAGCAGTGGGAAGGTGTACTCCTGCACAGTGCAACAAGGGACAGCTTCAAAAACAACCGCAACGGTCTCTCAGTCAGGCTGTTAAATAAGTTTCATTTGTGCCTGCTGTCTAACCTTAGCCATAAGATGTCACTTATCTTCCAGCCCTTCACCATTACCCACCCTCTCCCTCTGGAACCTCTGCACTTTGTGTTTCTGTACCACTTTGTGTGATTGTGCTGTACCATAAGACATAGGAGTGGAAGTAAGCCCATTCAGCCCATCAAGTCCACTCTGCCATTTAAATCATGGCTGATGGGCATTTCAACTCCACTTCCCTGCATTCTCCCCATAGCCCTTGATTCCTTGTAAGATCAAGAAATTGTCGATCTCTGCCTTGAAGACATCTAACGTCCTGGCCTCACTGCGCTCCCTGGCAATGAATTCCACAAGCCCACCACTCTCTGGCTGAAGAAATTACTTTGTTGGTAAACAGCTCTTGCAGCCTTGTGTGAATATGTGACTAGCCACCTAAGTAACCAGGTTTCATTCTGGGATCTGATCTATCCAATATCACTGTCAGCTAGATTTATAACAAAGTGGGGTGTCTTAGGGGATTGATATTCATTGAATTTAAGGAGTAACTACACCTCTTAAAGAAATGAGTGCAGAGTGGTACTAGACACAAACAAGAGTGTCATGAAGTTCACTGTATAGATTGACCTTTTGAAATGGTAGTGAATATAACTATGATTTTTCTGTGAATAGAAGATATATCTGGATCATTTGAAGTATTTGAATTGGGCTAAAATGAGAGAGTTTGCAGATAAATTTTAAGGTAAAAAGAAACAGTAGGCTCACATTAGGATGAGAGATTGTCAGTAATTACTCAGTGCTTAGAAAAATGTTTTACTTCATTTGAAAAATATACAGGCAAACAGAGTAGCAAAATATGCTTCGCCTTATTGAAAATTTTGGCAGGTACAGCTACTAATGGAGAACACTAGCTTGCCAGAAGAATAATCTGCAGGCTGTGAAATTATTAAAAAAAAAATTCAATGCTCATGAGCTTATCCTGAAGCTTACAAATTGCCCACTCAGACATTTGTAGAATTTCAATGAAAAATAAACATAATGGGATCAATAGTTTCGATCATTGAAGTTACAGTAACAGTTCTTGAGGAAGTTAGGGGAATGATGATTCTGGAAAAATTGAGAAACAGTATTCTAGCAAGTCTTAAAATTTATTTTGATGAGCATCAAAGATCTGAGAAGCAACTCTGGCAGATGTGTGCAATACTTCACACAGACAATCTTGTAAACAGGAAATAACTTGGAAATTCCATTATTGGGCTCAGTCTTCATTAATGTAAATGAAGAGGACAAAGATAAAGAGGATGAAGTTGTTACATTTAGTCCATCTTCTTTCATAGAAATACAACAAATGGATCTTAAACTGCGAGATTTATACCAACAGCCATTCAGAAATTGAGTCTGCACTAATATTTGAATGTTATTATTTAAAAGTTAAAATACTAATGAGAGAATGAATAATAGTTCAGTAGGTGATCGTCCTGAATATCATAATAAACTTTTATGAATTGCTCACAATAGATCACTTACATATTAGGAAAACATAGCCAACAATACTGAAACATTTTTTGGCTAGAATTACATAAGATGAGGTGAAATTTTGCCAGACATGCCATCATAGCACGTCGTGGGAAACCCCAAACATCAAATAAACCTCAAACCTGAAATACAGCATCAGCTTTCAAAGAACAATTCAGCAGGACTGTGTATGACCCCTATCTAAAGCGTGGAGTGGGAATCAGTATCTTTTAGCATTAACACCATAAGATGTAGGAGCAGAATTCAGCCCATCAAGTCTGCTCTGTCATTCATGAAATTCATGGTTGACCTGAAAATCCTCAACTCCACTTTTTTGCCTTTACCCAAAAATCCTTTATTCTGTTTGCCTCAGCCTTGAATACAATTAATAACTCAACCTCTATAGCTTTTTGCAGTAAAGAATTCCACAGATTCACAACATACAATAGGAGAGATTTCTCCTCACCTCTGATTATGCCAGAGAGCATAATTTGAAAATAAGGGGCTGAAAATTTAACACAAGTTATCTCTTCAGCCTATTATCCACAATCTCAAGGAGCACAGAAAAGATGGTATAAAACTTCAAAACTTATTGTCAGAAATGTCCCAATGGCTGGAATAAAGGGATTCCCTTGTTACTATCTGCTGTTAGAAATGTCCCAAATGAGTCAATTGGATTCCATCCTTCTGAATTGATACATTGACTGTGTAGAGAGGATGCCTTAAATTGATAAAGGCAAATTTATCAGTCAAAACTCAGACATTGTGCTTCCAACCTACTTTTGTACTACGTTTCAGACAGAAACCAAAAACATGCAAGGTGACAAAAAAATGTGAAAAATGTCAACAATCAATGAAAACGATGAGACAGTGAAAGGCTAAGCTCAGAAGTAAGTTACTGGAAACAAAGGCATATTATTGCCTGTCTCTGTTTAATCATTAAAAACAATCAGAATGTCTAAAATCAAAAAGAAATTCAATGGTGTGAATTGTTACTTCAGAAAAGTAGAAAGATCAGTGAGCGCAATTTATTATGATGGCAGGAAGACAGTCAGGAGAAAAATATATATTTACAGTCGTGAAAAAAATAGGACATGAGCCCAGCCTGTACTGTTGGGATGGGTTTAACTTGAATCTATCTGGGGTCAGGATCCTAGCTGAAAGGCTAAACAGGGTGGTCACAAAGACTTTAAATTAGTTAAAGGGGGGGTGGGCTCAGGAGAGGTTATTAAAGTTTCCAGAACAAGTAACAGGTCAGACAGTATGGAAAGGATCAGGAATCTAGCTTTAGGAACAGATTAGGGGACAACTGGAGTGGACTGAGGGTGTTGTACTTAAATGCATGCAGTGTGCGAAACAAGGTAAATTAGCTTGTAGAGCAGATTGAAACCGAGTATTAATGCCAATGACTTTGGTACGGATGTCATTTTACTACAAGATGAGCAGATGGTGATAAAATGGCCAGTCAGCTTTTTCTCAAAAAGTGAATGCATGTTAACAGAAATATCGAGCAGTGGAAAAAGAGACCTTATGCTAGCTTTAAGCCAATTTGAAATGTGTGCATTTGAAAAGTTTGAAGAGGCTATTATTTATAGGGGCTATAATCCTTTAGTTTCTTTGAAGACATTTTGTGACAGAGATTGTTTCATTGGCACTTAATATTACACCCATACAATTTAAAAATCATTCATGTGGCTGACAAGGACAGTTTTATAGTGGACATGTTGTTCAGGGCAATAACGAAAGAACCTGAATGCTACGATCAAAATGGATTAGGGTAAATATGGTTGTTCTGAAAACCAATGTGTTTAATGTATGTATATTATTACTATCAATCTAACATTGGAATAGTGCTAAAATAACTTTGATAGAAAGGGAAAATACCTCCATGCTAATTTTTCATCTTTTGAGAGTAGAATCATCACCATTTTTGGAATTTGAATTTTTAAATAAGAAAGAGGCAAATGGATTTTAATCAGTTCTATGAAGCTATTTATTTTTTTAAAACAAGAAAGTCATTTGAAGCAGTAACCCAACCACATCAAATCAAGAAAGCAATGACTAGAGTCAAATGGGAAAGCCCTGGAGTGTTAATGAAAAAATATTTCTACTGTTGAGTGTATGACAGAATAAACACATCAAGGCTATCAGTTTGGTTTTAACTTCAGAACAGAGTGTTCAGGGTGTAAGATTAGAAGAAATTGTTCAGTTCAGTTTAGAAGGGAGCAAGATAATCAAGTTTTACTTCAAGGGAGCCAGTCACCATAGCCAAAGTGTTTCAGTCTGTGGTGTTTCCAAAATGTTAGAGTTTGGATGGAAATCTTCAAGATATTGGAACTAAAAAGTTTAGGCCATTAGAATGATGACAGTTTTGTATTAGCAGACATGAAAGGAATCAAAAATTTATCCCCAGAGTCCAAGTGAAAGAAGCTAGGAAGAGTCAGTTAAATAAAGATATTGAGTTGAAATAGGAGAAAAATCTGGAGTACTTACGAAACGAAACATTCGGGTAACAGGTTGAAAATGCTTTGTTGTTTGTAGTACGTGTTTCTAACCGCTGTTTTTCTTTGTACAACAAATTTACATTTTGTTGTTAAAAAGTATCTACAGCCTCATGTACACATGGTTCAATGATAAACCACTATTGTAACTAACTGCAAATAATAAACATCTATCCAACAAGCCTGGTTTGCTTCTGGATTTTGAAAGGTCCAGTATTACCTTTGACTAGGATCATAACATGTCAACTGGAACGCTGAAATATCCAGAACTGCTTTTTCTTAACTCAACATATTTTTGGACAGTTCTTTGATGTTCCAATCATCATCATCCTAGTCATCAGACAAATGATAGTGTTGTCATCAGAATGGAATCAAATAGCATTTGCTCAGTTAAAAGCTGCTCACTAATGTTTGGTTTGAATTCCAAACAGCTACTGCTGTTTACACCCTTAGTATGGAAAAACTGAACTGTAGAATCAAGGTGAAAGAGACCGCCTTGACTTCAAAATAATCTCTGAGAGAGTGTGGCACCTGTAGTCCTAGCAAAACTGGAATCAATGAGGATCAGGAGAAAACTCTCCATTAGTTGGAGTCATATCATCATAGCCAAAGTGTTTTAGCTTGTGGTGTTTCCTAACCAACAGCAAAATTTTCAAGTGATTAGAATTTAACAAAGGAAGATGGCTGAGCTCAATCATCTCAGTCCTAGGACATCTTTGCAGGGGCTCCTCCAGATAATTTGTTATGTCCAAACATCTTTAGCTGTTTCACACTGATCTTCCCTCCATCGTCAGGTCAGATCCAGGGATGTTTGCTGGTGATTGCATCTTGCATGATTCCTCAGATATTGAAGCAGTCCATGTTCATATTCAGTAAGACCTGAACAACATCCATGCTTGGATTGACAAATAACAAAAGCAAGAAGTTGTTTGGGCAATGCTGTCACCTTAATGTAGTTTAACTTACGTGCAATTACCTTCAGTATTTAAATGAGGTGCAATTAATTCTCAATGTCTTGATTCTAGTAAAGTAACGCTACCAGGTAATAGATTGCATCAACAGGTAAATTGAATATATTTGACAGCTTTAATATTCAATTGTTACTTGATAGCAAGACAGCATATGACAGGTAGCTGGAAAATTAGAACATCTTTTACTAGTTTAAACTCCAGTCCTTTTCCTGCTGAGCAGTTTGTGGTATGCAATTCCTCAAAGTCCAATGTGAACCAGCAAAATTGAAGATAGAGCAGAAAGATGGCTAACAAGAAAACTCTCAGCGAGAGGCAAACGAAGTTCATTTACTGCTACTTACAGATTACTATTATACATCATAGCCATTTAAAGAAACCATTGGGAATTAACTGAGGCCTATCTCCCACAAGCTTTGCTCTGGATGGACACGATACTCTTTATTGTTTTGGGAAGTAATTTTGAAAGGTATGGAAGTTGGACATTTCACGTGCTCTTATCCCTTTTAGTTACCTCAGCCTCTAAAGGCAGCATCAAATTTGAAGTAGATATTTATTCACTGTGCTCTCTGGCAATCTGACTCAACTGTAATTCAAATATTCTACTGCCAGTCTATATTGCATATCCTCGAGTGGCATCGATTGTTCAATTGTTGCTACCTACTTAAACTTCTTCTTGAACAGTGTTGTCATTTGGAATCTGAACTTTCTTCAGTTTTGATTACAATAGAAAACAAAATCAGTCAAAGCACAATAGTCACATCTTGAAACAAGTCACTTTTCCAATGTAAGTGACCTCAGGAGATTCTGCTTTTTGTTTAGGGTTCACCATGAGTTTATTGGAGACCAGCAAAATTTTATACTGGCTTTTCCTTAACTTCTAGCATTTGGTCTCCTCTATTTTGGAGAGTTCTCACTTTAACATTTATACATTACCCCAGAAGTGTTGAAGATCTGCTGGATGCAACCAGTGTCTTCTCAAAAAATGCTCACTCTCTGATAATACTGTGACTCTTGTTCCCCACTAACTTCAGATTTGTGAAATGCTCATTGTCTTAAATGTCCTCATACCAAAATGTTCAGTGTGGATCAGTATGTTTAGTCTGGAAAACTTTGAACTTTCTTTCACAAGAGACATATATAATTTTGTGCGGGGAGTTCTTTTGCTTTTCTGTAGTTACATCTTGCTTTGGCACAAATTCTGAAAGTAACCTACTTTCTTATAAAAACAGAATTTGGTTCTTAAAGCTGGGAATTGTTCAGGAGGGCAATCCACATTCTATTCAAGCAATTTTCTGAAAGACTGTGTTCACAGAATAACTTACACACAATAGAGCACATAGTACTGTCACCTAGGTATATCCTATCCCACTGGTAGGTCAGTCTGACTAGAGGTGATGGCACTGTAGTGCACTGTTGGGAGAAAGGTACCATGGGAGTTCTCAACATTGACTCTGGATCTCACGGCATCTCATAGTATCAAGTTGAATATGGACAATAAAAACCAAAAGAACTGCGGATGCTGTAAATCAGGAACAAAAACAAAGTTGCTGGAAAAGATCAGCAGGTCTGGCAGCATCTGTGAGGGTAAAAAACAGAGTTAATGTTCCAAGTGCAGCAACCCTTCCTCAGAATGGGTAACAGATAAACGGGTAATGGATAATAAAACCTCTTACCACCTACTGTCTCCCCGCCCCATTTGACACCTGGTCAAATGATGAACCTGTACTCTTCTATCTTGAACATCACCGTGAAGAAGTACTGAATGTCTGTCACCAAGAATGGCTCATTAGTACCACTATTGAACTGAACTGGCTGACTCTTTAAGAACATAGCTGCAAGACAGGGTTTAGCTTTTCTGCTCCTCTAATGCTGCCTGGACTGCTGTGTTCATCCAGCTTCTACACCTTGTTATCTCAGATTCCAGCACCGGTGGTTCTGACTATCTCAGGGTTTATGTGAGGGAGCAATAAGAAAGAAAAACCTGTTTAACCAGTTTATTCTCTCCTAATGTTCAACATAGCATGGCGACTAGTATAAAGTTAATCAGATATATAAAAATATAAGTAAGTGTATCATTAAATAAAATAATTTAGTAGTTAATTGGAACACATTAAGGCTGGCAGGACGGATGATGAGTTTTAGCATATGGGAGTTCCAGGAAGGCAATTTGGATCACAGCAAATACATCAGCAAGTGTTCAAAGTTTGTGCAACTTCAGTTCAAAGCAATGTAAAGAAGGCTGAACCACAGACATTGCAAAACATCAAGGAGGGGGAAAGTTACTTCTATTCTTTTTACCAGCAAGTAGTTGCACCTGTCGTGGGATTTGGTCACCTGATTTGGTTAGTGTCAAGGACAGAAGGGTGTGTGACAGTAAATCAGGCTGACCGATAAGGGGATAACAAAGTGTGAAGCTGGATGAACACAGCAGGCCAAGCAGCATCTCAGGATCAGATGAAGGGTCTCGGCCCGAAATGTCAGCTTTTGTGCTCCTGAGATGCTGCTTGGCCTGCTGTGTTCATCCAGCTACACACTTTGTAATCTTGGATTCTCCAGCATCTGCAGTTCCCATTATCTCTGACTGATAAGGGGACACAAGAAGCAGGAGATAATAGGAACTGCAGATGCTGGAGAATCCCAGATAATAAAGTGTAGAGCTGGATGAACACAGCAGGCCAAGCAGCACAGGAAGCAGGAGCTTCAGTCTTTACAATTGCCTAACTGATCATGCCAATATAGTACAGGAGGTCATTCAAGTGGAGGGAGCAAAAGAAATATAGTGATAGTAGGGGATGGTACTGTGAAGAGGATTGGCACCGCTCTCTGAAGCAAAGAGCACAAATTCAAATGGTTGTGTTGCCTGCATGGTGGTAAAGTTCAGGATAGCTGGTCAATGCTAGAGAAGAGCTTGCACCATGGGAGGAGAGGATCCAGTCATAGTGGTCCATGGAAGCACAAAAAGCATTGGCATGGCAAAGGAAGAGGTTCTGCACATTCAGTATAAGCAATGAAATGCGAAATTAGGAAGAAACTCAGAGACCATAATCACTGGATTTTGCCTGAGCGAAGTGGCATACGGCAAATCAGGTCAGACAGAGACAGCTGAAAGATTGCTGTAGGTGAATAGTTTCTGATTCATGGGCATTGGCACCAGTACTGGAGAAAATGAGATCTGTGCTCCTGGGATTGTGCTGTGAACAGGGTCCTGCCACTTCAAGACTAGGTAAGCAGAGAGGATTTTTTGACTAAAAAGTAAGAATAAGTTTGGGAAGATATGGTAAATCAAAGAGTAGAGTCAAGGCCAAACAAAAAGGGAAAAATAAGGGAAATGATAAACAGACTGTTATAAAGCAGAGGCTGACCACCCCCCGCCCTCACCCCGAGAACTAAAACCAAAACTCCCAAAAAAGGAGTGCCTCACCACCCTATAATCTGTAAAAGTATGAAAAGTGGTGTAGTCTGCTTTTCAGCATCTTTTATTGGTTAAATTAAATAAATTCCCCATACTCACTTTGAAATCAACAAGTAACAATTTATTTATCTCACTTTAACAGTGAACAAATTAACTAAACTATTGACAAACTGAATAAATCCCTTCTAACTGCTAACTATTCCTAACTAAAACGAGGTATGCTGTTCCCATAAATACGAGTCCCACTTATATATATATAAAAAATAGAATTTAGTCTCTCAAAATTGCAGCCAGATTACGTCTTCCAGAATGCTCTACGCCACCTGCACCAATTCTTTTGTCAGGAATGCCTTCTCCATTGATTATTCTATCAGGAATGTTTACCAGTTGTGCCTTGAGTTCTGTTGTTATTTAGATGGTACTTTCTTTGAACCATAGTCTGTGAGATCCAGCAATTCTCTTTTGAGAGCTGAAGGCCTTTAGCTCTGACAGATGACACCTCTCTCTCATCTTTGTCTAACTGCCACTTTCTTTTATGCCCTTGATGGCATATCAATTTCTTACAATAGTTTTGACAACACACAACAATCCTATCAGATTTAAATTTCATAGGTTTCTGGTATCTAAAGGCCTGGTTCAAATTGATTGGTTAAATTCAAAAACTTCTTGTCTTGGTAAAGACTGTTGCTTGGTCTGCTACTTGTATGGCCTCTTGATACAAATGTTTTAATTTGGATGCTCTCTGCGTATGCACACATCCCCAAGTTGCTGCTAACAAACATCCATTTTAAATCTCTATGCTCTGAAAAAACACACAATCTTTTAAAAGGGATCACACAATGCTTTCCCCCCCTAGCATTTTACAAACATCAAATTCTAACTTCCTGCCTCCCAACCCATAAAGTAGTCTACTCAACTTTGCAACACAAAGATAGAAAGTATAGATAGTCAATATCTAACAGACAATCAATAAATGAGATGAGAATTTACAAAAAGAATAGGAAGATTAAAACCGAAGACTGTATCTGAATGCACACTGCATTCAAAACAAAATAAAGGAACTGACAGCAAATACAGAAATATGCAAGTACTATCCAGTGGCCATTACAGAGACATGCTGCAGGATGGCATGGATTGAGACCAGAATCCTGAAGGGTACAGGACATTCAGGAAGAATAAGAAACCAGGATGAGTACAGGCATTGCTCTGTTAGTTAATGAATGCAAAAGGAGATGTCTCAAATTTAGGAAACTAGGATGTGGAAAAGCTTTGGGTACCGATAAGAACAAAAAGTGAAAATTTACTTGTAGAAGTGCTATTCAGACACCTTACAGTAATTTCATGGTGATGGATGGATGCATAAAGGAAGAAACAGAGAGAATGTTTCAGAAAGGCACAACAATCATTGGAGATTTTAATCTACATGTAGCTTGAAAAAAATCAGATAGTCTAAGGTAGCTTAGATGAGAAGTTCACAGAACATTTTCAGAAATTTCTCAGAAAAGATGCAGTCAAACAGAGATTAGGCTTTGTGATACTGACATTATGCAACAAGATACAATTGATAAATAATTTCAAAGTGAAGCCACCCCAATGAACAAGTGATATAATGTTTGAATTTTGCATTCAGTTTGATAGAAAGAGGGACGGATCAGAGACTATTTAAAAAAAATTAAGTAAGGGCAATTATGAGGTCATAAAAGCAGAGGTGGTTAAAGTGAACTGGCAAATTAGGTTTAAGAATAGATCTGCAGACTTACAGGCTTTTAAGGGGATATTTCAGAATACACAGAATTGATACATTTGAAACATTAAGAAAAACTCCCGGGGCACATCCACCATCCACAGTTAACGAGACATGTTACAGATAGCCTTAAACTACAAAAGGCTTATCGTTTTGCAATGTCAGGTGGCAGGCCCACAACCTTGTTTCAGGGACAGTCTCACTGGATTGTAAGATGATTAATATAACTCCTTTGTTTCAAAAGTGAAGATGACAGCAAGCAAGAAACTACATGCAAGCTAACTTAACATCTGTCATCAGGAAAACATTGGAAGTTACTATTAAAGTTATAGCAGGGCACTTGAATAGGTTTGAAGTGATCAGACAGAGTCAACATGGTTTTGAGAAAGGGAACTATTGGATTTTTTTCTGTGATAACACATGCAGTGGGATATACCAGTAGATTTCCAAAAGGCATTTGATAAAGGTGTCTCAAAGGTTGTTGTGAAAAATAAAAACTCATGATGTAGTCAGATGCATATTGGCATAGATGCATGATTGATTGGCTATCAGGAAGCAGACAGCAGTCCTAGATTGGATTAGATTACCTACAGTGTGCAAACAGGCCCTTCAGCCCAACAAGTCCACACTGCCCCTTGAAGCATCCCACCCAGTCCCATCCCCCGTTAACCCACACACCCCTGAACACTATGGGCAATTTAGCACGGACAGTTTATCTAACCTGCACATCTTTGGACTGTGGGAAGAAACTTGGAGCACCCGGAGGAAACCCACACAGACATGGGGAGAATGTGCAAACTCCACACAGACATTCGCTCAAGGCTGGAATCGAACCTGGGTCCTGAACCTGTGAGGCTGTAGCGCTAACCACTGAGCCACCATGCCGCCCCCAATGGATCTTTTTCAGGTTGGCAAGGATTAAAGAGTGGTGTGCCACAAGGATTTGTTCTGGAACTCAGACTGTTTATAACAACTTACATTATGACTTACATGGAGGAACAGAAAATGCGTGTCAAATTTATTGATGATACTTTCCTGCCAAGGGGGGCTCAAAAAAAGAGACAGGCTATATAAATGGTAGCAGATTGCAGAGCCACGAGACCCCGAGGGATCTGGATGTCTTAGTGAATAGTCCTAATGTATCACAGGTACAACAGCCAATTAGGGAAAACTAACAGAATGTTAATATTTATCACAACGGCTATTGAATACAAAAATAAATGGTTATGTTTCAGTTATACATAACACTGGTGACATCACATCAACATTAATGTGAACAGAATTGTTTCCCTAAATTAAGGGAGAACTTAAATACATTGGAGCTAGATCAGCAAAGGTATATTAGATTAATATTTTGGAGCGAGTCTGGCTTACATGGAAAGGTTGTTTGGGTTAGGCTTGTATCTGCTGATGTTTGGAAGCATAAAACAGGTGGCTTGATTGAAGCACAACATCCTGAGAGGTCATGACAGGATAGGTCTGGAAAGGTTACGGGAGTTCCTGGATTTTGACCCAACAACAGTAAAGAAATTATGATGTATTCCTAATTCAAGATGATGGATGGTTGCGGGGGAAGAACTTGCAGGTGGAGGCATTCCCGTCCTTTCAGATGCTATTAGTCATCGGTTTGGAAGGTACTGTCCAAGGAGCTTTGCTGAAGGGAGGGGTGAACATTTGGGGATGTGGCAACAATCAAGCAGCTGCTTTGTCCTGGATAGTAAGCATCTTGATTGTTGATAAAGATGCATTCATCCAGGCAAGTGTGCAGTGTGGCGCTTTGTACCTTGCAGATGGCGGATAGGCTTTGGGCAGGAGTAAATACTTATACAGTCTATATTATCAAATCATCATAGAAATCCTACAACGTGGAAGCAGGCCATCGGGCACATCAAGTCCACTCTCCGAAAAGCATCCTCGCTAGGCTCATCCCCCTACCTTATCCCTGTAATTCTGCATTTCCCATGGCTAAGCCAAGTAGCTTGCACATGTCTGGACACTGTGGGCAATTTAGCATGGCCAGTCCACCTATCCTACACATGTGTGGAATGTGGGAGGAAACCCACGCAGACATGGCGAGAATGTGCAAACTCCATACAGATAGCCGCCTGAGGCTGGAATCGAAACTGGATCCCTGGAGCTGTGAGGCAGCAGTGCTAACCACTGAGCCACTGTGCTGCCCCCATTATTTTATTTTTTTTTAAAAAGGTACAAGTTTTGTATTTTATTAGCAGAGGAACTTACGATACCATCACCTTCAGCGGAACAATAATTGAAAGAAGCACCAAAGGTGGCAAGGTCACAAAATGCCTTCTGGGTGGGAAACTATAGCATCCATATGACCAAGTGTTGTTCATCAGGAATATTGCTGACCAAGTTGATCGAGTCCTGAAAAATATTTCTGCTAGTGTAGGCCTGGAGCAGGTGCTGAAGAAGCAAAGGAGAGGGAGAAACATACTTGATCTCACTCTCACCAATCAGCCTGCTGCAGATGCATCTATCCATGATAATAGAGTGACCACCTTCACATTGAGAATATCCTCAATTATGTTGTGCTGCCTATCACCATGCTACATGGGTAAATTTTTGAAAAGATCTCACCTCAACTGGTCACCCATCAGCAGCAGCTGATTTGTACTCCAACATAATTGCTGCCCAGCATATGCTTCCCTCCAGCATTACCATGCAGGATAACATACAAGGACTAACACTAAGCATACCTAAAAATGGTGCCAGCCTGGTGAAGCTACAAAAAAGTACTTGCATGCCAAACAGCACGAGTGAGTGATGGAGCAAAGCGACAGATCAGATTCAGGACCTGTAGTCCTCCCACATCTAATTGCGCATAGTGGTGCACAACCAAATCTGGAAGAATCTTTCCATTGAGTCTGTGCTATTTCTGAAACAGGAATTCTTTTATTCCCGTTCTTTCCCTATAGGTCTGTAGTTTTGTTCTCCTTGAAGTATTAAATTCAATTTCTCGTTGAAAGGTACTATTGAAACTGCATCTAACATCCCATTAGGCACAGCATTCTAAATTCCAATCAATCATTCACTGCATTGTGTGGCCTCTTCAGTTCCCGGGATGAAAGAACTTCTCCCTCTCAGTAACATGGGTTAAGCAGATCAAAACAGCACTCAATACTGAGTAATATTTTAGTAACTTTTACGCATTTTTAAAAAAGGACCCGGAGAAATACTTAAGGGTAGGCAGAACATCATCCGTTTTAATCAATGATTTATTTCACATTGTTTACTGAAAAGGCTATGTCCACATTCAGTCAGTGCTAACATTTTTCGTGTATTCAAAGGGAAAGGAAATTTATTCTCGATTGCTGCAGCAGGTTGTGAAAGTGATCATTCACTTCTGAAACTGGGTTTGATTTTAGTTTGGGCTGATGGAATAAACGTGAGCTCTCCGACAGTTATAGGAGATCCTCAAAAGATACGGGTTTGAGCCAGTTTCTTGAAGCAACTTCACAAGACTGTTTCAACAGATTCTCAGGCAATTGCAAAATTCAGAACACGTATTAATTTCTTGTTTCCAGGCTCCCTTCAGCTATGGAAAAGCATGGAATGTACTGTGCCCACAGGAATAGAACCTATACATCTGGGTGATTCTAATTCAACGTGCTGGTGATATACCCAAAGGACATGACATAAACAGGGGAGGAAAGAGATATATAATCAAATAATGGCTGGGTTAGATTGCAGACTGAACAGTAAAGAAGCAACAAGCTCAGGTTTTCAGGACACGAAAAGAACACCTTAGTTGGAGATAGTGTAGTGAACACTTTTATTAGAATTTGGTGAGCTTAAAGCAGGCAAGAGTCTATAAAAGGCCATACAGCAGAGTTACTGGCGATATCACTAGACTGAAAGTTGAGAGGCCTCAGGTAATGCTCTGGTGATGTGAGTTCAAATCTCATTAGTGTCTGGTAGAACTTAAATTCAGTTAATAAAATATGGAATTTAAAGATAGTCACAGTTGTGGTCAACATTGATAAACCATGAATACTGTAAAAACCCACCCGATTCATGGATTCTCCTCAGGAAGAGAATTCCCCTTTCTTACCTGGTCTGGCCTATATATAACTCCAGATGTACAGTAATGTTTTTGACTCTTAACTGTCCTCTAAAAGGGCCTAACAAGTCAAAGGCAATTGGGCATTAACAACAAAAGGTAGGCTCACTAGTGATGCCCACATCCCATGTAAGAATGAGAAAAAAAGTCTACTAATCCCACCAAATAGGCTCAGAAATGCATTAAAACATTTAACTATAGATCTTACCATCCACAAAATAATTTCTCATTTTGACATCTGCCCCAGCAACAGGTCTAAGCCAGGTTTGCTAAGAAAGCATTGGATGCGACATACAAGACAAGCTGTGGGAGGGGGAGACAAACTGAATTGTGTGAAAGCATCTTGAGGTGGTTCAAATTCTATTTGGAGATAGCAATAATTCTTTTTCTAAATTGTCCAGCAAGTTCAAAACTGGAATGAGAAACAGAGCAGGTCATAGTATCAGGCAGATCTGGTTTCTGGGTCAATAATGCTCTTTAGTGTTGGCTTATTGTGTTGAGCAAGTGCACTAGACCACCAAAATCATGGAAACAAGTAACTACTACAAAGTGCATTGGGGCACAGATGCCTCGTAAATTTGTGGTTATAGTCATTGGAGGCCAAGATATTATAAAGTTCAGAATGATATAGAGCACAGGAGGCTACTTTGCACACAGCATAATTGAACTGATAAGAAACACATCCAAGATGTGTGCCCAAAGACACCAACAATGTGTTATCACAGTGTTACTGAAGCTGGTGCAATGCTAAGATTAAAAAAATTGATTGAGAACGTGCTGGCAGTGATGTCCTTATGCACTCCTTTTACAAGAGTTACAAAGCAAGATCGGCCCTGTTCTGGGGTTATTCAAAGGTTCACTTAACATGTAGCAGATGAAGTGCTTCAGACTTTGTGCTCTGACACTTCCTGAAAGTACTGTGGTGAGTTGCTGATGGAGCTTTTTGGATTATTCTTTTTGCTAACTGCAGATAGGTGGAAAAATCACATTTTTGTGCATTGGCAAAGAACTAGCAATTGTGGTGGCTCTTGCTTGCTTTGAAACCTTTGGAGGCTTTTACTTCATAAACATGCAATCTCATTCACGTGGATCTGGAATCTTAAATAGGACAAAGTGGTTGTGAAGAACAGAGTGACCATCGTGTTTAATGCTGTGGGATCCTTCGAGATGGTGTCACAATCTGCAGTACGCAGAACCGTCGGGGCTGTCACAGAAACCTTGTCCAGAAAAACAGGGAAATTCACTCTCTTCTCAGAGGAATAAAAAAGCAGAGCAATTTGTTTAGGTAGTGGGCTTTCTGACAACAGAAGCACCTTCTGCTGTACACAAGTCACTGCGACTCTCTGATGAGGGGGTAATACTGCAACAGTCAATACATAGTTGGTGTATGGCCCTGGTAAAAGGCCTAACAGCCATAATAATGCTTTTATCCTATGACGGGAGACCCTGGCAAAGTGGAAATGTTATGGGACTAGCAATCCAAATACCAGGCCAAAGCTCTGGGGATACAGGTTTTGAACCCCACCGTGGTTGATGGTGAAATTTGAATTTAATTATAAAAATGCGAGCCTAAAGGTGACCATGTAACCATCGTTTGTTGTAAAAACATATTTGGTCCACTAATGTACTTTCAGGAAGGAAATATGCCATCTGTACCTGGTCTGGCCTACATGACTTCTGACCTTCAAGGTGGGTGATTCTTAACTCTAGGCAATTATGGATAGGCAATAATTGCTCACCTACTTAGTGCTGCCCACATCCCATGAACATATAGTATAGTAATTCCCATTGCCTTCAGGCCAAAAAGACAGACCATAACTGGCTGCTGAGAGAGTTAGGAACTCCCTCCTCTGCACACAGCTCAGGATTTCCTTCTATTTCACTAATTCAGCGGTTAAATGGCCTTTAATGCAAGACTAGATCTATCTACAACACTGAGGAGCATGCCATCAGTTTTCTAAAGCAAAAACTTGGCTGCTTGTGGTAGGGATGGAAATCTCTGATACAAACCTGACAGGATATCTGTTGTGTGCTACATTCTACACAACCGTACAATTCTGAAGGCCCAGCTGCAACGTCCCTGGATTTTAAGGGCAAGAAGCTGAGGAAGAGGTGGAAAGGAGGTGACCACATCTGTCACGTGCAATTAGACAAGAGGAATTTGAGTTTTGAAGAAGAGTCACTTTACTTTGAAACTTTAACGTTGCTCTCTCCCCACAGATGCTGCCAGGCCTGCTGAGTTGTATGAGCAATTTCTGTTTTTGAGGATTGGGGATTTGCTTTGCTTGAAATGAACCTACTTTCATGTGGCCACACCACTGCATTAGTTTCAGACACCCAAGCAAAAACTTCACTTGACCAACATTATTAAATAGGGTCAATAGCAAAAGCCTTCACTGAACAACATTTTACACCTATATGTAAATAACACAATAGCACATTCTCTTTGTGCTGTTTTGCAGGAACCTACATCAGTCAGTCTTTCTAAGCAGTGCCACTCCAACAACTGCAATTGGTAGAAGTCTGTGGATGTTCAATGATGGATACTATAGATGGCCTTGCAAGATGCCCTTGAGCAGTTCCAGACCCAGAACTGGATTGCACCACCAAATCACAAGTTACAGCAGTCTAGGTTGGGCTGGCTAAGAGATAACAGCAAGGGCACAGGCACAGCAGCAATGGTGAGAGCATGAATGTTACTATTCTGAGAGAAGGTGGAAGTTTCAGGCTCCACAGAGACACTACTACTCCCTTGGGGTCACGCTTCAGCAATAATTGTAATTTCTTGGAACATATTAAGCACCAAGATCAACTTTCATATTGTCAACTTTCTGCGCCTGGATTAGAGGAATCTGGGATGGCATGCTTCCCCAACATAGCAGGAGGCCTCTGCATGTGCTACTTCCAACTGAACAATATCCAGAATTTCTTTCATAATGGGTTAGTTTGACTGTGCTGTTATGGAGTATCCATTATGTCCAGTAGAAGGAATGGGTTCAAGCACTATGCAATGCCCTGTAACAGAGCTGTTCTGAAGAAGTCATCCTGGACATGAAATATTAATTCTATTTCTCTCTCTATAGATACTGTCAGACATGCAGCTTTTTTTTTAAATTTCAGATTTTCAGCATCTACAGTAATATGCTTTTAGCTGCTCAAGGGCATCTTGCAAGGCCATCTACAGTATCCACCAATGAAAATCCACAGTACTTGCCCATAGTTCATCACAATGGGGTCACTATCTGTGTTCTCTGTGGCATAACTGGTGTGTGACATCATCCTCTGGGGAGCTTGCACATGAGCTGACTATACTTAACTGGCCTGACTGTAGGCCGTGCCTAGCAACTCACCACATGCCAATCCCAACTCCAGACTAGCCTCAAGGTAGGCATGGTGCCAGTAGCTGAGCTGGAGGCTGTATGTGGAAGATCAAACGATGATGCTTCTTCCTCAGTCATGTTTTCCTTTTGCTTGAGCAGCTGGCAGTTCTTGGCTACCTGAAAGTACAAAAGTATAAAGGAAAGGTGTAGGGTATACCAGAAATCAGGAGGCCCCTGGTCACTCTAACTTGTGCGGCTAAGATAGAAGCTTACCATGGATGGCCTCGACAGCATCAGGAGGTACTAACTTTGTGGCACTGATGTCCACAATCTTATGGACATCTTTTCAAGAATGGTCGATGCCTTCTGTTCCCCTGGCAGTCCCTTGTGTCTATTTTCATGTGGCCTTCTCCTGCAAGAGAGTGGTGAGATTATCTGACTGCATTACTGGAATTAGGATGTACCTAACATACCTAAATAGGTACAAATGAATTGACTAACCATGTCCACCTGAGACAGCTTATTATCTTTTCTAGAACCGCTACCATATTCTGGAAGCTACAATTTGCAATAAGCTTCCTGCTATCCTCTGATGTGATTCAGTCTTTAGTTTCCACTTCTCTAACCAGTATTTCAAGGGCGATGTCACTAAAACTGGGAGAACCCCCATTCCCTGGTGTCTCATTTTACTTCTCCAGCATCCTGCAGTTTATTGCTGAAACCTACGTATTACAGGGACAGCACCTTTTAAAAGGGCAAGTACTTGGGGCACTTACTTACAACACTACTTAGTTCCCTATGGGGTGCTGAGGAAACTTTGAATGTCCAGTTCAGTACAGCTGCCACTTGTGGCCACAAATTTTATCTCCTGACCACTTTGCTTCCAACCAGGGTGAACTACTTCTGAATCAGTGCCCCCATTTCCAAACTTCAGGGCACACATTTTCTAGTTGTGTAATAAAGACCTGAAGATGCTGGAGATCTGAAACAACTGAAAACTGAAATTTCTGAAGAAACCCAGAGGTCTGGTAGTATCTGGGTGAGAAAATAGAGTTAATGTTTTGAGTCCTGTGACCCTTCTTCACAAGTTAAAAGTTAAGAAGAAAGTAGGTCAAAATGTGACAACAGGAAGCAAGGTTGAGTGGACAGATGACATTGTCATCATCAGACTTTTAAAAAAAAAGCTCTGAATGGAAAGAAAACTTAAGTCAATCTTCAGCTTCCTAGTATACTTCCTGTTGTCTTTTCATGTCATTTTGTTCTATTGTAAGCTCACGTAGCACATGAGAGAGTTGAAGAGCTTCACTTATGTGGACCAACTGGAAAGACTTAGATTGTTCTTCCTAGAGTGCAACAGGTTAAAAGATCATTTTTTTTTACAAGTATTCAAAATTATGAGCTTTGAAGAGCCATCAGGAAGGTCAGAAACCAGAGGAGCAGTTCAAGGACAATCCTAAGGTGGCGAACTAAGATTAATTAATACATCAAGTTATGTGCAGGAACGTGTGGTGGATGCAGATCCAATAGTAGCTTTCAATGGAGTACTGGAGAATAGTAGAGAAAAATAGATCCATTGGAAGAGAGTAATCTGGCATAGGCACAACTGACACAATAGTGTCCTTCAGTGATGTATCAGCTTACTACTTGTCGCTCTGAAATCACATAATTTGGTT